>NW_027507748.1:465806015-467006015 GCF_037356315.1 Lithobates pipiens
TGTATCATGAGGATAAACATTGCAGTTGTTGTCACTGAAGCCCCCCCCATTCCCTCGTGAAGACTGAGGAGAAGAATATATTCAATATCCTCTCCATCTCTCCATCCTTAGTAACCAGATTCCCTTCATTATTCTTTATGAGACCAATATGACTTGCCCTCCCTTTCTTACTATTTATACACTTATGAATTTCTTGGGATTTTTTTTTATTCCCCTCCACTTATGTGCCTTTTAGGTTCTATGTTAGCCACCCTGATTGCACCCTTTCATTACATTCATATTCTTTGTAAAGTTGGAATGCTGATGATGATGTATTTTTTGAAGGCCTTCTCCTTTGCTTTAAATGCATTTTTATATTGGAGTTAAGCCACCCAGGACGTTCCTATTGGGATGCACTAGCTAATACCCCTTTATTTAATATGCTCTTAATGCATACTCATTTTTCCTCCGTGTTCCATGTCCCATTTAGTATCTTCTAGCAAGGACCATAGTTTAGGGAAGTTGGCTCTTTTGAAATTCATTGTCTTTGTATTCCCCTTATGTTTCCTATTTGTGTGATTTATACTGAAACTAATTTACCTGTGATTGCTGTTTCCTAAATTGCCCTGCATTTCCGCATCCGTGATCAGGTCTATATTGTTGGTAATCAGCAGGTCTACTAACTTTTCTTTTTTCTAATTGTGCATTTACCATCTAACCCATGAAATTGTCCTGTAAAATATTTAGGAACTGGCGAGCCTTAGATGAATGCATGGTTCCTTCCACGCAGTCTATGTTTGGATAATAAAAATCCCCCATTATAATGACACTTCCCATCCTTGCTGCTAATCCAAATTGTGATATAATGTTCACCACTGCCTCCTCCCTCTGGTTAGAGGGCCTATAGCATACTCCCAGTATTACTTACCCCTTCGTTTCCTCCCTTTGTAGCTCAACCCATAAGGATTCCACCTCCTCCCTTGCTCCCTTAGTGATGTTGTCTCTCACTTTTACTTGTACATCATTTTTGATATACAGGAGTGTATGTGCTCCTGCTCCATCGTAGCTGTTGGTTCCAGCATTCTGGTTTTGGCTATAGCCGCGTACACATGGGCGGACTGTATGGCCTACTTAGTCCGTCATACAATCCGACGGACAGTCCGTCATACTTTCGAATGAACGGACTTGACCACACACGGATGCACAAACAGTCCGTCGAAAGCTTGCGCGATGACGTGTACAGCACGTACGACGGGACTAGAAATAGGAAGTCCAATACACAGCAATGCACCCTTCCGCCGTGTAAATCCTTTCTGAGCATGCGCCATTCTTAGTCCGTCGAACTAGCCTACTGACGAGCGGATTGTCCGCTGAAACCAAAGTATGACGGACAGAATTTCGAAAAATCCGAAATACTTAGTACGCCAGACTGCACGCTGAAAAAGTCCGCTGAAGCCCACACACGAGCGGACTGTCCGCTGAAATGTGTTTCGACGGACTAAGTAGGCCATACAGTCCGCCCGTGTGTACGCGGCATAAGGCATTCTCCTTGTCTGTCTGTCCACCTTCAAGGTGATTGATTGTGGTCAGATTCTGGGTGGAGGCCAGACCTGATTTTAGCCAGTCAAACCTTCAATCCTAAGCTTGTGACATAGTGTGATGATGTGTGTATTACCTGATCAAGCTCCCTGTTCGTCTGCCCCGCTCTGCTAGATTAGATTTCCATGTATATGACCTTGGATTGGATAACAACTATTCTCTGAACGCTGCCTGCCTTTTACCTGGACTGTCATTGAACCACTCTGCCTGTATGCCAACCGCAAGTACTTGTTTGCTTTGCATTCTATGAATGAACACAAAGCTTTCTCTGAGGCAGAGATCCCCTCAGCCAATCAGAGCATTCATAATTATACATCTTTAGGATCAGAATAAATTCACTTATGTATTTTAACTCCTAATTATGAAATGTTTTACACAGTACACATGTATAAAATTGTTGTATTTTTACATGGAGCAGCCGTAGGCTACCCATTATGACTCCCCTTCTGCAAAACAAAATACCACTTCAAGGATCCCAAGAACAGATTTGATACCATTTTATCTTCCAGGTCATAGAGTTCATAATTCTTGCTTTTTATTTTTATGCTTGTTCCAGGTCAGTGAGAAAATATTAAATCCAAAGGCAGACAGACAAGCCTTGTCAGACTTCATAATTTTCTCACAACAGTTTTCCGTTACATAAACTATAATAAATTAGGAAGACAAGTATACACTTTCTATTTTAATCTAGGCACTTGTTTTCTGTTTGATGGAATGTGTATTTCTGTCTGCAGATCAGTGAAACGCGGTAGCTAGTTATTATTATGGCTTTAGGAATAAATTAAAAATAAGGAAAACAGGCTGTAAATGCAGAAAGGTAACTACGTTTTTAATGTTTTGCTTTGCTCCAAGCAAAACCAGAACATCCTGTATCAAAGGATCCCACCGTATCGTGTAAGCTAGATTCTGTCATAACTAAATAAATATTATGCAGTTTATTTTTTCCAGTTTTGCCGGAGGTTTTATAGTCAGTTTTTTTTAATAGTACTTAGAACTATTTCTTTTTACTTTTTAATGCTTTTTGTAGTTTTTCTTCATTCTTAGATGCAGTTGATATCCCTTTTTATCCATCAAAGTCAAATTTGTTTTTATAAAGTTCAAAACATATTGTTTTTTGTTCATGAAGCACAAGTGTGAAATATAGAAAGTCATTATATTTTAAAAATAGACTGTGTGACTTCTTGATAAAGGGCACACTACTGACTGGAGGTGAATAAAATATAGGCAGATGAAATTGTATCAAGTTTGTAAAGTTATGTTTTCCTCTATAAAATAGGCTCTGGAAATTTTTGAACATGTAAATTTTTTTCTTTAAAAAAATATTTTGTCTATTTGTTAAAATAATTTGGATATATACAAAAGGTTACAGCACTGCCCCTTTCCCTTGAATGTGCTTACCCGGGGTGATACTATTTGGTGTTTCCCTATATGCCTCTCATGTGTTCAGATCTAAAATTAACTATTAAAAACTATGAACAAACAAATTGAATTATGTGCATAAGCAGTGATAATCTATTACATATTGATATGGGTTTGCTGCTGTTACTATGGCATGCACCTACTACAAACACTACTCACGAAGCTACCCCTTTAAATTTCTATATCTGGTGTGGATAAATAAATAGTAATGTTAATATCTCCTTACGTGAATTGCTTGGTCATACAACACTGTACCCAAACTAAATTCTTATAATTTTCTTCCCACAAATAAAGCTTTCTTTAGGTGGTATTTGATCACCATTGTTTTATTTTTTATTTTTTGCTAAACAACTATAAAAGACTGACATTTAAAAAAAAAAGTTTTTATTTGTTTCTGTTAAGAAATGTGTTTTTCTCCTTCACTGAAGGGCAGTGATGAGTCTGCACTAATAGACACTGATGAGGCTGAATTAATGGGCGCCGATGAGGCGGCACTAATAGGCACTGAGGAGGTGGCACTGATAAGGTGGAACTGATGGGCAATGATGAGGAGGAACTAATATGTAGGAATGATGGGCACTGATAGGCGGCACTGATATGCAGCACTGATGGGCACCAATAGGCTATACTGATATTCAGCACTGATGTGCATTGATAGGCGGCTCTGATGGGCACAGATGGGCACTGATAGCTGTCACTGATGGGCACTGATAGGCAGCACTGATGGGCACTAATAGGTGGCAATTATAGGTGGCACTGATGGGCACTGATGGACACTGATAGGTAGCACTTATGGACACTAATAGATGGCACTGATAGGCAGCACTGATGAGGAGGTACTGACATGCATTACTGATGGTCACTGATTGGCATCTGTGAAGGGAACTGACAAGCTTTACTGATAGGCACCAATTTGCACTTTGATGGGCACTGATTGACACTTTGATGGGCACTCATTAGCCTCACTCACTGAGATTTGGGTGGGTACTGATTGGCACTGATTGGCATTGTGGTGGGCACCTCTGATAGGGGGCTGTGCGGATAATCATTGTGCTGATTATCAGTGCACACCCCCATCTGACAGGATTCAGGCAAACATTTGTGGCCTGATTCATCCCTGATCCCTGCTGTGAGCTGCATCCTTATTAGGTGTGAACTCAGCCTAAAGGAGTAATTTTATTAGTGTTGGGGCAGCACTTGGAGCATTGTTGTGAGCGCTTATGAATGCACATAAGGAGATAAAACTATTACCTGTACTATTTATTTTTGCACACCAGATATAGGAATTTAACCACTTGACATTAGCGCTATGGCCGAATGACAGCCACAGAACAGATCTGAATTCCCAGGAGGCCATCATATGATGGCCTCCCCTGTGCAAGCTCCCTGCACGCTGTGATCACCGAGTCACTGAGACTCGGGTGATCACCGATCCGAGTAAGGGGCCGGTCCCGTCTCCTTACCATGTGATCCATGTGAGCCAATGACAGCTGATCACATGATCAAAACGAAAGCTCGTGGTAGTTTTTTTTCTCTTCATGCTGACAGCAGAGGAGAAAAAAAATCCGATCACCGGCTCATCTTAAAGGGACATCGGTCCAAAAAAGAGGCAATTATGCCTCATTTATGCCACCTATCAATGCCCTATCAATGCCCACAAGTGCCACCTATCAATGCCCACAAGTTCCACCTATCAATGCCCAACAGTGATGCCAATCAGCGCCACCTAGAAGTGCTGCCTATCACTGTAACCGATCAGTGCCCATCACTGCCACCCATCCGTGCCCATCACTGCCACCCATCAGTGTCCATCGCTGCCACCTTTCGGTGCCCATCAGTGCTGCCTCATCAGCGTACATCAGTGACGGACAAAAAATAGCCATTTTAAGATTTTAGAACAAAATACATTTCTATTTTTTTAAAGTCTGACTTTTTAATTTTTTTAAACAAAAAATAAAGATCGCCCAGGTGATCAAATACCACCAAAAGAAAGCTCTATTTGGGGGGGGGGGGGGGGGGGAATTATAATGCTTTAATTTGGATAAGTTTAGCATGACTGCACAATTGTCATTCAAAGTCCATCAGCGCTGAAAGCTGAAAATTTGTCTGGATAGGAGGGGGGTTTAAGTGCCCTGTAAGAAAGTGGTTAAAGGGGTAGCTTTGTGAGTAGTGTTTGTAATAATTTGGATATAGAAGATATCTTCGCTGGCTTCTGGAAAATGACATATAAAGTAGAATTATCAGTGGTGTAGCTAGCAGATCTGACACTCGGGGCTGGTCATTTTTGTACCCCCCCCTTAAGAAGAATGGTATGTGGCAATATAGCGGCACCGAGCCAGAACTGTGGGTGTGGTCAGATTGCATCAACAGTGGGAAGAACTTAAATGGCCATATGCTTTAATGACTGTGCTACAAGCGAGTATGTAACAGACAGTACAGACCTCAGCCTCATTTTAATAAAATAAAACTGTTCTATTTCATATCCTTTACTACACACAGCTAACCTTAAAGTTATATTAACGTATTTTTTTTGTTTGTTTTTTTAAATAACAAACATGTTATACATACCTGCTCTGTGTAATGGTTTTGTACAGAGTAGCCTGGATCCTCCTCTTCTTGGGTCCCTCGACAGTGCCCCGGCCCCTTCCTAATTCTGGGTGCCCCCACAGCAAGCAGCTTGCTATGGGGGCATCCAAGCAGGCACACTCCCACCCACTCTGTCTCCTGACAGCAGCGGGAGCCAATGGCTCACTTGCCCAGTATGCCATTGAGTTGTTGGGCTGCCCTGCATCCAGCGTGCTTTCAGAACAGGCATTCAGTGCTGCAGGATTTTCATTACTGATCATAGAAAATTTCTGTCCCTAGACACCGTGGACCGTTTGACTTTTATAAAAACCAATCAGTCCTGGATTACTAGCTATGAAGCCCCTGATGCCGATATCACTGATTACGTCTTTTTAGGATGTGGAATCTCTGCAGCATTTCAAGGCTGCCTAGCTTTAAGGGTGGTCAATCATTTCATCTGGAAGAATGTTTTTGGTATAGGTTTCATGGGCACAATTAACACCCAAAGATCAATTTTTCAGCACCTGTTTGACAGGTCCATATCATTGCAATTTTTTTTGCCTTCATCAAGAGCACCTCTATAGGGTTATGGTGGGAAGGCGCCTCCGACACCCAAAGACCAATTTTTATGCACCTGTTACTTCTATCCAAAGTCAAAGTGACACCAGAATGTATCCAAACACTTCCTGTGTACCAGAGTGAAGTCAGGCAGCAGAGAGATGATGTAATCTCTCAGCGGCCTGCATAGTGAGGGCAGAACTGCAGGGATTCAGGGCGGGAACTGGGCGGTGAGAGACAATGTCATGTCTCTGCTTCCCCACCTGCCAGCCCGCTCGCTCACCGAGCTGCCCGCCCGCTCACTCACCGATCTCTGCTCACCCACCAAGCTGCTGACCCGCTCACTCATCCGCCCACTGAGCTTCCCGCCTGCTGAGTCGCCCGCTCACTCACCTCTTTGCCGAGCTGCTTGATCACTCACCCGCTGACTGGCCTGCCACTCACCCGCAACTAATTTCTTGAGGGGGCCCTGTTGCCCCCCTGGATCCGCCCCGTTACAACAATGATATTGCGGGTACTCAGTATAGTTGTTGATATTTTGACAACCCCCGTATGTCACTGTCCAGCAAAAGGGACAAGGATGTCCTGCAGTGAACGAAAGCTCTGACTGCTTATTTAAAGAAGGTACTACTATTGCACTCTTTTCACTACCCTCCTAAATAAACCTTCATTTATTTTTGCTCAAAATATTTACCTAGGATGCAAAATTGTGTTAGAAAGTTATGGTGTGGACCGAACAGGGGTCCGTTCGGCCTATCCCTAATTGTCAATTCCTGTGTCCCAGAGTGAAGTCAGGCAGCAGAGAGATGATGTATTCTCTCTGCTGCCTGCCCAATGAGGGCAAAACTGCAGGAATGCAGGGCAGGTGCCGGGCGGTGAGAGGTGATCTCTCTGCTCCCCCACCTGCCAGCCTGCTGATTGGCCAACCGCCTGCTCACCTGCCGACTGGCCTACCCGCTCACTCACCAAGCCCCCACCCACTCACTCACTCACCCGCTCACTGAGCTGTCCGTCTGCCCACTGAGCCATCTGCTCACTCACCCCTTTGCCGAGCTGCCGGTCTGCTGAGCTTCCTGCTCACTCACCTGCTGACTGGCCTGCCGCTCACCCACAACTAATTTCTCAGGGGGCAATTTCCCCTTTGCCTCCCCTGGATCCTCCCCTGATACAAAAATGATATTGCAGGTACTCAGTATAGTTGTTGTTGATATTCTGACATCTCCCCCCCATGTCACTGTGTAGCAAAAGGGACAAGGAAGGAAAGTTCTGCAGTGAAGGAAAGCTCTGACTGCTTATGTAAAGCAGGTTCTCCTATTTTCACTCTTTGAACTATCCTCCTAAATAAACCTGCATTTATTTTTGCACAAAATACATTTCAAATTGACCTAGGATGCAAAAGTAGATAAAGCAGAATTTTCCATTTTTACAAGGGAATATGAACTGGGAGCAAAGATAAATTCTAAAGGCTTCACTAAGTGAGGTCTTTATGAGTCTCGCAAGTGACAAGAATAAGAGAAATATGTAAAATGAAGTGACTCTCTTCACCCCTGTGTTAGGTTCATTTTTGATGCTGAATGTTTCAGGGCACTGCCCTTCAGTTTATCTGTTATGAGAATTTCAAGAACCTTACAGTCATAAAAAATGCACCAGGCATGTTGGAGGAAAAAGGTTGCAAAATGTGTCCTTGTCTTTTGTGTTTGATCCAAATAGTTACATAAGCCCCTAAGATGAGCATTATTTGTTATGTGTAATCCTGATAAGTTCTGACAACAATCATGTAAAAGACAGAGCATGGGCTCTTCATTCCTCTCTCTGTGACCTGATGTCAAAAAGTAAATGAACCAGTTAACTCATTGTACTCTATTAAGAAAGAAAGGGGCAATGCAATAACAATTAACGGGGAGGTTAATTAAGATATATTAGCAAATATAAACAGCCATCATAGAACACCATGATGCATTTTACACAGTTGTGCTTAATCACAAGGTCCAAGTTTAACCACTGTGTTATGAAATGCATCTAGGCATTCTATGACTACTGCTGATTAGGGATGAGCTGAACACCCCCGGTTCGGTTTGTGGCAGAACATGCGAACGGACCAAAAGGATCCGAACGTGAAAAATCAGAAGTGCAAATTTTAAAGGCTAATATGCAAGTTATTGTCCTAAAAAGTGTTTGGGGACCTGGATCCTGCCCCAGGGGAGATGTATCAATGCAAAAAAAGTTTTAAAAGCGGGTGTTTTTTCGGGAGCAGTGATTTGAATAATGCTTAAAGTGAAAAAATAAAAGTGAAATATTCCTTTAAATATCGTACCTGGGGGGTGACTATAGTATGCCTGTAAAGTGGCACGTGTTTCCCGTTTTTAGAACAGTCTCTGCACAAAAGGACATTTCTAAAGGAATAAAAGTAATTTAAAACTGCTTGCGGCTGTAATGTAATGTCGGGTCCTGGCAATATGGATGAAAATTATTGAGAAAAATGGCATGGGTACCCCCCAGCCCATTACCAGCCCCTTTGGGTCTTGTATGGATATTAAGGGGAACCCCGCACCCAAATTAAAAAAAGAAAAGGCGTGGGGCCCCCAGGCCCTATATACTCTGAACAGCAGTATATAGACAGTGCAAACAAGACAGGGACTGTAGGTTTGTTCTTAAGTATAATCTGTTTGTCATTTGGAACAGGTACATTTTTAAAGTGTAGCTCCAGGCAAAAAAATATTTTTAAGCTTTTTGGATAACATAGGGAAGGGTTATCACCCCTGTAACATTTGTTTTACTGTCTGTGCCCCTGTTCAGAAGATTTCACTTCACTTTCTGTGCCAATGGCAATTGGATTTTGAAAATTTGGGGATTTTATTAGGGAAACAAGGATTGGTGGTAAAGCATCAACGGAGACCTCCTTTTCCCATATTAACTTTTACAGGAGAGAATTTCACTTCCTAGGGGTAGATTTCCTATCACTTTCCTGTTGTCTCCCTCCATTTTGTAAGTAGGAGTCAATTGTAAGTCAGATGTTTGAAAGTAGGGGACAGCCTGTATATACTATACGGCCTGCCATATATAATCTACAGAAAATTAGGCCTTAGGTGTTGCTGGTACCAGAACACTGTAATCCCTCACAGTTACTCTTGGTGGGCACTGGAACGGGCCCTGCTGTGAAATATTATATCAAGAATTGTAATTACATGCCCTTGTTAAACAGGGGAAGAAAAATCGGGCCTTTGCTGGTGGTGGTGGTGGTGCCACAACACTGTAAACCTTCACAGTTACTCTTGGTGGGTGCAGGAACGGGCCCTGCTGTAAAATATTATATCAATAATTGTAATTACATGCCACTGTAAAACAGGGGCAGAAAAAATTGGGCCTTTGGTGGTGGTGGTGGTGCCACAACACTGTATGCACTCACAGTTACTCTTGGTGGGCGCAGGAATGGGCCCTGCTGTGAAATATTATATCAAGAATTGTAATTACATGCCACTGTTAAACAGGGGCAGAAAAATTGGGCCTTAGGCACTGGTGGTGGTGCCACAACACTGCAACCCCTCACAGATACTCTAGTTGAAAGCAGGAACAAGCCTTGCTGCAAAATATTACAGCAAAAATTACAATTATACGCCCCTGTTAAGCAGGGGCAGAAAAATTGGGCCTTAGGCACTGGTGGTGGTGCCCTGAAACAAAAATGTTCTTAGAAGCTATCAACATGAACATTGAGGAGGAATGGGATAATCACTCAGCATAATAGGATAGCCAATCAGCATAGGCAGTCTTCAAGGGATCTCACATTCATAGAAAAATTAATCAGTTACGTCAGCATCAGGTGCTTGGTAACTGGTGATCCAAGACTGAATTATTGTTATGAAGGTGAGCCGATCAACTGAGTCTGTGGACAGGCACACTCTGTGATCGGTTACAAAGTCTCCAGCAGCACTGAATGTGCATTCAGAAAGAACGTTGGATGCAGGACAGGCCAGTAGCTCAATTGTATATTGTGCAAGCTCTGGCCAGTGATCCATCCTCAAGACCCAGTAACCCAGTGAATTTTCGGTTGGAAATGTCTCGAAGTCTGATCTTGCCCCTAGGTATTCCTGCACCATGTAAATCAGATGCTGGCAATGGTTGCTGGAACCGATCAGACCTTGGGGCTGCGGACTAAAGAATTGTCTGAATGCATCGGTCAGATAGCCACCTTCTCCACTGCTCCTTCTGTGACTGACCGAAGCCTCAGCAACACGTTGTCCAGGAGGACCAGGAAAGTGTAACCTCCCAGGCTCTGGAAACGCATTGCACAAACCTTTCTGCAAGGCCTACCAAAGATGTTTCATCCTCTTCTCCCTCTGCGATGGCTGGATAAGTTCTGCAACCTTACCCTTGTAATGTGGATCAAGAAGGGTTGCCAGCCAGTAATGATCCCTCTCATTGATACCACGAATCTGAGGGTCCTTTTGGAGGCTTTGCAGGATCAGGGAGGCCATGCAGTGAAGGTTTGCTGAGGCATTCGATCCGGAGTCCTCTGAGTCACTAAGGATGACATGATCCACAGCCACCTCCTCCCACCCACGTAGAAAGTCCATAGGTTTCTAGAGACTGAAAACGATCCCTTGAAGACTAATGCTGATGCTGAGTGCCAGGCTCCACGCTGACACAATCCTCATCCTCCTTCTCTTTCTGTGTGACCGGCGGGCCCACAGGAATACTGTCTGGATAAAGGGGGCCTTGAGAGGTAAGGAAGTCCTCCTCATTCTCCCTCTGTTCTGCCTCAAGTGCCCTGTCCATTATTCCACGAAGCGTGTGCTCCAGCAGGAAGACAGTATCACTGATAAATGCACTGTCACTGCTCACCATCCTGGTGACCTCCTCAAATGGTGACAGGACAGTGCATGCATCCTTGATCAGTAGTCAATGGTGTGGCAAAAAAAAGCCAAGCTCCTCTGACCCAGTCCTGGTGCCATACTCACAAAGGTATTCATTGATGGTCCTCTGCTGCGTGTGCAGCCACTGCAGCATTGCCAACATTGAATTCCACCTGGTGGGCATGTCACAAATGAGGCGGTTCTTGAGCAGGTTGCATTCCTTTTGAAGGTCAAAAAGAAACTTGTATACTTCAAAAAAGTGCTTGCATAGGGTGACACTATAGAAGCGCAGATAACAAGATGCCAGCATCCCGGAAATAGTTTAATAGAAAATTTAAATGCTAGGCAAGATGGACTTTATAGGCACACGGGTAATAGATCTAAAGAACTTATTTTATTAGTAAAAAGATATAAAACTGGAGTACAGTTATTTCAAACATACATATGTACAAAACAAGAATAAAATTAATTAATAATATACCCTACAGATATAGATATTGACACCACAGAATATCTTATATAACCACATCCATAAATTTGAGCCAAATAAGTTCTCAAAGTGTCTTTCAACAAAAATATGGATATCCGGTAAGCTGTGGGTCTTAAAAAAGTGGCATCAGTGTATCCCTAATATATATAGTATATATATATATATATAGTGTGGGGTGTGGACTTAACTCCCTGAGCCTTAATTTCTTGCCCCTCCCACCACTTTTATTATGTGATCACCTATAAAAAAAGAAAGACAAACAGTGTTTATATTGTTTTATATATTGCATATACACAAATATTTTGCCTTTCACTTCTATTTTAACCTGAATGGGTTGTTTTACAAATACTTTAAATGAGGCTTCTAGGGTAAAGTAAGGGTTCCCCTGCAATTATTGAGGTTGCTTCATTATTTACTGTAGATTTACACAGTGCACATATAGGGTTGCTAAGCGAGGAGTTGGGATCCTATGTTTAAATAAAAAGTTAAGTGTTCTAATTGCAGATATGAACTAATCAGGAGTCAGATGAACATTTCTGCCAGGTTCGCTTCATCAGAGGAAAGTTATCCCTACAATAAAATACAAGGCAGGATTTAACAAGTTGCTTTGAAGAAACTACTGTCACTTTTGAATACTGCCCTTTTCTTAAAAAAAAGCACTATTTTCTGTTTCATCACAAGAAGATGCTTCCTAGTAATATTTTGCATATCATGCAAGGTATAGGTTAAGGCTCCTTATAGATGGTCTGTGCTTCAGGGAGTCACCTTACAACTGAGAAACATTCCAATTATTATTCAAAGCTGATAGTGGCACATGTCGAATAGTTTTATTTATTTATTTATTTTTGTGTAACGGGAAAGGAGTGGGAATGTTTGCAAGTTGAGTTCTCAGCAAATTGGAAAATACCTTTTATATGATAATAAGCAGCTTCCACTACCTGAGATACTTGTTATTTGTATTATGAGCCATTTGTAGACAGACTAACTTAGCTGTTTGTGATGGTTTATATTACCTTAAAACCATGAAATATATTGCACAGGAATGTATGAACACTGGCAAAGATATAATGTCAAGCACAGCAAACATGGTCCTAAATTGTTTGTAGTCACACAAAAACTAAATTCATGCAAGCAAGAACCACATGGGATACACAAATGTAAGGATATTTTTAATTATCAAAAATGTTCCTATTTAAAAGGCAATGTGCAGTTTCACTTCATATTTGTTCTTGGTTATTTTTGAAAATTATAATGGGTGGGGGGGGGGGGGGGTTGACTGCGGAGCTTGAAGCAGGGTTCTGAGAGGGCTTGCACCTGGTCATAGAATTCATCCAGCTATCCTGAACATCGGCTTACAGATTTATAGCTGCTGGACGTCTTTCTACTTTTACCTTCCCATGACATCATCATAGTAGAGATTGATCAGAATAACACTTATTGTTCAGCTGAGAAACTAGTTAAATTTGCCTGGGAGTTGAACCTGCTTCTCCACAGAAGACTTGACATCTCTCTCTGCACACGAGGAACCACCCTTACCCTGCATACAGCAGCTCCTAAACCCCAAGGAGACTGAATGTAACTGCACTCTACATGCTTCCATAGACATTGACTCTAGGAACAAAAATCAAATTCGGCATTACTGTGCAGTAGTGTTGTGCCACATCCTATATCGACAAAAAGAGAGGGAAAAAAAATAGACATTAACTCTGAACCACCTTGTCACAAATCATGATAGCCATTATACTCAGACATTGCTGACTTAGAGTTGGTGAACACCAAAAATCACACTTTATATGCCGTGTCTCCTACTGAACTGCAACATGATACCGCAAGATGCCACCAGATTTTAGCCCCATTCTCCAGTTCCTGCAAAACTCCATGTGACTGAAAAAGTCGTAGGGGGAGTAAACATTGGCCTGACAGCACGGCACACAAGAACAAAGAACTGTACAAACATATGCACAATTACTGCACATGTGTGAGATTACTGCCAGAAGAAGAAGTAAGGGCGGAAGTACAGCACTCTGGGGACTCAGAAGACATCAGCTAACATGGCACTGGCTTCTCCAGGAAAATAAGATTTTAAAAACCACTTCAAAGTAAGTAATAGTCACAAAGGTGCTTCATATTAATGCAGATTTTTTTTGTAAAGCTTTATTAAGAAGTAGAAATTAAGGGGCAGAGTTTACCATTGCTTTAAGTGAACAGCCTATACTTATTTTGTAAATCAAGCCCACATAGTGAAAAATACTTAAGGCGGGAGTAAACCCGCTGACATTCTTTTATTCTTCCCAGACCTGTAAGGCAAAAGACATAATGAGCTTGTATGCACCACATACTAGGTCATTATGAAATACTTACCTTAGAACGAGGCCCCAACATCTCACTCAATCCACACCGAGGGAGCTGACATGTTCCCTCGGTGTGTCTTCCGGGTATTGTGGCTTTGGCGCTGTGAGCCACGATATCGTCACTCCCGCGCATGCGCGTGGGAGATTTCTTTCCGACAGGGTCCAGTGTCTGTCGGGTTTTCAGCCGAGAATCCCCTGTGTGCAGTCAGCGGCTCATTGCGAGGGGAATATCTCCTAAATCATACAGGTTTAGGAGATTTTTTTTTACCTGCAGGTAAGCCTTATTATAGGCTTACCTGTAGGTAAAAGTAAAAAAAAAGACTATACAACCACTTTAAAAAGGCTATACATTTTCTTTAATGTGCAATTGCGTGTCAATAACAGGTTCTCTTTATGACTTTATTCTTCTTAGTTGCAATATATTTTTGGGGTAAAAGGCCTGTGGAATATTACAAATATATGAAAAGTAAAAGAAGTAACATTAGATTTTGTGGGCCAGATATTCCACTGAGGTTTGCTGGTACAAAGTGAGTCACATAATAGTCGGAACACGCTTGCAAAAACATTTATAAAAGCTTCAATTTATATAAAAAACAAGAGAAAGGGAGTGTGGAGGAAGCAGAGAGCTTATTCATTTTCCTCTATCCTAGTGTGTGCTTTTCTGCTATATTTACAATGATACCTAGGTTTAGGTTATACACATTGTTATGAGATGATTTGTGTATTGTGTTCCCTTTTAGGCTGAACTCAGTGCATGCAGTCATGAGTGTGAAGCTAGTCCACTGTTGCAATTGTACTTCATTTCCGCTGAGTGATTTTAAAGTATATTTGTTTGAGTGTAATTTACAGAAAAGAAACCACCTCATGTACCAGGGTGTCATATCACTGCCTGGTCTGTCTGTCCATTTAATGTACACAAAGGCATGTTCGTCACGGTTTTAAGCTATAATTCATTTTAAAAGTGTCACGCAGTGAAATGTGTAACAGGCAAAACAAATAGACATGTCAGCTATTATAAACACATTTTATGTGGCTTTACTGTGCATGCAGCTGTATATATGTATGATTTCACTGCTGTCAACCTATAGAAAATTAGGGAATTGCTCATACATTCCTGCAGACACTAATAATGTGATTACTTATCTGCTTTTGTAACTTCCAGGAAACTCCAATGAGAATAAAATGAGCCAATGTCAATTCTTTACAAAATATTCCTGGATCTGTATTTAATAAAGGAAAAATCAGTCCTGGGGCATGTCTTACCATGACACTAGTGCAGATTCTGCAAAATATACCATTTATGCTGCCTCCTAAATGCCTACTACAGCATTAAGGCCTCTTTTAGTCAACTTTACTTAAAGTATTTGTAAATGCTGGATTTTTCTAAATTTAAATAACAAACATGTCATACTTACCTGCTCTGTGCAATGGTCTTGCACAGAGCAGCCCCAGTTAACCTCTTCTCGAGTTCTCTGCCAGCACTCCTGGCTCCCCCCCCCCCCCGCTAAGTGTGCAATAGCAAGCTGCTTGCCAGGGGGATACTCGTGCATGGTTGCTTTTGAACCCTGCTCCCTCCTCGCTGGCTGTGATTGACAGCAGCAGGAGCCCGTGGCTCCTGCTTTTGTGTCCGAGCCAATGAAGAGAGAGAGAGCTGACAGAGCTTGAATGGGGGGGGGGGGGGGGCTGCACACAGAAGTTTTTTTTAGTTTAACGTGTGAATAAACCCACCTCATTAAAAACGATTCAGTATATTCTGTATTACATGTTTTACATTTTCACTCTGTCACTTTGGGACTCTTTTTTGGTATTCTGCAAAAAACATTGTTGATCCTGCTGTTCAATGTCCCTCCCTTCTTGTTTGTGTCCCTGCTGCAGTCAGAGATTGTGTAGACCAGGCCAGCTGTTGTCACATCTACTGAGCATGCTCCAGTTTCAGATTCCCTTTAAGCTGTCCTTTTCCTTTTTCTTATCTATGTAGCTCGCATGACTATAGAGTCACACATGTGGGCATATACATGCCAGATAAATATCCATCATCCACATGCATAAAGAAAAGGGAAAATGTTAATTAAACAATGTGCATTAAGTATCACTTTAATGCAGAGAATGAATTAAGGTAAAAAACCTTCAGCCTTTAAAACCACTTTAACACCAACTATTGCACTGCATACTGTATCTTCCATCCTTTCATAACCATATCCATAGAGTTATTTTTTGGCAGAAAGATGATGAATTCAAAAAGACTCACCCAGGGGTTAGGCTATGCCAACTCCACGCAAACCAAAACACACTTGTGAAATACAGTTTTTTCAATGGAGGAGTTCCAGATGCAGAAGAGCTAACATACATACACGGTGCAATACACTGCAAAAGGGTGTACATGTACGTCCCCTCTAGTAAGCCGGGTGCCCATGAACATGTCACGGAGAGGAAGAATGGGGAGATACTTTTGTAAACAAAGCATTTCGCCGTTCTGCCTAGTGACAGGACAGAGATCACTGCTCTCAGTCATCGAGAGCAGTGATCACTGTCCTGTGTGTTAAAGCCCAGCCCCCTAACAGTTAGAATCACCACCCAGAACATGCTTGACCCCTTCACTGCCCCTTAGTGGTTAACCCCTTCACTGCCAGTGTCATTTACACAGTAATCAATGCATTTTTACAATAATCAATGCATTTGTACAGCATCAATCGCTGTATAAATGTCAATAGTCCCAAAATAGTGTCAAAAATGTCCAATGTGTCCGCCATAGTGTCGCAGTGCTGATAAAAATCACAGCTCGCTGCCATTACTAATAAAAAAAAACGATCCCCTATTTTGTAGACGCTATCAATTTTGCACAAACAATTCAATATTTACTTATTGCGATTTTTTTTTACCAAAAATATGTAGAAGAATACATATTGGCCTGAATTGAGGAAAAAAATGTTTTTTATATATTTTTGGGGGATATTTATTATAGCAATAAGTAAAAAATATTGTGTTTTTTTAAAAAATTGACGCTCTTTTTTGTTTATAGCGCAAAAATAAAAACCGCAGAGGTGATCAAATCCCACCAAAAGAAATCTCTACTTGTGGGAAAAGAAGGACATCAATTTTGTTTGGGTACAACATTGCAAGACTGAATCGCAAAAAAGTGCTCTGGTCAGGAAGGGGGTAAAATCCTCCTAGGCTGAAGTGTTTAAAGCATTGCTACCATATGTATCAATATTAAACATATAAAAAACACACTTGTGGAATGCAGTTGTATCAATGAAGGAGTTCCAGATTCAGAAGAGCTAACATGCATATAGATATATATATATATATATATATATATATATATATATATATATATTTTTTTTTTTTATATCAAAGGCTTTTTTTGTGTGTAAGCATCACTGTACTTAATGGCAGTAAAATATTGCATATTTAAAAAAAAAATACTAGTTTGGGCACAGGAATAATGGGGGGGGGGGGGGGTGAGTCTTTGTCTTTTTGTATATTCCCCATACTGCTTCTTCTCTTATACAGTGGTGTGAAAAAGTGTTTGCCCCCTTCCTCATTTCCTTGTTCTTTGCATGTTTGTCACACTTAAGTGTTTCGGAACATCAAACCAATTTAAACAATAGTCAAGGACAACACAAGTAAACACAAAATGCAATTTGTAAATGAAGGTGTTTATTATTAAAGGTGAAAAAAAATCCAAACCATCATGGCCCTGTGTGAAAAAGTGATTGCCCCCTAAACCTAATAACTGGTTGGGCCACCCTTAGCAGCAACAACTGCAACCAAGCTTTTGCGATAACGTGCAATGAGGCTTTTACAGCGTCCTGGAGGAATTTTGGCCCACTCATCTTTGCAGAATTGTCCTAATTCAGTTACATTTGAGGGTTTTCGAGCATGAACGGCCTTTTTAAGGTCATACCACAACATCTCAATAGGATTCAGGTCAGGACTTTGGCTAGGCCACTCCAAAGTCTTCATTTTGTTTTTCTTCAGCCATTCGGTGGTGGACTTGCTGGTGTGTTTAGGATCATTGTCCTGCTGCAGAACCCAAGTTTGTTTCAGCTTGAGTACACGAACAGATGGTCGGACATTCTCCTTCAGGATCTCTTGGTAGACAGCAGAATTCATAGTTCCTTTTTTCACGGCAAGTCTTCCAGGTCCTGAAGCAGCAAAACAGCCCCAGACCATCACACTACCACCACCATATTTTACTGTTGGTATAATGTTCTTTTTATGAAATGCAGTGTTCCTTCTACGCCAGATATACTTGGACACACACCTTCCAAAGAGTTCCACTTTTGTCTCATCGGTCCACAGAATGTTGTCCCAAAAGTCTTGGGGATCATCAAGATGTGTTGTGGAGAAATTGAGACGAGCTTTGATGTTCCTTTTGCTCAGCAGTGGTTTTCTCCTTGGAACTCTGCCATGCAGGCCATTTTTGCCCAGTCTTTTCCTGATGGTGGAGGCATGAACGCTGACCTCAACTGAGGCAAGTGAGGCCTGCAGTTCCTTGGACGTTGTTGTGGGGTCTTTTGTGACCTCTTGGATTAGTCGTCGCTGCGCTCTTGGGGTAATTTTGGGCGGCCGGCCACTCCTGGGAAGGTTTACCACTGTTCCATGTCTTCGCCATTTGTTGATAATGGCTCTCACTGTGGTTCGCTGGATTCCCAAAGCTTTGGAAATGGCTTTATAACCCTTTCCAGACTGATAGATCTCAATTACTTTCTTTCTCAATTGTTCCTGAATTTCTTTGGGTCTCGGCATGATGTGTAGCTTTTAAGGATCTTCTGGTGGACCTTACTGTGTCAAGCAGCTCCTATTTAAGTGATGCCTTGATTGTGAACAGGTGTGGCAATAATCAGGCCTGGGTGTGGCTAGAGAAATTGAACTCAGGTGTGGACAACCACAGTTATAGTATGTTTTAACAAGGGGGGCAATCACTTTTTCACACAGGGCCATGATGGCTTGGATTTTTTTTCACCTTTAATAATAAACACCTTCATTTACAAATTGCATTTTGTGTTTACTTGTGTTGTCCTTGACTATTGTTTAAATTGGTTTGATGTTCCGAAACACTTAAGTGTGACAAACATGCAAAGGAACAGGAAATGAGGAAGGGGGCAAACACTTTTTCACACCACTGTATGTCTCCTGTGCCTCCAACCATGGCTCCGCTGATTTACCTCCAGCACTCCCTGTTTTGCTGTATTGCCTTTTTTCACCTCCATTGCATCCCTACATTGCTCCTCTTGTATGCTTCTGTGTTCCAACATACTTCTTGACCATCCAATCTATCTCTAGCTCTCCTCTGTACTCCTTGTCAACCTCCAGTACCCCCTTCACTGTATTATTTCTCACACCCCCAGTGCTTCCTTCACTGTACTGCTTTTATTGAACACCTCCAGCACCTCCTTCACTGCCTTGCTTCCCTAAAACATCTTCCTAAGCTGGCCATACATTATACAACTTCCTTATTCAATTTCCTTTAGATTTTGTGCAAAGGCCTGCCTGATTGCATACAAATTGAACGAGTTTGGGTTTGACCTTATATTATACAGTATGGTTTTGGTAAACCTAAAGGAACATTGTTCAAGAAAATTGCATAATATATGGCCAGCCTTACTTTAAAGCGACCTCACCTATATTTCACTTCTTTTGAATGCACATCTAACATGTCCTCTATCTTTGGAGCAACTAAACTTAGTTTAGCTAAATTACTTATATTTAAATTCCACAACAGTTCATATTCAAGCCATGTTTTAAATCTTTTCAGGACTTCTCAGAGACATTAAGTCATGAATGTATTAATCTCCTGAAACAGTCAACTTCCTAGGCGCAGCAAATAAGGAGAAAGATGACAAGCCAAAGGCATATATTAAGTGGCAACAAAAATATAATACACCTTGTATTAGAAAATAGAAATCAACACAAATGCAATGTATTCATAATGTTTTACATAGTGGTGTAAGCGTAGATGTTATCTTCATTATTTCAGGATGTTTTATCTATCACTCTGTACAAGAATTTCATTTCTCTTTGGCAGATTTCATTTGCATGTAAGCACGCTTTTGTAAAAATTTATTTTACTGTTTTCTTAAATTTTCCCAATTTGCCAAACGGTTCTGATAAATATGAAATAAGATGTGACTAGTGCATTAACACAAATTATAATTATTCTACATCATTACATTGCAGTCTTTCCTATTTATTTATGAGCATGGTTACAACCTTCTGTTTATTTATTGCTGACTTTACTCATACATAGGAAAAGGGGAATCCATTTTACTTGAGTACTAGTTTTAGTTAAGGCGTATAGCCGTGGCATGTTAAGGAATTTATTGGAAAAGTGAGTGTGTGAATTTAGACAATGCAATAAGTCTTTGCAATACATCCTCCAAAAAGAACATGCCAGTCAGAATTAAAATGCACAGTACAGTGTCTGCAACAAAACAATTTTAATTCTCCTTGTGCCCTTTGCTTAATTTATATTGCTTGTTCACAGCAAGGTCCTGAGAATGTAACAGCGTAAAAAAATGTAACAGCTTAAAGCTAATCTGACACGTATAAGTCAATATCACAGTGTGGGAGAGAAGACAGATACTGAAGAAATTGCTTTTGGTTTTTAAATATATGCTGTTATTGCCCGGTAGGCAGCAGTATGAAATCAGCAGTGTTAGAGCCTTTTATTTGAGTCTACGACTCCTTTGTAGCATGCTTAAACATAGCTTATTATTTTCGATATGGCCATTGAAATGTATTCTTATATACTATAGATTCATATCAGTCAATGCCTTTAATAAACGTACACTCTAACGTCCCTACATCACAAGCATACATACACTTAGTGGGTCCAAATTAGACAGCAGTCAATTAACCAACTAGCATGTCTTTTGACAGTAGTTTTTCATTCTGTATCTGGACTTTATTCAAAATGGCTGTAAACAAAGCAGTTTTGACTTACACTGTAACATTATTGTAGATACTGAGAGAACCTGCAAAAAATGTTGCTTTATTGCTTATTTATTTCCAAGTAATGTTTTGTTTATGACATGCTACCTTTCAGAGGGTTTCCTCCAGTGTCCCTTCTTGAATTCTGAAGTAGATTGATAGACTGATGGATAAATGCATGAATGAACTGATGTATGTGTGAATGAATGGAAGCACTGATTGATTGATTCTGGGCCCCACTTGGTCTGGCTATCAGTGAGATAGAAATAAAAAAACTGGGTTTAAAAAATACTCACAAGCGTGTTTATCTTTGATTTCATCTCCCAGGAGTAGGTAAACTCTAATGCCTTGTACACACGGTCAGAAATTCTGATGGAAAATGTCTGATCAGACCATGTTGACAGAAAATCTGACCGTGTGTGGGCTCCATCAGACTTTTTCCGTCAGAATGTCCGACCAACAAAGTTTGAGAGCTGGATCTAAAATTTTCCAACAACGTGATCCGATCGCATCAATTCCGATCGTCTGTAGCCTAGTTCAACGGACAAAGTGCCATGCATGCTCAGAATAAATTCCGAGACAGAAGCGCTCGGTCAGGTAAAACTAGCGTTCGTACTGTATATAGCACATTTGTCATGCTGCAATGTTAAAAATTGTTTAATGCAGCACATTCTCTTTTTCTTTATAATGCTAGAAGAATGAAGTTGTTTTGCTGCTCATATTCACACACACTTCTCCAAAACGTATTTCTTTATTTTTTTTCCTGATTTCATGAATAGAATATTTTTATTTGTCAGATCTCCCCAATATTTGTTTTTTTGTTTGTTTCAATTTTGTGGTTGCTTTTTTAATCAAGATCTCCTTTTTTGACGTTTTGCTCATCTTCATAATTTTTTTGGTTTGTTTTGTGTGTCAACTTACCACAACACCATTATTATCTTTTTATTTTATTATTTTATTTTTTAATCTCTAGGAGGTTGTTTGGTGTTGATGCCCCTTGTTAATTTGACTTTGTATTTTTGAAATTTACCTGCCTACTCACAAATAGACTGTCCTATTTGAAGTAAAACACATAGGCAAGTATTTCTTGAACCAAAAAAAACCTTTATTAGATGTCATACACAAATAAAGAGGGAGGGAACGCTGGAGAAACTGGGCAATTTGGTGAAGCCTTTGGCTCCCAGGGCACACATCAATTATTTAAATGCAAAATTGGTGGCCTGAGGAGTCCATCCATATCTAAAGGGAGAACAGTCTGGTCCAGAAGTCCAAGAGATCAGGAACAGCAGATGACATCTATGTCCCCAAGCTGCAGTCATACAAGAGCCTGCATCTTCTGTTAGACCAGACTGAACCCAGGCCATTACTCTCTGGTCTTCCTCCAGGCTTCCTTCCAGGCTGTGGCTCTGCTCTTGTAGTTGTGGCAGGAGGTGGAGGAGGAAGAGGGCGATGGTTGACCTCATGGCTGCCACTTGCTACAGCCTCCTGCCGACTGCCACTTGCCACAGCCTCCTCCTGGCTGAGCTCTTCCTGTGTATGAAAATGGGACATAGTTTTAGTTTTTTGTTCAATCACTCAATTTTCAGCTCATGACTGTTGCAAATTGAATGTTAATAAATAGAACAGACTATCATTCTGACCCCAGCATTCTTGTCCCAATCATTTTTGGTCACTACTGTCTATTGATATGTAAACCACTTTGTTAACCACTTTCAGACCGGACCATTTTGCTGGTAAATGACCAGAGGTCTTTTTACACTTTGGCACTGCGCTGCTTTAACTGGTAATTGCGCGGTCATGCAATGTTGTACCCAAACAAAATTTGCGTCCTTTTCTTCCCACAAATAGAGCTTTCTTTTGATGGTATTTGATTGCCTCTGCGATTTTTATTTTTTGCGATATAAACGTAAAAAGACCGCAAATTTTGAAAAAAAATGATATTTTCTACTTTTTGTTATTAGAAAAATCCAATAAACTCAATTTTAGTCATACATTTAGGCCAAAATGTATTCAGCCACATGTCTTTGGTAAAAAAAAAGTCAATAATTGTATATTTATTGGTTTGCGCAAAAGTTGTCACATCTACAAACTAAGGTACGTTTTCTGGAATTTACGCAGCTTTTAGTTTACGACTGCCTATCTCATTTCTTGAGGTGCTAAAATGGCAGGGCAGTACAAAACCCCCCCAAATGACCCCATTTTGGAAAGTAGACCCCCTAAGGAAATTGATAAGAGGCATGTTGAGCCCATTGAATATTTTATTTTTTTGCCTCAAGCGATTGAATAATGACAAAAAAAAAATTTTTTTTTTTTTTTTACACAAAGTTGTCACTAAATGATATATTGCTCACACATGCTATGGGCGTATGTGAAATGACACCCCAAAATAAATTCTGCTGCTTCTCCTGAGTACGGGGATACCACATATGTGGGACTTTTTGGGAGCCTAGCCGCGTACGGGGCCCCGAAAACCAAGCACCGCCTTCAGGCTTTCTAAGGGCGTAAATTTTTGAGTTCACTTCTCACTACCTATTACAGTTTTGAAGGCCATAAAATGCCAAGATGGCACAAAACCCCCACAAATGACCCCATTTTAGAAAGTAGACACCCCAAGCTATTTGCTGAGAGGCATGTTGAGTTCATGGAATATTTTATATTTTGCCACAAGTTGCGGGAAAATTACAAACTTTTTTTTTTTTTTTTTTTTTTCACAAAGTTGTCACTAAATGATATATTGCTCACACATGCCATGGGCATATGTGAAATGACACCCCAAAATAAATTCTGCTGCTTCTCCTGAGTACGGGGATACCACATATGTGGGACTTTTTGGGAGCCTAGCCGCGTACGGGGCCCCGAAAACCAAGCACCGCCTTCAGGCTTTCTAAGGGCGTAAATATTTGACTTCACTCCTCACTACCTATTACAGTTTTGAAGGCCATAAAATGCCAAGATGGCACAAAACCCCCACAAATGACCCCATTTTAGAAAGTAGACACCCCAAGCTATTTGCTGAGAGGCATGTTGAGTCCATGGAATATTTTATATTTTGCCACAAGTTGCGGGAAAATTACAAACTTTTTTTTTTTTTTTTTTTTTTTCACAAAGTTGTCACTAAATGATATATTGCTCACGCATGCCATGGGCATATGTGAAATGACACCCCAAAATAAATTCTGCTGCTTCTCCTGAGTACGGGGATACCACATATGTGGGACTTTTTGGGAGCCTAGCCGCGTACGGGGCCCCGAAAACCAAGCACCGCCTTCAGGCTTTCTAAGGGCGTTACAGTTTTGAAGGCCATAAAATGCCAAGATGGCACAAACCCCCCCCAAATGACCCCATTTTGGAAAGTAGACACCCCTAAATTTAGGGGTACACTAGTGAGACTAGGTAATAAATGGCGGGTGCCCTGAAACTATAAAAAAATAACTAACCAACCAGCGTCACCTGTAACAGTTATATGGTGATCACTGGTGAAAGGGTTAACTAGGGGGCAATCAGGGGGCTTTATGCGGTAGTATATGGGGGTCCCTGGCGCTATAAAAAGCTGCGGCGAACCTAAATACCTACTTGCCTAACTAGCGTCACCTGTGACACTAATACAGCGATCAGAAAAACGATCGCTTATTAGGCTGGGTTCACACTGGAGCGATGCGGGAACGCCACGAATGCGCGGCGGGTTCCCGCATCGCATGCCTCCCGGCGGCAGTTCACACTGCCCTATGCGAACTGCTGGGAGTGTCAGTGAAATGTTACTGACACCCCCAGATCAGTTCGCATATCGCAGTGCGATCTGCAAACTCGGATCGCATGGTGTGAACACCCATGCGATCCGATTCTGCTGCGGGCCAAAAAAAGGGTCCCGTGCGAATTTGCGGCGGGTGCGGCGGGTGTGGCGGGTGCGGCGAATGGCTGAACTCGAATCGCACAGAGATCGGATGTGATTTGCACTGCAGTGCGAATCACATCCGTTCTCAAACCGCTGCAATCTGAACCCAGCCTTAGTGACACTGGCGACGGGGGGTGATCACGGGGTTAAACCTTTATTGGGGGGGTTAGGGGGGTACCTTAGAACTAAAGGGGGCTAACCCTAACTGCCCTAACAGTTATTAGTCACAAATGACACCCGCCGGGTGATCAGGGGGTTAAACCTTTATTAGGTAATAAATGGCGGGTGCCCTGAAACTATAAAAAAATAACTAACCAACCAGCGTCACCTGTAACAGTTATATGGTGATCACTGGTGAAAGGGTTAACTAGGGGGCAATCAGGGGGCTTTATGCGGTAGTATATGGGGGTCCCTGGCGCTATAAAAAGCTGCGGCGAACCTAAATACCTACCTGCCTAACTAGCGTCACCTGGGACACTAATACGGCGATCAGAAAAATGATCGCTTATTAGGCTGGGTTCACACTGGAGCGATGCGGAAACGCCGCGAATCCGCGGCGGGTTCCCGCATCGCATGCCTCCCGGCGGCAGTTCACACTGCCCTATGCGAACTGCTGGGAGTGTCAGTGAAATGTTACTGACACCCCCAGATCAGTTCGCATATCGCAGTGCGATCTGCAAACTCGGATCGCATGGTGTGAACACCCATGCGATCCGATTCTGCTGCGGGCCAAAAAAAGGGTCCCGTGCGAATTTGCGGCGGGTGCGGCGGGTGTGGCGGGTGCGGCGAATGGCTGAACTCGAATCGCACAGAGATCGGATGTGATTTGCACTGCAGTGCGGTGCGAATCACATTCGTTCTCATAAACCGCTGCAATGTGAACCCAGCCTTAGTGACACTGGCGACGGGGGGTGATCACGGGGTTAAACCTTTATTGGGGGGGTTAGGGGGGTACATTAGAACTAAAGGGGGCTAACTCTAACTGCCCTAACAGTTATTACAGTCACAAATGACACCAATGCAAAAAAAAAAAAAAAAAAAAAAAAAATGACATTGGTGTCACTGTGACTGGGGGGCAGGGGTAATTGGGGGGGTGATCGGGGGGTAAAGGGGGGGTGTGAGTGTGCCTGGCATGTTCTACTGTGTGTGGGATGTGTTGGTGCAACTCACTGATCCGCTCTCCTCCGTGTCGGAACGAAAAATACCGACACGGAGGAGAGAATACATCACTTCCTCTCCTGTGTTTACATTACAGGAGAGGAAGTGATGTCACCGGGGATTTCTATTCGTCGGGAGCGATCGCGAGGGGGTGGCCATGAATGAATGGCCGTCCCCTCGTCCGGGATCGCTCCCGAACGAAAACCGACCGCCGCAGGCACCGGGCGGGGGCCCGATCGGGCCCCCGACCCGCGGGAGGCAAATCACGTACATGTACGTGCTTATGCCTGCCCGTGCCATTCTGCCGACGTACATCGGCGTTAGGCGGTCGGCAAGTGGTTAAATCACAACTTACTGATCAATAATAACATCTAGTTAACATCATTAAATGTACGACAATAAATATGTTGAACAATGCTATACCTGTCTCAAGCTGGGATCCTCCACATGTTGCTGTCTGGAAGGCCCAGGTTGGATATTGGAAGCCTCAGCTGGGGGTGAAGGAAGCCTTGAAGAAAGACTGTAGAGTGCTGGCCTGGGCTCCCTCTGGTCTGCCAGAAAATGCAGCCTGTCATAGTACAGCATCCTGGGGACATAAATGGCATCTGGTTCTCCTGATCTCATGGACTCCTGGACCTTCTTGCACACCCTCTCAGATATGTACTCCTTAGGGCACCAATTTTGGCCATTACATAGGTCATGTCTGCCGTGGGGACCAAACCAAGCAGTTTCTCCAGCGCTGCCTTCCTCTTTCTTAGGTCCTTAGCAAATGGGTGGTTCATCTGCCACAGGCAGGGCAGCTCCCTGAGCATATCAATGACTAGCCCCAGAAAATGTGGTTCCTTGAAGGGATCCATATTCTCTGCAAGACACAACACAAGACAAACCCTAATGTCAGGCTAAACTCTCCTAATCTTGTCCCAATATAAGCCTCAATCTAGAAGCAGTATAGCAGTCTAGTGATGTACCAAGTTAAAATTGTACCTTCATTCTAATGATCGGTGCTTCAGCTCCTTTCTCCACTCACAGATCGTATGTACGACGCACGCGTGTTGCGTTCTATATACAGTGCACATGCGTGAAACTTCGTTCGCCCCTCACATTCTTTATAGTCTATTCCTCACCCCTTCTCTTTCGGCATAGTGGGGAGAGCACATGGCGGAGACACAGCAGGTGCGCACTAAGTATACCAGTAATAAAGAGGAGGAGGACAAGGAAAGCCCGGAGCCAGAAAAGTCCCAATACCAGAGGAGAAGATTTAAGGCCTTTACATATGTATTTTAGAGAGATGTTGGAGATGGTGGACATATTGAAGAGGAACGACTATGATGGGAAGTATGGACCTTAACCAAACCCAAATGTCAGAAAGGCCAAGATCATGACTAAAGTTGTGAAGAGTCTTCAGAAGAATTTTGGGGTTCGACGATCCATGGATCAACTGAGGAAACGCTGGTCAGACCTGAAACTGAGGGAGCACGATCAGTACAGAAGGATCAAGTGAGTTCTTCAAAAAAGTAAGTAGTTGTCATGTGTTTATATTATTATTATTGCTTACATACTGCTCCATGTGCTTTGATTTAATGTTGTACAGTTTAAAATGGCCACTTTCATGTTCATGGGTTCAATCATTCGTTTTCCCACTCCAAAGACGATGTTTTGGCAAGTTGCACTTAACTACATTTGTTCAGGCCTATCTATTTCTAGTCAAAGGAAGTTTGTTGTCTAGAGGGCTTTGTAATAGAATGAAATGCAAACTTGATTCAGTGTAAAGGAGAGGACACTCAGCAGCTGTTTACACATCTGCACTCAGGAGCACTAGTGTGGGACATCAGAACACCCTTTTTATTAGGGTGTCCCACACACGTGCTCCAGTGGATACTAAAGGGGTGTCTCCATCTGTCAAACTTTAGTTAAACAGGTAAGTACTCCAGCTTTAGAAAGTGTCATAAATAATGTTTTCAGCTTTTAGTTCTGCCAAAAAAACACAACTGTACAACACTTCCAAGCAATGTTTCATATTCCAATTTCTGCCCTCAAATATCTGTGTGCTAAGTATTCCTTTTTACATTCTCATAGGGGAGAGAAGACTCGGGGCACCAGGGACATCAGGGACATCAGGGACCCCACACCTCCCAAAGAAGGGGAAATACCAACACCAGAAGCAGACACCAGAAGCAGAGGAGGAGGAAGGAGAGATTGTAGAAATTGGCAAAATTGGCACCACATCAGGTGAGTGTCTTAGAGGTAAGGTAAGGTTAGCTTCAGGTAAGGTAATCAATGTATGCCTGCATATTTATAATACACAGTGTTTTTTTGGTTAATTTTTAGGTGATGTGGATGTTGTGGAAGAAGAATCACATTTTACCTGTGAAATTGCACAGATCATCATCTGGGAAATAATGGAGTTCAATCGCGATTTAGATAATCTCAAGAAAAAGATCAATGATGTTCAGCAAAAAATGAAGAACATCATTGATGTTTTAGGGAGAATCTTAAACACCCAAAACTAGCTAGCATCCATTTTAATTTTTAAAAAACTGTTTTATATTTTGACAAAAGCTAAATTTGGAAGATGCACACAGTGTGTCAACATGTGCTATTTCCCATCATGGGGGATCAATGTATGCGTTTTGTGGGTCCAACCCCTTCCTTGCTACTAAAGTGGCTGAGATGAAGGGGTTGCACCCCCAAAACACGTACATTGATCCCCCATGATGGGAGACAGCACATGTTGACATTAGGCATGGGATCAGGAGGAAAATGTTCAGTTTGATTCACAATTTGTGTGCATCTTCCAAATTTGGCTTTTACAGGGGTTATACCCCATGTGATGAAGGCAATATCAACACAGTTTGGACATACTCATGTCTGATATTGTCTTCACTTTTCAAAGAGTTCCTGTGTTCTGTATGTTATGCTTTAATACATGCCTTTTTCCACAAAAAGTTATATTAATTATTACCAAAAATAATGTTATATACACTAAATATGTTGGTTTGTTGTAAAACCCGTTTATAAACGCAAATGTGAATGTGCTTTGACTAAAACGTTTAATTATCAACAATGTGTGGCTTCCTTTTTCAATGCGCAAAAGCAGTATTTATAGTAAAGTTGTTGTTTTCTGTGACAATGGGTGTTATTTACTAAAGGCAAATCGATTTGCACTCCACGTGCAGTTTCAGGTGTACTTTTGCAGTGCACTTGTAGTGCATAGTGGATTTGCCTTTAGTAAATAACACCCACAGTGCTTTTTAATTTTTCCCAATCATGCCATTTTCATGACTCCACACATTTCTGTCATGGTGCTGAAAATGAGCAATATTTTTGACAGTAATGCACTACATACATTAACAACAAAAACAAGGTGTGTGTGTGTGTAGCAGACCCACAACATAATGATAATATTATCTGAAGAAGAGACTGTCACCTCATCTCGCACAGAAATTGGGTTTGCACTGAAAAAGGGCAAAAAAAAACTCCTTCTCGCACTGTTCATGGACTGGGCTTGTGTCAAACCTAAAAGCCCAACACCAAGCCCCTGCACAGCACTAACTCTATGACGAGTATTTACACGAAACATGGCTTCAAAATAGTCAGCTAGTCAGAACGGACTAACAGAAACCACTGATAAACAGCAAGGCCTGAAAAAACGAACTGAAAACCAGAAACGAGCGGACAATAAGCACTGAAAATCGAAGTGTACTATATCAAGATATAGGCCGCAATGACAAACAGATGCAAACTGACTACACGCACTGATAAGCAGATACACACCCACAAGCACAAAGTGTAGAGCAGTAATGATCTGAAGCACAAGTCTGAAAAGTGCGAATCGTCTCTAACCAAACTTCTAATAACACGCGATAAACACAAGATCAGCAGAAGGAGCCCAAAGGATGCCACGTGTGGTGTTGAACTTCCCTTTTATAGTCCTGTCGTACACGGTTTACGTCACCACGTTCTTGATGACCGGAAGAAATTCCGACAACTTTGTCCGACTATGTGTAGGCAACACCAGTTTTGGACAAAATCCGTCAGAAATTATCAGACGGATTTGGTGATCGGAATGTTCGACCGTGTGTACGGGGGCTTACAATGAACTTTTTTTATTTTTTTATTATACTTCATCATACATAACAACATTATATCTGTTTGATAAATACAATGCCATTGTTCTTCCAAGAAATGTTGTTAGCTGACAGATAATGTCCTCTTTGACAGTACTTACTTTTATTAGTTACTATTGTCCCCAGCTCTATCTGAGGGATATGGAACCATGCCCCTCTATGTTAAGAATGTGTGTGTGTGTATGTGTGTGTGTGTGTGGGGGGGGGGGGGGGTGTCTGTAGCACTGTACTATTTCTGTTTTCCTGATTCAGTGAGTAACTGTTGTTAGGACAGAAATTACATCACTGGCAGAATCTCCAAGAGAAAATAGAGATAAAAATAAAGAAAACAAAATAATAACTAGTAAGCTGTAGTGTAAAACATTTATTTTTTTAATATGCCTTGAATGGATTCTCTTCACTGGTTTCACCCAGGATAGGAAGAAATGAAAATATTTTGCAGTGGGGATATGTGTAGCTTTAACAGCCTAACAGAGGGTCTTCAAAAACAAACTTGGCTAGGCATCTACCTGTACTTTAAGAATATCCAAAGAAAAACATCTTATATAAACATTATTTTTAAGTTACCCTTGACGATCTGTATTAATAATATAATTAAATAATTATATTTTTAGTATAGATAACATGCACACAGAATGTGTCCATATATTGGCTATTGGACATTTGTAAGAACATGAATACGGGGCAGGCCCACCTTTACCAGTGTTCCAGATTTAAAAAGAAGACTCACAAAACATGTATTTCTAAATTTTACCCACAATACCTACACTAGAGAGAAAGCTCAAACTATATTTGAGAAAAAATAATTAATTTGCCAATAGTTAAAAAGATGACATATAAAGAATACAACATTTTATCTCTCAAGGAAAAAAGAAAATATTTCTTGTTGCTAAAGGGTTAGCTAAGTCAGCCAAAGCTAAACGTGCCTCGTTTGGATTGTCATGGATCCTCACTGTCAGGACAAGGCCCTCCTCCCTGCTTTATTTAAGGTATATATTTTATCAGAGATGAGTTGTCCCAATGAGAGCATCTTAGCATGGAGCCTGAAACAACAGCAGTGCAGTTCATGACCTCAAGTCAGTCTCTGATGAATTATGAAAATTAAAGACTTGATTTCCTTTGATCTCTACATGGTTCTGGCATGAATATGTGCTGGAGTTTATTAGGAGTAGTCATTTTATATATTAAACAAAATGGTATGTGTTGAACTAAAAGTTGTTTCATGTAACATGGGAATACAAAAAAACTATACATGAACTGTAATAGCTCTCCCCAGTCTACTGTTGTAGAGTTAGTTTATTCAAGAGCTTGTCAAAATGTGTTAAGAAAGAAGACTATGACTTGGAATGTAGAATGTATAGTTTATCATATTAGATAAAAGCCACCTGTAGAGAATTGAGAAGTACATTTACAATGCTAGTAGTACAAAATGGGGTTTGTTCTCTCACTGAAAATGTTATGTCTGTCTGTTTTTATAATAAGTGTACACATAATATTACCCACCGATTTTTACAGTGCTAAAAGTAAAACTAGATGATCAAGGCCTAGCTTTGAGCATATATAATCTCCCCCTTCCACCCCTCATTCCCCCTCATTCCCACTCCTTCCCACTAATTCCCCCCAGAAAAAATAAATAAAGCTTAAAAACATTTTACACCTACTGAATCTGCCCTCTCTGCAGCATGCTTAATCACAGAAACAGGAGGAATGGGGAATAAAAGCAGTATACAATAAATGCAACTCAGGTCTTAAAGGAATACATATCATTAAACATCAAGTCAAAATTGATAACAAGTTTCATACCCCAAGACAAAATTCCTCACCCATTGAATAATTCTATTAGTAACAAAACGTAACAAAATTTTATTGAAAATCTTGAAAATGGATTCAAAGGTTAAAAGAAGACGCCTAACGATGTCACGCTAAAGTCAAGACACACATTATTGTCCCAATAAATGGCTGTTGCAGAGGGCAGTTAGTGATAGCCTCACCCCCTTTCCTTCGCTCTCACACGCTCATTCCCTCAACGGCTTTTTCCCTTCCCTACCTAGTCCCCCCCCCCTTTTTTTATCTTTTTCTTTCTTCTTCTTTCTTGGTACCCCAGAGAGGGGAAGCAGAAGCTGTCCTAGCTGCTTCTTAGATATTGTACTATTAGATTAAATGTTTTGATGAACCACCTTCATATCTGATGTTTATGATCGAGAGGATCTGACAAGGATCCCTGAACACTTTCTTGGGTTTTTTTTTTCTGTTTCTTGTTTATTTAGTTGATCCTTGTCTTCTCCAGGTTTGACCCACACTGTTATAGTACTACATGCGAGTATGGAGGATTCATGGAATCTGTTTACCTTTGTATTATCTGCAAAACTTTTAACAAAATGTTTATGCAAAAAAAAAAAGACACTTAATAAATAAATAAATCTGGATTCCTAAATAAATAAAAGACCAATCAGCGCACACACATAAAATTGAACAAAGGGTTGCAAGCTGAACCCCCAAAAGAACAAATCACAACACCTCAATAGTACGATACAAAGTGGAATGGTGCAGCGCAAATAAAGTCCAAAGAAGATCACGTAATAATATAAAGAGAAAACAATGAAGCCACCTCGTGATAAAGACAATGTTCTCATCAAAGTGACATATCCTTCCACCAGTAAAATATACTCTTACCGAATGAGATGGACCACTGAGTAATCAGATGGTCAAATAGCCAGAATCCTATATAAGGAATATGCAGGTCAAGCGGCAACAATCCACAAATTTAGGCAGGGTAGCATCAAGTAAATATCTTCAATAACACCCAATCTGTAGTGATACTGATGATCGAATGTACTGGCTTCACACATAAGTTTGTGTTTATCCAACAACGTCAGTCTAGCCAATAAAGTGCATGTAGATAACTCCAGTAATTTGAAGCCCCCAGCAAGAAAATATAAAAATATATAAAAAACGATTTAATTGTAGCTGGTAAATGATCGTTTATTATGAAAATCTCAGTTCAATAAAAAATAGCCGATCCAAAATTGACAGGGTATATTAAAATATAATGCTATACAATGTCTCTAAAAAAATAGCTCCAAACCACCATAAGATGACACCGTGGTGTATACAAACTGCAAGACAGACAGCGGGTGAAGTCCGCGAAAGAGCAGCTGGTAATTGATCGTTTATTACTACAAGATGACACTGTGGCGTATACAAACTGCAAATCAGACAGTGGGTGACGTCCCCCATATACATGTTACGTCCTACAGGGACTTTGTCCCTGTAGGCTTTAACGTGCGTACAGGGGAGGAGCTCTTTCGCGGACTTCCCCCGCTGTCTGTCTTGCAGTTTGTATACACCACAGTGTCATCTTGTGGTGGTTTGGAGCTATTTTTTAGAGACATTGTATAGCATTATCAGTATATCTATGGATTGGGTGTTATTGAAGATATTTACTTGATGCCATCCTGCCTACATTTGTGGATTGTTGCCACTTGACCTGCATATTCCTTATATAGGATTCTGGCTATTTGACCATCTGATTACTCAGTGGTCCAGTGGTCCATCTCATTCGGTAAGAGTATATTTTACTGGTGGAAGGATATGTCACTTTTATGAGAAGATTGTCTTCATCACGCGGTGGCTTCATTGTTTTCTCTTTATATTATTACATGATCTTCTTTGGACTTTATTTGTGCTGCACCATTCAACTTTGTATCATCCTATCTGGACTTCTGGCTGACATATGAATTGGCTGGGTGGGAATACTTCATGGGAAGCTGTCACATTTAGCAGCAGTAGTAATGTCATTGCTAATGCTATTTTCAGACAGAGGCAGCTTTCAGGCATTTTAACACTAAATATAGTGCCTGTAAAGTGCCTGCAAACCTCCTCTCATGCCTCCCCTGTGTGAAAGCCTGGTGCTTTTACACTGGGGTGGTGCGCTTGCGGGACAGGAAAAAAGTCCTGCAAGCAGCATCTTTGGGGCGGTGTAGGAGAGCTGTATACAGCTGCATAAAATTGTATACGATCTAGATTGAATCGTAGTGGGGTGTGTGGCTACATCCTTAATTACTGACATGTTTCATGTGTGAACACTTCCTCAGGGGTGGATGCTATAGATTATCTACAAAAAGCACAATATGATTCAGTCTAATATTGAAATAAACACAACAGGAAAGATAAGCAGGTAAGATGGTAACAGTGAGACACTAACCAGGTAAAGGTGATAAAGGAAATATACAAAGGCCACCATAGAAGAGTCTCAATCACCAGAAACAAAAACAGTAATAACAGTAGAGAAGGGCTTTCACACTGGAGTGGTGTGCTTGCAGGACAGGAAAAAAGTCTTGCAAGCCGCATCTTTGCAACATTAAGTTACAACATTATAGTTATATTAAATTACAATGTTAAAAATACACAATTACTTTAGATAGCATGCATGGGGGATGTTTTAAATCTGCCTGTGAATGGGACACACCTGTAGGATGTACACACACGCACACACGCAAAAGTGCCATTTTACCAAGAAAAAAATGTGATTTAAATTGCCAGGCATTAAATTACATATCTCATTTGTAATCAAAGTAGATAGGGATTCCCTTCATCCTTGATGAGGGCCTGATGTAGATTGTCAAGGGGACCCCATGAAAAACATAAAAAAGTGTGTGTTTATTAAAATTTCAAACTAGGACCCCATGCAAAAACCAGAGGCCACAACATAGTACCCCCTGATTACTCATTCACAAAAAAATACAATGTAAGTTACAATAACACACACAATAAAAAGTCCTTTATTGGAAAAATTATACACACTGTGATAAAGTTGCCTATTACTGTAATTACTTAGGCATTTTGGATGTATCTAGTATATCCAAAGCCTGAACAGGTTGAAACAAGCTCACAGCTGCAATAAGGGCTGTGAGCTTGTTTCTGTGTTGCTGATTTGGACTCCTGGTTTTCATATAAAAGTGGTCTGAGCTACCCCATTACATTTATGCCACTTGTGGGTGCCCCCCCCCCCCCGTTGTCCTCATTCCTAAGTGTTTCTGGGTTGAGTGCTGCAAAAATCCCAGCTATAAAGTTTGGTGTACAGCAGATTAAGTACAGCCTTTGTGTGATCAGCTGGAGAGAATACAAATGACCACAAATGCAAGAATAAAAAGTACATGTTTATGTAAACAATTGTGCCACTCTTGGGACATGTCGATGCACATGCCAGAACGTGAACAATAATTATAGGTCTCATTTATAGTGAACTCTCACCTGGTGAGCTGTAGAGCCCCCTCCCACCGTCACCCACTGCCATTCCTGGACTCCCCTGTCACACTGGAAAGTCCCAGGACTGCTGTACATAGTCAAGTCAGCTATGCACAGAAGACTAGGAAGGACCGATGTTCACCCAATGGTCATGCTTAAATGCAAATGAGCATGCAGATCCTGCATGCATATGTAAACAATGATTACACCACACATGTGAAGTATCAATGTGAACTTCAGAGTGGGAGCAATAATTCTAGCACCAGAGCTCAAATTTAACTCTAAACTGGTAACCTGTGAAAGTTTTCAAAAGGTTCCCTATGGAGATTTTTAGGTGGCACTGTTTGTCACCATTCATAGGAGTGTAAAATCTAAAATCTTGACATGTTTGGTATCTATTTACTCAGTACAACATCAACTTTTATATATTACCAAAAATGTAGTATTATATAGGCAGTCCCAGGTTCTGTAGGTTTGTTCTTTAGTTGAATTTGTATGTAAGTGTAACTCCAGCCAGTTTTTTTTTGGATAGAATAGGGAAGGGTTAACACCCCTGTAGTGTTTGTTTTGCTGTCTGTGCCCCTGGTCAGAAGATTTCACCTCACTTTCAGTCCCTGAGACAATTGAATTTTGAAAATTTTGGGTTGTCGTGGAAACAAGGATTTGCGAAAGCTTCAATGAAGACACCTTTTTCCCATGAGAACATTTACAGGAGTATATTTCCCATCTTAGGAGTAGATTCCCTCTCACTTCCTGTTGTTTTCCACTGTTTGTAAGTATGAGTCAGATTTAAGTGGGATGTATGTAACTTGGGGACTGCGGATAGTTTGTTTATGTGCACTAAAATGCACTTAAGTGTATTTTGTTTTTTGAAAATTTGCATTTGATAAATATTGTGCAACCAAAAATTGCAACAATACTATTTCATTCTCCAGGGCCTCTTTTTTTTTTTTTTAAATATGTTTGGTGGTTCTAAGTAATTTTCTGGAAAAAAAAATGCAGATTTTAGCATGTATATGAGAAATGTTAAAATTGGCCCTGACAGCAAATGATTAAGTCATTGGAATAATTTATTAAAGGCAGATAGGCTTTTCACTTTGCAAGGAAATTTTCACTATGCAAAACACATCTTTTTTGCCTGCACAGGATTAGCCTTTGGGAGAGCAGCTCTTCACCTCATTTACTAAGCTCTGGAGAAAATTCCTTTGCAACGTAAACCATCTACTTGCCTTTAGTAAATCAACCCCATTGTCTGGAGGTAAAATGCCAATATATGAAGTGTGCCAAACATTGATTGTGCACCCCTGTATAGCGGAAGTCTTGGATGCTGAATTAATACAGTTTCGGTTTGGAGTCAGGCCGCGTACACACGGGCGGACTGTTCGTCCAACTTTGTCCGCTGAACAGTGTTTGGGCGGACAGTCCGCTCGTGTGTGGGCTTTCAGCGGACAGTTTCAGTGGACAGTTGGACGGACAAAGTCTTTCGGAAATTCCGAAAAACTGTCCGCTGAAACTTTGTTTGAGCGAACAGTCCGCCCGTGTGTAGGCTACTTTCGAAATGAGCAAACTGTTCCCGCTCGGAGGGAAGTCTGCTCATTACGAGCGCGTGTGCAGGTAGGCGGGGCCCGCGACGGAGACGTCGCGGGCTCCGCCGCCTGGAATGGACTTAAAGGGGAACCCCAACGCCGAAAAAAATCGGCGTGGGGGTCCCCCCAAAGTCCACAACAGACCCTTGTCCGAGCACGCTACCCGGCCGGCCAGGAAAGGGGGGCGAGCGAGCGTGCCCCCCCTCCTGAGCCGTACCAGGCCGCGTGCCCTCAACATGGGGGGTGCCTTGGGGAAGGGGGGGCCGCGCGGCCCCCCCACCCCAAAGCACCTTGTCCCCATGTTGATGAGGACAAGGGCCTCTTCCCGACAACCCTGGCCGTTGGTTGTCGGGGTCTGCGGGCGGGGGGCTTATCGGAATCCGGGAGCCCCCTTTAAGAAGGGGGCCCCCGGATACCGGCCCCCCACCCTATGTGAATGAGTATGGGGTACAATGTACCCCTACCCATTCACCTGTAAAATAAAAGTACCCAAAAAAAAAAACACAACACATGAGAAAAAAATATTTTATTGCACAGCTCCGGGGGTCTTCCGTCTTCGGGGGTCTTCTCGCCGGACTCCTCCGCTATCTTCTTGTAGCTCTTTTACTAGCGGAGGAGTCCGGCTTTCTTCTTCCCCGCCGCCGGCCTCTTCTCCCGACTTCGGGGGTCTTGTCCCCCTCTTCGGTTCTTCTGCCGGGCCACCGCGCCTTCTTGTAGCTCTTTTACAGGCGGTGGCCCGGTCTTCTGTCGCCGCCGCCTTCCGTTCTTCTGCCGGGCCACCGCGCCTTCTTATAGCTCTTTTGCAGGCGGTGGCCCGGTCTTCTGTCGCCGTCGCCGCCTTCTGTTCTTCTTCTTCTTCTTGTTCTTCTTCTTCTCCAGGAGATGTTGACACGACGCTCTCTCCGGCCGGAATGCCAGAGCCGCCCTGCGCTGCCACATATATAGTGCCAATGGGGCGGTGTCACATGGTATATGTCACATGGGTTGGTCACATGGGTTGATGTCACATGGGGACTATGACATCGTAAGGGGCGGGGTCACCATGTGACATCAACCCATGTGACCAACCCATGTGACATATACCATGTGGCACCGCCCCATTGGCACTATATAAGTGGCAGCGCAGGGCGGCTCTGGCATTCCGGCCGGAGAGAGCGTCGTGTCAACATCTCCTGGAGAAGAAGAAGAACAAGAAGAAGAACGGAAGGCGGCGACGGCGACAGCGGCGACAGAAGACCGGGCCACCGCCTGCAAAAGAGCTATAAGAAGGCGCGGTGGCCCGGCAGAAGAACGGAAGGCGGCGGCGACAGAAGACCGGGCCACCGCCTGTAAAAGAGCTACAAGAAGGCGCGGTGGCCCGGCAGAAGAACCGAAGAGGGGGACAAGACCCCCGAAGTCGGGAGAAGAGGCCGGCGGCGGGGAGGAAGAAAGCCGGACTCCTCCGCTAGTAAAAGAGCTACAAGAAGATAGCGGAGGAGTCCGGCGAGAAGACCCCCGAAGATGGAAGACCCCCGGAGCTGTGCAATAAAATATTTTTTCTCGTGTGTTGTGTTTTTTTTTTGGGTACTTTTATTTTACAGGTGAATGGGTAGGGGTACATTGTACCCCATACTCATTCACATAGGGTGGGGGGCCGGTATCCGGGGGCCCCCTTCTTAAAGGGGGCTCCAGGATTCCGATAAGCCCCCCGCCCGCAGACCCGGACAACCAACGGCCAGGGTTGTCGGGAAGAGGCCCTTGTCCTCATCAACATGGGGACAAGGTGCTTTGGGGTGGGGGGGCCGCGCGGCCCCCCCTTCCCCAAGGCACCCCCCATGTTGAGGGCACGCGGCCTGGTACGGCTCAGGAGGGGGGGCGCGCTCGCTCGCCCCCCTTTCCTGGCCGGCTGGGTAGCGTGCTCGGACAAGGGTCTGTTGTGGACTTTGGGGGGACCCCCACGCCGATTTTTTTCGGCGTTGGGGTTCCCCTTTAAGTCCATTCCAGGCGGCGGAGCCCGCGACGTCTCCGTCGCGGGCCCCGCCTACCTGCACACGTGCTCGAAATGGGCGGACTTGCCTCCGCCTTACGTGGGCGAGTCCGTTCATTTCAAAAGTTGAGCGAACTGTTTGGCAAACAGTTCGCTGAAACAGTTCGCTCGTGTGTGGGCAAGTCCGCTCATGCAAATTTTGAGCGGACTGTTTGCCGAAACTGTTTGACGAACAAGGTTGGGCGAACAGTCCGCGTGTGTGTTCTCACTGTTCTCATTGTCTGTTCTAGTCCTATTGAACATTTTTACTTTTCAGGTTACTTCCTTTAAATTCAGTTAGATGAGTTCAAATTCATATTGCATTGCCTTCTTTACTATATTACATTAACTATCAAAATCCCTATGGACCATGAAATAATAAAGGGAATTTACTAAGACTGGAACAGCCAGAAACAGTCAGCTTATAGTTTTCATTTTCAAAGCTTAACCGAACAAGCAGTAGTTAGTCCAAATGTCAGCTCCGGGTTATAGATGGGAATCCTATAAACCTGTATCAGCTGCCAGCAACAAGATTACCAATCTTCATGAGAAAGTGTAATCTGGAGGTATATGTAAATTTATGTGGCGCTTGGACTTGCCAAAAACCACCATAAACAGTACCTCATTCCAAATGTGCTGCCACACTCAAATGAATGAACACAGAAGTAAACCTGGTGTGCTAGTGCATTCAAACCTTACCTCAACATATTCACATGATTAATAAAGAATATAAAAAGAATAAGTGTGCAAATCAACCAGATATAAAAAGTGCCAGTGCTTGCAAAAAAGTACATAAATGTTCAATATTGAATATATAAACAAATACAAAACAAAAAAGTCCCAATCCATATATCCTTATAATGAAATCGTATGTGCTGAAATTAAAGTGCTTAGTGTCAGTTTAACTTTAAATCTCCGACTCATGTGTCACACAATCCACAAAGGAAATAGTGCTCAGTGCTGGCCCTTTAAACTTGCTCAACACCGTGCATCCCCTCTTTCCATCACACTCCCTGGAGCTGGGTGAACCCTTATTCACATAAGCAGGTCATAAAGCTTTTGGATGAGTACCCATCCACTTGATTTCACTTTGAGGTGAAGATGTTTGCTCCTGTAGGATCCCTCAGTGTTTGGTAGTTTGCCACGTGCATGCATGTAATAGAAATACAGGAGAGACCCAAGACAGTCTCTAATGCTGCGTACACACGACCGGACTTTTCGAGGGACTAGGTCCGACGGACTTTCGGCGGAGTTCTGACAGAGTTCTGATGGACTTTCTGAATGAACGGACTTGGCCACACACAATCACACCAAAGTCCGACGGATTCGAATGTGATGACGTACGACCGGACTAGAATAAGGAAGTTCATAGCCAGTAGCGAATAGCTGCCCTCGCGTCGGTTTTTGTCCATCTTTGGTTCCGGCTGAAAAATTTGAAACATGTTCCATTTCTAAAGTCTGACGGATTTTTGCAAATCAAAAGGCCGCTGCAGCTCACACACGATCGAATGGTCTGCCAGAATCGTTCCGTCGGACCTTTGATGACGAAAAGTCCGGTCGTGTGTACGCGGCATAATACATGTAAGTACCCATCCACTTGATTTCACTTTGAGGTGAAGATGTTTGCTCCTGTAGGATCCCTCAGTGTTTGGTAGTTTGCCACATCAGTCAAGACAGTCTCTAATAATGTAATCATCTCAAATCAGCACTTCATTCACCTCAAATCTACACTCACGAAGCTTCACAGATTCTGCTCCTCCCCTCTAAACACGTGTCGCCATCTCATTGGCCTGATGACGGTCAATGAGATGCCGAAACGCGTTTAGAGTGTAGGAGCCGAATCTGTGAAGCTTTGTGAGTGTAGATTTGCAGTGAAAGAAGTGACGATTTGAGACATGCTGTTTTAAAGTTTTTATCTTGTAAGTGGATTTGTTTTGGGGGCTTTTAATAAACAGGCAGAGTACACTATGGCATAGTATTTGTTGTTTCTATAACCAACGGAAGTAATAGTTTGATAGAGCACTTACAAGAAAGTGAAGAAAGGTTCATCCGGCGGCAATACAAATGCTGATTACCCACACAGAGGAGCAGTCTGGAGACTGTAGGATTACCAATGGAGAGTGAAAGTTGATACATTGCTGTGGACACGATGAGTGATTTGTTTATGCTTTTACATTCATCTTTGAGGTGAGCAGGCACTTTAGCTGGTGGAGGTGTGCACTGGATATTGGTCCTTTTGAGGACGAACACACACTGCGGTGATTGTTTTGGAAGCATTGACACAGATGAACTGTTTTTTCCTAATTTGTTGACATTTTCATTTTTTTTTTTTTTGATCATGAAATGTTTAATATTATTTTGTATGCACATTATTTAATGAGACACAGCACTGCACAATTTAGAAAACAATTAAAAAATACAAGTACAGGATAAATCAATATGCATTGCTTTGTATTACTTCCTCTATACTCATCTGCAATCCACAGACTGGATACTACGATAAGTGACACAATAATCCCTGACCCTGTGGCTGTGGTTGTTACCTGAATGGTTATTTTGCACAACTGCTCTGGTTTTGGTATGCTCCAATTTTAATACATTCAATAATACAAATGTTTAGACTCGCATATCTTAGGCTGTTATTGTAATCCTTAAAGAATAATACCAGGCATTGGCATGTTGTACTTAGTTCTGCAGTGCTGCAGTTTGGACCCTGTCAGATGTGACTGGAAGCTTGAGATCACTGAAGGAGACACCACTACTTTAATGATATCTGCATGCTTTCAGGTCCTGTGCCCAGCAGCTGGCCTGATGCCTTGTGAATACAAGAGATTGGCCCCTTAAAGTGGTTGTAAACCCTTACAAACCACTTTGACCTACAGGTAAGCCTAGATTAAGGCTTACCTGTAGGTCCAAAAAATATCTCCTAAACCTACACGGTTTAAGAGATATTTACAAAAAGACAGGCACCGCTGTCTATGGTGCATGCGCCGTAGACAGCGGCGTGCAGGTGCACTGAGCATGCCGCTCCTAAAGGCGATATGCCGTTAGTGGCGGCTCCCGTGTGCATGCACTGGAGTGACGTCATCGCTGCTCTGGCGCTGTGGGTGGCCGGGGCAGCGATAACCCGGAAGAAGATGGATGCTTCATGCTACAGGGGACATCGGTGACATCGCTGGCTCCTGTGTCAGTTAAGTGACACATAATGGGCTACTATGCGATGCTTACCTTTGCAGGGAGACAAAGAGGAAGGAAACCCATATTAATGACCTTTCACATCTGGGTAATTTGATAATTCAGAGGGATGGAAACATTCTTCTGTGTTACCAAAAATTCATGGCCAGAAAATATAATGTCTTTCCCATTTTAGGTTTTTGTTACTCAAATTACAAAAAATATAATCTTATATTATTGATAATTCCCAAATTATTTGAAAAATGTAACTGAAGATAAGAAACCTACATTTATGCAGAAATTGTTAGCCAGAAAAGCAATTAAGACAGATGTTACATTTTCTAGCTATTTTTTGAAGTAGGAGATGACTGAATTAATCTGTTTAAGGACCCGTTAGGACTAAGATGGGCAATTTAAAAAAAACAAACAAACAAAAATAATTTACTAAAAGGGTAAAATTGTATTGTGCTTCAATGGAAGATATAGACTGCTCAAAGGTAATATAAAAACTGAGTCAAAGGGAATTTGACAAGTGAATATTGCATAGTATATTTATGAGATTGCAGACCGCACATCCCCCAATACATGAATAAAAAAATATACCAAACACAAAACAATTGGCATGAATAATGGCTGCTACACTTTTATTGGTTTGAATTTGATTATTCAAATAACATTCAATAGAATTTAAACATATTTGAATAATAAACATTGCAAAAAAGCTCAGTCATTGAACTCAAATTACTTTTATTTAACAGAACAATGTCCCCCCTTGATACAAGAGTGACAGACTACACAAAGTGCCCGCAACAGGGTGGGCGGGTGGAGGAGCAACGTCCAGTGTCCAGCGAAGAGCAATAAGCCCGATGAGTTGCTGCCTTTTATACTGGTCCAAAGAGGTCTGGGAGATTCTTCAAAGGTCACATGCTGATTTGGACCACTCAGGTATTACCTGTACAGGTAGGATTCTAATTAACTTTAAACATGATGCAATTTCAAGTGACATGGCTAGAGGGAGGACAGAGGCCGCAGGCCCATGCAAGTGGGCACAGATAAATTGTGCACCCTAATGTCATTCTTGGGGGAACTAATATGATCCTTCTTTGAAATCATGCTACTGTCAAACTATTACACAAAATGTTACTGTGTGCAGTAGACAAAGAATTATCTATGTGGGCATAATTGTACACTATATGTGACTTTCAGGGCAGATATACTCCATGTATCTATGGGTCCTGAAGCACAAGAATCCATCAATGAAGTATTATTTGATCAAGCCTGGAGAAGTGGCAATTCCTATGCTTCCATGTTAAAAATGTTGTGATTCAGTACCACTAGTGTGATGGAATAGCAATCCATTGATAACACAGCAATTAGACTAGAATCAGTGATTTAGTGTTACTAGAGCAAGTGATATCATCTTAACAAAACGGTGCCAAAAGAGCTGGGATACCATCCTTTGGGTTCTCCTTAATCCTAACCTATCTCTGTGAAAGAACAATGGATCGAGGGGGCAGGTTCCCCAGAGACAGCTTTGAATTTGGCATCCTGTTGTACTGCACATTATCCATAGACTACTGGCCAGCTATACCGTTGTAATATAATTGTTTATTGCTGAATTTATGACTGCTCAGATTTATTTATTCCAGTAAATTTTTATCTATTCATAAGTTTCAATCTACCATCTTTTTGATTAACAAAAAGTAGTATATGTTGTGCAGTGGTACATGAATAGCAGAAAATAGGGGATGCAATTCTGTGAATATTCTTTATATGTAATGAGGTCCCGAACAAGCTATTGCAGGAAATGAAATAGGCTAGGTGGTAACTTGACAAGGTGGCATTTTGTGTGAGCTCCCAACACATTTTTGGAGCTCAGAACTCCACCTTCATCAGGGCTGAGCAACATAATAATATATAAACAACATGAAGCTGAGTGTCTTTTAAAAGTGATCAAATATCCATATATGTACAACCAATATAAAGGTTATGCACATTCACTTTGTATCCTAAGGATTGTACAAAAGAAAATCTTCTTTATTAAAAAGAGTTACCAAACTTTAACCACTTCAATACAGGGCACTTATACACCTTCCTGCCCAGGACAATTTTGAGGTTTCAGCACTGTCGCAATGTGAATAGCAATTACGCTCTCATGCTACACTGTACCCAAACTAAATTTTTATCATTTTGTTCCCACAAATAGAGCTTTCTCTTGGTGGTATTTGATCACCTTGGTGGTTTTTATTTTTTGCTAAACAAATAAAAAAATACCCAAATTTTTGAAAAAAATAAAAGTTTTTCTTTTGTTTCTGTTATAAAATTTTGTAAATAAGTAATTTTCTCTTTCACTGATGGTCACTGATAAGGTGGCACTGATGGGCACTGATAAGGCGACACCGATGAGGTGGCACCAATGAGCGGGCACTGAGGGGCACCGACGATGGGCACTGATATGTGGCACTGATGGGCACTGGTAGACAGCACTGATGGGTGGCACTGATATGCAGTACTGATGCGCATTGATAGGCAGCACTGGTGAGCACTCATAGGTGGCACAGGTGGGCACTGGTGGGGACTGATGGGCACTGATAGGCGACACTGATGGGCACTGAAAGGCTGAAATGATGGGTACTTATGGGTGGCACTGATAGGCAGCACTGCTGGGCACTGATGGACATTGATACATGGTACTGATGGGCACTGATACATGGCACTAATATGAGGCATTGATGGGCATCCTTGGTGGCACTGGCAGTGGTAGGCATTATCAGTGGGCACTGATTGGCAGATGCCTGTGCATTGATTGGCAGCTGCCTGGGCATGGATATGCATTTCCCTGGGGGTCTAGTGGGGCATACCTGGTGGTCCAGTGTGGATGGCCATCCTGGTGGTCCTGGGTGGCATCATGACGGTCCTGGGCGGGATCCGAGGGGGGGCTGGCTGTTCTGATAAACAATCAGCACAGATCCCCCTGTCAGGAGAGCCTCCGATCAGCTCTCCTCTACTCACGTGTGTCAGATGGGAGTGAGGAAAAGCTGATCACCGACTCTTACTATTTACATCATGATCAGCCGTGATTGGACATGGTTGATCACGTGGTAAAGAGTCTCTGTCAGAGATTCTTTACCTAGATCGGTGTTGCGGGGTGTCAGACTGACACCCTGCAACAACGATCGCTGAGATGCATGCCCCCTGGGGGCATGCAGCAGCTTAATATCCTGAGGATGTCATATGACGCCCAGTCAGGATATTGAAGCCACTTTGCCGCCGTCATTCTTTTATATGGTGGGCGGCAAGTGGTTAAACTTATACATTGCTCTTCACACAGCCTTGTTACAAAGGTATAATACTGTTCTGGGGATAATATTTTCAAAGAGTTTACAATGATCCCTGTGCTGATATACATGCATTCTAGATTTTAAAATATTATTCATATTCATTTTTGAGCTTTTCATAGGAGAGTACAAGAGAACCTCAGTTTATTCTTGGCTATCATACATTACTGTATTGCTCTTGGTAAATTGCTATAGCTAAAGAATTTTCATTTTTCTGCAATACATATGAATCAGAATTCAGGGAGCTTGCTAACTTATTGAATATATTTTACAATCCAAGAATACTATAAAGTCTAAATATAGTGACGCTGATTCAAGTATATTTTTTTAAGAAATTGAATAACCTACATATTATTAACATTTTACAGAATATTGGAATGGAGAAAGCCGAACAGAATACTTGTGCCTTCTGCTTGAAAACCCTAACTATATTGGTTAAATTTAGAGGGAAATACTCACAAAAATATTATAAAAATATATAAATACAATTAAAATAATTTTATTGCATTTTTTGTTGTTAAAAAAAAGCCTCATCAAAATGTTGGATCATTTCCTCAACCAATGTAGTAAATAGAGAATGGCCTCTGGCACTAGTGACTGTGAATATTAGCTTCAACTACTCATTAGAGTTTGAAGAGGGTGGCCCTCAAAGGGTTTTTAGGTCACATTTTGAAGAGGCTTGTTTACTGCTTTCATTCTTTACAAATACATGCACACTTAAAAGGATTCTTAAGCTTTTTCCATCATTATTCTTTTGTTTTTGTTTAGCTATGTATGAGATTTGATTGGCTTGTTGTCAATTACTTTATCAATAAATAAATACATTTAAAAACATGCTCTTCTGTACTATTTGTAACTAGATCAGTATGTTATACTGGTGATAAAAATTAGAAGTAATATTTTGGGCACAGGAACTTTAGGCATAAAAGAAATATCAATGTACTCTTGACATTAGCCTAAACTCTAATCTAACACCCACACATATCATTGAAGCTAAACCTAAACCCTCAACTAATCTTGCTTTTCGACTCAAGGTACTTTTTTTAAGAATTAAAAAAGATCTTAAGAATTCATACTTGAATATATTTTTTTAAACCAGAGTTTAGAGTCCCTTTAAGACTAATAGTAGTAAATCCTTACTTTGCAAATGTTTAACTCCTTTTTATTGTTTGTAATTAATAATAGATTTTGTAAATCTTGGAAATGAACTTGGAAAATGCCATCTTCAGCTCAGTGTTTTTATTTTGGCTTTCTATTTGGTTTTAGTGTATATAAAACGCAGGATGTAGGATTAATTAGATTTTAAACAAACTAATAGTTTGCCCCTGTTGTAAATGACAGATGTGGAAATGATGCAAATGTGACTTTACACGTGGTGCTTCCCAGGAAAAGTATTGTCTAGCAGTCATTTGTAAACCCTTAGGCTGGTCTTTTGGAAGCTGATTGCCCTTTTTAACTACATTGCAAGATTTTATCTGCTTTAGCTATTTATGTCTTAAAGTTATGTAACACCTGCAGTGCTTTTACTTATTCATGATGTAGTTTACTAATTAAAGGGAACAGGCCTTCTCTTTATCTCACCGGTAATATTGAAATTGAGCATGTTTTCAAAGCTTGCCTTTTCAGTCTGTAAAATCAACCAATAGTTTCAATTTAATAATTTCTCTACCCCAAACTATAATGTCAACCTATGCCTCAATCTGGCTTTTCTGGATTATTTTGAACACTGAAGTGGCAATACCTCCCTGGAATGGTTCCTGGCTTAATACCTGCAAACTTTTGGGTGCCTCCCATCCTTCTGCTGTAATCCCATTATTTTATATAAATTAAAACTCTCCAACCAAAGTTTTCTTTTTTAGTATTGGATAAGGTTTGGAAGGATTAGAACTCCTTTCAAATGTTATTGCTATCCAGTGCTCTGTTGGGCTGGTTTAATGCCTATGTCAGGTAAAGCACCATGCACTCATTGGTACATTGCAGTTCCATTTATATCTAATGACATCTCAACCCACTAAAGGAACACACTTCTGATACTCATGTGATGCAATGCACTGCAACACACAGTAACACAATATTTCAGATCATTCAAATGAGTAGACTGCATTAAAGAAAGAAAGAAGGAGAGACAGAATGCACAGGCTCCTGATGCAATACCATTTTATTGAATAAAAGCAAATAATGAAATCAAAGCATTTACAAAGTAACAGTGTAAGCAAGCTTTACGTCAATACAACTCTTTGGGTGGCAGGTTCCTGGGCACAGTGTCATCTATACCATCCAGGAACTGGATTGCAGTGTGCAGCCGCTGACAAGCTGCACAAGACCACTAGGCCCCTCTCTCGGAGCTTATCAGACATGGAAGGGCCGACGCTGCCTCCTTCGTCACGTGACTCGAGGGAGAACCAGCTGACCAGGATGCACAGGTTTGGAAAGACAACCCTTTATATGAAAGACTCATTTGCCACCCTGTATATAAGCACACTTTTTTGGACTCTAGCGCAAAACTGCAATATATTATTCATTGCTTTAAAGTGGTTGTATAGTCAATTTTTTTACTTTTACCTACAGGAAAGCCTATAATAAGGCTTACCCGTGGGTAAAAAGAAATCTCCTAAACCTGTACGGTTTAGGAGATATTCCCCTCGCTATGCGCCGCTGACTGCAGCAGCGCATGCGCACAAGGGGATTCTCGGCTGAAAGCCCGTCAGACGCCGGACCCTGTCGGGATGAAATCTCCCGCGCACATGCGCGGGAGTGACAATATCACGGCTCCGGCCACTCACAGCGCCGGAGCCGCGATACCCGGAAGGAACGCCGAGGGAGCATGTCAGCTCCCTCGGCGTGGATTGGGCCAGATGTCGGGGCCTCGTTCTAAGGTAAGTATTTCATAATGAGCTAGTATGCAGTGCATACTAGCTCATTATGCCTTTTCCTTTGCAGGTGGCAAAAAAAACATTAGCAGGTATACAACTGCTTTAAATAAATGCATGTTTACACTTGGCATATTGCGCATCAACACATGTGCATTAATGCACCTCATCAGATCATGCGGCTATGAATTGGCATTTTGAAGAGATTTCTCCTCATTTACTGTCACAGGACACAGGCAGTGTGATGTGGGATATAGCCCTACCCTATGATACTGAAAATACTTTTGTTTTTAATTTATTGTTTGTGTTGCGGCTGGAGATTTATGTTCAGTTCCTGCCTTAGGAAACTCAGACAGTAAATGAGAGAAAATCCCTCTCAGGTGGCCTAGGGTATCAATAAAAACCTGACAGGAGGTTTACTCTTTCCCTATTCTATCCCCCCCCACCAAAAAGAAAATTTGGCGGAAAAAAAAATTAAAGCCCAATTCCAGATAGAGCAGAAATTATTCCCCACAACTACTTAAATTAGAAACAAAGCAGCTCTAACTTCTATATCCACCACCTCTCCAGGGCGGGGAATTTCTGCTTCTCTTTTATGTAGAGTGACACCCACTGTTATTCATCCCATTCCCTGCAAATCCAGGGTGTCAAAACTCTGTTTCTCCCTCTATTCTCACAGGGGAATACACTCTCTACAGCACTTAGAATATCCCCACTGCTAAAGAAATTAGTGAAGAGGGCCTGTATTGCACTATACTAGGGATGAGCCAAACACCTCCCTGATTCAGTTCGCACCAGAACATGCAAATAAGCAAAAAATGTGTGCGACCATGCGAACACCATTAAAGTCTATGGGACATGAACATACAAAAAAGTGCTCATTTTAAAGGCTTATATGAAAGTTATTGCCATAAAAAGTGTTTGGTGACCCAACTGCCTGATGTGTTTTACAGTGGGACAGCAAAATCACATTTCTAGAGGAAAAAATGTAATTTAAACTTGCTTGTGGCTGTAAGGGGATATTAACCACTTGCCGACCAGCGCACGACGATGTACGTCGACAGAATGGCACGGGCAGGCAAATGGGCTTACATGTACGTCCCTTTAAATTTGCCGCCCTGCCATCGGGAGCACGCTGCCGGCGGCGCGCTCCCACGCTGGTCGGGGGCCCCCGTGAGTCCGGTCGCGGGACCCGCTGACTCGATCGCCGCGGGCATCCCCGCGATCGTCTCACGGAGCGGCCGAATGGAGGAAATGCAGAGTAAACAGCATTTCTCCATTCTGCCTAGCAACTAGTGACGCTGATCTCTGCTCCATGTGATTGGAGCAGAGATCAGTGTTCACTAAATGAAAGCCCAACCCCCCCACAGTTAGTAACACACCCCTAGGAACACTTAACCCCTACACTACCACCCACTGGTTAACCCCTTCACTGCCAGTGTCATTTACACAGGAATCACTGCATTTGTATAGAAGTGATTACTGTATAAATGACAATGGTCCCAAAAATGTGTCAAAAATGTCCGATGGGTCCCCCACAATGTCGCAGTCACAATAAAAATCGCTGATCGCCGCCATTACTAGTAAAAAAAAAATAATAAAAAATTATTTAAAAAAATGCTATAAAACTATCCCTATATTGTAAACGCTTTAACTTTTGCGCAAACCAATCAATAATCGCTTATTGCGATTTTTTTTACCAAAAATATGTAGAAGAATACGTATCGGCCTAAACTGAGGGAAAAAAGTTTTTTTATATATTTTTGGGGGATATTTATTATAACAAAAAGTAAAAAATAATGCGTTTTTTTCAAAATTGTCGCTCTATTTTTGTTTATAGCGCAAAAAATAAAAAACGCAGAGGTGATCAAATACCACCAAAAGAAAGCTCTATTTGTGGGAAAAAAGGACGTCAATTTTGTTTGGGAGCCACGTCGCTAAACCGCGCAATTGTCAGTTAAAGCCACGCAGTGCCGAATCGCAAAAAGTGGTCTGGTCTTTGACCAGCAAATTGGTCCGGTCTGAAAGTGGTTAAGGGGAAATCCACACCAAAATAAAAAATATTAACTGTGTGGGGTCCCCCCAAAATCAATACCAGGCCCTTCAGGTCTGGTATGATTTAATGGGAACTCCACGCCAAAATTGGCGTGGGGTCCCCCCAAAATCCATACCATACCCTTATCTAAGCATGCAGCCTGGAGGACAGGATGGAGGGCAAACACGTGCCCCCCCTCCTGAGCCATACCAGGCGACAATCCCTTAACATGGAGAGGGTGCTTTGGCACCTTTTCCCCATGTTGATGCGACAAGGACTTCATCCCCACAACCCTTTCCTGGTGGTTGTGGGGGTCTGTGGGTGGGGGACTTATCAGAATCTGGAAGCCCCCTTTAACATGAGGGCCCCCAGATTCCAGCCCCCTTTGCAATCTCACAGTGCATTATGGGGCATTCTCATGGCATGCAAATCTCTACAAATTTCCCGTGACGCCCCATATGTTTGGTTCATTTGCAAGCAAATGAACACCCGATATTCGAGCCAAACTTAAGTTCATCTCGAACTGCGGGCTCAGCCCTACACTACACTGGAATAAAATAACTTCAAGTTGTGTGTATGTATATATATATATATATATATATATATATAGTTGCTCGAAGGGGAGGTGGGGCCACAAGGATTGAGTGATGCTTTAAACTGGAGTTGTTTGGCTTTATCTCTAAATAATATTTTCCATGGCCAACTTAATCTATCTATCTATTGTCTATAGCAGATTTTTTTTTCCTTTGCAACATACATTTATAAACATGTATACATCACTCATTGTTCACACGGCACTGATAATAAATTAGCCCTCCTATGTTACGTCCCCGTTACCATGAAAGCACAGTTGTAATATTAAAGTAGAAATTCAGCTAACAGCTTACAATCTCTAAACCTACTCACAGCCACATTTTAAAACTAATCTATCTAGCCCTGTGAAGAAGAAATCTACCTGTTCTGCAGCTGCTCCTGTCCGGTCCCATGCTGAGCTTTCAGCTGTGGCTTCAGTGTGTAGTAGGGGTGTGCAGAAGAGGCAGCTGACAACAGAAGCCCCATAATAAGTCTATGGATGACATCACTTCCCAGGCATTTCCCAGCCGTTGCCAGTTCTCTCCTGCACACAGCATTTGCTGGAGACTGGACTGGATCAGCTTCAGGAAAGGTATGTATAGCGATTTCTTCTTTACAGGAATAGATAGATTAATTTGAGGATGTGGCTACAAGTAGGATTAGAGTTAGTTTGGATGAGCTTTTTGTTTGGATTCGTTTTGGATGAACTTTCACTTTAATGTGATCCCTACATAAGCATGTGTCTAAAAAACTTTAATTGTGCCAAATAAACAGAACAGTGATTTGGAAAGATGCTGAGGGTATTTTTGGGTCAGTTCCCTACTGCAGTAGTTAGTATTAATTTGGAACCACTAATCAATAGGAGGATAGGAGCTGCCTATCGTTAACATTTCCAGAACAACTACTATTAGAATACTTTTATACTAAATACATGGCATTCTGCATATTCCACTATACTAACATAGCTGTATGAAAAGTAGCCAAAGTAGCAAATACAGTACAATAATAAAAAAAATACAATAGTGATGATTCATTGTCTTTTTTTGCTGCTATTTGAAAATGAGTGCATTCTTATGTCTGTGAGAAAAAAAAAAAACAACAGTTATTTATATGTGAAAGAAACTAAATACCATGATCTTTAGAGTCATGATGTTGTTTTTATATTTTCTCATACAAAAACGATTTATTTAAAACCTTATTTGTAACAGAAATATCTTTCCAGCAATGCTCTGAAAATAGATATCTAGCTCCAAATGCCCATTTATAGACAGCTTTGGAATTTTCTGAGTCAACTTGACTTGTATGTTTATACCCAAATACCTGAGAGAATGCGCAAAGTGGTTATTTGTGATTAACTAGTTATATTTTCAAAGCATTATTCAAAAATCAACATGTTTTTTACAGAATACATTTTACTATGCCTTCCTCCTCCATATTCTAATTTTGACATGTAGTAGAATATCACAGCATAGAAATAATTTGAAACACCATATATATACAATTGTTTTTCTAATTAGCAGCTATAAAGCAGCACATAGAGATATCTTGGGGAAAGGGTTAAACACTGGCTAGCTGTAAACTAGTTGCACAGTATTGAATGGAATAAAATCTCCACACAGTATTCTATACTCAGTAAACAATTCATATGTGACATCACAGAAATGGTCTGAACTACATCTGGGACCCATAAGCCTCACCCTGGGTAACCCTTATAAAGTTGGTCATACACTAATCAATTTTTTCAGTCAACCTCATGGCTAAATGTAATATCCAACAGCACAGGTGGATGCATCTCCTGTTTGGGCTAGTGTATTGGTAAAACTACTGCCAGCGACGGTCAGAATACAGTGGACCCTGTGAAATAGTGATTGTAGTTGACTGGCTGCAGTCACTGTTGGTCCAAGAACTGACCACCCCACTCCTTTGATTTTTGGATCTAGATATGTTGGGTGGTAGGGTGGCCGGTTCATCAGGAATCAATCAAAATTCAATCAGTACATGGACAGCTTCAGAGGCCTAACAAAATCGAATGAAACAGAGAGCCCATCAGAGCTGAATACCTTTAAAGAACGTGGAATTATGTCAACTGAGGGGCTACACCTACATAACTACTTGAATACTAGCCTGCCATATCCCTTCCTTAAAGATATGTTTTCAGTTTTAAGTGCTGCAATACTTTGACTGAAAAACATTCAGTCATGCAATACTGTACCCAAATTAATTGTATATCATTTTTCAAGACAGATAAAGCTTTCTTTAGTGGTATGTAGTAACTACTAGGATATTTAAAGGATTACCATAAAAAGATTAAAAGATCATGCATTCCTTTATATTATAGAAAATATTAAATAACATTTTTAAAACAATGTGAAACCCCCAAAATACCCCTTTTTTAATGTGAATGCCCTGAGGTTATCTCATTGTTTTGCCTAAATGTTTTGGAAATGCAGGTGGATAATACATGAAGCTTGATAATGGTGCATTAGGTCATGCATAGGGGGATGTAGAGGAGAAGAGGTTAATGAACTGGACATATACAGTGGCACAGTGGTACAGAAGTGCAGGATAAGGTAGGTGAGGGGGTTATTATACAGATCACATACAGAGACAGGGTAGAGCTCAGAAATGGGGGGGGGGGGTTAAAGAGTTAAAAGGAAATTTTACAGTCGGCAAAACTTAATGTAGGGATCTGCAGCTACTGAATTAATTTATTTGCCATACAAGGAATACTACTATTTCCACTCTTTCCTCTGTTGCCAGAGGAAGGGGAGGGATTAGTGATGTTACATTTGTGATCATGGTGATTGCTCATCACAGCAATCACATGGTACAGAGCTCATATTGGCTATGTATAAAGTATCTGTGATGAGTGATCTGAATGTTAACAGGTGCAATGGGCACTAGTGGCTAATTATGCTGCTTGGAAACAAGGCTGGGTAAGTAATAGTCCACCACTCTGCTGTTCAAAAACCCAAAGTGGTGGTGTAGTGGGTAAAGTCCAAACAAAATTTTTAGGTGGGGAAGAATTACATCTGTTGAAACTTCTCTCAAGTTTTTATTTATGTCTATGATCTCAAGGAGCATTTGACCTCTCTTACTGTCCCTGTCATGTCTATATAAGAAATGTTAAAGATAGGGTAGCTGTCATCACTAGGCTAGGATGGCACAAACAGCACTACAAATATTATCAGATATCCTAACCCTCAGTTAATTAAATACTTGTCGACCAGCCGCCGCAGTTTTACTGCAGCAGAATGGCACGGCTGGGCGAAACTACGTTATGTAACGTCGCTTCACCCTGTGGCCACTATGGGTGGGCATACACCCGCTGCTCGCCCCCGGAGCTGGTGCGAGTGTTCGGCTCCCGCGATTGCTGCTGAGACACTGAGAAACGGAATCTGTGTGTATAAATTCACAGTTTCCGGTTCTCTGAGGTGAGAAGTGACTGATCGTCTGTTCATACAAGGTATGAACAGCAATCTGTCATCTACCCTAGACATTCCCCTTCCCCTTCAGTTAGAACCCAGAAAGGGAACGCAATTAACACCTTGATCGCCCCCTAGTGGTTAACCCCTTCCCTGCCAGTGACATTTTACAGCATTTTTATAGCACTGATCGCTGTATAAATGCCAATGGTCCCAAAAATGTGTCAAAAGTGTCTTATATATTTTTGGGGGATATTTATTATAGCAAAAAGTAAAAAATATTGTGCTTTTTTCAAAATTGTCACTTTTTTTTGCTTATAGCGCAAAAAATAAAAAACGCAGAGGTGATCAAATACCACCAAAAGAAAGCTCTGTTTGGAGGAAAAAAAGGATGTCAATTTTGTTTGGGTGCAACGTCGCACGTCCACACAATTGTCAGTTAAAGTGACGCAGTGCCAAATCGCAAAAAGTGCTCTGGTTAGGAAGAGGGTAAAATCTACTGGGGCTGAAGTGGTTAAAACATGTTATTTTGTTTGTGGCCTTATTGACCTGACAGGAAGTGAGAGTTATGCCCCATACACAAGGTCGGACATTCCAACAACAAAATTCATCAGATTTTTCCGATGGATGGTGGCTCAAACTTGTCTTGCATACACCGCACAAAGTTGTTGGAATTTTCGATCGTCAAGAACGCAGTGACGTACAACACATACGATGGGACTATAGGGAAGTTAAGCACCACGTTCGGCACCCTTTGGGCTCCTTCTGCTGATCTCATGTTTATCGCGTGTTAGTAGAAGATTGGTTAGAGACGATTTGCGCTTTTCAGACTTGTGCTTCAGATCGTTACTTCTCTTCAGTTTGTGCTTGTGGGTTCGTATCTGCTTATCAGTGCATGTAGTCAGATCGCATTTGTTTGTCATTGTGTGCTATTTATAGTACTGTCTTTGATTTTCAGTTAGTTCTTTCATAGGGAAGTCTCCGTGTCTCAGAGGGGGGTCAATCGGGAACTTCACGGTGTGGCCCCTCCCTCAGTTATAAAAGAACTGTCAAAGCAAAGATGTGTCATACGGTGGGTGCCTCCCATGGAGGAGGGTCAGGCGCATTTTTTTTTCTTCTTCAGTCCGTCCGCGGAGCAAGAGAAGAAGACTTTGTAGGACATTTTTATTTTTTTTATTTTTTAATAAAGGACTTGTCCCAAGCCGTGTCATGTCATTTTTACCATTTTCACACTATTTTTGTGAAATAGTAGGGGTAAATGTACCCCGTTACCATTTCACACAGGGAGGAGGCTTGGATCTGGGGGTCCCCTTGTTAAAGAAGGGTTCAAGATTCTGATAAGCCCCCTGCCCACAGACCCCCACAACCACTGGGCAGGGGTTGTGGGGATGAGGCCCTTGTCCCCATCAACATGGGGACACGGTGCTTTGGGTGGCTACCCAAAAGCACCCTCCCCATGTTGAGGGCATGTGGCCTGGTACATTTCAGGAGGGGGGGCGCTCTCTCGTCCCCCCTCTTTTCCTGGGGCCTGGCAGGTTGCATGCTCGGATAAGGGTCTGGTATGGATTTTGAGGGTTTCCCTTATTATCCATACCAGACCTGAAGGGCTTGGTATAGAATTTTTCTGGATTTCCCCACACAATTTTTTTTTTTTTCAACTTTGGTTCGGGGTTCCCCTTAATATACATACCAGACCCAAAGGGTCTGGTAATGGACTGTGGGGGAATCCCATGCTGTTTTTTCAATGACTTTTATGTGTATTGCTGGGGCCGACAATTAATTATAGCCACGAGTACTTTTAAATGACTTTTTTCCTTTAGAAATTTCATTTTGCTCTCAGACTGTTCTAAACACAGGAAACATGCGCCACTTTACAGGCATACTATAGACACCCCCAGGTACGAAATTTAAAGGAATATTTCACTTTTATTATTTCACTTTAAGCATTATTAAAATCACTACTCCCAAAAACTTTTTTTGTAATTCTTTATTTCAAGAAAGAAAAGCATAACAATGGCATGGTCAACATTAATACAAACATATGTCAGGTCAAAAATCAAGTTGCATTTAGTCAGCAAAATACATTGAGCAACCCTGCTCCATAGTGAGGACATAATAAGAAAAGATTCCAACATGGCAGTGCTGATGGTATGCGGGGCCTCTAAGGCTATCCGCTCACCACCATATCCAACCTAGGTCTGATTATGACCATTGCCTAGTCATGCAATATAGCAACATGATCGAACATTTTCTATACAATAGGTAAACATAGTAGTTCGGCTATCAAGCAGGCCCAAACATGATGTATTAGATAATGCTTTGATTCCAGGATGTTTCCTTTATCCAACCGAATACTCATGAGTGGATACAGACTGTCAAAACAGGGATGTACTAGGAAGGGCGAGAGGGAACTAATTAATCTATGATAACATTAGGAAGAGAGCAAGGGGTCAGAGAAGGGGGGAGGGGAGGCTAGGGAGGGGAATGTGGGGGATGACAGAGAGAAAAAGAGTAAATTGAGTTGCAGTGCACAATTTTGCAGAGTGGTAAATATGGGGTAGGAAGGGGAAAGCAAGGAGGAGAAAGAGCGGGAAAGGCAGGTAGGTAGTAAAAGATGGGAAGGTGGGGGGAGGAGGGAGGGAGAGAACTACAAAGAGGAGGGGGGAGGAAAGTGGGAGAGGAGGGGGAAGGATGATCGATTTCTACTGTATAAGTTCTAAGGTCTAAGTGAAATTGAAGAGATTGTAGATGCATGGGGCCAGACCCCAGAGAACCTTATGCTAAAGAACATATGTGCCAATAGAACGTGCAAAGTGACATAACATAACTACAACTGTCAAACAGTAAACAGTACCTTGTGCAGTAAGACTAAATGCCCAAAGCTGTGATCCCGCAGCAACAGTGTCCCACAAGGAGAAATTACAGTCCGTGTGTTGTCCAGACCCCCAGCACCCCACAGGGGCCACAGCAAACCTGGGGCCAACTGCATCCCAACCCCGAACACTGGGGCCTGGGGCCCACCACGGCACACGCACAGGGCTATATCAATAGAGAATGTACTTGTGGGCGGCGGGGGACACCGGCCCCGCACACCCACCCCAGGCCCCCCTAACCCACCACCGGCAGACAGGAACCCCCAAAAGGCCACCGACTCCACACCCAGGGTTGACCACAGTTGTCTCAGTTGCTTGCGGGTATGCAGGGAGGGGGCAGCGGTCCCATGGCCATCTGGGGGGGCGCAAGGAGCCCAGCACCGGGCAACAGGGTGCACGGGAGAGCCTGCATAGTTAAATCGCTGGGGTGCTTAGCCACCCCAGGCCCCCCTAACCCACCACCGGCAGACAGGAACCCCCAAAAGGCCACCGACTCCACACCCAGGGTGGACCACAGTTGTCTCAGTCACTTGCATGTATGCAGGGAGGGGGCAGCGTTCCCATGGCCATCTGGGGGGGCACAAGGAGCCCAGCACCGGGCAACAGGGTGCACGGGAGAGCCTGCATAGTTAAATTGTTGGGCTGCTTAGCCACCAGGGGGAGTGAGAGGGGGGAGCCAGGGAGCATCGTTGCAACTAGGTATAGCAGAGAGTGTTGGAGTCCAGTGCCCAACCCCAGATCCCCCACCACCCCCAAGCAAAACATACTGACATGTTTCCCCCAAGTACCTTTCCACTACACAATAGTAGTCCATGGGAGAGGCTGCGACCCACACTAATTATATGTTGAACTAATCACTGTAGAAAAGTAAAGGTGTAGTCACCACCATGTCTTGTAAAAACAGCCATACTACAGAATCAGACTATTGTGTAAATAGGTCACATTACAACAGCAGTTTGAGAGTTTATGGGCAATAGTTATTTGATACAGCTGGTCAGTAGATCTTCAACATGTTTCACAATGAGCTTCATCAGGATGATGTACTACATATTTTAACTGTGTTGCACCCACTCAGAGGATCTCATGAGACGTCACTGGTCACAAACCAAAGGCAGTCACCTCCAGAACCCAAAGAGGGCATGGTTGGACTGTGCAGAGAGAAAACTTGGTAACATGCCAGCTTTCAAAAAGAGTATGTAGAAGAAAGAGTCATGGAGGAAGATTGAAACAGGCCTCAATCAGCCAACAAAAATCATGGATGAACAAATCAGCTATGAGTTGAGATGAAAAACATAGAATACTGGCCCTAAGAGGGTATTCTAGCATTAATGTTATGGTGCCAGCATTTGCCTCCATGCCAACTGGCTTTCCTGTAGAAATATTCTCTGAACAGATGCCTGATCCTCTTCGCAATGCTGAACCTCAAGCACTGAAGGGGTTAATAGCTTCAGGTTTAACATTTCAAGTCCTGAGGAGGCCCTAAACTTAAATAGCTGAACAGGATGTTGTGGCTCCAACTTAAAATATAAAGCATACAGACATGAAAATATGCTTTGTGCAAACTTTAGAATACATTAAAAAATATTGTTATTTCAGCAACTTTGATCACTTAGTAACTGACATTCCGACGACAAAATCTGTCAGATTTTTTCTGACGGATTTTGGCCCAAACTTGTCCTGCATACACATGGTCGCACAAAGTTGTCGGAAAATCCTATCGTTCAGAATGCGGTCACGTAGAACATGTACGATGGGACTATAAAGAGGGCAGTAGCCAAAAGCTTTCATCTGGTAATTTATTCTGAGCATGAGTGGCACTTTGTCCATCGGAATTGTCTACACACGATCGGAATTTAAAAGATCTGATTTTGCTGTCGGAAAATTTTAGATCCTGCTCTCAAACTTTGTGTGTGTCGGAAATTCTGACGGAAAAAGTCAGATGGAGCCCACACACGACCGGATTTTCCAACAACAAGATCCGATCGCACATTTTCCGTAGGAAAGTCCAACCGTGCGTACAGAGCATTATTGCCACATGTGAAGTTTACAGTATTTCAGAAATGCTCCTAGAATCCTGGAATCTTCACACACTGAACTTGAGTTTACAGGGAATGGTGTTAACAAACACAAAAAGAAACTGTTCAATTGTATGAGATAAAAAAAAAAAAAAAACCACGTGTAGTACATGTTTGCAATGCATTAACATTTCTACATATATTTTTTTTACCTTTAAAAACCCTGAAAGTACAGTCAGAAATGGACTGCTGTCTGAGTCCTGTGACTGCCAACACAAGAAATGGGGTAACCTCTGCCTAGTTATCTTTTGCTTAACTGGAATTTCTATCCCCCCCCCCCCCTGCTCTCATCTCCATAGTATAGAGAATGAGAGCAAAGGGGGTTTGTTTTAAGGCAACCTAGCGCATGGGATTGTGACAGAATGGGAGTTTCAAGTTTCCCCTCTGACAAGGTTTAGGTCAGGTAGCTATAGGGGCGGGGCCTATTTCCTATTACAGTCAGGTTATAGTACAAGCCAGGTAACCAATAGAAAATAGCATAACCTAGGTTTAGGTCAGCTATCCACTGGGGGTCAGCTGACCTTTAAGAACTTTCCAGAAGTTAAATCACATGATCTCCTGGAAGGTTCTAGATTGGTCAAAGGCTATATAAGGCAGTGCATCAGGCATTGTGGCTGCCAGTTCCTCAAGACATCCACCTGGGGAGCTATCTCCCCTACCCCCTCCCTTGTTGCGGCCTCAAATATTATGTGTTTTTTCCACCCTCCTTTTTCTCTAAGGGAGTGGTTATTTAAAAATGGTTATATTTTCATCAACCTGAGTTGTAGTGGCTGGGTTGTTTACTGTAAGATTGTTGAGTAAACATGTTATTTTGTATTTTCATTTATCTAACTACGAATGTTTTCATGTTTTATGAATTAAATTTGAATACCAATAATGAAGGCCGCGGCCAAGTTTACTCCACTATTTTGTTTGTCTTATTTATTTATGGGTTATCATTTCTGTCTACATTCCCACTATTGTTCTGTAGTTCAAGTTAGGAACTGGGAGGGCTAATATAGGAAGAGTGCACAGGACACGTTGAATTCCTGACAAGATCAACAGTATTTTTACATTAATCGAGTACAGTAGATATAACAACAATAATTCACTGATATATTTAGCAGAAAAGGAAGGGAGAAAGTAAGAGAAGTTTAGAGAGGTCAGAGAATAGTGATCCTTGTTTAAGCCGACAGAAATTCTGCAATTGTTTAAATAACTGACCTACTGTAAGTAGTGTGCATAAGGGTTTCTCTAATTGCATAATTGCACCACATCAGTATAAGACTGCAGCAGGTTTCCTACACCATATCGCTAGACATCTACACTAAGTTTGATGCACCACATTGTTGGATGACCATACCAGATTTCCTGCACCATACCATTGGACAACCACACCAGGTTCCCTGCACTACATATTTGTACACCCATACCAGGTTTCCTGTACAACATCATTGTACAACCACACCAGATTCCAACTCTTTCAGCTAAGAATAGGAAAATAAGACCACAGAGGATACAGAATCACTAAAAATGGAAAAATGAAGACTAGAAACACACTGCCTGATCCAAGAGTTCTCAGTTTCTCCTTGACATACAGATATTAGGGTCAGAAGAATCCATTTTGTCCTTTGCATTTTATTGATGGTTCAGGCGGTGGTGATATAATATTGAAAAGAATGTTCTTGGCACATCTTTAGGCCCCTCAATGCCATCTGAGCATTACTTGAATGCCACAGCCTCTAATTACTTCAGGCCCTTTGTAGTGTATAAAATAACTACTATATGCATGTTTAACATAGAGCCTTTCTTAAATTTCTTCTACAACAACTGTATATTTAGAGACATAATACCAGAAAAACATAAAAAAAAAAAAAATTGCCTGAAAACTCAGTTTAAGCGAGAATTAAAATCCTCAATATATGGCCGTAAGAATCTTCAGTGATACTGCATTATTGGTGCTTATGTATAAAAAATAAGTAAATTGCACTATAAGTAATATTTTTAAATGTATTTTCAATGTATTCTGTTGTTTGGATTATTTTATAGTTTGTTTCTTAACTATGTAGTGTTTTGAATATTTGCTCTCTGCTGGATTTCAGTACTTCATATGGTGTGAAATAAGCTGTCATTCTCTATCACATGCTGAGTAATAGCCTTCTGTACCATTACACACACAGTCTTGTATATATAAAAAAAAAATCTGTGCCTGTGTGATTAGGACAGTATCAGGCATCCAAACATTTGTCTGTTTTGTTTCAAATCCCTCAGTCAATTTATTGACATGAGCATGCAATTATTTATATTTATATGCATTTATAGGACATTACTAAATGTATGTAAAGGCATGTAATGATTTTAAATGGCATAAAGGACACTGTGTGTTTACTTGCAATTTGGGTGCATTTATTTTATCTTTGTTTGAAGAAAAGGAAAATCAGGAGCAGATAGAAGGCTTAGAACATGTCTAAACATGTTGAAGGGCCAGTTCATACCATAAACGCACAAGAAGGCACTGCATGTTCCTTTGCATCTCACATGTGGTGCAGTGTAGTGTGATTTGAGCCTATTGATTTAGAATGGGCTGAATCGGACTGGACCGCACCAAAAGTATTGCTCACACTGCTATAAAAAAAACACATTGCAACAGGATCATATGTTACTTCTGTTTGATGTGATCTAGTGTAGGCAAACGCACTGTGTTTGTGACCTGCTTTTGGGGTGTCATTAGCTTAACATTTATAACCGTTGCAGTTCACAGCTGCAGCGCATTTTGAATGCAGTTTAGGAAATGCGCACGGAACACACGTTTCCTGCACCGCATTCTAGTGTGAATGAGCACTAAACGTAAGTAAATGCATGTAAATACAAAGTTTGTCTATGCTTCCCTGATCAATTTCTTCTGTGTTTAAATAAGAACAAATGTAGGAGGCAAGTGTAAATGAGGGCTAAGGAATAGTCCGTTTTCTAAACCATTAATGAAAGAGTTAAAATAAGTTAGAACATTAGGGGTGAGGCAAATGTACATGTGTTCATTATAAGACAGGTACAGACGACATTGCAAAAGTTTAAGTGCTGGATCCAAACCCCACTGAAATCAATGGGAGCTGAATGTGGAAAGACAATAATGAAGATTTATGCGCTAATGCACTAGGTATGGTACACTTGGGGCCATTCGCTTAGTATGTAACAAGGCAAAAAAAATAACAATTCCAATTTGTGGGGAGCAGAGATTTTGATAATAATTAAAGCTCAATGTGAACAATGCAACATTTCTTCCAACAATGAGCCTGGGGATGCCCTTAACCTACCTATGAATTGTGCATCTGTACAATGTATACAACCTACTGCAGCAAAACTGATATTTACAAAGAAAAAAATGCTGTTTAAACTCTTAGTAAATGACAGCTCTCAGATGCTTCTATTTGTAAACAAAGTGGCCAGGATTTCCATTCATCTATACCAGACCCTTACCATAGATGAGGATCTTGTATAGATGGTAATAAGGGGCACCACATAAAATAAGAAAAATGGCATGAGCTGTCCCCTAAAATACATCCCAGGCCCTTATTCTTTATGTATGGAGGATCCTTTCAAGTCTAGTATTAATTTTAAAGTGAATCCCATGCAAAAGCAGGAAAAAAGCATAGGATCCCCACTAAAAATTAATAGCAAACCCTTGTCTAAACAAGCAGCCTGGCTGGCCAGGAGGCAAGGGTTGATTATGCATTCCCCCTCCTGAATTATACCAGGTGAACTGTCCTTAACATGAAAGGTTCCTTGCCAGAAGGGACTTCCCTGACAAAGTACCTTGTCCTCATTTTGATGAGGACTAGAACTTCTTCACAACAACGCTGTCCCAGTGGTTGTGAGGTTCTGTGGCCAGGGGGCTAATTGTAATTTTGGATCCCCTTTTAACAGTAAAGGGCTCCCAGATGGTATGTGAACAAGTAAGCTGTACATCACGTACAGCTTACTTGTTCTGCCTATAAATGCCCACAGGAGCCAAACACTGCTAGTAAAAATGGCTGTGACAGCTCAGGTGACAAGTTCAGGTGCGAACTGAGCCAACAATCTCTAAACATGTCTTGTCTTTTATCATGTCTGCAGTCTGTGTGGGGGAGTCTGGAGAGGAAGCAAGAGTGAGAACGCCGCCGGCATGGGAATCACAGGAGGAGTCAGATGTGTGTGGACTATGGAGAGGAGACTATAGAATAACACTAAAGCCACCAAACTAGAGCCATCTGACTGAGCCCTGCACAGTGCACCTGAGAGAAGGTCAGTGACAGCACCGCCAGGGCAGTCTGAGGTCACTGATGTAAGGGGGGAGTGAATACAATAATGTAACGGGTCACTGATATAAAGGTTTCCCCTTATATTAGTTACACCCTCTTACCTTAGTGTATTCACTCTGTGGAAGGTGATCACCAGAAACCCCTCACATCAGAATTCCCCAAATTCCCCTTTACATCAGAGTCTGCAGGATTCCTCCTTACACTGCAAGAGGGAATTCTGCAGCGGACCCTGATGTAAAGGGAAACTCTGATATAAAGGGCAATGCTGCAGGCCCTGATGTAAACAGGAACTCTGATGTAAAGGGGAATGCAATGGACTCTGATGTATGGTGGTTTCTGGTGACCAGAGCCCCCTTTACATCAGAGTTCCCCATTAGATCATGGTCTGCATCATTCCCCTCTATGTCAGAGTTCCCTTGCACTGTAAGGGGGAATCCTGCACACTCTTACACTCTGATATATGGGGAAACGCTGTACTGGCTGGGTTATATTAATCTGACCTTCATATGAATGGATAAATATGTTTTTTAGACATTAGATCATGGTCTGTATCATTCCCCTCTATGTTAGAGTTCGCTTGCACCGTAAGGGGGACTCCTGCACATGCTTACACTCTGATATATGGGGAAATGCTGTACTGGCTGGGTTATATTAATCTGACCTTCATATAAATGGATAAATATGTTTTTTGACTTTCGTTTAACTTAAACACATTGCTAATAGCACTGCCTACATCAAAGCCCCTAGTGGGGATCAGCTGTCCTTTCAGGACACTTCAGAAGCGGAAGCCTTCCTGCGTTCACTGCGCTGTGACGCATATGCCAAATCCTCGCACAAAGCCTCTCCAAACAACCGCCTAGTGGACCAGCGGAGCCCGAGGAAAGACTCCCTGAAACACTTCAGATCATCTGGACCTGCTCACCGCAACTCCCCACACTGATACGAACTTATAACGTGCCTCTCTTATGGTCCCAAAAGTTTGCCTATTTCTACTACCGACTCAGGTATTTGACCCACTACTAAGTGCCTCTCCTTTTTTACCACTGCTTATATTAATATTGTCTCTAATTTATTCTCCATTCCTCATTATGATGGCATATCTCCTATAGCCTCCTATAGCCTCACTGTGTAAGCCCCCCTCCTAATCCCCTGCTCATGGCGGCCTCCCATCATGGCTAAAAACACTGCCTCTCTAAGGGCGCACACCCATCACACCTGGGCAGATACTCTCGAACAGACACATAGGGCTCACTTAGATGCCATCCTCCATAAATTTGGCAATAAAGCTGGTAAACTACTAGTGAGTGTGTAAAAGCCCCTTTCGCCCGACACATATCACCTCCCTGAGGGACTCTTCCGGCACCGTAAAATCCTCAACATGAAGCTTTCAATGCTCCTACCTCCCTACCCAAAATTTCGGCAGCCATTAGAAATCTAGCTCCCTCTAAAGCCCCGGGCCCAGACGGGTTCACAGGAGAATTTTATAAGACCTTACCCTCCCTAACTGAACCGGTTCTTCATGCAATTTATAATAGTATTTGGTCAGGCGGTCCTTATCTACCAACCGGGAACCAGACCATCATTAAATTACTTTCAAAAAAAGGCAAAGGCCCCCAAGAACCAGGCTCTAGCAGACCCATCTCTCTTCTTAATTTGGACATAATATTACTCTTGAAAATAGTAGCTTCCAGATTAGCCACCATTATGCCCCTTCTGATACACCCAGCCCAGTCAGACTTTATAAAAGGAAGAACAGCCACCATAAACATACAGAAGGTCATGACAGCCCTGGAACATGCCAAAAATACCCCGGGGGGGATCATGCCATCATCACCTTGGACGCGGAAAAAGCTTGTGACAGCTTTGAGTGGCTATCTTTGGCTCTATCGCAAATGGGCTTCTCGGGCCCTTTCACTCACCTCATATGAGCCATGTACACATCCCCCGCGGCCAGGTTGGTGGTGGCTGGCCTCCTCTCAGATGAATTTCTCCTCTATGGCCCTATAAAGGCACAAGGCAGGGCTGCCCCCTTTCCCCTCTTCTCTTTAACATCATTCAAAAGGCCCCCCTACATGGAATCAAAATAGACTCACGGGAACTCTGCACATCCCTCTTCACTGATGACATCCTCATTTTTACGACCAACCCCTCCTCTCACATGTTCACCATTAAAACTATTTTTGTTGAATTTAGACTCTGCTCGGGCCTTCTCATTAACTAAAGCAAAAGCGAAATTCTCCTAATAGGCACTCTGTCTGCTCCTCCATGGGCTCACCTTTCACCTTTCTTGGTGGCCAACTTCCGTCTAACTTATCTAGGCATTAAGATAGGGAAACTGCCCTCCTCTATATACCACCTCAATTATCCCCCATTGATAAAAAAATTACACAGGAATTGAGTAACTGGATGGATCTACCTCTTTCGCTCCTGGGAAGATGTCACTTAGTAAAGATGGTCAGATTTTTCTCGATTATTGTATCCTCCCCAAACGATCCCATTGCTTTTGAAACACAAAGATACTTCAATCCAAAACAAAGCCATCTCACAATTTCTTTGGCACAACAAACGACCACGCATAGCCTTTGCAAAACTATTTCTTCCCAGACGCGAAGCAGGGATTAGTCTACAAAATATTAGAGCCTATAACCTCTCTTTCCTGTTAAGAATAAGTCTGGACTGGATTTCGCAACTCTCTCACTACTCAAATTACTCCCTGGAATCGTCAATGGCTCACCCCTACTCCTTGGTGGCCCTCCTTCACTGCAAATGGAAATCTATCCCCCCACTCCTACAACATAATCTTCTCCTCAGAGACACAGCCATTGCTTTTAGGAAGGTGCGAAAAATACTAAAATTATCACCCTTTCTATCCAGACATCTCCCGATACAAGGAAACCCTAGCTTTCCACCAGGACTGGAGCATAAACAATTCTCTGTTTGGCGACAAAAAAGCCTAACAAATTTCTCCACTCTGTGCAACATGGAAACAGCCCCTTCACTTCTCGGCTGTCACTGAAACCTTCTCCCTCCCTCAATCTCATGCTTTTCATTTTGTGCAATGTGGCAGTTTCTTGAGAGATTCCTGCAGAGAAAAACGCAAAAGATTTCAGACATCCTTTCTGGATCTGCTACTACAAGGTGACTCTTACAAAATTTCGGTCATCTACAAGCCACTCTTGTTGAAATCCACTCCCTCTATTGCCTCATCGTCAGTTGCCAACTGGGGTAAAGATTTTCCGGATTCAGACTTAGTGGGTGAACTTTTACAAGGTTACAAAAAACGCACCAGCTGATCCCCAATGAGGTTTGGAGAGAAACCCAACTAAAGATACTGCACCTGGCTTACATACTCTTTCTCTCCGATAAGAAGGACATAGGCGCATCCAGTTGTCCCATGTGCTGCCAACCAAAACCATCCCTCTCCCACCGATTCTGGGCATGTCCCTTTATCTACCTTCTGGGACCAGGTCATAGCATATATCTTCAACCTAATGCTGCTGACAATGCCTAAGGACCTCCTTCTACTCATTTTCGGCTACTGGGACGACCGTCTGTTACCGTGGTGCTCTATCTCCCACCCTTGCTACAAAGACTGGGCTTTGACTGTACTTTTAATAGCCGGACGGCTAATTTTAAAAAAACAGGACATCCTCTTGCTGCCCACGGATATCGCAACTCAAACAGAAACTTCTGAATCTGCTCCACAAGGAAAAAATCAACACGACTTCAAACAAGTGAAATCTAACGCTCACTTCTACTCCAAATGGTGGGCTTTCATGCATTCGACCCTCTCAAGTGAGGAATTATTAAACATCTAAAACTTCTCTTTCTCATACTATGAACCCCATACTATCACTCCTGGAGAATCTGGCACTTCAGTCCTTGACCCTTCACTTGTGGATCTAGCCGTGTCTGATGTTTCAGAACTCTTACACCATACTCGCCCTATTTCACATCCGTCAAGCTCAACCAATTCCGTTATGCACCCGAGCAACCAACCCATGTCTGACTCCTAGCCCAAGAGGCGTTTCGCCTTTGACTTCATCTCGTCATGTTCTGTGGACTTCGTAACAATACTGTTCCCCACCTCGCCTATTTCCCCTTTTTTTGTTGCTACCTCCAGTAGATCCCAAGGTTCCCTACTCTAGATCCATACAGTTACTGTGGCATGGTATTTGTGTTTTGTGATACCTTTCTTCTTTTCCTACCCTAGTTTCATATATGTATCCATGTTTACAAGTGCCTTGACTATTGGCTTTTGTACATTATTTTGAAAAAAAAAAATGTTGCATACCTTCTTTTATGATTCCATGTATCACTTTTTCTTCAATAAAATTTATAAAAAAAAAAAAAAGAAGTTAAAAACGTTAGTTTGCTTTTGTGGGATATTTAGACTTTGTACATTTAACGTAAGGACATGTAAGGGGGTCATCTGTAAATCTTAAAGGAAATATTGTAGTATAGTGCATTCATAGATTGTGAGTCTACAATTACTCCAGGGGGGGGGGGGGGGGGGGCAAGAACCAAGAGGCGAGTAGAGACAGAATAAAGAGGAAGAAAGAGAGGGTAAGAGTCATATAGTCAAATAATACTTCGTAAATTGTGAGAATAAGAAAAGTAAAAAGGCAGCGTACTGAATGCGTAAAAAAATGCTAACTCAGAGGCCTAGTATTTATCAAGGAGGACCTCCAATAATAGGTCAGAATGGAGGTTTATCCTAGGACAGAAAGATAGGGGGAGAAGTGACAATCTCTCGAGACCCCAACGGCCTAGATCTATATACAGAAAAAAAGAAATACTTGGACACTCAAGTTCGGCCATTAAGAAAAAAATAAATAAAAATGAGCAAGGATAAAAAATAAATAAAAGGTTAATTAGCTATTAGCAACTATACTGTAAGGTGAGTATATATACCTACAGGTAACCCTAGGGAAAAAATACATTAAAATAAGAAACTGTATAGTTTGCATTGCAACATTACTTATCATAGGATTGCCAGTAATGAAGAAGGAAAATAGTGATATTGATAAACAGGTTCATTAAATATAAAACAATAGAAGCACTTCAATTTAAAAAAAATAACTAGATTTTTCACTAAGATAAATATAAGTAAATAAGGTTATAATTGAGACATTAGGTATCTCATTGGCTTAAGGGGGGGGGGGGGAGAAAGGGGGTAACTAGATAAAACATAAAATATGTTTATCTGAGGTTTTGGGGGTTGAAAGGAGGAAGTTCAAAACTTAATAGAACAGTATTATTTTAAATAGGTTTAGCCAGATTATACTGAAGGTGGTAAATTACTTAGTGATAAAAGCCTTATGATTGAATATGCTTCAAGATGAGGAGTGAAAGTCGTTCAGTCCATTGTGTCTACAGGATCTATATCAGGAGAATTGAATCAACTTCTCTTAGAGGAATTTTGCCATCTCTATCTTTTTCAGATTTGGAGGATTCTTGAGGGGAGCTTGATGTTGTGCATCGACGAGGGCTAGTTGGAGATCTTTTGATAAGATGTAGTTCTTGTAGAGTGTTTTGTAGTTCATCTGAGGATCAGGAATGTTTGACACCTTGATACGTAAAGCAGATAGAAAATGGGAATCCCCATTGATAAGGGATCTGGCGTTGCTATAGATTATGAAGATATTATTATTATTTTCCTCTAGCTGCAGCCATGAGATGTTCTTTGGTGCGATAGAATATTGCACCAAAATAACGCAATACTATCACAAGGGGGACCTTCTGGTTTGCGTGGGGTTAAAGCTCTGTGAATCCTAGCCATCTCCAAATGATCCACTCAAATACAACATGTACCTATAGTAAATCAGGGTCAGAGAACTCCAAAGAAACCCGTAAGAAAACTCAGTAAAAAAGAGAGAAGGGTTTCCTACTCATCTCCGCAGAGAAACCCTAATACTGGGAAAACTGGACAACAATATCGTAACCCTGGGGGGAATCATCCACCTCCTTATAGACAGACGGGGCATTATGACAGGGAATATCGTCAGCCCTTTAACCCAGAGCATTCCCATTACGGTAGAGACCCTTATGTAAATGGAGGGAGAATGGAAAGACCTTTTAATCATTATACACCTAATGAAAGACCTTTTTATGGTGTACCACCGAGTTACCATGGAGGTTCTCGACCTTTCCATGATAATTGGAGAGGGGAGGATTTCGAATATGGAGTGGAGACCCGTAATCGTTTCTTCCCCCTATACGATAGGGAGGGCCCTACGAACCAATATTCTCAAAATTACGTACAGAAAGCGAGAGAATATAGTGAGTCTAGAATTGAACCCTCTAGGCCTGTGGTGAGTAATCAAACCCAGCAGAATTGGGGTTTTCCCAAAGTAAATCAGGGCATAAAAAGGGCAATAGAAAACAAAGAGGAACTAGAGGGGGGAGGAGAGCACAATCAAAAAAAATCTAAGAAGTAAATGGGGACGGCATTTTTAACCTCAGCTCTCAGACCCTTACTACAGCTGAAACAGCCCTTCTCAATAAGGGACTAAAATTTGCTCCCCCTAAGAAACTGAATAAGTTTCAAACTTATATGGATATCCATAAGTTTGTTCGCACTATTAATATAAAGAGACATTTTTCGTCCATCTCAACTGTTCAACATGAAAGTATTCAACATCAATATATACATACAGGCCTCTCCAATGCATCTACCTTTAACCCTCCGGGGGTATTGGCCCCTTCGGTTAGGGTTTTTAGAGATGTTCTTTTGCGTGGCTTAGAGTCCATCAAAATTAAAAATATCAAAATGGAAAGAAATTTGGAAGAGGGTTTAGATTCATTATGCAAAAATAAAAATTTGGTAATATCCAGCGGACAAAGGGGGGGGGGCATAGTAGTTTTAGACCAGAAATATTACCTGACGGAGATGCATAGGATAGTGGACGATAGAGATACCTATGCGACTCTTCCAGGTAATCCAATAATTCAATATAAAAAAACATTACAACTATTGGTTGATAGGGGTTCTCGTTTGAGCATATTGAACGAAAAGGAAAAAACTTTCCTGATCCCCAAAGCAGCACGAGCCCCCATACTTTATTATCTCCCTAAGATCCATAAGAGTCTTACTTGCCCCCCGGGCCGTCCGATTGTGAGTGGTATCGACTCCATCACGGCCCGGGTGGGCAAGTATATAGATTTCTTTCTTCAACCTATGGTCCAACTTATGCCATCATACATTAAGGACACCAGACATGTAATCAATTTATTGTCTGAATTGAAAGTAGGTGCTTCAACCTTTTTGGTTACAGCAGACGTATCTTCTTTGTATACTATAATTCCGCACGCTATGGGAATCTCTGCAGTAAAATATTTTTTGGAATGTTTTTCCACTACACCTAAGGTGCAACAATCTTTTATTATGGATCTTTTGGAATACGCAGCTAGCCATAATTATTTTTGGTTTGAACATAATTATTATAGACAGATTCGTGGCGTAGCCATGGGGGCAAAATATGCCCCCAGTCTTGCCAATTTGTTTCTAGCTAAGTGGGAGGAGGACGTCGTCTATAAGGATAGGAGTCCTCACCTGGCCTTTTGGGCTAGGTATATAGACGACGTCCTCCTCCTATGGGATGGGACTGTTCTGGAGCTGGAGGAATTTTTTGGATATTTAAACAATAATGAGAGGGGTATAAATTTTACATATGAGGCGAGCCAAGAAAAAAATAAATTTCTTGGATCTAACCATCTGTAAGAGTGCTGATACTCTTAAAACCATCTCCTTTTTTAAGAAGACGGATCGGAATGCGTTTATTCCTAAAGGGAGCTGCCATCATGATGTTTGGTTGGATTCGGTTCCAAAGAGCCAATTTTTAAGAATGAGGCGAAATTGCACTGATCTTACTGACTATAAGTTTCAGGCAGATATTATTAAAGATAGGCTAATTGAGAAGGGATATGAAGTTGAGACACTAAATCAGATAATGCAGCAAATAGGAGAAATCGATCGCTCTACCTTACTAACTGCAGGTCAGAACAACAATAAGAAGGGGAGGGAGAGACCAGTTATACCCTTCATCACTACCTTTTCAACCCAACATTACCTTATTAAAAAACTGCTTCGCAAACATTGGCACTTGCTGGGCAATGACAGGATTATTAAAACTTTCCTACCAGCCAGGCCACAGTTGGTTTTCAGGGGAGTCCCTTCGCTCCGAGATATAATTGCCCCAAATGTCGTTGATCCGCCCACTAAGAAGATCTCTTTCTTTCAGAATTTGTCAGGGTATCATCAGTGTCGCAGATGTCAAATCTGCGCACTGAACAAAAGCAAACAGAGGAAGACGGAATCATTTATTTCCACCAGTACATCTAGAGAACATAAAATTGAACCGTTCATTACGTGTAGTTCCACAGGGGTGGTGTATCTTTTACAATGTCCCTGTGGTTTTCAATATATAGGCAGGACTAAACGCACCATGCAGGTGCGTTTAGGTGAACATCTAACCAATATACGAAATGGCTTCAGGTTCCATTCAGTGTCAAAACATTACGCTATTCACCATAATCGTAACCCGGCGAACACATTGTTCCTGGGAATAGATAAGTATAGTGCTCACTGGAGGGGAAGCTCTCTGGTGAGAGAGCTATCTAGGTTGGAGATGAATTGGATACATAGGGTACGATGCTATACCCCGTATGGTCTTAATGTAGAAGTGGATGTTAACGCTTTTATTGATAACAGCTAGCTGGTAATTGAGTGAATGAAATACTGTGAACCCACTGTGAGTTTCTGTCAGGCCCAAGTCAAAGCCTTTTTTTGTATATCCTCTTGGATGTGCAAATGTAAGTGGGCAAAAAGAATCCCTTTGTTTTTGGGTTTGTTGCTGTTTTGTTGCTGTTTTTTGGTAAAGAAAGGATTAGCGCAAAATAATAAAAAACATCTTGAAGTTTTTTTGAGGTCTTTTGTTTGAGAAATTTATTCGTATTGGAACAACGTTTTCTTTTTGGTACCACGAATATGGGGAACCTATTTTTCATATGGGTAACTCAAGGTGACCAATAAATAATATAAAAAAAATATACAAAAAATTCTGCACAATAAATTCATCTATGAAAGTTCTTTGAACTAAATATGATATGCATATACACTCTATGGGATATTTCCCGTGATATGTATGTTATTGGCTGGTAGTCCTAGAGGGTTTCTTATTTTTTATTTTTATTCTCATTCTTATTTTTATTTTTATTTTATTTTTAATGATATTATTTTTCATAATATGATAATTATTATTGTTCTATTTTTTATATATATATATATTTTTTTTCTGCAATACATTAAATCTTAATACTGATCTGAATACACCAACCGATATTAAGTATGGTGGACGCTCTTGATATTTAGTCAGAGGTACGGTAATTCTTGCCCTGATTTAGTGTCCCTGTTTTCAGTTCCAGATATATATTAAAAAATGGGGGGAGGAAAAAAAAGACGTTTTATTTAGGATTATTTTTACTCGGTTTTAAATATTCGTTCGTTTTTAAATGCAAATTGAACTTTTCGTTCGGGTAGGTAATGTAAGCCTTAGGATCTGATCGTTCACAATATAGTGGAAGGTATGTGGAGATAATATTTGCATACCTGCCCATTATGGTATTGAAATCTGCCCTTACTTGACATGGCCTTCAGAAGCTCAGAGTGGGGCGGAACTAATCATCTGTAGTGTTATTTAATGCGGTGAGTCAATGCGCCGCCCGTGCCCCTGGAAGACGTCAGTTGTGACGAAACGGCGTAGGGAGGAGTGGCGTATTGACGTCACCGCGTTCCACGTTGAACCCGGAAGCAACGGGCAGCGTTCACAAAGCCGGCCGGCAATATTGTTGTTTGTAACACAGCGAACTGTTTTCTCAGTTGGATGTAAGTGCAACCTTTTATTTATTTATTAAACGTAAGAATTTACTGCACTATGGCGACCCTTCTTGTTTCTGTATGTACCGGGCAATGAGTGGTGTGGCCGTAGGACCAGTCCAAACGTCTGAACAGAGCTTTATCCTCCTGGTGGTCCATGCGCAGAAGGAGTGCTTTCTTATTGTGGCCATATCTGGTCTCTGTGATGGGACCAGTCTAGCTGGTAAGCGGCAGTGATATTGGTGGTGGAGTTCTGTTTTCTGCATCTTTGAAGACACCTTTTTTCCTTTACTGGTGTGGTGTGTTTCACGGTGGAAACTACAATCAAAAAGAATCTATGTTTCTATATGAAATGAACTTTTTTGTGTGTAGATGGTGATATGGATACATTTTTTTTGAATATTATTATTTTTTGAATATACACATTCTTTTAATTAGAGTTTGGTATAATATTGTTTGATATTGTTTTTTAGTACTTTATTTTTCACAAATAATTTTTGGATCATTTTTAGCGCAGCTTTTTGAAAATTAACTAAGATTTGGTTTGTGGGTATCTCACTTAATAAGTTGCTGCTGCACTCACGGTATATAATTTCTTTTTTCACATAATTTTATTTATCAATATTTTATTGAAGAATAGCGCTGTATTTTTTTGGGTTACATCTCCAAATGATCGACCGGGATTGACGGTAGTAGTTCTTGGAAAAGCGTGGTCATAGAATAAAGGTCAACAATAGTCTCATGTATTCCTCGTATATGAAGAATTGATCGACATGTTCTATTTTCAAAGTCCTCTAAGCATGTTTGCAGAATAAGGTTTTCTTCCTTGAGAGTCTCTAATTCATTAACATGGGACAGTACATTAGTTTCCATGTCATCCACTCTGATTTCAAGGTCAGAAGTGCGCTGGCCTAACTCACGGATTTTATTTTTGAGACTTTCAGTTATATAGTCTGAAGTCTGCTTTAAGGCTTTCTGTACCATTTTTTCTATTTGTCTCAAAATATTTGAATTAAGGGAATCTGTTTGTTTTTCTTCTGAGGCGGCACTGTATTCACAGTCAGAGTCATTATAGGCATCCTGAGGTAACTGCCGCTGCTTAGCAGCATGAGATGTGCCTGTGTGTGAGGAATGAGGCTGTGCAATTTTACAGGTCCCTCTATACTGTGTATCCTTTGCACTCTTTAGTTTATTTTTACCTCAGATGGCACCAAAGACCATTTTATTTATCCCAGGACCACTGAGGAGGCTTATGGTAAGATTATTTTCAGTTTACCATGCCTTGCGGGTGTCTTTATCAGCTGAGGAATCCCGAAATGTGGAGCTTCAGCTGGACATGTCTGTCACCGGCGACTCCGCCCGTAGATCTATATATGGATATAATCTTCTCTTTTATTACAGAAATATTGCGATAAGAATATTTTGTTCTATTAGGTGTTGTACATAGGTAATATCTCCTATCCTTCTTCTGCCAGCACCACACCTGCTGACACTTTGTGATTGATTATTAATTGTTTAATTCAACATCTTACTGATTGAAGGAGGGGCAGAACCTATTTTGATATATATAAATATATATCGCATATGTGCTGTGAACAAGGCTGCTCATCGAAATGCATCTGCTGCCATCTGTATACTCACTGTTATGGCTTACTAAATATCTAAGGATTGTGGAGTTGCCAGCTGTCTCTTTCCTATGACTACATGGTCAAATTTTAACCATACTTCTGGTTTATTACAGGTCTCTCTTCATCTGTATCAATCCGTCTACACTATCAGTCCAAAAGTTTGTGGACATATGACCATCACATCTACCAATGTGGCCGAAAGTATATCAAAATCCTTTGAGAATGATTGAATTTCCAGTGGTGCATACTGTAAATAGGAAAGAATACTCAGATAGTTGTCAGGTCACCTTGAGGCGAGGTGACAGGTGCACACCGTAGGGATGCGGAGTGCACCGCGAGGTTGTGGACCCTACGGCTGACTGCTGCAGACGGGGACAGATCCCACTGGGGATAGAGCGTAAGATTCCCCGGGGCGCGGAGTCTAAGAGCCAGCTGGTGTTCACCAGAGCTTCGAGTGGTGAAGATGGTCTTGGCTGCAACTGGCTCCAGGTCGCGACCCCCAGTGTCCCCCAGCTCACACCCACAGTAGGTAACAGGAGGATAGGGATGGTGAGGGACAAAGCCAAGGTCGGGGCCACAAGCAGAACAGAATAGTCGGGTACACGCCAATAGGTCAGGGTCACAGGCAAGCAGGGATGGTCAGAACACGCCAAGGTCGGTAACGGAAATCAGAAGCAGAGCACACGACAGGAAACAGGAAGCTAATACACAAAGGAATACACAATGGCAGATCAAACTGTCAGGTCACCTTGAGGCGAGGTGACAGGTGCACACCGTAGGGATGCGGAGTGCACCGCGAGGTTGTGGACCCTACGGCTGACTGCTGCAGACGGGGACAGATCCCACTGGGGATAGAGCGTAAGATTCCCCGGGGCGCGGAGTCTAAGACCCAGCTGGTGTTCACCAGAGCTTCGAGTGGTGAAGATGGTCTTGGCTGCAACTGGCTCCAGGTCGCGACCCCCAGGGTCCCCCAGCTCACACCCACAGTAGGTAACAGGAGGATAGGGATGGTGAGGGACAAAGCCAAGGTCGGGGCCACAAGCAGAACAGAATAGTCGGGTACACGCCAATAGGTCAGGGTCACAGGCAAGCAGGGATGGTCAGAACACGCCAAGGTCGGTAACGGAAATCAGAAGCAGAGCACACGACAGGAAACAGGAAGCTAATACACAAAGGAATACACAATGGTTGATCAGCACTGAACCCTGCAGTGCACAGGTTTATATAGGCTCCCTGATAGGGCCTGGGGTGGAGCCATGCTTAGAGGAGAGGTTATAAAAACCACCAGGTGGAAGTAGCTGGCTTCTTAGTCTGAAGACATGAGGGAAGGTAAGCAAACACAGAAAGATCACTGCATAACCATGACAATAGTTTAGACAACTGTGAGCTTTTAAACTTGTGGTGACATTTCGAGGAAGGCCCTTGTCAGGAAAGAATCCAGAGAAGAACTGGCAGATATGCCAATATCCAATATGCTTGAGCTAATTCGCACATGTGCATTAGTCATCGGCACTCAATGGCGAATGTGCATACGCTAAACGTGCTAATTACCAGTGTTTACTGGCTTATATATTGACACCAGTGGCTCTCACAAATTGCTGTATTATCACTAGCCTTGTATCCTGTGTTCCTGTGTTCCTGTGCCTTGTGCTCCTGTTCGAATACCTGTTACTTACCGGGCTTTCCCCTGACCTGCTCTGGCTTCTCTCCTGGTTCTGAACCTGGTTGCTTCACAGACCTGCTTCTTCTGTCTGTTCCAAATGTAGTGTATCTATCTGTACACAGTGAATAAGTATTTGCACTTGAGCAAAAAATTAAGGTTTAAACAGCATTCTCACAAAGGTTCCTTTGTTACTCTGTTCACCACTAAGTTTGGATGTTCTTCAATTGCACAGAGTGATATAGATTTACATTTTTATTTTTATTTTATTTTTTGTGTTAAGTATGGGAGGTGGTGTGGGTGACATCCATTGGTCAAACACACGTATTACAGCTGGGTTTTTAAGACTATTTAAGCCCGGCTCCCAAAACCCCTCCCACCTCTGAGGAAACTAGCATTGATTGGCTAGTGAAACGCATCAGTTTGACATCAGCATATCGGAAGGGAGATTGCCTGTTTGCTGCACATGTGAAGCAGTAAGATGGTAGGGGAACGACAGCTTCTAATCCAATGACTGGAACCAACAGATTTGCACAAATGGCACTTTATATACAGCAGAAAACCTCAAAGCAAAAGGGAGATCGGCTCTTTCTGAGCATTTTGTATTCTAGACTGATGGGTAGAGGTACAGGGTAGTGACCAGGATGTATGACATGGTGAGTGTGTCTTGAACTAAGTCTATTTACACAGTTGTGTTTGTTTCTATCCCCGTCGTTTACCTCCCCATCTGACGGCCTTTTGAGATGTATCCATTCTGCTAAAGTGACTCTATGCCTAAGTTTGTTCTGTCTGATTATTTCAGCTTCAATATAAAAACTTCTCTGCTTCACCAGGTGTAATCTGTCTAGTTACTCAAACTTATAAGGGACTGATAACTATCCACGTGTGGACAGTAAAACGATACACTGTGTTTTTTTTACAGCAACAAACTCACCAACCCGTCCAATACCACCCATATCAAAATGGGTTCTTTTTACTCACTCTTTTTTGGTCTGTAACCAAGTTGTATTCTAATTTTGCTTCTGTGAACTGAGTTTTATATTACAAATTAAGTCTGCAATTACAGGTGCCAATATTTGCCCAAAGTGATTATTTCAGTGTGGATATTGTGAATGTGGGCGTATATGGTATGCACAGCTGCGATTTCTCTTCTTTTTAATATATGACAACGCTGTCCTATATTTAAACTACCTGTGAGGTAAACTACTAGTCTCTTTTTTCATTAATTGTTGTTTGTTTTTTCAATTTAATAAAACTTTTTCAATTAATCACCATGTCCTAGAAGTGGTCCTCTTGGGAGAACTATATTCTCTCTTTTTTGTTATATGCGTCTTAGTGTCGCTAGGACTGCGTCTTTTTGGTTATACCATCTTGATGAAAGATTGATAAATGATACATAATTTTTCTTATATTAAATATTATAATCAATAATTAACGGTCGATCCAGGCAATCGATTTGTATTTTTCCTTGGTTACTTTGTTCACCACTAAGTTTGGATGTTCTTCAATTGCACAGAGTAATATAGATTTACATTTTAATTTAATTTATTTTTTCTATATAAAAACACATTTTTACATGATCAGTGTCAAGAATGTAACAGCTATAGGGGCAATGTGCCGTGCCTGGTAATGTCAGTGTTGACCAAGCTTGTGAAACATTAAAAGAGGCCCTCTGACCTTCTTAGTGCTTGTGGTTGTGAGCTTAGATGACATTTCAATCCTTTTCTCTCTTCAACCTTCCCTGGATCCTTACAACTCAGAAATTATTTGGAAGAATACAAACTGTTTTCTTGTATAAATATGTGTATGGGAAATGCAATGCTTTTAAATAGTCATTTTCAAATGAGTTCCAGCAGTAGGTCTTTAAGAACTGTGTCAATTGCTAGCTGATGTAGCTGGAATTCTAACAGACTGAGTGTGTTCAAAACACCATTAATGATCAATATAGGTACATCTAACAATGTAATTGTATGTTTAATTTGGAAAATCTGATATGATTTTTGATTTAGTGTACCAGGCACAAAACTACATATGCTGAAACATTTTGGAAGCCGTTAGTAAAATCCATTATCTTGTTAGCCAGAATCTCAAAAACCCAGACATTCTTGCTTGTTTCAGCCATCCAAAAAACATATAAGCAGTCCAAAATTGCCAAATTAAACAAGCACCTAATGAAAAATTATATAGTACGTGAAATATGCAAAAATACATGTCATGTTGATCTAAATGTTTGAATTGGAAATGAGCAATACTGCAAACAAAAAGCAGACCTACAAATCATGTGGGCACTCTTAAGAAAAGCACTTATTTCACTGAGAAAGTATTCTCTGTTCTAAATTGTAAAGATTGATTCGTTTATCTTTAGAGCAAGAAGAATGGCTAGCTTGCACATGGTGTAATTATACTGAAAACATAATTCTAATAACAAAGTACACATCACAAAAGCATACTAATTGCAGTCAAGTAGAGTGCTTTTAAGCTTGTTAAAGTTAAGGAACTGGTTTTAAAGTTTTTTTTTTTTTGCTGTATAAGTAAAAGTGATATGCCTAATGTAAACGATCTTATCAAACTCAATTTGCTGAGCAAAAAAATAAAAAATAAATCCTATATAGTCAGTTATATGCATTGCTATTTGTACATGGATTCCACTCACTTTTCAATTTCTGAGTGCTAAGTGGGATGGCCTTCCAGGTATGGTCACCTGATCAATCCTAGTGTTATAATGAGTGAAAAAAAATGCTGGGAACAGCACCAAACCAATCACAGGAGCAAGACATGTTATTTCTCCATAAAGGAAGACATGTTTAAATTTTTTTCAATTTTAGAAAATAGACGGTAATGTTTGCTAACATTTACTTGTAAAAAGACTTCTATAGTCACTGTATATATAAAATAATTTATAAATGGAACCCCTTAAATATTTTCTATTTAATGGAATGCTAATTTTATTCATAGATGTGTGTGACTAAATAAGTATCAGAGAGACAAAAATTACAAAGGCAACAGCTATATTGGAGAAGAATTATGTTTATTTGGTGTTATTTAAAAAAAAAAAAAAAATGACATTCAAGTACCCAGCATTTCATCAAAAGCTGTCATTTCTAGTAACCAATTTCACGTATGTACTTTACTTATATTTTCAATGAATTAGGTTTGGTTCATATCTATGCGTTTTTAATGCTATTTGCAGAAACGCAGCACAGTCCATTTAACATGGTTTCCTATAGGACACGTTCACATCTATGCTTTTTTTCAGCCGCTGCATATTTGGAAAGTGTCAGGGACTTTTTTTTAAAGCAAAATGGTATGTTTAGACTTCAATGAAGAAACTATAGACAAGCATATAGTGCGATTTTGCCATGATTTTTGTTTTTTAATCCACCCAACAATAAATTGGACCAAAAAAGCATAAAAAATGCAAAATGCACAACGCATCAAAAAAAAAAAAGTGTGAAAATGCATGTGCGAAATTGCAAAAAGCACTGCAGAAACGGATCAAAAGCAAACTGCCTAGGTGGTGTGAAACCAAGCCTTACCCTCGGTGTGTAATGCTTCTATCTAGGTGATTTTCAGTCCCTATATAACCTGTAATTCAAGAAATATTTAAACTATGCTACAGCCTGATTGGTTTGTGAAAAAGCACCCAGTAATTCTGTGAGTAGCACTCACTGTCCCAAACTCAAACCCAAAAGCAATCTAACAAGCCGTTATTAATCATTGAAACAATTATTTCTGTTATCTAAAAAACATAAATACAGAGGTATGTAAAAATTATGGAGTGGCTACTCAATCTGTTGGATATAAAAAAAAAAAAAGTAGGCTAATCTGACAAGAAGTATTAGTATTATTAAAAGAATTCTAACATTTGCTGTTAAGATTGATATAAGTCTACAGTTTCCCACCAATTTTTAGCAGCTCAAAAATAATTCCTATTAAAATAGTTGTAGATTTTTTTTTTAGAAAGTATAATTTGTTAACCCTAGAGTACACACTGATGTTCCTCATTGGTGACAAAAAGAAAGTGGGAGGTCTACCCCAAAATCAACATTAAACCCTTATCCAGGCATACAGCCTAGCTGGCCAGGAAAGGGAGGGGCAGTGAGCATGGACCCCCTCCTTCTCCTAAACTATGCCAGGCCATATGCCCTCATTATACGGAGGGTACTTTGCTATCCAAGATAGATCCATATGGATCTCCTAGCTGCTTTATTTACACACTAAGACCACCAGGGAAGAAAATTCAATTTAGTAACAATATATACACTACCGTTCAAAAGTTTGGGGTCACATTGAAATGTCCTTATTTTTGAAGGGAAAGCACTGTACTTTTCAATGAAGCTAACTTTAAACTAGTCCTAACTTTAAACAAATATACTCTATACATTGCTAATGTGGTAAATGACTATTCTAACTGCAAATGTCTAGTTTTTGGTGCAATATCTACATAGGTGTATAGAGGCCCATTTCCAGCAACTATCACTCCAGTGTTCTAATGGTACAATGTGTTTGCTCATTGGCTCAGAAGGCTAATTGATGATTAGCAAACCCTTGTGCAATCATGTTCACACATCTAAAAACAGTCTAGCTCCTTCCAGAAGCTACAAAACTGACCTTCCTGTGAGCAGATTGAGTTTCTGGAGCATCACATTTGTGGGGTCAATTAAACGCTCAAAATGGCCAGAAAAAGAGAACTTTCATCTGAAACTCGACAGTCTATTCTTGTTCTTAGAAATGAAGGCTATTTCATGCGAGAAATTGCAAAGAAATTGAAGATTTCCTACAACGGTGTGTACTACTCCCTTCAGAGGACAGCACAAACAGGCTCTAACCAGAGTAGAAAAAGAAGTGGGAGGCCGCGTTGCACAACTAAGCAAGAAGATAAGCACATTAGAGTCTCTAGTTTGAGAAACAGACGCCTCACAGGTCCCCAACTGGCATCTTCATTAAATAGTACCCGCAAAACACCAGTGTCAACATCTACAGTGAAGAGGCGGCTGCGGGATTTTGGGCTTCAGGGCAGAGTGGCAAAGAAAAAGCCATATCTGAGACTGGCCAATAAAAAAAAAAAACTTAAGATGGGCAAAAGAACACAGACATTGGACAGAGGAAGACTGGAAAAAAGTGTTGTGGACGGATGAATCCAAGTTTGAGGTGTTTGGATCACAAAGAAGAACGTTTGTGAGACGCAGAACAAATGAAAAGATGCTGGAAGAATGCCTGACGCCATCTGTTAAGCATGGTGGAGGTAATGTGATGGTCTGGGGTTGCTTTGGTGCTGGTAAGGTGGGAGCTTTGTACAGGGTAAAAGGGATTCTGAATAAGGAAGGCTATCACTCCATTTTGCAACGCCATGCCATACCCAGTGGACAGCGCTTGATTGGAGCCAATTTCATCCTACAACAGGACAATGACCCTAAACACACCTCCAAATTGTGCAAGAACTATTTACAGCAGAAGCAGGCAGCTGGTATTCTATCGGTAATGGAGTGGCCAGCACAGTCACCAGATCTGAACCCTATTGAGCTGTTGTGGGAGCAGCTTGACCGTATGGTACGCCAGAAGTGCCCATCCAACCAATCCAACTTGTGGGAGCTGCTTCTAGAAGCGTGGGGTGCAATTTCTCCAGCTTACCTCAATAAATTAACAGCTACAATGCCAAAGGTGTGCAATGCTGTAATTGCTGCAAAAGGAGGATTCTTTGACGAAAGCAAAGTTTGATGTAAAAACAATGTTATTTCAAATACAAATCATTATTTCTAACCTTGTCAATGTCTTGACTCTATTTTCTATTCATTTCACAACGTATGGTGGTGAATAAGTGTGACTTTTCATGGAAAACACAAAATTGTTTGGGTGACCCCAAACTTTTGAACGGTAGTGTATGTTTTTACATTTCACTTTTGCTGGAGTATATCCCACAGATTCACCACTTCACATGCATACAGCTAAAGGAATTGCTTGATTCTGATGTTGCCTTTTTAAAAGAAAGAACTGCTCGTCACTGAATGATACCTTTTGTTTATTTATTTTTTTGCATTGATGCCTGTCTCCCTTTAGCAGTGCAAAGAAACCCTTACACTTTTTTGCCAAGTTGACCCTTAAAAAAGCAGAGGACTCAGCGTCCATAGACTTCAATGTTATTTGGATGCAATGTGCAGGGTTTGCAAATTTTTTCCAGTGTTTCGGCAAATGTGCAGCAAACCAGACTTTGCTTGGTTCTGTCATTATTACTGGTAATACAATTTTGCTGCTGTGTGTTACATTTTTCTAGAAAGAGTCCACACAGCCAATTAGTACACTCCACATTAAAGCTCTGGGGAAAAAAAAGCTATGTTGGGCCTTTTGCTGTGTAAAAATAAATTAATAATAACGCACCCCCCTCCCCCCTGCTGCCTTTCCTGGCTAGCTAGGTTGCATGCTCGAACAGTAGGTCTATTATGGCTTTTGGGGGACCGCAAACTTTCTTTTAACATCCATAGCACACCCGAAGAGTCTGTTGTGGAGTTTGAGAGAGCCCCTATTCTTTTTTTTGTACGGAGCCCCTTTATTAACTTCTATACCAGACCCTTGTCTAAAATAAGGATTTGGTATAGAAGAAAGGAATCTCTGGCTGCTTCATTCATAAACAAAATTAAGCAGCCAGGAGCTATCATTAAGGAGAAAGCAAAAAAAGTTCAAAAGAAAAAGGTTCTTTCCAGCTTAAGCAGCTCTGCTTAAGCTGGAATGAACCTATTTCTTTGGAACTTTTTTGCTTTCTCCCTAACCACTTCAATGTCCCCATTTTGGAAAACAAACACCCCAACATATATTCTATGAGGTATTATGAGTCTTTTGAAAAGTTCATTTTTTTTACACAAGTCTTCAGAAATGTGGAAAGAAAATAAAAATCTTTTTTTTATTCTTTTATTTTTTTTACACAAAGTTGTCAATTTATAAGATATTTTGAACACATAGCATGTATATAGCAAAAATTACACCACAAAACACATTCTGCTACCTCCTCCTGAGTAAGGTGATACCACATGTGTGAGACTTTTACACAGCCAGTCCACATACAGATACCCAACATTGAAGTAGTACCATCAGGCGTTCTAGGAGCATAAATTACACATCTCATTTAATTCCTACCTATCAAACTTTTGAAAGTTCTTAAGCACTGGGACAATGGAATTACCCACAAAATGACCCCATTTTGGAAAGCAAACACCCCAACATATATTCTATGAGGCATGGGCTGCAGATAGGTACTTGGGTACTCTGATGGGCTGGAGACAGGTACTCGATTACTCTGATGGACTGGTGACAGGTACTCGGGTACTCTGATGGCCTGGTGACAGGTACTCAGGTACGCTGATGGCCTGGTGACAGGAACTCGGGTACTCTGATGGCCTGGAGACAGGTACTTGGGTACTCTGATGGATGGTGATAGGTACTCAGATGGGCTGTGACAGGTACTCAGGTAATCAGAAGGGCCCTGACAGGTACCCAGATGAACTGTGACAGATACTCAGATGGGCTGCAACAGGTGCTCAGGTACTCGTGTACTTAGATGGACTGTGACAGGTACTCAGGTACTTGGGTACTCAGATGAACTGTGACAGGTACGATGAACTGTGATAGGTACTCAGATGAACTGTGATAAATACTCAGGTACTCAGATGGGCTGTGACAGGTACTCGGGTACTCAGATGGACTGTGACAGGTACTCAGGTACTTGGGTACTCAGATGAACTGTGACAGGTACTCAGGTACTCGAGTACTCAGATGGGCTGTGACAGGTACTCAGGTACTCAGATGAACTGTGACAGGTACTCAGGTACTCGGGTACTCAGATGGGCTGTGATAGGTACTCAGGCGCTCGGGTACTCAGGTGGATGTGACAGGTACTCAGGTACTTGGGTACTCAGAGGGGCTGTGACAGATATTTTGATGGGTGGTGATAGGTACTTTGATGGGTGGTGACAGGTACTTTGATGGCTGGTGACAGGTACTTTGATGGGTGGTGACAGGTCCACTTTATTAGGGGGATCAGTGTGGTTGGTGTGCACTGTGAGCGGTAATGAGATGTTACCGCAATCTCCTTCTCACACACGATCGGTGTGTGAGGATGAGAACCCTAGTTGCCGCGGTTTGTTGACATTCTGTGACCGGCTGTGATTGGACACAGCCGGTCATGTGGTAAAGAGCCAATTTCATTGGCTCTTTATTGCGATTGGGGCTGGGCTGTGTCAGGGTGACAAGCTTCATTCCTTTTCGCCGCTCTGTGCGGTGGTGGGCAGTACTTGTGATCGGCTGTGATTGGACACAGGGTGTGACCCTGTTTGCTTCTACTTATAGCCAGGAGCTATCAATTTACAGCAATTTAAAATTTTCTTTGTAAATGTCAGTGTTGCACTGCATGCAGGTGAAGGGCATCCCCCAGGCATAATATTTAAATACATTTTGCATTTAATGCTTTTCAATGTTGCAATTTATGCATTTTTTAAACTTGCTGCTTCCCACTATACTGAAGTTTTATTAAAAAAATGTTTTGCTTTAATGCATGTTATCCGGGGCAGTGCCCACTCCCCATGCCCTTGCCTATTAGCCCATATAATATTGTCCTCACTGTTTTTTAACATTCAGCTCCTATTGTCTTTAGTGGAGTTTGAAGTCCTGCAAACCCACCTTGAACCAAACCCAGGTATATTCAGTTCAGCTGATCACTTATCACTGTACAAAAGGCAGCTCTTCATCTCTTCTCAGTAGCAGCAAGCCTACTTCAGTTGCTCTCTTTTGTTACTTTTCAATAGTCCCTTCCAAATTTTACCTCTAATTAGCTAACAGCTGGGTTATTCCAGAGCTGTTACTCAGATGTTGTAACAAGCACCCACTTAGCCTTTGAAATATGTGTAAACCTCTCTTTTTCGGAGAAGCCTTTTTCTTGAGGGTGACACTTATCTTTGCTTCTGGCCTGGTCACTTTACCATGTTTTAACCTCAAGATCTCTAAACCACCTATTGCATATGAGCAATAATTTCTATTTTCTATAAAGAGCATGCTTGGATCACATCTCATCTCCTTACATGGATACAACAGATCTTAGGTTAGTGTTCTTTTGTCAAGATGATTACATGTACAATGATGTTCTTTTTAGTCTGTATTATATGTGAGAAGCTTCACAGTTCATCAGAATTGCACATTAAAGCAATAAATGTACAATTTTTATATGCAAAGAACAATCACACTTATTAGAAAAATCAATTAAAGTGGTTGTTAACCCACTTTAACAGTTTCATATAATCCTCTCTGTGTCCTAATGACAAGTGCTCCTGTTTGTGCGATTTAAAAAAAAAAGCCTTCTTTACCGTATTTTAGAGCAATTCCCAGTGATCATGTGACCAGCCTGCTCTCTCCTCTTCCTGTCTGACAGATGCAGTGGGAAGAACCGAGATTCCCCTGCTGACGTCAGTCAGGACGAAAGGAGGAGAGACCCGGCCGGTCACGTGATTGTCGGGAATCACTCTGAAATATGGTAAAAATGCATTTTTTTAATAAATGACACAGTGAGGAGCACTTGTCATTAGGACACAGAGAGGATTATAGAGGTTGATAAAAGCTATTTCAGCAGTAGGAGGGGAGAGGCGGGCATGGACACGGAGCTGACAGTCAGGGAGGGGTGGAGGGAGAGGACGAGGAGAGGACAGAAAAGGACAGAGCAGGGCTGTGGATGACGGAGGCACCTAAACTGACCACAGTGTCAGGGCTCAGCAGCCATGATAAACTGTGGTCAGTTTACAGGGCGGGGGCATAGCAAGACAGGATCAGCCAGGTATTTCAGGTGATGGAAAGGGCCAAATTACACAGCACAAGCACTGTGCTGTATAACATGCTTTAAGGGAGCAGAATATATATATTTTTTTTGGGTTAACACTTTAAGCAATATCTGACTGGTTTCTGTGGAATTCTTATATATAGCTACTGTACTTTGCCCTGAATTTTTAAATAACAATAATTATACTAGTACAGGAATGTGGTGAGGTTTACTAAAGTAGTCATTTTTATACTGCCCAGTTTCCCTTTTTCCTTTTTAGACATTCAGTTGAATCAATAGCAATCTTTTTTTTTTTTTACTCTCCGGCACTTGGATTTTTGAGGTAAACACAGATTTTCAATGGACCACCATAAAATGACTTCACCTCCATCTACGCAACATGAGAAACCATACATACAGATATAAACACTGTGGTAACAATAGGTTTCATTGTAATATACCAAATATGCTCAAACAGAGATGCATTTTATCTGAGACAGTGTTTTTGAACTCTATCAACCATTTTTTTAAAACAGAACAAATGAATCTACATGCATACCTGCTCTCAGCGCTGGTGCAAGGATTTTTGACACCATAGGTAATGCCTAATTTTGCCGTCCCCCGGCTCTGCCCCATGACTCCATCCCCTTTGCCCTGCCCGGTGCTATACAGAAAACATCGGCTCTACTTCCTCTAGTGCCGACTCTGTTCTTCACACTGATGCTCAGGGATTGCTGGTCGGAAACCCACGATCTGGGCTTGCCAACCCACCATCCCAGAACAGGAGGTGGCACAGATGACAACTGAGAAGGTTGTCCTGTTTGTGGAGGAGCAGGCCTCCATAGGAGAAGAATAGGCCCTGGCAGCATTACATCACCCATCCATATGAAGCAATGTGTGGACAGACACCCTATACCAGTGCAGGAGGGGGGCCCTTACATCCAGGACAGGGACTCGGTACAATGACATCACACATGTGAGGACAGATCAGTCTATACAACACGATATAGTATATACAATGTTAGTGTTCTTCACTCACCGGCCAAGGTTCTGCATTTGAAAACCCTGCCAAGAACAATCCCTGCCTCCAGGCTCCAACTGTCACCAGGCACTGACCCAGGAGCGCCCACTACTCCTATAAGCTATAGCAAATTCTGCAGCTGTACAGGACATGCCATTAGGGAGAGCAGCCTCTACAAATGGCGGTGACACAGGGGGCAGGGTCAGGGGTCACATGAGTTACCAGAGACAGACAGGTCACTGATCATAGAGGCGCGCAGGGGATATTTGCTTCCGTTCCGCTGGGACATTTCAATGCTGCACCTCTATAAATGACACTACCAAAAAGTGGAGCGGCTGCCTGAGTTACATGCAGCAGAGGCATCCCCTGCATCCCAGCCACCAGTTCTGATGCCCACTAGAGGTTATAACATTGGTATAGAGGTATTTATAATACAGCACAGAAAACTTACATAGCATGGCTGTGGAGATGGAGATTGTAACAAAACATCCTATACTCCGCTTGAGCGCTTTCGTCATATACCGCTTCCTCCCTATTTCAACTGCTAACAACCACAAAACAAGGGAATACTCATTTGGTTGCTGGACATGAACTGATTTATTTCAGATGACACACAAATATATACAGAAGGCTGAAAATACAAACTGTAACCAGAAACCTAACATGAGCTAGTTTACAAATCATTTGCCCAAACTTGGTGACTCAGAGATATGACCTTTCAGGGTAGTCTTGCCATCTCCTAACTCACAACTTACAATACACATAAGTATAAACACATCCCCCAACAGTTTGCTAGGAGACAAAGGTTTGTTAATGAGCATAATAAACTATTGGGTGAAAGACCTGGGCTTTCCAGATCTCATTAATCAGCAGTCCTTCACATACATCTGTCCACCGAGTCCCAGGCTGGCAGAGACCATCATGGCCTCCTTAATAATGTCCTTTTGCATTACATAACAGAATATCTTCTAAATGCTTGTAGCTCCCTCAAATGGCAGGGCCCATAGTTGGTAGGCTATGCTAGCAAAGGCTAGCATTCAGTCCCCTGCAAAAGCCTCTGTCCCGGGTGAGTCTGTCACACAGAGTAGGTAGCACCGCCCCTGCCTGCTCTGTTGTATAAAATACGAATACTTAGATATAATATAATGCATATTTGAGCACTACAAGATTATAGTTCTAGCACTATAAGTCTTCTTACAATGTTTTTACTACAATATGTATATTTTATAATGGCAGAATTCTGGCAGATAAATGTAAAACTCAATAAGGAAAAAAATATAAAATTAAGTGCCTAGAATAAGCAGCAGTACATTAGAAGCTAAATTAAAGACAAGTTTCTAGGGCTAGTACATGAAAGAATATGTGTATGTTGAGATTTTGTAGCCTGTCTGATGTGAGGAAGAGAGTGAGACTGAAATATATGCAGGTGAAGATGGCAGTTATTAAAGAATGTATGCATGGTATGAGGAAGGAAAAGTTTCAATGTGGCTTGAGGAAATGGCCTTGTAAAGAAAGAATAATTACTGTGATTTTCCTAAGGAAATATACTTCAGAATATACTGTTTTAAACATTAGAAGTATTTCATTGAAAAGACACATGGTTTGTGCAAAGTTCATTCTAAACTAAGATATGTTTCTAATTGTCATTTTTTTTTCTTTTTAAAGCTGTTGTCTAATTAGATTCCATGGGTCATTCATAGTTGGACAAAATTCATGTGTAATGTAAAATATTCTAAAGGACCATACACACGATCTGACTTTTTGACAGCAAACATGCAAATTAGCTGTTTTAAGGCAACATCAGACCGTGTGTACGCTCCATCGGACAAAGTTTTTTGGTTTTCATCTGACTTTTGTTGGCTGTGCAAACGGACAAACTTTTCAACAACATAAGTCAGATGGAGCAAAGTCCGATCGTGTGTACAGAAAACCTTCAGACTTTACAAACACGCATGCTCAGAACCAATGCAAAAGATCAGACAACAATACAGAAGTTGACCAAAGGTGGCGGTAAAGAGCAGAAAACCCATGTGATTTGGTGAAAGTTGGCTGAAAAAGTCAGATCGTGTGTATGCTTAACAAGTAGGCATAATGGGCGGGGTCGCCCGGGTGATGTCACCTGGTGACCCCACCCCTTATGACATCACAGTCCCAGCATGCCCCGAGACTGTTACGTCATAAGGGGCGGGGTCACTGGGTTACATCGTCCGATGACCCCACCCCTTATGCCTATATAAGTTGTTGCGCACTGTGTCCACAGCAATACAGCGGGAGAGAGCGCTGTGTCAACATCGGAAGAACAGAAGAAGGAAGAAGAAGAAGACCACGACGGTGATGAAGGAGAAAGCTGGGCCACCGCTAGCAAAAGAGCGGCAAAAGAGCAGAACATATGTGGAGCCTGGCAGAAGAAGCAGAGAGCGGGAGAAGAGGCCAGAGAGCAGGAGAAGAAACTGAAAGCGCGGAGAAGTCGGAAGGGACCTCCGCAGTCAGAAGAAGACCCCCGGAGCTGCCTAATAAGCGACTTTACAAACCTGTGTAGTGTGTTTTTTATAGTGACACTTTTTCCCCCAGGTGAATGGGTAGGGGTACAATGTACCCAATACTTATTCACATAGGATGGGGGGCCGGGATCTGGGGGCCCCCTTATTAAAGGGGGCTCCCGGATTCCAATACGCCCCCACCCGCAGACCCCGACAACCAACAGCCAGGGTTGTCGGAAAGAGGCCCTTGTCCTCAACAACATGGGGACAAGGTGCTTTGCGGTGGGCGGACCGCAGGGCACCCCCCCTTCCCCAAGGCACCACCCCCCATGTTGAGGGCATGCAGCCTGGCATGGCTCAGGAGGGAGAGCGCTCGCTCGTCCCCACCCCCTTTCCTGACCGGCCGGGCTGCGCTCTCAGGTAAGGGTCTAGTATAGATTTTGGGGGGACCCCATGCCGTTTTTTCCCCCTTAAAATCCATACCAGACCGAAGGGCCTGGTATGCCCCTAGAGGGGCATTCCCCCTCATGCTCACTGCGATAGGAAAATGTGTTTTTCCTATTGCAGTGAGCGCGAGATGTACAGTACCCTGTCGCCGGAACCAGTGCGATAAGCTCGTTCCCGCAAATCGCTGTACTGGTACATCTTCTCCCAGGGGCCACACGCGTGCCCTCTGCGTGGCAGGTGACCCGATGGCCGGCAGCTGTGATCTCCACCGACCACATGCAATCACAGGCATGAGAGAAAGAATGGGGATCTGTTTATGTAAATACACAAATCCCTGTTCTGACAGGGGAGGAGAGACAGATCTGCTGTTCCTAGTAATTAGGAACAGCGATATGTCTCCTCCACCAGTCAGTCAAATCCCCCCACAGTTAGAAACACACATGAGGGAACACAGTTAACCTCTTGGTCGCCCCCTAGTGTTAACTCCTTCCCTGCCAGTGACAGTTTCACAGTAATCAGTGCATTTTTATAGCACTGATCGCTGTATAAATGTCAATAGTCCCAAAAAAGTGTCAAAAGTGTCCAATCTGTCTGGTGCAATGTCACAGTCCCGCTAAAAATTGCAGATTGCTGCCATTACTAGTAAAAAAAAATAATAATAAAAAATGCCATAAATCTATCCCCTATTTTGTAGATGCTATAACTTCAATCAATGTACGTTTATTACAATTTTTTTCTGAAAAATATGTAGAAGAATACATATTGGCTTAAACTGATGAAGGAATTTTTTTTTAAAAAACATTTTTTGGGGATACTTATTTTAGCAAAAAGTAAAAAATATAGATTTTTTTTCAAAATTGTTTATAGCGCAAAAAAAATGCAGAGGTGATCAAGTACCACCAAAAGAAAGTTCTATTTCTGGGAAAAAAAGGACGTCAATTTTGTTTGGGTACAATGTTGCAATTGTCGGTTAAAGCGACGCAGGGCGTATCACAAAAAATGGTCTGGTCATTAAGGGGGCAAATCCTTCTGGTCCTTAAGTGGTTAAAGTTTTTTTTTTGGGTGTACAGATCTGTGCACATAATAAATGCACCCCAACACTGCAATTCTAAAAACTCTAGCATGGTTTGTGAAAGATCTTTAACTCAACCTACTAAATCTTAAATGAGGTTTAACATGATAATGTCACTTGGAAAGCCATTTTTTCTTTGAATTAATAGCTTTACTGAAAAAAAAAAAAGGTGAAACAGACATACTTGTTCTTGTTTGGGCATTTTGGGGAAAATTTACTAAAGCTGGTGCACACAGAATCTGGTGCAGCTGTGCATAGTAACCAATTAGCTTCTAACTTCAGCTTGTTCAACAAAGCTTGAACAATAAAACCTGGAAGCTGATTGGTTACTATGCACAGTTGCACCAGATTATGTGTGCACCAGTTTTAGTAAACCTTAAATAGACAGGATTTGCCACAAATTTACGGTAGCTGTAAACCCAAACCTAATTCATAATATGCAGTATAAGTAATAGGCAGATGAAAGGAAACCTATTTTGAGAAAAAAATACCTCCTTCTTAAAATACTAGATGCCTGGCTGTCTCTGGATTCAGTACTTTTTGAATTACTGACCCAGAACAAGAATACAGTAAATTAAATCAGAGTGTATTTATTCTGGCCCAGTGACTTTATAGGGAAACATGCCGTATGAGGGATAAGATGAATTTACAGTTTGCACATAATACATCAACAAAAAGAAAATAGAATATAAGTCCAGCCACCTGTGATTGAGGTGTAGATTAGTTATATCGCATAGTAGGAACTAATGTATGCGCATAAAACATATGGATTTTTGGGGGGCACCCACTGACAACAAATATTATGTAGGAATCTGATGTATATGGTGCTTTATCTTTAATAAAAGTAAAGTGATAAAAAAATTTCTTGTTGAAATTTTATTTTTATTTTTTGGAGATTATCTGGACTAGTTATACCAAATAAGGATAATATATATCTTTATAATGAACTCTTAAGAATATTCCTAGTTCATAAAGAACTTTAAAAAAAAAACAGTGACACATAAGAGTTTGTGTTCATGAACTAACATAGACTCCAGTATGATGAACAAAGAGCCGCTGTTCCAGGAAAGTCCGCCACTGTAATCTTCCACACCTCCTGCAAACACAGGTGCAAGACTAGTTTGTGTAACTGTGTTCATAAAATACCAAGGAATCTGGATCGCTGCACTATGCAAAAAGCTTCCACCTTTATTAAGTGATAATGGCACTACAATACAGCACCATGACACAGTGAGGATAGAGGAGTAGATAAATGTGTTTAGCGCTATCTCACCGCTTACTCATGAGTCATTACTCAAGTCATGAGTAGGAGCTGAGATATCACAAAATGCATTGACCAGCCACCCAGATTCCTTGGTCTTTTATACCATAGACCAGTGGACATCAACCCTGTCCTCAGGGCCCACTAACAGGCCAGGTTTTATGTATTACTTTGGGGGAGATGCAGACTAGAATACTGCAATCACTGAGCAGCAAATGATATCACCTGTGATGTATTTCAGTTATCTTGCAAATCTGGACTGTTAGTGGGTCCTGAGGACAGGGTTGATGACTACTTCCATAGACTCCATTTATTGTTTAACCGAGGGATGCATGCACTGTCGGAGCTGGGATTGCACACTAATTGGCCACAGGGGGTGCCAATCAGTGGGCCCAGCCACCTGCAATCGCTCAGAGACAGAACGGTGGTCTGCCAATGTAAACAAGCAGACCACCGTGCTGTCATGCATGGACACTCTGATCTAGTGTTCCTGCTATTCAGGAACACGGATCAGAGTGTCCATGCAGTGAGCCCACCCCCAACACATTAGAAACACATTAGAAACATCACTGTTAACCTTTTGATTGCCCCCGATGTTAACCCCTTCCCTGCCAGTGTCATAAGTACATTGTCAGTGAATATTTTTTAGCACTGATCATTGTAAAAAGGTCACTGGTTCCCAAAAAAGTCTCAAAAGTATCAGCTAGATTTCCGATTTGTCCACCGCAGTCCTACTAAAAATTGCTGATCACTGTCATTACAGGTAAAACAATAAAATAAAAATGCCATAAATATATCCCCTATTTTGTAGACATTATAACTTTTGTGCAAACCAATCAATATATACTTGTTGCATTTTTTTTTACCAAAAATATGTAGCAGAATATATATTGGCCTAAATTGATTTTATTGCAGAAAGTAAAAAAAGTATTTTTTTTCTTTCAAAATTGTCGTTTTCTTTTTGGTTAAAGTGCAAAAAATTAAAACCGCAGAGGTGATCAAATACTACCAAAAGAAAACTCTGTTTGTCGGAAAAAAAGGACATCAATTTTATTTGGGTACAGTGTTGCACGACTGCACAATTGTCAGTTAAAGTAACGAATTACCGTATTGTAAAAAATGGCATGGTCATTAAGGGGGTAAAACTTCCCGGGGCTGAAGTGGTTAACAATTAAACAAATTGGTTGATGCAATACATTATTTAGCTCAGTAATAAAAACACTTAAAATTCTGTCAACAATAAATAGGTGTAATGTTCCCTGGGCAAATTCTTTTTTTTTTTTAAATAATGAAGGATTGCTAGATTTAATAGTGTTATATAGGTATATAAATAACTAAAAATGCTGTGTAGAATTAACCTTTTTCTTCTACCTCTACCTGACAATGTATGTTAAAGCGTCATCAACTGCAGTTAAAGGAACAAAAATGTGTTTAAATGCTTACTTTTTTTTTTACTTTTTTTTTTTACAGCTTTTTTATTACATTTTTAATGTGCTTCTGAACTTGCTGGCAAATTTGACTACTTTAAAAAAGTCACCAATTTGACCTGTAACAGACTTCACCTTCTGGGTGAAAGCTCAGCATACACATCACAGTTGCCAGTCATACAAAAAAACAATAGCACATGTAACATACAGCTATTTAGATGGCGGTGTCATGTGGTTACATTGTTCGGGATAATCAGTATCCATTTAGATATCATGTACAGTACCTGAAAGTGCAATGCCACATCCTAATTGGGTCTACAATGACATAAACAATTTGTGGGAACTTTTAGTCCACCTTAAGCATATTTGTTTTTTGTCTGTGAAATGTGGAAATTCTTTCTCATTTTAGGTAAATGGAATTATTCTTTGAATTTCTAAGCAAGGAATGTTGGCACAGTGATGCCTAAATACATATCAAACAACAATCATTCGCACAATCGGACCTGCTATCAGCACCTTAAACTTGTTCAGATTTCTACATGACAAAGTAAACCGTGCATAACGTGAAATGATGACAAGTTTGGTAACTCTGAAAACTTTCAAACTTGTAAATGCATTCATACACTTTCAAAACTAAAGGCATGAAATGCCTCTGAAAAGCTTATCATTGTCTTTCTCCACGGAAAGTGATTTCAAGTAATTAAATATAAGAGTCAATGAAACAGAAAATAGAAAATTGCTAGAATAATTTAAGCATATTCTTCCTTTTGGAAACAAAAATCATCTCAGTTTGTAGATAATGGAAGATGACAACCAAATCTTTGTCATGTTGTGTAGAATAGCATTTCTGTGAGTATTTTCTATATTTTTTTTAAGTCATAATGATTTACTATATTGGCTCACTATTTGACGTGAGTGACAGATGTTACAAAGTAATGGAGACGTGGAACAAATTTCTTTATGAAGGGTTTGTGCCAGATGTTGGATTTCTGAAAGATAAACTTGCTTTGACATTGACTTGTGTTCTAAAATGATGGAAATTATGTGTACACCAAGCATTAAAATAAATCAATCTCTTTTTGCAGTGCACATTATAGATATCAACAATGGACACGTATTAAGCGCATTGCAATAATTTTGTCAGCATGATATCAGATTTGTATCTCAATACAAATCCTTTCAAATGCCTTAGCGACAGCCAGTTTTGGTTAATTACTTCGGCATTAAGTCATGATGCTTTATGAAATCAGCACATTGTTAATATGTTGATATATTAGTGAAAGTTATTCAGTGTTTCATTGCTGTGCTAGCATACAAAATGCAAGTTTTGTAAGTAATCTTAAGAGTTGTGTATTTCATCATGCTTATGGTTCCTTTTTTGTTTTTGGTTTTGTACATCCCTTCATTCCTTTCTTTTTTTTTTTTTTTTTTTTTTTTTTTTATATTTTTTATTGAAAGGATAAGGCATTACAATGAGTATCTCAATACAAACGCTACAAAAAAGCCATAATTAGTACAAATGAGACCTACAACAAATCAGTCTTGAGACCTAAATACAAGTTTTCTCGAAAAAAAGGGATATCTATCCTTTCAGTATTTTTCAGTGTATATAAAACTATTCTCTATTCCTATAGAATAAAGCATTGTAAAACAACAGAACACAGAAAGCTTCCATAAAAACGGTTGCATAAATTTAAATTTAAGTAATTTTTCTGACTTCGATCCAAGGTGACCACTGCGAGTACAACCTATAAGATTTCCCTTCCAAGGAGGCAAGAGTCTGTTCATCCCTTCATTCCTTTCATGTTGATTTGAAATTAAATTCTAGGACAATTCAGGTACTCTAAAATTAAAGTCTAACTCTGGGAGACTTGAATTGGATGTGATGATGCCAACGGAACGGTTCACCAATGATGTGTGGGGTAACTCTATCTGCCAGGGGAGTGGAGGATCAGATAAATTAGAGTTCTCTTGTAATTAGCAATAAAGGTCTGAACACCATTATTAACTACACCATTCAGCAACCAACAATATAATATTATTTAGTTTGCTTAATTCTCTCCCCAGTGTATTAATCTGTTAGTATAATCATTTTGAATATATAGTAAGCACACCACATAGCCAATTTTTAGCAATAGGTTTGTATTAGGCATATACATACTATTATACAACAGGTACAGATAACCAAGTATGTCATCTAACATCAAGCGTAATACAACAAAGATATTCACTCCAAGGTTTAATAATAGCAAAGAACATGCATACATATGGGTGCAATGAGCTACACGTAAAATGTATAAGAGCCGATGTTCAGAAATACATACAGGAATTCAGTACCCTTGATAGTGTAATTAAGAAGAAAGCTGAGCCAGACCCTGGTGAAAAGAGAGAGGAGGAGAAAAAATACAATGTTTCTGGGGTGTAAAAAAAACCCTTTCTCAAGAACCTTCAACCTCAGAGTATTGCTCTGGTCACAGTGTGCTAAAAAAAAAAAAAAAAAAAAAACATAAAAAAGAAAGAGAATTAATGAAAAAGAAAAAAAATGCAAAAAGATTGAAACAAAAATGTGAATTTTTTTTTTCACATTTCTTTTACATACTGTCACTAGTCAATGTCCCTATACTGCACCGGTGACAGTATGTAAAAAAAAAGTTGTGAAAAAAAAATATTTTAAATTTCTTAATTTTGCAAAATTGTGACAAAAAAATTACAACTTCAAAAAACGCAACATGCCTCTTACTAAATACCTTTCCAAAAAGGGGTCATTTGGGGGATATTTGCATTGTCCTGGCATTTTCGGGCCTCGGCCCTTTCGCACACAGGGACTGATAATTTTTCAGATATATATATACACCATAGTTTATGGACTTTATAACTTTGTAAAAGACTAAATAATAAGCACCATTGTGGGTTATCAACACCAAAGAAATGTAGCAGAATGCAATTTGGCCTAAATTTATGAAGAAAGATTATTTATTTTCAAAATTTTATAACAAAAATGAAGAGAAATGAATTTGTTTTCAAAACGTTCAATCTTTTTTTTCTTTTTTGTATAGGATTGAATATATGGGATTGTATGATATATATATATATATATATATATATATATATATATATTTATGGTTGAAATAGATGGACTTGTGTCTTTTTTCAACCTTACTATGTAAGTATGTAACTATGCGGGGGGAGGGGGGAGGGCTTCTTCCCTACAATCTTTGCCTGGTGGTTTTAAGGGTCTGTGTGTGGGGGACATATTGGAATCTGAAAGTGAATCTGAACATATTTAGGTAATGGTGTAAGGCTCCTTTCCATTTGCTAAAGTTCCCGGGGATTCCTAGCCCTTTAAATTAATGGGCTGGGTGATGTTATTGGCTGGTAAGGACATGGCAGTTACCAGCAGTTGTTGCTTCCTTAACAACCATTGACAGCATTGCCCAAATATGACTGTGTGCCCATCTTTAGGCATTGATGTAACCTGCACCATCCCACAACCATTTGCTCACATGACTGTGCACTCCTGGCCATGTAAATGAGTGTGCTGGGTGACGTTAATGGTTGGTGCATGCCTTAAAAATGTATGTTTTGAACTGAACATTAACCACTTCAGCCCCAGAGGATTTTACCCCCTTCCTTACCAGAGCACTTTTTGCGATTTGGCACTGCGTCGCTTTAACTGACAATTGCGCGATCATGCGACGTTGCACCCAAACAAAATTGATGTCCTTTTTTTCCCACAAATAGAACTTTATTTTGGTGGTATTTGATCACCTCTGCGGTTTTTATTTTTTGCGCTATAAACAAAAAGAGAGCAACAATTTTGAAAAAAAACACAATATTTTTTACTTTTTGCTATAATAAATATCCCATTTAAAAAAAAAATAATAATAATTTTTGCCTCAGTTTAGGCCGATACATATTCTTCTACACATTTTTGGTAAAAAAAATCACAATAAGCATATATTGATTGGTTTGTGCAAAAGTTATAGCATCTACAAAATAGGGGATAGATTTATGGCATTTTTTTTTTTTTTACTAGTAATGGCGGAAATCTGCAAATTTTTGTGACTGCAACATTATGGCGGACACATCGGACATTTTTGACACCATTCACATTTACACAGCGATCGGTGCTAAAAATTGCACTGATTACTGTGTAAATGTGACTGGCAGGAAAGGGGTTAACACCAGGGGGCGTTGCAGGGGTTAATATGTTCCCTATGGGAGTGATTCTAACTGTTGGGGGAGGGGACTCACAAGGGGAGGAGACCGATCGGTGTTCCTCTACTGGGAACACACCATCGATCTCCTCTCCACTGACAGGACGTGGATCTGTGTGTTTACATAGAGAACTATACGCCAGGGCTGAAGTGGTTAAGCTCATCTCGAATGATTTATTATTATTATTATACAGGATTTATATAGTGCCAACAGTTTGTGCAGCACTTTACAACATGAGGGCAGACAGTACCGTTACAATCCAATCCAATAAAGGAGGAATCAGAGAGCCCTGCCCGTTAGAACTTACAATTTTACTGCTTCTCTTGTTAAAGTGGAACTTTACCAATAATAGCTTGATAAAAATAATGTTTTTTTTAAGAAGCATCCGTTCTATATTAAAGTGGAAATAAAACCCATCGATTTAAACAGTTAAAAATAAAAGTCATGCCGGGAATGCTAACTGCACATTGGCTGTGCTCTCAGCCAAACTATGAAACCATCCAATGGCTGGTGTCATAACGAATCACATGTGCAGCACCATAGCAGTTGAAGATTAAACAGAGGCAAAAATGGCAGCTTCCTTGGCTGAAAACAATATGGGAGTTTACTTCCACTTTAACAATTATGCTACCAAAATGAGTGTGTCCTGTAAATTATCTGCAGCCATGCCCGTGCTTCTACCTGGCCGAAGTAAACGTAGGCTGTCATCAGATCACCCTTAGTGCCTAAAAATAGAGAGCAATTGAGCATGTGCAGACAGGGTGAGAAAGTGTATTACTGGATTTTAAACTGTATAGACACTTATTTATAGAGTATAACATAATAGTTTCACTGATCCACTGCAGAAGTTACGCATTAAAAATGTAAAATTCTCATAAAAAATTACTTGATACCAAAATACTACCTCAAAATATGTAGTTTATAAAAATATATTTTATTTTCCGCTTCAGGTACGGTTTGCACCTGGGTAAGACACTGTAACTGTAAATTTGGTGAACATGAAGCTTGCTACAAATGTGAAAAATTTTAATTTTCTGGATTAGTTATCCTTTATGATAAGTCAGACTTATGATATTGCCATTTATCTCATGATTTGACAGAGGTTAAGTTGTACTGAGAACATAACTCTGCTGGTATAGCTAATGGATTTGTGATGGCAGCCAAAATCAATAGGCACAAAATGCCTTATCTTTTATGAATGAACAATGTCTAGTTTTTCATTTAGCATCTGACATCTTATTTACATTATGTAGCTTAAGTTAATAAAGGGAATGGTTATAGAACTTTTTTTAGGTGACTTTGCCAGACAGTTACACTATATGTTACTATTAAATGTTGAAGCTAAAAACAGAATTAAAATGTAGATTCATATGAATATCAAAATTATGTCTGTGACATTGGCACCAAGATTCAAGAATAAAACATTATGTCAGGAAATGTAATATAACTGTCATTAAGGGCTTGGGTGGAAAAATGCAGTGTGGTTTCAGATGTATTCAGCATAACTGTTCTCGCCAGCTGTACATATATATACAGTACATAGTGGCAGAACAGGTGGGCATTAATGCCCAGCCACAGAAAATATCACACAGGTGCTACTGACTTTTTATGACATTCATTTGACCTTCTTTTAAGCTGTATTATGTTGTTTTTATTGTCTTGTACAGGGAGAACAGCAGGCTATAATGCAGGGGTTGCAACATTTAGTATTAGTGTATTTGGCATTAGGGATGAGCTTTGAGTTCGAGTCTAACTCATGTTCAACTCGACCATTGCCTGTTCGCCTGTTCGCTGAACATCGAACAATTTGGGGTGTTTGCGGAAAAATCAAAAAGCCGCGGAATGCCCTGTAAAAGTCTATGGGAGAAATCTAAAGTGCTAATTTTAAAGGCTTATATGCAAGTTATTGTCCTAAAAAGTGTTTGGGGATCTGGGTCCTGCCCCAGGGGACATGTATCAATGAAAAAAAAAAGTTTTAAAAACAGACGTTTTTTCAGGAGCAGTAATTTTAATAATGCTTAACCACTTCAATACAGGAAATTTATACACCCTTCCTTCCTAGACCAATTTTTAGCTTTCAGCGCTCTCACACTTTGAATGCCAATTACTCAGTCATGCAACACTGTACCCAAACAAAATTGTTATCATTTTTTCATACAAATAGAGCTTTCTTTTAGTGGTATTTAATCACCACTGGGTTTTTTATTTTTTGTGACATAAGTGAAAAAAGAGCAAAAATTTTGAAAAAAAAATACTTTTTTTTTAGTTTCTCTGATAAAATTTTGCAAATAAGTAATTTTTGTTCATAAATTTGGGCCAAAAAATTATACTGCTACATCTCTTTGGAAAAATTAACCCAAATTAGTGGATATTATTTAGTCTCTTTGAAAGTTATAGAGTCTACAAGCTATGGTGCAAATCATTGAAAATGTACCACATCTGATCACACCTGATGCACTGATGGCCTATCTCATTTCTTGAGGCTCTGAAATGTCAGGAAAGTACAAATACTCCCCAAATGACCCCTTTTTGAAAAGTAGACAGTCCAAGGTATTTAGTAAGAGGCATGGTGAGGTTTTTGAAGTTGTAATTTTTTCCCACAATTCTTGGGAAAAAGAAGAATGTTTTATTTTTTATTTTTTTACAAAACTGTCATAATAACAAGTAATTTCTCATACACAGCATATGCATACTTCCAATTTCACCCCAAAATACATTCTGCAACTCTTCCCGAATATGGCGATACCACATGTGTGGGACTTTTACACACACAGGCTGGCCACACTGAGAGGTCCAACATGCAGGGAGCACCGTAAGGGGTTCTAGGAGCATAAATGACACCTCTAATTTCCTAACGACCTATTACATTTGTGAAGGCACTGGAGCACCAGGACAGTAGAATTACCCACAAAATGACCCCATTTTGGAAAGCAAACACCCCAAGATATATTCTATGAGGCATAATGAGTCTTTTGAACAATTCATTTTTTTCCACAAGTCTTCGGAAAACGTGGAAAGAAAATGAAAACAAATTTTTTTACACAAAGTGGTCAGTTTATAACATATTTCTAACTCAAAGCATGTACATAGCAAAAATTACACCTCAAAATACATTCTGCTACTCATCCTGAGTATGTCGATACCACATGTGTGTGAATTTTACACAGCCTGGTCACACAGAGAGGTCCAACATGCAGGGGACACCATCAGGGGTTCCAGGAGTATAAATTACACCTCTAATTTCCTAAAGACCTATTACATTTGTGAAGGCCCTGGAGCACCAGGACAATGTAATTACCCCCGAAATGACCCCATTTTGGAAAACAAACACCCCAAAGTATATTTAGTCTTTTGAACGGTTAATTTTTTTACACAAGTCTTCAGAAAACGTGGAAATAAAATGAAAATCTTTTTTTTTTTACACAAAGTTGTCCATTTATAAGATATTTCTAACACATAGCATGTATATAGCAAAAATTACACCCCAAAACACATTCTGCTACTCCTCCTTAGTATTACGATACCACATGTGTGAGACTTTTACACAGCTTGGCCATATACAGAGGTCCAACATGGAAGTGGTACCTTCAGGCGTTCTAGGAGCATAAATTACACATCTCATTTTGTTCCTACCTATCACACTTTTGAAGGTTCTGGAGCACCAGGACAATGGAATTACCCATAAAATTACCCCATTTTGGAAAGCAAACACCTCAACGTGTATTCTATGAGGCATGCTCTGCAAATAGGTACTCGGGTACTCTGACGGGCTGGTGACAGGTACTCCGTTACTCCGATGGGCTGGTGACAGGTACTCTGTTACTTCGATGGCTGGTGACAGGTACTCGGGTACTCCGATAGGCTTGTGACAGGTACTCAGGTACTCCGACGGGCTGGTGACAGGTATTCAGGTACTCAGATGAACTGTGACAGGTACTCAGGTATTCAGATGGGTTGTGACAGGTACTCAGGTACTCGGGTACTCAGATGGACTGTGACAGGTACTCAGATGGACTGTGACAGGTACTCAGGTACTCAGGTACTCAGATGGGCTGTGACAGGTACTCAGTTACTCGGGTACTCAGATGGGCTGGGACAGGTACTCGGGTACTCAGATGGGCTGGGACAGGTACTCAGGTACTCGGGTACTCAGATGGACTGACAGGTGCTCAGGTACTCGGAAACTCAGATGGACTGTGATAGGTACTCAGGTAATCAGATGGGCTGTGACAGGTACTCAGGTACTCGGGTACTCAGATGGGCTGACAGGTACTCGGGTACTCAGATGGGCTGACAGGTACTCAGGTGCTCGGGTACTCAGATGGGCGGACAGGTACTCAGGTACTCGGGTACTTAGATGGGTGACAGGTACTTGGGTACTCAGATGGGCTGGGACAGGTACTCAGATGGGCTGTGACAGGTACTCGGGTACTCAGATGGGCTGACAGGTACTCAGGTACTCGGGTACTCAGATGGGCTGTGATGGGTGAAGACAGGTACTTTGATGGGTGATGACAGGTACTTTAATGGGTGGTGACAGGTACTTTGATGGGTGGCGACAGGTCCTCTTTATTGGGGGGTAATCAGTGTGTGTTGGTGTGTACACTAGGCGGTAACGAGATGCTACCACAATCTCCTCCTGATAGTGTGTGAGGAGCAGAACCCGGTAACATCTCGTTACCGCGGTTTGTTTACATTCTGTGACCGGCTATGATTGGACACAGCCGGTCACATGGTAAAGAGCCAATTTCATTGGCTCTTTACTGCGATCCGGGTTGGGCTGTGTCAGGGTGACAAGCCGCATCCCCGATCGCCGATCTGCACGCGCCCTAGGCGCGTGCACGAGCGCTGCAAAATGCTCAGTACATGTGACCAGCTGTGATTGGACACGGGTGGTCACGTGGATCGGGGGGTGGATGGGGATGAAAATCCTACAGATCGAGGATGGGCTGTGTCCAAGGGACACAGCTCATCCATGATTGCCACACTGCGATCAGGAGAGGCGGAATACCAAGGACGTCATATGACGCAGGATGGGAGATCCCATCTGTGGGCATCGTTTTACTATGGCCCGGTATTGAAGTGGGTAATGTGAAACAATAAAAGTGTAATATTCCTTTACATTTCGTACCGGGGGGTGTGTATAGTATGCCTGTAAAGGGGCGCATGTTTCCCGTGCTTAGAACTGTTCCTGCACAAAGTGTCATTTCTGCAGGAAAAAAAGTAATTTAAAAGCACTGGCGGCTATAATGAATTGTCGGCTCCCCGTAATACAGTGAACAGTCATTGAAAGTCATTCACAAAAAAAATTTAAAAAGTGTGGGGTTCCCCCGAAATTCAATTACCAGGCCCTTCAGGTCTGGTATGGATATTAAGGGGAACCTCGAGTCAAATAAAAAAAAATTATGTGGGGTTCCCCCCAAATATGCTATACATCAGAGGGGGCGGGGTCACCTGTACATCACTGGGGAAGCCTGGGTTTCCCCTTGCGTCAGAGGGGGCAGGGTCAGGTGACAGTTGGCCCTGTCCTCCTCAGCTAAAACCTGTCAGGCTGCCGGGATTCCTGCAGTGTCTCCGGTGGAGACAGGATGGATGTGCTGCGCTGGACCATCAGGAGAGATCACCCATCGCTGGACCCCAGAGAAGAGATCAGGCATCGCTAGATCCTGGAGAAGAGATCAGCTATCGCTGGATAGCAAGAGTGGATTACCACCGCTGGAATCTTTTTTTTTTCTTTTTTTTTCTTTTTAATAAAGGACTTTTCCCAACGGTGTGTGTGTGTTTTTTAACAATTTTTTACACTTTCTTTGTGAAATGGTAGGGGTACTTTTGTACCCCCTTACCATTTCAAACAGGGGGGGTGGGGTCCTTGTTAAAGGGGGCTTCCAGATTCTGATAAGCCCCCCACCCGCAGACCCCACAACCACCGGCTAGGGTTGTGGGGATGAGGCCCTTGTCCCCATCAACGTGAGTGCTTTTAAATTACTTTTTTTCCTGCAGAAATTACATTTTGTGCAGGGACAGTTCTAAGCACGGGAAACATGCGCCCCTTTACAGGCATACTATACACACCCCCCAGGTACGAAATTGCATTGATACATGTCCCCTGGGGCAGGACCCAGGTCCCCTTTTTTGGACAATAACTTGCATATAAGCCTTTAAAATTAGCACTTTTGATTTTGAACGTTCGGGTCCCATAGACTTTAATAGGGTTCTAAAGTTCACACGAAGTTTAGGTCTGTTCACAGGTTCTGGCGCGAACCGAACGGGGGGAGTGTTCGGCTCATCCTTATTTGGCATAATATATGCAGGGGTGAGTATGACTTTAAAGTTTACTCTGGTGGTAAAAGTAACACCAGGAATATCAGTGGGGGTTCCTAAAGTGGAACTTCCGCTCATCGGAAACCCTCCCCCCTCCGGTGTCACAGTTGGCACCTTTCAGGGGGAGGGGGGTGCAGATACCTGTCTAAGACAGGTATTTGCACCCACTTCCAGGCATAGACTCCCACGGGAGTCTATGCTGTTTCCTGTCCCGGCGCGCTGTCTGCTGGGACACACATGGGTCCCAGAGACAGTGCGGACCATTCCTATTGCGCTGCGCGACTCTCGCATGTGCAGTAGGGAACCCGCAACTCTTCACTTCCTGATTCCCTCACTTAGATTGGAGGTAGTAGCAGCCGAGAGCCAATCGATCGATCGGCCTCAGCTGCCGATATCGCTGGACCCTGGGACAGGCAAGTGTCCATTTATTAAAAGTCAGCAGCTGTAGTATTTATAGCTGCTGGTTTTTACTTTCAAAGGTTTTTTTATTTTTGAAAAGGCACTTACAAGTACATGGGTACATTAACAAACAATTGGCAGTAGGGCAGGCCTGCTGCCGGTAATCAAGTATACTACAGGCAAACAATAGTGCAACCATAGACAATAGCAGCTGGAGATACAGACATCATCCCTCACAAGGAGGGCTAAAGCCAGATGAGCAACAAAAGGGGGTCGCCCTATCTGGAGCCCATAACTAGAGGCTAACTAAGGGATCTTGCTGTGTCAGGGATCTTTCTGTGTCAGGGTAGGGGTGTAATCCCCCTGATCCCCCCCATCCCCCAAGGAGAGGGTATCCAAGGGGCAGCAAAAGAGGAGCTCTCCAATATGCGTTATATCTGCATTATGATCGTGTTATTTATCTGTCTATTAAGGCAATCATCAGAGAGAGATCAAGAAGATAGAGAGAGGAGAGAGGAGAGAGAAGAGAGGACAGATGATTGGGGGAAGGAAAATATACTCCTGAATAAGGGGGAAAGGGTGGAGAACTAGATCAACCACCACTCAGTTGGGGGATGTCACATCTATTGTTTAGGTCGTAATACCCGGGGGGAGCCCGGGGGCACTCCTGGTAAGAGGGAGACTCCTATGTACCTGGCCCATGGATCCCACATCTTTCTAAATTTCGGTGTGGTGTCCGTCAGGATGCCTGACAATTTTCCTGGGACATAATCCAGGATATCTTCCTCTTAGCTGTAAGGAGAGAGGGTCTGGGTTGTTTTCATGCAGTAGCTATTGCAATTTTGGCACCTAGGAGGATAAAGTGGGTCAGTTTCTGAGCGTTTTTGGGGAGTGAAGGAACACGAGTGTTTAGCAGCGCTACTTCTGGAGTCCTGGGGACCTGGCAGCTTGTTACCCTGAAAATCATTTTGAAAATTTTGCTCCTGAATGATCGGAGCCTGGGGCATTCCCACCAAATATGGATCATGGAGCCACGGTGTTGACACCCTCTGAAACATAGAGGGCTTGCCGTGGGGTAAATTTTAGCCAATTTGGAGGGAGTGAGATACCATCTGGTTATCAATTTGATGCTAGCTTCCATGAGTGATATATTTTGGATCCCCTGAAAAGATCTAGTCAGAGCCGCCTGCCAGGTCTCCAGACTGTTTGAGATTTGGAGGTCGGCCTCCCAAGCTGTCATATAGGGAGTTTTGCCTGTTGGGCCAGTGAGGGCCGAGTAGGTTACCGATATGCCGCCCCTCTGCTCCCCAACCCTACCACACCAAGTTTCATATTCAGTAAAAGCAGGTGGGAGGGGCTTGTTCTTCCATTGCGAGTGCAAAAAATTGGATATTTGCTGAAAGCGGAATCTTTCCGAATTAGGGAGCTCCAAGTGTTCGATACAATGGGAAAGGGGGACTGGGCCCTTGGAGGTGAAGTAGTGTCCTAGCTGGTATAGTCCTTTATCTAACCACCATTTGAAGGCGATAATATTGAGGCCAGGAGGGAAAGCGGGATTGCGAAAGATATGAGCTAGGGGGCGCACAGCAGAGACCAATGTCGGCAACCCACGAAGAGTATCCCACAGGGAGCAGGAATAGGAAAGGGTAGGAGAGAGGATGGGAGGCCTAGATTTGGGGGGGCACCACAGTAGATAATCTAAGGTGAATGAGGGGACAGCTTGACGTTCGATGGACATCCAGTCTGGTTTTTCGTATTTTGAGTAGATCGTGGAGAGTTGGGCCAGATGGGCTGCGAGATAATATTTGTGAAGGTTGGGCAAGCCCAACCCTCCCCTACACCTATGAAGGAAAAGTGTGTTTTGTGGGATACGGTACCCCTTGTTGCCCCATATATATTTCAGTATCTTGCTTTGCAATGTTCATAGGTGATCCTTCCTTACAGGAATAGGGAGTGCACGAAAGTAATATAAGATTTTAGGGCGAAGGGTCATTTTAATGGAATTGATCCGGCCCAGCCAGGATAATTCGTGTTTGGACCATGTCTTGAGATTAGCTTCTAATTGCCTGTAGAGTTTGGGATAATTTTGATTGTACAACGTCTCAGTCCTAGGTGTAAGTGAAATGCCTAAGTATTTGATGGAGGTATCGCTCCATTGGAATGGGAATGAGTGTTTAAGAGAGGAGGCCAGTTGGGTGGGCCACGGATTTGGAGTAATTGACTCGTAACCCCGAAATTTTGGCTAACTCATCTAGGACTCGGGATAAATTAGACAAGGTGGTGATGGGGGAGGTGAGAAATAAAAGTATGTCGTTGGCAAAGAGCCCGCATTTGTGTGTCTGGCCACCGCACTGGACTCCTCTGATGTCAGTATTGTGATGAATGGCTATTGCTAATGTTTCAATAGCTATTGCAAATATGAGGGGTGATAGGGGGCACCCTTGTCTGGTACCCCTAGTGATGGTATGGGCGTGGAGTGGTATCCCTGAAGTCTAATTTGGGTCCTTGGGTGGGAGTATAAAGCTTGTAGAAGGCCAAGAAAGCGAGCCCCGAATCCCCACCTTTCAAAGAGCTGGAAGATGTACTGCCAGGAGACCGAGTCGAAGGCCTTCTGGATATCTAGGGATAGGAGGAAGCCCGATTGTTTAGGTCCCCCCTCCCAATTCGATTGCAATATTGAGACAATATCCACCGCCCTCCTTATTTGATCTGGTCCCTGTCTGCCGGGGATAAACCCAACTTGATCCTTGTAGACGTATTGCCCAATGAAGGATGCCAACCTATTGGCCATTACTTTCGTGAGAATTTTGAGGTCATTGTTAATGAGAGAGATAGGTCTATAGTTACTTACATCTTCCAAGTTCTTATCAGGTTTAGGTATGACCGTAATGAATGCCGTGTTTAGGTGGGAATCCAGGGGGCTTCCATTAGCTTTGTGATTGCCAAGATGAAGGGGCCAGAGTATTTGCAAAAGCTTTGTAGTAAGGTATCGATAGTCTGTCAGGGCCTGGAGCAGAGCCTTTCTTGAGGTCCTTTATGACTCCCAGGATTTCTTCTACCCTGATGGGGGAGTCCATTATTTGTTTGTGTGTATCAGAAATAGAGGGTATGGGAAGACCCTCCAAGAATTGTGGGAGGAGGTTCGCTTTGGGAGGGGGTGGGCTGCTGTATAGGGAATTATAGAAGTCCTGAAAAGCGTTCAGGACTTTGATCTTGGGGAGGGTGTTTAACTTGGTTCTAGGGGATAGTCTGTTGGCTAGAAGTGTGCCTATTTTGTTTGCCTGTGTATAGAATTTGTGGCCGGACCATCGAATAGACTTTTCAGCTTTAGTGTTTAGTGCAATATTGATTTCTAGTCTGGTCTTGTCGAGTAGGGCAGTGGGGACTCGGTGAGGGTCTTTTTTGTGTAGGGCTCTGAGTTTTGAGTATTCCTTTTCCAGCTTGATAATATCTGATTGCCGTTCGCGTTTAATTTGGGTGCCCATCTGAATGAGCTTGCCCCTGATGAAGGCTTTGTGTGCCGCCCAGAGAGTTTTGGGGGAAATGTCTGTCGTCGTGTTAAGGGAAAAATATTCCTGTAGAGCTTTATCAAGTTTTACTATTCTTGTTAGCTTGGAAAAAAAGAGATTTGTTTATTCTCCAATGTCTGGAGTGACTCCCTCCGGATCCTGCAATGATTGTTACAATTACCAGGGAGTGGTCGGAGACCACCGTGTCTTTGATGGAAGCTTTAAGGACCTGGGGCTGGAGCGAGGTAGGTACAAGGATGTGGTCAATTCTCGCGTAGGATTGGTGGGGAGCGGAGAAGTGGGTGAAGTCCCTCTTCGAGGGGTTTAATTCCCGCCAGGAGTCGGACAGGCCATAGGCGTTAATTAATTTGGCAACCCGCAGGCTTGCTTTAGAGGGCCGGGTCAATCGAGAATGTAGGGATGAGGATTTGTCAAGGCCCTGGTCGAAGGCTACATTGGAGTACCCTCCGACGATGACTGTCTCTTCTAAATTGGGGGCCAGGGTGCGCAGCAGGGATTCAAAGAATGTGGCTTGGCCCATGTTCGGGGCATAGTAGGAGACCAGGGAATACAGGTGGTCTCCCACGGTGCCCTTGATTAGGAGGAATCTTCCCTCCGGGTCTGCCATTTCAAAAATGTTGTCAAATTTACATGTTTTGGCTACCAGTATGGCTACCCCTTTAGATTTTGATTCCGCGCAAGCGAGATAGAACTGAGGGAAGTGGGTGTGAAGGAACTTGGGACTATACCGGATAGGGAGGTGTGTTTCCTGAAGTAGGATCATGTCCGGTTCAGGGACTTAAAGTAACTTTTCTATGTTTGATAGGGGAATTAAGGCCCTGGATATTGTGTGAGGCTACCTTGAGCCTAGTGTCCGGGCGGCCAGCCATGGAGCAGAGGGGGAGCCCAGCATCTGAGTGCGGCCTCACTTACCCAATTAGCGGCGGGGATCCAGGCGGCAGTAGTGAGGTCCTCGGCCTGTTGTGATCTCGTTGAGGATTGTGCAACATAAGTGATCCAGTACATGCCTGAAAAATATGACAGTATCAGAAACATAATTTGCAGAAGTATCTTTTCATGTGAGGGGGAGAGAGAGGAGGATAGTAAATGGAAAAAGAGTACTCCTGGAAGAGGAAAGAGGAGTTCGGGGCAGGAGACACCCCCCGAAGTCCTAAGAGCGTTCAATAGCATCATCTGACCCATATGGTCAGATGTCCCGACCCTCAGGCACCCGAGAGAGACTGAGGGTGGGGGAGGTACGCAAGTGGTCCCTCGTGGAGCCAGGGACCCCCAGATGGGAAAAATCCCAATCTGTAAACATGGAGGTAAAACGTGAAGCACGGCAAAACATTAGCGTAGAGATTAAACAAAAACAGAACATTCAAAACGAAAGAAAGAACCATCAAAAGAGTCTCCGGATATGATGTAACTTCTTGGATCCATATCCCTCTGCAGTGGCTGCTGAGAGCTCTTCAGGGCTCAACAGGAGGGAGCAGGGAGAAGAAGTGGGTTCAAAGGCAGTCCATATGAGGGTATGGGGAACAACCAGACATCTAGGGGTATCATGAAATGAGGTAGGAACAGGACGGAAAAACAGAGGTCCTAGTGGACAACAGGGGCCAGCACAGGTGGAGGACAGGTCCCCCGATGGTGGGGGGGAATACCTCTGGCCCTCTCTAGGACCTCGGGCGTTAAGTCACGAAGTGGAGGGCAGAAAGTGAAGCCTGGGTGCTTCTCATGTAGGTGCGTTGTCCTTGACTTTCTTAGCTCTTCCAGAAGTCCACAGAGGGGATTGCGGGCTGTTGGGTGTTGGCCTTTTATTGGAGCTGTGCCCAGAATTAGAGGTATCCATGTCAGCTTCTTGGGAGATAAGTTTCAGCCGGATGAGAAGTTTCTCCCCCTCAGCGAAGGTTGAGAATGCGTAGGTTTTCCCTTTGTCGGAAAACCGAACAGCGAAGGGGAAGGCCCACTTGTATTTTATTTCTCTCTGCATCAGCACAAGCAAAAGAGGTTTCAATGCTCTCCATCTTTGTATTGTAGATGGGGAAAGATCTGCAAAAATCTGTACCTGGTGACCCTGACACATGACATGCTGCAGGGACCTGGCTCTCTTCATGACTTCTTCCTTCACAGAAAAATGGTGGGGCTTGGCGATCACGTCAAGTGGGGTACCATCCTTCCTAGGAGGACAGAGGGTTCTATGGACCCTATCTAGTTACAGCTTTGGAGATGTCAGGGATCAGCTGTGTGATTACGCCGTGGACCGCCGCAGATACATCCGCTACCGATTCCGGGAGCCCACGGATTCTGATGTTGTATCTCCGTGACCTATTTTCAAGGTCGTCTATGCGGCCATGGCCAGATCAAGTTGCTCCTGCACCGAATAAATGTGTCTGGAGTTTTGGTTGGTTATGGCAATGGTGTCCTCCATTTTGTGTTCGATCGTTTAGATCCGTGAGCCCAGATTAATAAAGTCAGCTTTTAGTTCCCCTGTAATTTTCAGGGCAGTTTGGGATAGTCCCTTCTCCAGCAGTTCTTTGAAATAGAGCATCCATGTGGGATACCGGGTCTCTATGGGAGACCTCATGAGGGGCTAGGCCTGCCTGAGAAGCCGAGTGAGGCCCTGAGGGGGATGGGGAGAAGTCCTGAATGGTGCATTCCAGGAGGGATACAGTGGAGGCCGGGGATGGAGTGGTGTCTTTGGGGGGGGCCCTCAGACTGCATGGAGTGGCATGGGAAGGTGCATGGGCTGGTTCTGACCTGTAGTCCACCAAGCCGGTGGAGCGATGTTCCTGGGATAGGAGCTGTGCTGAAGTGGTCATCTTGGATTTCTCCCTCTCACCCAGCGATGCGAACAGCGGTCCCAGATTACGTTTTACCGGTCATCCGGTAGTGTGCCCAGGCTCGTTGGGGAGCTATCAGTGCCGCTCGTTGAGGGTTTGGTGGGCCGTGCTGTGTGCTAGGGGTCCCGTTGTTCCACGAGGCAGCGGAGCTCTAGATGATCGCGGCCATCTTGTGAGCCTTGCGCATGCGCACTAGCAGCTGCTGGTTTTTAATATATTTTTTTTCAGTGAAATCCCTCTTTAAGTTCTGCTAGGACAAGCATGAATAACACTCACCTTACTGCCCACAATTAGGTATTAGATAAGTGGGGCAGGTCTTGCACCTGTAAAGATCCTCCTTTATGTTTGAACATGACTACACAACAGAGTGCATCGTTTTGATATATGAAATATTGCAAGAATAACACAGAAAATAAGGGCTATTTCCCAAGAGGAAACATCCACGCAATCATTGTCTTTTGCTTCCAAAATTCTGTAACTAAAAAACACTTAAACAACAATGGTATATCTCACCACTTGTTATTTGCTAAAAAATAAAAACACAATATATTGCATCTTAGCAGTCTCTAGATTTAATGGCTGCATTTTATTTAATTTTTTGAAGGCTAATAAAATGTTTTTGTGTAGATCTTGTGAGAAATGCATGTAAGTGTCCATGTCCCTCCATAAATACAGTGGAGAGGTGATTGTAGCCTTCTCAGGGACAGGAAATTTGTTATTTTCAGGATTATCAGATGAAACAAAAGAAAGGGATAGTATTATTATTATTGTTATTATTATTATTATACAGGATTTAGACAGATTAGGATGTAGGGGACAGTACAATTACAATACAGTTAAATATAGCAGAAATAGGAGGGCCTTGCTTGTGAAGATTACAATCTAAAGGGAAGGCAAGTGGTACAAAGGTAATAGCTGCAGGGGATGATCTGATGGAGGTGACACAGGTTCAGTTCTCAGGTGGAGGTGGGGTAGACTTCCCTAAATAAGTGAATTTTAGTGGATCGCCTAAAGGTGGACAGGGTAGGAGCTGGCCGGACATGCTGGGGCAGGGAGTTCCAGAGGATGGGAGAGGCGAGTCTGGAGAAGTTCTGGGGGTGAGCATATGAGGGGGTCTTCGGAGGAGCAGAGAGGACGATTTGGGTGAAATCTGCAGATGAGGTTGGTGATGTAGCTGGGGGCAATGTTGTGGATGGCTTTGTATGTTATGGTTAATATTTAGATTTTTTTGTATGATAGTGTATAGGAAGCCAGTGAAGAGATTGACAGAAAGGAGCAATCTCTTAACTGGTGCCTAGGTATGAATAAATGAATATATAATAAAATCAATAAATACATAGACTGAAGCTACGGCAGGCCCCTTATCTACAGACTGGTAATTATATTGTTGTTTAGGTTTATATAGCTACTATACCACCTGGCATTTTGTTCTGTTTCTGGTAAAAAAATAATAATAATTCTGTTTGCAAAATGTCCTCCTGTGTGCATTAATATGGCTAACATATTTTTTAAACGAGAATGCTGTCTACTAAGTTCCCACACCTACCGCTTTTATGTTCTACAGTATCTCACAAAAGTTAATACAGCTCTCACATTTTTGTAAATATTTTATTATATCTTTTCATGTGACAACACTGAAGAAATTACACTTTGCTACAATGCAAAGTAGTGAGTGTACAGCTTGTATAAAGCCGCGTACACACGGGCGGACTGTCTGGCCAACTTAGTCCGTCAGACAATCCGACGGACAGTCCGTCATACTTTCGAATGAACGGACTTGACCACACACACCACTTTTTGAGCGGACTAATACGGCGTACTAAGTCCGCCATACTATTCGCCCTACTTTTGAAATGAACGGACTCGCCCACACACGCGGAGGAAAGTCCGCTCATTTCGAGCGCGTCTCCAGGTAGGCGGGGCCCGCGAAGGAGACGTCGCTGACCCCGCCGCCTGGTATGGACTTAAAGGGGAACCCCCAACGCCGAAAAAAATTGGCGTGGGGGTCCCCCCAAGTCCACAACAGACCCTTGTCCGAGCACGCTACCCGGCCGGCCAGGAAATGGGGGCGAGCGAGCGCCCCCCCTCCTGAGCCGTACCAGGCCGCGTGCCCTCAACATGGGGAGGTGCCTTGGGGAAGGGGGGGCCGCGCGGCCCCCCCACCCCAAAGCACCTTGTCCCCATGTTGATGAGGACAAGGGCCTCTTCCTGACAACCCTGGCCGTTAGTTGTCGGGGTCTGCGGGCGGGGGGCTTATCGGAATCCGGGAGCCCCCTTTAATAAGGGGGCCCCCGGATACCGGCCCCCCACCCTATGTGAATGAGTATGGGGTACAATGTACCCCTACCCATTCACCTGTAAAGTAAAAGTACAAAAAAAAAACTCAACACACGAGATAAAATACTTTATTGCACAGCTCCGGGGGTCTTCCGTCTTCGGGGGTCTTCTCGCCGGACTCCTCCGCTATCTTCTTGTAGCTCTTTTGCTAGCTGAGGAGTGCGGCTTTCTTCCTCGCCGCCGGCCTCTTCTCCCAAATTCGGGGGTCTTGTCCCCCTCTTCGGTCTTCTGTCGCCGCCGCCGCTGCCGCCGCCTTCCGTTCTTCTTCTTCTTCTTCTTCTTCTTCTTCTCCAGGAGATGTTGCCTCGACGATCTCTCCGGCCGGAATGCCAGGGACGCACTGCGCGGCCACTTATATAGGGACAAGGGGCGGTGTCACATGGCTTTATGTCACATGGGTTGGTGTCACATGGTGACCCCGCCCCCTTACGATGTCATAGTCCCCATGTGACATCAACCCATGTGACCAACCCATGTGACATAAAGCCATGTGACACCGCCCCTTGTCCCTATATAAGTGGCCGCGCAGTGCGTCCCTGGCATTCCGGCCGGAAAGATCGTTGAGGCAACATCTCCTGGAGAAGAAGAACAAGAAGAAGAAGAACGGAAGGCGACGGCGGCGGCGACAGAAGACCGGGCCACCGCCTGTAAAAGAGCTATAAGAAGGCGCGGTGGCCCGGCAGAAGAACCGAAGAGGGGGACAAGACCCCCGAAGTCGGTAGAAGAGGCCGGCGGCGAGAAAGAAAGCCGGACTCCTCCGCTAGCAAAAGAGCTACAAGAAGATAGCGGAGGAGTCCGGCGAGAAGACCCCCGAAGACGGAAGACCCCCGGAGCTGTGCAATAAAGTATTTTATCTTGTGTGTTGTGTATTTTTTTGTACTTTTATTTTACAGGTGAATGGGTAGGGGTACATTGTACCCCATACTCATTCACATAGGGTGGGGGGCTGGTATCCGGGGGCCCCCTTATTAAAGGGGGCTCCCGGGTTCCGATAAGCCCCCCGCCCGCAGACCCCGACAACCAACGGCCAGGGTTGTCGGGAAGAGGCCCTTGTCCTCATCAACATGGGGACAAGGTGCTTTGGGGTGGGGGGGCCGCGCGGCCCCCCCTTCCCCAAGGCACCCCCCCATGTTGAGGGCACGCGGCCTGGTAAGGCTCAGGAGGGGGGGCACTCGCTCGCCCCCCTTTCCTGGCCGGCCGGGTAGCGTGCTCGGACAAGGGTCTGTTGTGGACTTGGGGGGAACCCCCACGCCGATTTTTTTTGGCGTTGGGGTTCCCCTTTAAGTCCATACCAGGCGGCGGGGTCAGCGACGTCTCCTTCGCGGGCCCCGCCTACCTGGATACCCGCTCGAAATGAGCGGACTTTTCTCCGGGCGGGAAAAGTCCGCTCATTTCAAAAGTACGGCGGACTGGCATACACACAGGCGGATTGTCCGCCGAAATGCGAGTCCAACGGACAGTATTACGGAAATTCCGAAATACTTAGTCCGCCAGACTGCACGCTGAAAAAGTCCGCTGAAGCCCACACACGAGCGGACTGTCCGCTGAAATGTGTTTCGGCGGACTAAGTTGGCCAGACAGTCCGCCCGTGTGTACGCGGCTTAAGAGTGTAAATGTTCTGTCCCCTCAAAATAACTCAACACACAGCCATTAATATGTTTATTAGTTCATATACATGTATGTGCAAACATAATCTCTGTGCCAAGTTCTGAAACATGATCAGAACATTGTTATCAATTAGTATCACAAGGTTAAAATTCACCAAATGAATATATAAACATGTTACAGGGCAATACCTGCATGACCTATGGCCTCACTAATCCCCATCATGGCTGGTAAGGGTTTATACAAAAGGACATGATAAATATAACACGGCATATGTTAGCGCTACACGTTTTGGGGCTTTGAGACACTCTTCAGGAGAAAGTATGTGATGAGTAAAAGTCTGTGCATTCATTGTATAGTGCTGAAGATCGTGAGCCATCTGGGGACATCATGATCTGTAGTTGTGGTGGCAAGCTCAGCAATAGCAATGGACGCAGACAGCATTCAAGGCGGATATGGGTCCACAGGGCACTTCTGGTACTAGGAAGAGAATGGAGGACTGTGATCCATGGTGATAATTATAAACAGTGTGTGCAAGAGAGCCCTGAGTACAGTTTAAAGTAGAAGGAAAATTAAAGGTATGTACAACTTGCTCAAACAATTCACGACAGGGAAACAATTCATACAGCAAAAATTCCTGCACACAGCTCAGGTCACAACAATCTATTAATCTTCTGGTGTGCAGCTAAAAAATAGTCTGCTAACCCACAGACTCTATATTTTAGCTGTATGCTAGTAGATTAATAAATTGTTGTGACTCGAGCTGTGCACAGAATTTTTTATTGAACCTAAAGTAGTAGGAAAGGCTAAAATGATCAATGTTTAAAATGTTGCCTCCCCCTGCTCATATACATGCTGCATGCTGTTTATAAAAAGCTAAGTGCAAATACCTTTTTTTCATCTCTTTTGAAGCAGTTATATGATCACACAGCTCCAGCTTCTCTGTGCCAATGAGCGGTTGCTGCAAGTGGCGGGAGGGAACTTTCTCAGCCACCCACAATGGGGAGCAATGAAAGCCGGCAGGTGATGTCACAGCTCTTTCTAATTCAGGCCTGCTGTCTAGCTGTTCGTTGACATACATACTGTTCGTTGACATACATACTGTATAGGGAATACAGGACTGCTCTGAAGAGAAATAAAAAAAGGATTTACATTGAGATTTCTTAAAAACAGTATGGAACATATATATAAGAGGATTGGTGGTGTGGGGAGCGATAGTTTATACCTTGGTAATTTGAGCCTTTGCCTCTCTGTTAAGGTATGATAAAATGTCATGCACTGACACTGACTGATACCTCAGCATGCCTTAAGTGTACTCTATTGTACTATATTCTGTCACTCGTAATATTATTATTATTAGTTGTATGTTATTAAATTATTAGTGTTGTCATTACACACACTGTATGTAAATGGTTATGTGGAAACTAGTATATAAAAACGCTTTGCCGAAAAATGTCTTCCTTTTTTTCAATAGGTAAGGTGTTTAGCTTATATAAAAACAAGCTAATTATGTGATCCCCGTGTTTTTAGGTCTTATCCATGCATAACTGGACTGTGGAAGGGGTGTAGTTTACTGTCACCTGATCAATATTCCTTCAGGTATGGAAAATCCAGTTGAATGGTGATTTTATAGATGAGAAAATGTCTATACATTCTTTCTGCTGAAAGTTTGGCCACTTGGTTTTCATAGGTTTGCTCTCCAGTTTCTGATCTGCTAATCGACTGTTCTTTTCACAAGTGTTTTATAGTTGAGTTTTAGTGTTCCTTTCATCCATAAGCAGCCCACCCTAATTACTAATATCCCTGTATGTTGTGGTCGTTCAGGTGCTTATCAAATAGATTTGTGAAACTATCTATGTCCCCCATTGAGACCACCACCTGTGGAAGGGAATTCCACATCCTGGCTGCTCTTACAGTAAAGAACCCTCTATGCAGTTTATAGTTAAAACTCTTTTTTTTCTAATTTTAATGAGTGGCCGCATGTCTTGTTAAACTCCCTACAGCAAAAAAGTTGTATCCCTATTGTAGGGTCACCAGTACGGTATTTGTAAATTGAAATCATATCCCCTCTCAAGCGTCTCTTCGCTAGAGAGAATAAGTTCAACACTCGCAACCTTTCTTCATAACTAATATCCCCCAGACCCTTTATTAGCTTTGTTGCCCTTCTTCGCGCCATTTCCAGTACATCCTTCCTGTGGCCTGGTGCCCAGAACTGGGCAGCATACTCTAGGCGTGGCCGGACCAGAGTCTTGTAGAGTGGGAGAATTATTGCTTTATGCCTGGAGTTAATACCTTTTTTAACGCATTCCAATATTCTGTTTGCTTTGTTAGCTGCAGCTTGGCATTGCATCTACTGGGACCTTTTCTATACTAGATTCCCCCAGAGGTTCTCTCCCTAGTGTATAGATTGCATTCTTATCTGAGCATGCAGCCCATCCGGAAAGGGGGTGGAGACATGCGAGCATCCCCCTCCTGAACCGTACCAGGCTGCATGCCTTCAACATGGGGGGTAGCTGCTTTGGGGAAGGGGGGCGCCCTGCGCCTCCCCACCCCAAAGCACCTTGTCCCCATGTTGATGAGGACAAGGGCCCCTTCCCGACAACCCTGGCCGTTGGTTGTCAGGTCTGCGGGCGGGGGGCTTATTGTAATCCAGGAGCCCCCTTTAATAAGGGGGTCCCCAGATCCTAGCCCCCCACCCTATGTGAAGGAGTATGGGGTGCATCGTACCCCTACCCATTCATCTGGGGAAATAAGTGTCAATAAAAAAACACACTAGACAGATTTTCAAAGTAATTTATTAGGCAGCTCCGGGGGTCTTCTTCCGACTCCTTCATCCTCTCCGTTTCTTCTCTGCGCTCTCTAGCCTCTTCTTCCATTCTCTGGCCTCTTCTCCCGCTTTTTGGTTCTTCTGCCAGCTCCTCTGTTATCATCTTACAGCTCTTTTGCTAGCGTTGGCCCAGTCTTCTGCATCCTTCTTCCCTCTTCTCTTCTTCCGATGTTGACACAACGCTCTCTCCCGCTGTAATACCGTGTGCGAGGTGGGCGACCACATATATAGGCATAGGGCGTGTTCACCGGGTAATGCCCACAGATGACCCCACCCCTTATGACGACACAGTCCCAGCATGCATACTCATTCACATAGGGTGGGGGCTGGGATCTGGGGTCCCTTATTAAAGGGGGCTCCCCGATTTCGATAAGCCCCCACCAGTAGACCCTGACAACCAAAGGCCAGGGTTGTCAGGAAGAGGCTCTTGTCCTCATCAACATGGGGACAAGGTGCTTCCTCAAAGCACCGACCCTCATGTTGAGGACATATGGCCTGGTACGGTTCAGGAGGGGGGGCGTTTGCTCGTCCCCACCCCCTTTCCTGACCGGCCAGGCTGCTGCTCGGATAAGGTATGGTTTTGGGGGGACCCCATGCCGTTTTTTCAGCATAGGGGGTTCCCCTTAAAAGCCATACCAGTCCTAAGGGCCTGATATGCTCTTGGAGGGGAACCCATGCAGTTTTTTTATTTAAAATTTGGCGTGGAATTCCCCCTCAAGATTCATACCAAACACAGTGCCTGGCATTGGTGGGAATCCAAGTTGGATCCCCGCACCAGTGTGAACCCGGCCTCAATGCTCGGCGCTGGCTCCCGCGATGGGGCTCGCAGGGTGTCAATCTCGCCGATAAAAGCAGCGAGATTGACACAATATTGCGGTCACATACTGTAGCTTCCTGACACTAATATTCAACAATACACTACACAGGTACTCAACAAGATAATACACAGGTACTTGCAGACCACATGCACTCGCAGACCCGCATGCACTCGCAGACCCGTGTGCACTAGCAGACCCACGTGCACCTGCAGACCCCTGTTCACCCGCAGATTCACATGTACTCGCAGACCCACATGCACTTGCAGACCACGTTCACTTGCAGCCTGACGTACACTCGCAGTTCCACCCATCAGCACAGTACTCTGCTCCCCGAGCCCACCTTTTTTGAAACCAATTAGAGCCTCAGGCTCTAATCACGGGCTTAAAAAAAACATTAGAATCCATGCATCCAACGCCCTGCATGTACATTAGGGCCGGCCGCATGGATACCTACTGTATATTTATTTTACATATAAAGATACACTTGAGGTGGATCAGTCATCTCTAAAGAGGTCTTTGTGTTAGCTTTCCTTCATTAAAGCAGACCTTCAGTAATTTTTTCTACTTTCCATTTATTAAATATTCTGCCCTTGTTGTTTTAACTTTGGATAGTAAAAGTTTTTTTTTTCTGCCAGTAAATACCTTATACAATCCACTTCCTGTTTCTTGTGTGGTCATTAGCCTAGGCTTATGACATCATGCACATCTCTTTCTGTTACTCTTGTAGGAGTTTGCCATGAAGGGAGGGGGGATGAGTCATACGAGGGCCATTGAGAGCTGCAGGGCTGCAGAGCTGAAGATGTGCCTCTGTGTGTCTGTGTAAATACAGGAAGTGAACAGGCAGATTCTTCAGCTGCCCACAGTTAAAATGGTTGCAGCCAGACTCAGTGAAGGGAGATTTATGCAGCATATTTATTACAGAATCACAGTATATATAATATAATATGCAAAGTGGTTGGAGGGAAGCCTCAGAATGGCAAAAAGTTTTTATTACAAATTAACTGCAGTTCGTCTTTAATTTAAAAATGAAAAAGGAAAGGGACCTTGGGCTGGCATTTTTAAGTTGATGAAATGCCTGTAGAAAGAGAAAATGCTAGTTGACTGGGACCATCAGATATGTTATGGATTTTCTTGATATTTATGGATTTCTACTACATGAATAGTCCAGATAAGGTTGAGTCTTGACCTTTGTGAACTGGTTCATCCATTTCAAATTACAGCATTTCTGTGCCTGTGTTATCATTATGCAATTATTGTTATCTTCCCATCTCTGTTTGCTGCATGATCAAGAAGAGCAGAGTTTTACAGATTTGCCCAAATGTGTGAAACATTGGGTTTTGCATGCACCCCTCTGAATAGGTTCTAAGTAGCAGTGGCTTAAGTTGACCATTGAGGATATATTACCTTTATTCTTTTTTCTAGGAAGAGATAGGATCTAGTGTCAGCTGAGGCTTGTTGGTAGAGAAATGATCAGACATATTTAAAGGTTTTGCATGTTTGCTGTTTTTCCCCTATAATTCGGTGCTTGAGATATCTATAGCATAGATTCAATGTCTCTCTTCATAGTCCTAAGCTTTGTCCAATCATGGCTGTACTTTTAACTATAATTGAATGTCTGCATTAAAGATAAGCGTGATAGTATAGATCCTGATGATCTGGTCTCCAGCAGGCTTGTCTTGTCACCCTTCTACATACAAAATGTATGTATGTAAAATGTAGAGATAAATAATACCTTTAATTACAATAAATACTGATATGATTTAAATGATGGATAAATTATTTTAAAAAAGATCCCTAAATGATTACAGGTGCAACCAATATAAAGTGCTCTCACACTATAAGTGCAATGATAAATGTAAACAATTACTTGACAATTGGTGCGCTATTATCAACCTTAATTAAATGCACAGTTCTCCTTTAAAAAAAATAAGTGCTGACTCCTATACCAATGTAAGTCCTAAAAATGTTATATAAATATGTGAAATGCGTAAAATAAATAAGATGCGTATGTATTACAATGTATTACATGCAGTATAGTTGACAATTGGTGCGCTATTAGTAACCTTAGTTAAATGTGTAGTGCTTCTTTAATAAATAAGTGCTGACTCCTATACCAATATAAATCCAGAAAATGGTATGTAAATTGTGCAATCCATAAAATACATAAATTGTGTATGTGTTGCAATATATTGCATACAGTATGGGCACTCCAAAAAACACACCCAGCTTGCAATCTCTACATAAAAAGTCCACATACATATGCCGATCAAGCTTCAATGAATGGAGACAATGATGATAAGAAGCGCACGCCTCCTTCAAGTGTCTAATACACTCCTCATAATTCTGTGTCTTTCGCTCCTCAATATCCATCATAAGATGTCAATCTCAAAAAATAATGCTCATCGTGCAACCCTAACTTATATCAAACTGTGTATGTAAGCTCACAATATGCACTCACATATAGCCAGCTTCAAACCATATTTATATAACATTTTTGGGATTTACATTGGTATAAGAGTCAGCACTTATTTCTTTTTTTTTTAAGGAGAACTGTGCATTTAATTAAGGTTGATAATAGCACACCAATTGTCAACAAGTAATTGTTTACATTTATCAATATCTTTTATTAGCTGCTAATTTGCAGTATACAGTTAACTGATCCTGTATGGCACATTATTAGGGCTCAAGAGGTAATTTATTCTTTATGTTAGCAGATTTAAAATATAGGGGGAAAGGTTTACACACTGTTACTCTTGCCTTTAGTTAAATTGTATACCTTACCTTATTTTACTATACATTTTTATTGTTCTTTTGTGAATCAATAAAGGATGAAGATGGCAGATATTGCACCCTAGGGATGATTGTGGTCACAACTGTAACTTTGCATCTTAAAAAGGTAGTGAGTGAGTCTTTTCATGGGTAACGAGGGAATAAAATCTAACAGACATGGTTAAGCTAAAGGACAAAACACATAAAAAAAGAGTTCCTTATTAGCACACTTAAACTGCATTCTGATGTCTAAGGCGCATCAATAATTTAGACTTCAAACAGAACTAATCCTATATTCTATTTGCTTTAACAGGAGGAAACAAAACTGAACTATTTCTAAAGGTTATAGTCCATTAGTTAAAAAATCAATATAAAGCAAGTCATTACTGCAGACCAATTCATGCACATCCTAAGGGTTAGTAAAATCCTGTGGGATAAATGAATTCAGTTACCATGTTTAAATGCACTGGGTTTTTAATACTTTTCAGCATGCTACACTGTACAGTTTTATGAAATGCTAGGATAGCAGAAGTGCCATAAGTCATGTATTTATAGTTTCTGCTGTTGGTGCAAAAATTGAATCATTAAACAGATAAAACTGGATTATGTCTTACAATCTGGTCTGATAATAAAACATATGAATGTGAAATAGTGCATTTAAGTAATAATTTATCACCAGCTTCAACTGCATCAATATAGTAATAGACACATGGTTTTTATGTTACATACCCAGAATGAAATTTATTTCACTTTTTCTCTTTTAAATAACTATCCAAAGATATAGCTTCAATGTATTTAACATCTTTCATAAGGGAAAAAACATGATCAAGGAGATTACAAAATCAATACTGCATTAAAGACCAAATATATTAAATGGTAGGCACAATGACTAGCAACGTACAACAACAAAGCGGAAATAAGCATCATTTTTTTTAAATTACAAAGACTCATCTACAGGTGAAAAAGCATCTCCAGGAAGTCAGTACACTGATCTTACTGTGAGCACATTATTTTAAGATGCAATCATGGTTAACCTACCACCAATACTTTTTTTTAAATTCAGTAGTGACTTTGACAAGACCTTTGAATATTAAATATGGTGTAACATCAAGTAGGCTTTCTATCAGCATGAGGCACGTCTTCTATCTGTGTAATGAATGAATGTTTATTCTAGAAAAGATAATTTTATCAGATCTGATATAATTTACAAAATATTAAATTATATGTCACAAATCAAAGTGTCCACCAAAGAATTAGGATTTTAAATTAAGTACTGTTTGTCGGAGACATTTCAAACTATGCACCCAAAGTGACAGTTTTAGTAAAAAACAAAAAACAAAAACCTTAAAAAAAACACATTTAGGGGCTATTCACATTTTTACACTGTGTTGAGGTGCAAAAACCCATGTTAACATTTGTATTATGTAGTATAGTGTGTTGAGGTGGCATTCAAATTGAATGGCACCATACTGTAACATGTAAGTGTAAACAGTCCCCTAAAACATTTCAGATGACCAGAGTTACGGCTAGGTTCAAGTGGACAGACAATTTGGCAAATTGGTCCAATTATCCCTCTCCCTGACAGATCAGTACAGCATACAGACCTACAGCATTGCTTCCAGCTGGCCAGGTCTGTACACTGTACAGACCTGTCATTCCTCACATTCCACCTTTTATTATAAGCTCATGGTCATGTCAGTAACCATGAGCTTATATCAAAACTGTTCAGCAGACTCTGCTGAACAAAACAATAGCTCTGATCAGTGGATAACAATCCGCTGATCAGAGCTATTCCCCAAAAAGTTGCCTATCCCCACCACTAGTACAATTCTCCCCTTACCCACCGCACTAATCCCTGCAGCACCTCTTGCTATCTCTCTATACTCCCCTCCACACCCCTGCACTGATCCTGATATATGCTGCAGGGGAGCCACAGAGGGAAAAAAACATTTTGAAATATATCCCCCAAACTTTATTCTGACCCCCCCCCATAGTGCCCCCCCATATCTGATCTCCTGGCACCCCTCCCAACAGTGCATCTGACCTGCTTTCTCTCCCCCCTCCTGCCAGCTGCAGCTGGTGGTGAGGAGGGAAATAGCTGCCAGGATGGAAAGCGGGGGGTCTGATAAACATGTGTTTGAATTAATCGGCTTGCAGCTCTGGCAACTATCTACCCACACAATTTTGTTGCCTTTTTGAACAACCTACAGCATTTATTATTGGTATCTCATTGTACATTACCTGTGTTTATGTTGTAGAGACTTTATCCCTCATTTTACTCCTAAAGAAGGCATGTCACCGCAAAACATGTTGAGTTTGGCTGACTGCATGTACATACCCACTAAGAATTAGCATTGCTATGGTGCGAGTGGCACTACTTGTGGGTGTAGTACAGCCATACAAGGGGGATTATCCTTACGTGTTGTCTTAATGAAATACATATTTCCTTATGATGCTATTTGTAACAATAAAATTATGTGATTTTAATTGAATGTAATGCCCTTGATGGTACCAAGAAAAATCATGTTGCCCTTCCCACTTTTTCTGTCCATGATATGATTTAGGATGTAAGTACCTCTGCACTGGATATAATACACATTTATTTTAAGCACTTGATTTTCTATATGATTTGAATGTGTAGCATTCGGTGGGCAGCATCAGGTCAACTTTTCCATGGGCATAAAGCATTGCAGCCTTAACAAACCCCTATCTGCTGTCGGTGGTTGTGTGGTTCGCCTGTGGGGAGGGGTTGGCAGGCGGCAGAAACGTAGCTCAACCATGCCTTTTTTATGGCCCCCCAAGTCTAAACAAAGCCTATGGCCTTTCATGAGGGGCATACTACAGCAGGGCCATGTTTAGCTGCAGAGGGATGCACATTTATTTCAATTGGGACACAGCAGCTGCAATGGAATGCACAGGTGTTCTGTGAATTCTTGTGCAGTCAGTTCCACATCCATGTCCCTGAAGTCACACTGTCTGCGTTTGGGGCCATGCATCTACACCCACATGAAGGTCTAATCTGTTCTTGCACCTGCTGTGTCCCAATTGACATGAATAGGACTGCCTGCACAGGGATGCACTGAATACCTGTGTATCACCATGCAGGTAACCACAGCCCTTCATGAGTGTATGCTTTAGCACACCTCACTGAACAAGGCCTTAGTAGGAATTTAGCAGGAATTTATGACAGTTATGCTTATGTTTATGCAAATAAGGATTTTTTTTGTGAAAATGGCAATTTGATAAACATTTGCGTAACTAATGTGGGGCCTAAAAAAATCAGTAGCACCTTCTTTTTATCCTACTGGTCATGTGCTTTCAGAAAATATTTGGTCAGGGGGTATTTTACAAACTCTGAAACTGAAAGCTGTAAGTGAAAAATTAAAACCTTTCCGATTTTTAGAGAAACGTGGTTATTTACTGTTTTGCATACATTCACTTTTCACCATTTCACAAAAAGGCGCAATTTAAAGTTTACAAATATTTGTTATTTATTAACTCAATACAGGTTACGTTTTTATATTTAGTAGGAATTTAGCAGGAATTTGGTAAAAATTGCTGTGTTTGATTCGCTAATAATGATTTTAGTGTATTTTTAGAAAAAGTATTTTTGATAAACATTGGTGCAAATATCGATTGGCCTTAAAAATCAGTAGCACCTTCTTTTTATTCTACAGGCCATGTGCTTTCAGAAAATGTATAGTTGGGTAGGTCTTTTACAAACCCTGAAAGCTCTAAGTGAAAAATTAAAACCCACAGACTTTTTGAGAAATTTGGATATTTAAATTTTTTACATTTACATTTTTGCATACATTTTTTCATATATGATTTTCACCATTTTTCAAAAAGGCAGAATTAAAAAATTTACAAATATTTGTTGTTTATTAACTCTCCACAGGTTAAGCTTTTATATTTAGTAGGGATTTTGTAAAATGTATTGTATGTATATCTCCTAATAATGATTTTAGTGTATTTTTTTCCGAAAATATTGTTGTGATAAACATTTGTGCAAATTTTGTGGGGCCTTAAAAATCAGTGTCACATTTTATATTCTACAGCCAATGTGCTTTCATAAAATATAGGGTTTTGTGGGGTCTTTTACAAACTCTGAAAGCTGTAATTGAAAAATAAAAAAGCAATGGAAAAATTTCAAAAATGGTCTGGCCAGCTGAGTTTAAATGTGGAGCGCAGGGCCTGGCAGCAAAAAGGTAAATGACTGTAACAGCGATTGTGGAAAACTTATTTAGATTACATTATTCATCATTCACTGGTTAATAGCCTTATATGCTGAACTGATCAGGCTTTGATTTATATATATATATATATATATATATATATATATATATATATATATATATATATATATATATATATATATATCCATTATTGCCACTGCAAGACTATGGTGTTTTCTTCAGGCCTAATTGACCACCAGTTCCACACGTGGTCCCCTGATTATCCTCTCCTTTTGCGCCATGTAATTTGAAATTCAACGATCCGACATCTGATTGAACTTAGGAACAATTATTGATAAAAGAAAATACTCTAAGCCAGGGGTGCTCAACCTGTGGCTCTCCAGCTGTTGTGAAACGACAAGTCCCATCATGCCTCTGCTTTTGGGAGTCATGCTTGTACTTTTCAGCTTTGCTATGCCTCATGAGACTTGTAGTTCCGCAACAGCTGGAGAGCCACAGGTTGAGCACCCCTGCTCTAAGCTGTCTCAAATCTCATGAACATTACCAAAGCCAATACACACCATGAATTTGCATGTTTCTACCATAACAAAACATGGTAGGTGGTTGCCACATCCCTGGTATATGGAAAAATTGAAATTTCCCCCAAATGGGATTTTTAAACGGCAACAACACTACCAAAATTTCAAAAATAAAATCAATATTTATTTATTGAAACATGTAAAAAATTATCATTCAGACATGTGGTGATCTCTGAAAAACATAGAAATAGCACATAACATAATCATTGCAAGTGTATACAAAATAGCATATTTTGATAAATTCAAATATTCTCCAATATCCGAGAAACAAACTTTGGTACCAAAATGTTCTCTGAAATGTCATTGTTCCCCTTGGAGAGGTTGTGGAAAGAGAGCAATGCATGCTCCTATTAAAAAATACTATCCAGCTATTCAGTAACAATTCATGAGGAGATCTCCAATGCGCAAAAAACTCCCCCATGCAACACCCCATGTCCACAGATACAATCATTACTTCCCTCATTCAACCCTGCTACTATTAATGAGGTTGCTAAACTTTTATCTAACACTCATCTTACCACCTGCCCCCTGGATCCTGCTCCCTCGCAAATGCTACGCTCACCCTCTGACTCAATTCTACACTATCTAGCTCACATTTTCAACCTCCCTCCCTCTCTTGTGGGATCTTTCCAAACTCTCTAAAACATGCGCTAGTCACCACATACTTAAAAAGCCCTCACTGGACCCCATCAATCTTAACAACCTACATCCCATCTCCTTACTCTCCTTCTCCTCCAAACTTTTTGAAATACTGGTCTACAACCAACTAAGCGAACACTCCACGGAAACTGCTCTCCTTAAACTCTCAAATGACCTACTAATGGCTAAAACCAGTGGACACTATTCTGTACTACTTCTCCTGGATCTCTCTGCTGCCTTTGACACAGTGGACCACCCCACCTCCTCAATAAACTCCACTCCTTGGTTTCCGTGACTGTACTCTTCACTGGCTCTCATCCTACCTATCCCAACCGCTGTTTCAGTGTCACTTGCAACACTACTACCTCCTCTCCTCTTCCTTTCTTCGTCGGGGTCCCCCAAGGTTTCTGTTGTTGGACCTCTCCTTTTCTCAATCTATACCACCTCCCTGGGTCAGTTGATTGCCTCCCACGGCCTTAAACATCTTCTCTACACTGAGAACACATAAATCTCTTCACCCCCCCTCAGCTCTCTCCATCTGTTTCCTCACGCACTACCAACTTACTAGCAGAGATATCAGCCTGGATGTCGCATCACTTCCTCAAACTCAACTTATCCAAACCCGAGCTCATGATATTTCCTCCCTCAGGTGTCACTTCCCCCAATTTATCTGTCAATATCAACGGTTCAGCTAACAACTTGTCCCCCCAAGTCAAGTTCCTAGGTTTAATCCTGGACTCTAAACTAACCTTTTGGCCCCACATCCTATTGCTATCCAACTATACATTTATCTTCTCAATCAGCACATCACCCACAGTTATTATCTCTTGTATCTCTTGACCTTCCCTCTTAGATTGTAAGCTCTAAGAAGCAGGGCCCTTTGATTCCTACTGTATTAAAGTGTATTGTATTTGTACTGTATACCCTTAATGCTACGTAAACTGTTGGTGCTATATAAATCCTGTATTATAATAATAATAATAATAATAATAATTCAATCATTTTGAAGAGAACTGTCAAAATTGATTGAAAGGCTCAAAAATTAAGGATAACCCTTTGACCATTCTGTTTCATTATCAGACATTATAACACATGCATCAGCTCCTACATCATGCGGCGGGCACGCACCTGCTAAGTCTATGTAAAAGGCTGACATACAGCTACGGCAATTTGCCCAGGAGAGCCAACCTGCCACATTATAATGACGGTGGCAGGTTGTCTAGTGGTTAATAGCATATAAATGATGCCTGTATAATCATCAATGTACATGCATTTGCATGGATGTTGCCCATTATACATTCAAATTAGGCCAATGTTATTCATGAGGTTTTTATAGTTTGCACCTATAAGTTAGACTTTATTGTTGCCCTTGCCAAAAAGTTGTTATTTTTAGGCATAGGAATCTGTAACAAGAATTTGGAATTTACAGTAATTTGCTTCAGCATAGATGGTCACGATGGATTAAGAGTTAATTCATAAGAATAAGAGCTTTCTACTAAAATAATAAGGGATTTTTGTTTAGATATTTCACCCATTGCACAGACTAGACCTTTGCATTAAAATATAAGAAGAAGTTAAGTAGAAAAATGATTTACTTTAACTTAATACAAAATGGTTGTAAGGTTTTGGAAACCATAGCTTTGAATTTTCGTTAAGATTTCTAACTATTAGTGGGCTGCAGCAATCCCCTAGATCAATAAGAATCTGGTGCAGCTGTGCATGATAGCCAATCAGCTTCTAATGTTAGCTTGTTCAATTAAGCTTTGACAATGGAAGCTGATTGGTTTCTGTGCAGAGCTGCACCAGACTTTGCAAGCTCCAATTTTAGTAAAATCCTCACAAAATAGTTGCCTTTTAACACTGCATTAACTCTTCAGCTGAGTTATGGAAAAGATAGTGGCAGTTTTAGTCATGGTCAAGGTGGATGTCTCAAAGCAAGACAGATTACATCTATGACCAGTCTGAAGTGGGATTTAAGTGGTTCAATACAAGCCAGCTATGTTTTTAATTTGAACTTGAGCTTTAAGCTTTGACAATTAGCTTTTTTTGCTATTGGCAACTTGCAATGGCCTGTCTCAAAACTTACATGAGTTATGCAAGGGCAAGAAAGTATCTTCTCACCAATTTTTATTGTGTAGTGTCTACAGCTATTTTTTTTTCTGTGAAATATGCACCTCTCTATGACTAGGATTATTTCAGGGAGATATCTATTTATCTATATTCATCATTATTTCAAGGGGGGGGGGGGGGGGGTCTGTGCATGTCTGTATTTCAGGGGAATATCTGCCTGCCAATGACCATAATTATTTTAGAGGAATGTCTGCCTGTCTATGAGCAGCAGTATTTCAGGAAGATACTCACCTGTCTTTGACAAACATTATTTTGTTGAAGTATCTGCCTGTATATAGCCATTGTAGTTTAAGGAGATATTTACCTGTCTATAGCCATCGTAATTTCAGGAAGATATCTACGCATTTATATCTAGTGTAATTTTCAGCAGACTTCTGCCTGACTATGGTTAGCATTTTTTTCCATGTCCACTGGAAATAGTGTTGCAGTGCTATTTAACCCAGTCATGAAACATGCAGTCTATACATAGGAAACGTTGTTGACCCCAGTATTGTTCCAGTTCTAAACACAAAATGCACAAATGATGCTCTTATTAGAGTGGCTTGTGGAAATGCTGAAACTTCATAATGATAACAAAAATGTAAAAAAAAGAAGAAAAATTTTTTTTTTCAATTTTTCTTTTACAGTGTTTGCATTGTGAGGTCCTTTGTGACAGGAATAAACATGGCATCTGACTGCTGTTACTTGTCAAATAAGAACATATTATTCTAAGTAGACACTTTTATGAATTGAAAGCCTACGCTTTTTGTAAGAGTTTTTTTTCATTGGTATGTACTTCCATTTTGACGTGTCAATTTTAAAAAGCATATGCAAGTGCATTTTATACGTGGGTATTGCTTGGGACAAGCATTGCTTTATCTTCTGTCTGAAACATCAAATTCCTGCTATTTGTTTGAAAAGGGAACAATTGTGCATGCTGAGAGATATTGAACAGAATGCATTCCCATAGAAACGTTATTGTTATATTGATTACCATTTGTGCAATATTTTCAAGGAGAAACCTAGCAAATATCTGTTATTGTGTGCTAAGACTTGTCTTTTGAATTTTTACTCTTATCTATTGATATGTAGGGATAAACTACATGTAAAGTAAGGATTCTGAACATTGTCATTGAACATTGTCATTGGGTGTCTTGACAAACTTAGAACTTCAGCATGTTTGTCTCCTGCTGCAATAACTTTAGTATAAAAATACTTCATAAAAATAGTATGCAATAACCAACAGTCAGACCCTTGTTACCTTGATTACAGATTATTTGATTGTTCACCATGAGCCCTAAAAACGTAACTAATGACATCTTTATAGGAACAATGGCCCTTGCATCTGCACATTTCAGGTTCCATTTTCTTAGCAAAAAAAAGTATTTTTCTTAGTTTTTTATGGTGTTATTAGCAATTGGGAACTGGTATACTACAAATTAACAATCTGTCATTCTTGTCCATGTAATCTATTCAGCATAAAACACAAGTTTAAAATTTCTTAAATGACTAAAACACAAAAAACACGTGGTATTGTTAAGAAGAGCAACCAATTTAATAGTGCTGATCAACATCAATCCCCCTTAAGGAGAAACTTCCCGCAGATACAGAAGACACAAATGAATGCAGATCTGTATTCTTTAGTTTATCTTGAAATGTATTTTTTTAATGCAAGCAGTGTAAATCCTGTTGTGACTCAATATTCCTGTACTATAAAATGATATGCTGATAAGAGGAAGGAGCAAAGTGAAAGAGTGAGGAGCTCATACATCTGCTGCTTCTTCATTCATTGTCCAATCACAGGCTGAGGTTAGACAAAACCTGTAAGTGTTACTGCAGCATAGAAAAATGAAGTCTCCTGCTCTGCCCTATGTAAATCTCATGACTGGAGGGACTGAAAAACAAATCATTTGGCAGGTGAATTGGATGACCGTGGTTGTGTGGTGTGATTATTAGACATGTGCAATTTGTTTCTAATTATAAGCACCTGCTTTTGATAATGTCGCACTTTGATGATGAAATGCATCAAGCCTGAAGTCCCGATATGCCACATCCGGCACAGACGTTGGAACACACGCTGGTCTGTAGACAGCGCTATTCAATTGATACCGATTACTACATGGGGACGTTTTTCACCAGAGATTGTTTTACTAAAGCAATACACACCTTTTAACCACTTCCCACCCGGCCAATGCATATGTACGGCCTGGTGGGAGCCATCTACTTCAGGAACGTCCTTCAGAAGTAGCGGGATCACGCGCGCGCGTGCCCGCGCAGCGGCGCGATCCCGATGTGCTCGTGTCACCCGGACACGGCACATCTCAGATCGGCAGGAGGGCTCTGTGATTGGCCCTCCTGATCACATGACGGCCGTGTCCAATCACGGCCATCATGTGATGTAAACAAACAGCCGGTTGCTAGGCAATCGGCTCTCCTCTCCTAACACGGAAGTCATTGCTGAGGAGAGGAGAGCAGAACGCTGCAGCCGGCTGATGATCAGTGAGTATGAGCTGTTTTTTACAGCTTTTTACTCACTGATCATCAGTCTAGTGTAAACACACACACAACACAGTGTAAACACAATGTCCCCACACATGTCCCCAAAACACACATGTCCCCAAAACATACATGTCCCCAAATAATAAAAACACATGTCCCTAATAATAAAAACATGTCCCCCACATATGTCCCACTAAAATCACATGTCCCAATGATTATCTGCACACATATGTACGTGATCAACTGCACACATATGTACATGATCATTTGCGTACATATGTCCGTGATCACACAAACCAATTATTATACACTTAACGGATTTTTTTTACCAAAAACATGTAGCAGAATACATTTTGGCTTAAATTTATGACAAAATTTGATTTTATTGGATTTCTTTTAAAATAGAAAAAAGAAAATATTGTATTTTTTCCAAATTTCCGCTTTTTTGGCGCTTATATCACAAAAAAAAAAAAACGGAGTCGTGAATAAATAACACCAAAATAAAGCTCTATTTGTGCGAACAAAATGATAACAATTTCATTTGGGTACAGTGTAGCATGACCGCGCAATTGTCACTGAAAGCGCTGGAGCGTTGAAAGCTGAAAATTGGGCTGGGAAGGAAGGGGGCGAAAGTGCCCTGTATTATAGTGGTTAAAGGAGCTTTTACTATAAGATGCCTATGCTCAATAAAGGTTTTTAAAGGATCTTACACTATGAGGAGACCGCTGTTTAAATAATTCATGCCAGCATACCCCGGATTTTGAGCGCCACCATAGGAGGCTAACTCATTCAGCAGAAGTGTCCTGTGATAACCATAGAGGGATAGGCCCCCTTAAGAGCCCTAAAGCACAGTTGACTCTTCTTGCAATATGGCAGAGGAGTCCAAGCCATCTGGTGAGTGTGGAGCCACACAGTGGTGGAATTACAGTCACCTTTGGAGCATGGAGCACCAAGCACTTTGTTTTGCTATACAGTATCTTCACATATCATCACGAGTCACTTTAACATTTAAATCAAGTCACTATTATTAGATATTTATGTAATATTAGAGTTATTAATTTATAGTTTGCTACTAGATAGAAGTGGGGTGGGGCAAACGCTGTTTAGTTCAATTAATCATAACATTTAGCAGGTAAAAGCCCCGATATAAGTATTTTATTTGTGTCTTTGAATAAATCACCTACACCTATATATTAAAGGCACCTTCATAAAGGTAGAATTTAGAAAATGGTGAAAAGGGGGATTTTAATGGTGCCACAACACATAAATATTATAAAAACATTTTTATTGAATTCAAATTTTAAAACATGGGGCATACAACTACTCCCCAATGAAACATTTCTTAAAAGGTTTTTTAAAAAGCTGTATGTAAAACACCTTTTTAAGAAATGTTTCATAGGGGAGTAATTGTATGCCCCATGTTTTAAAATTTGAATTCAATAAAAATGTTTTTGTAAGCCCTTGTACACACGGTCGGAGATTCCGACGGAATGTGTCCGATCAGACTGTTTTGTCGGATATTCCGAATGTGTGTGGTCTACATCGGACTGTTTCCATCGGAGTATCTGACGGACCAAGTTTTCCAACTTGTTGGTAAAATTTTCCTACAAAATGCTGTGATCGGACATACTCCGAACATGTGTAGAGAATTCCGATCGGACAAAGTGCCACGCATGCTCAGATCAAATTCCTACACCAAAGCTATTGGCTACTAGCGTGAACGTAGTCCCGTCGTAATGAAATAATGTAATCACATCGGATTTTCCGACAACTTTGTCCGACCGTGTGTATGCAACAGTTTCGGACAAAATCCATCGGACAAAATCCGACGGATTTGGTTGTCGGAATCTCCGACCGTGTGTACAAGGGCTAAGACTTATGTGTCGTGGCACCATTAAAAATCCCTTTTTTCACCATTTTCTAAATCCTATTTTATTTTCGTGTTTTGCTGTTTTAGTTGGAATTCAGCTTCAAAATAAACTGTGGAGGGAATAATCTATTAAGCTGATACCTTCAGTCAAGTGCAGGTCATAACTGTTTTATGAGTCAGAAACCATATCACCAAAAAAGGAAATTGCTACTCTGGGACTATGACAAAGGGCTCATTCACACCATTGCAGTGCAGTGATGTACGGTATAAAAACACAACACATGCTAATGCACTAAACATGGTTTGATGCCTTCTGGTGGCATTCATTTAGAATGGCACACCAAGACATCTACAGAGCATACCTGAACTTTGTGCAGCAAATGTGGTGAAAAATAAAGAATGAGCGAATCCCCACTGTATTAGAGCCCATTCAAAATAAATAAGCTGGAGCAGCTAGTGTACTGAAATGCACGATAAAGGATGTGGCAACACTCGTATTATATGTGTTACTGCTGTGCATAACATTGTGAATGGCCCTTGAAGACATGTTATTTTTAAAATGAAGGTCATTGACATGTACCATTAAAACCCAGCATAATAATTAGCTGTGTCATGTAGGATCCTTGCAGAAATATAGCAGACAATACAAAGAACAGTTTTATTGCATTTCAAAGATCACCATCAGGTAGATATATAAATACAATTTACAACGTAAATCAGGTGTGTAGTCAAAACATTGTTTATTCTATTTTTACATAGATCTGGCATTATTACCAGAATCTGTCTTGATTTCAGTCTCCTGTAATCTGTTGCAACCCAGTACTCGGTTCTGTAGAGAGGCAGCGTGAGCCAAACAGGACTTGCTTACAGGAAAGGGTTATTAATGGAAGACCTCATTAATGTGTTGATGCTCCTTTAATGTCCAAGCACAAGTTAGGTAGGTAGGTACTCTATAGAAATAGGCTGTTAGACTAGCTGAACTCTATTACATATTCTTTTGGCAGGCATTACAACTGAGTATTTAGCTGTGTGTGCCTGGAGTTCAGCTTTAATAACATGCTACAAAGTACATAGGACACAGACAAATATGGTTTCCTTTTATGAGTCACATCAAATAAATTGCAATTAGCCATGGCCTGTGCGTTCTTTTGCCAACAAACCATTTTTGTTTCCTTCTTCTTTTATATATTGGAAGCATTCAGGTCCATTTTTTTAATTAAAATTGGAAGCTGTATTGTTTTCTGGGAAATATATCAATAAAACCTTAAGTGACTTATGTCAAACTACTATCAGAATATAGTAATTTTTTTGGCCTTACATAAACATGGCTTAGGTTAACTTTGCATTTAAAAATATTACACATTAAACGAGTCCGATCATTTGTCAAAATATGAATTTGGATAATGTTGGATTGGATAAATTTGTTCTGATGTCTTTGTAAACTTGAAGTAATAAAAGGAAATCTATACCAGAGAACACATGGATGAAAGAGATGAGATTAATTATTTTAGATTTAGAATCTGTTTTCCTTTTGACTAATTTAATGCACATTTTAGATTTGTATTTTTTTTACTAGTCTGTTTAAGTAGTTATGTCTCAAACTAAGTTTGGTTATTTGTTACATACAGAAGAATATTTTCTTTCATAAAGTACTATGCTTAAAAAAAAAAAAAAAAACTTTCTAAAGGTACTTTAGACATTAAAGCGAACTTATGCTTCCCCAACCTTGTGTGATAGCAGTGGATATCTGAATAGCCAATCACTATGTACTCAAGTTGTTACAATCCAGAAAAAGGAGTGAGTGCTCCACGATAATGGGGGATACTGTGTAATTCTCTGTGCTCTAAGCAGCTGAAAAGAACTGCAGTGGAGTGAAGGGAAGATAAGTGGTCCTGGTGGGGTCACCTTTAGGGCCCATTCACACTAGAAACAGCTCATCTGCTGAAATGTTTTCCTTGTACATATGCATGCATTTCACGTGTGTTTTTTATGCACAGTTGCAGTAACATGCAGTTGATGCGTGCTTACATGCAGTTAACATGTGTTTTTATATCTGCATTTGTCCTGTGAGGTGACTTCCTTCTTCTTTCTTTCCCTGGGCTTCTTTGTGCACTGTGTTTGACTGCACTGCACCGCAATAACATGAACTATGCCCATAAGATTACCTTCATTTTGGACTATCTATGCAATTGGAGTGCAGTCAAAAATGCATTCAACTGCAGCCAACTGCATCCCACTGAGTTAGGTGTGGATGGGCCCTAATGCCTTGTACACACGGTCAGAAATTCCGTTGGAAAAGGCCTGATCAGATTATATTGTCGGAAAATCCGATCGTGTGTCGGCTCTATCCAACTTTTTCCGTCAGAAATTCAGACGGATAAATTTTGAGAGCAGGATCTCAAATTTTCCGACAAGAAATCCGATCTGACTTTATCCAATCGTTTATCAAGTTTATCAAATTACGAGACCAAAGCTATTGGCTACAAGCCTCTACGTAGTCCCATTGTAACGAATGAACGTCATCACGTTCCGAACTATAGGATTTTCCGACAACTTTGTCCGACCGTGTGTATGCAACACCAGTTTAGGACAAAATCCATCGGAAAAAATTGTTGTCTGAATGTCCGACTGTGTGTACAAGGCATAAGGGTTTGTTCACAGTTGACAAAATTTCTAATGCTCAACAAACGCTCCTATAGCATTTGTATGGCATTAGTATGGGCGTCAGACAGGTGTCAATGACCTTTAGTATGGGCATTAGACAGGCATTTTACAAGCATTCATGAGGAGTTAAAAGTGCTTCCCAAACGCCCTATGGGCAGTTTTGAAGCATTCGATGAGTGCTAAAACTGCTCCGCAAATGCCATTACAGTAAATTAACTAATCTTAACGCCTCACAACCGCTCCGCAACTGCCTGCCAGAGCGTTTACAAAGAATTACCATAGACTTGATTGAGAGGCGTTGAAAGGCTTCACAGGCCTCTTAACTCGACACGAGGCTTCAATTTTGAAGCGACACAATGCCGACTCTTGTGTGTGTGTGTGAACAGCATTATTTGCTGTCTATTGTATCTTGTGCATAGGCGTTTGAGGGGCCTTTTTAACGCCTCTCAAATGCCTGCTCTTAATGCCAGTGTGATCTCAGCCTTAAAGTGAGCCTGTTGTTTTGCCCTACATGAGCAAATCACAGGTTTGCTTTACTGTGTTTTTTACTTAATACCATTAATTGAAAGACATTTAGAGGATGCCTTCATGTTTATAAGAACCTATTATAACCATAGTCATACATTGCAGAAAATTGCACTACATCAAAATTTAGCTCCATACCCCTTTGCTAAACTCTTGCACCTTTAATACCTGGCATAATGCCCTGTTGTTTTGCACTACATGGGCAAATCAAAGGTTCCATGCACACTAGCATTTTATTAAGCTCCTAGAAGCTGTTATTAGCATTTTTTCTGCTCCCAGAAGCTAAATTGTGTTATCCTATGTGTCCGTGCACACTACTTTAGGTTATTAGCGTTTTTTGAGCTTCAGCATCTAGTAGCAGAAAAAAATTGTTCATGTAGATTGTTTTTCCAGCAGAAAAGAAAATGCTGAATGCTCCTAACCACTTCTAAAAGCCACTAAAATGCTAACAGCTTTTTTTGAGCTTTTCTTCTTTTTTTTTTTCATGTACTATAAAAATGCTAATACAATGCTAATGCTCCTATCTGCTCCTAAAAGCTTCTAAATGCTTCTACAATTTGAGACAAAAATTATTTTATCAGCATTTTTCTAGCTTTTTTGTGTCTATGAAAAATGCTGGAGTGCATGGAGACTATCTTTTTACTTAATTGAAAGACATTATCAGCACTACATCAACATTTAGCTGCATACCCCTTTGCTAATCTTTTGTACCTTTAATACCTGGCTCAATGCTCAGTTGTTTTTAAACATTGTGATTGTGATCAGACTAGATTTCAGTGTTGCTATAGTGCTGTTGTTTTAATGTATTCTCTTACTAAAAAACAAATTAATTATTGTCAATGACCCTGGACATGGGCAAAATATAGTTCTTCAGGAGTGGGGCAGTAACTTTTCTTTTTGATTTTTTTTCACTGTCTGTTACAAAATGTGCGTGTCCTCCTAATTGATTCAGGTAGAAAGTGAAGAGGGATTATGTAAGTATTAAATGTCCCCATGGGGAACAGGTAAGCTGCTGCTCCCTACACTGCAAGCTGCAGAGGCCTTTTGTACCCTTGTACAATGGCACACGAAGAGCTAAAGCAAAGAAAAAATATAGCATCCCTAATCCCTCCAAGATTTTTACATTTAATTTAAAAATGTATTAACAACATCCAACATGTTCTCTTCTTTTTGTTTTGCACAAAATAGAAAAAAAAAAGAAAAGGAAAAGAAAAGAAAACAGCTAACTTTGGGAAAGCAAGTAATTAACTTCCACGGGGGGAAATTTCCCTATGATTACACTGTTTTTGACTGTGTTATGTTGGACTGTTATGTGCCACAAATGGCTTCTTTAAAAGTTTCTCTTTTGCAGACAACCAAAAGCTCTGAGACTGCTGCTGGAGGGAAGTAAATAGAAGCTTACAGGAAGGCACACACAAACCCCAATTCACACATATGGCACAGTCATATCAGGCACTGGTGCTTTCAGGGTGTGGCCCATTTTCTAGCTACTCTTCTTCTTGTACGGTAGGTGCCACATGCACACCGGACTTCCAAACATAAGGATACAGACTGAATGAATGCTGTCAGATTAGTATTGGTGATAAAGTGAAGCACTCAATTTAAATTTTTAGCTTTCATTTTATCATAATAAATGGAAAAAAAAAAAAACATTTGTGACCCTGCTATTTGACTATACAGGTATGGGGCATAAAAATATTTTTCTTTTTTTAATCTTGCATTTTTCCTTCAGTCTTGCAACCTTGGTTGATGTGGGTTTTCCTGCAGTTAAAATCATAAGATACAAGGTATAACTTTGAAACTTGCAATTGTATAAATGTGTATGTCTTTCCAGTCTTTAAAGACTAATTCTATGTTTAATATCCCTTTAAATGATTTCTTTGGGCCCCATTGGCTGAAACACTGCAACAACAGGTGCTCTTGCTGAGCTTGCTGTAGCCACGAGTAGTTTCAAATGACTTTCTTTCCTTTAGAAATGTAACTTTGTGCAGGGACTGTTCTAAACACAGGAAAAATATGCCACTTTACACGCGTACTATAGACACCCCCCAGGTACAACATTTAAAGGAATATTTCACTTTTATTGTTTCACTTTAAGCATTATTAAAATTACTGCTCCCGAAAAAACAGCTGTTTTTAAAACTTTTTTTGCATTGAAACATGTCCCCATGATCCAGGTGCTCAAACACTTTTTATAAAAATAACTTGCATATTAAACCTTAAAATTAGCACTTTTGATTTTTCACATTCGTGTCCCATAGACTTTAACGGTGTTCGCGTGTTCAAACTATTTTTTTTGCCTCTTTGCATGTTCTGCTGCGAACCGAACCGGGGGTGTTCGGCTCATCCTTATATGCAATAGATGTGGACATCCCCAGTAATAACCAGTCTGTCATTGGTCATATTGATCCCAGTGCTGTGACTTGGGGTTTCACAGTTTTAACACAAAAAGTTATGTTATTATTATTATTTCATATTATTATTATTCCTTACCATGCACACTGTATTTCAGAAGCCTTAAGCCCCATTCACACTATCAGTTTTTCTGCTGTGTTTTTCCTTCAGGTTTACCAAAACCATGTAGTAGAAGGGCCTGCCTGATTGCATACGAATTGAAACTTCTAAGGTTTGACCTCCTATTTTATGGTTTTGGTAAATCTGATGGAAAAACTCAACAGAAATACTGATAGTGTGTATGGGGCTTAAGTGATGGTGGGTCCTCTGTGAAATCTACCTCCATGAGTGCTCCTTCTACTTTATGGATTTTTTTTTGTAATTATCTTAACATAAAGCTATCTAAAATGAATTTTTATTTCTAATTCATATAGCTGTATACAGCATAACATGTCATGAAGAAATGGTCATGTATCTTTTCTTATCTCTTTCCTTGCAGTCTATCCCTCAGGATCTTCGTCAGCTATTTGTTCCTCATATCACAGTGCAATTCGGATGATAGCTATGTCAGCAGCAGATCTTATTTTCTTTTTTATGCATATGGTGATGTACTGTCTCGAGTGGCTTGTTTTAAATAGAAACTCAAGGATTATATATTAACATGATACTGTGAACATGTACAATAACTCTCCTAGCAACTGAAGAAGTATAGCATGTACTAAGCTAATTTAATACCTATATGGTTGCTACCAGTTACTGAATATGGTATTTGCTGTACATTATTAAAAACAAGTTTTCATTCTAAAACTGAATAGCAGTGTCTACATGATTTTTTTAGTTATTTCTTACATCCATCTACACCATAGATATACAAAGACATCCACAATGACCCAGCTCACTAATTTATATTTGATCGTCAGGATTTTATTCTGTGGGAAATTTTGTAGATTAATTTGTAAGTGTTTGGGAGGAGTTTCTATTCCTTGTTAAACCAGACAGCACAGTTTCCTATCCCAGAATTGCACACGGCTTTGGTATTCATTACTTCTATTAAAATCTAATAGAAAAGCAAACACAGCAATCACTATTTAAAGGCAGCAAAGGCTGTATTTCACAAAAAAATGCTGGCTTATTTCTTGTTTATTTGGTGCCTTGTGTAGTAATTAGAAGTTAAAAATACCTTGTTACAGATAAATAATACTCTTAATTCTTACAACCAATTGCAACTTTCCAGCAAACTTCCGATACCAGCAGGGTGTTAATTAACTACTTGCCTACCATGCACTTACACCCCCTTCCTGTCCAGGCCATTTTTCAGCTTTCAGCGCTGTCGCAATTTGAATGACAATTGCGCGGTCATGCTACACTGTACCCAAACACATTTTTTATCATCTTTTTCACACAAATAGAGATTTCTTTTGGTGGTATTTAATCACTGTTGTTTTTTTTTGTATTTTGCAAAAAAAATAAAAAAAGACCAAAAATTTGGAAAAAAATATGTTTTGTAACTTTGTAACTGAGTAGTTTTTCACCTTTCACCTTCACTGATGTGCGCTGATGAGGCGGCACTGATGGGCATTGATAGGCTGAACTGGTGGGCATTGGTGAGGTGACACTTATGGGCACTGATTAGGTGGCACTGATGAGGAGGCACTAATATACTGCACTTATGAGCACTGATAGGTGGCACTGATATGTGGCACTGATCAGTATTAATAGGCGGCACTGATGGGCACTGTGAAGTGGCATGGATGGACACTAATCACTAAAGTGCGGCACTGGTGGGCACTGGTGGGCATTGATAGGCTACACTGGTGGGCACTGATAGGTAGTACTGATGAGCATTGATGGGTGGCACTAATGGGCGACACTGATAGGCATTACTGATGGGCATTGATTGACAGTAGTGATGAGCATTGATGGGCAGCACTGATAGGCAGCACTGATTGCCAGCACTAACTGGCATTGTTAATGGGCACTGATTGGTGGCACTTGTCGGCAGTGGTGGGCAATGATTGCTGCCACTGATGGGCACTGAGCGCTTGCAAAGGAGGACAATCGTGGGCACTTATTTTTGACACTATTTTACATTATTGTAATCAGAGCACTGATGATCAGTGCCCTGATTTCATTCCTAGCTGCCCCCTGTGAGGAGTTGCTGCTGATCGGCTCTCCTCTCCTCATGCTCTTTCAGTGTGAGGTGAGGAGTGCCGATTACCGGCACTTCCTTGGACGCAGGTCTTTCCTGAGATCAGGATTGAGCCATGTCCTAGCAACACAACGTGGCCACAATCGCCACTCTGCTCTCCCCTGATATGACGGCATCCCAGAACAAGAGCCGCACCGCCCCACCATCTTTTGATGGTGGGCGATCGGCAAGCAGTTAACAACCTTTTAAACTGAATTGTAGCCATTCCAGCACATTTATTTGATTAGATTTTTAGAAGCTAAGGATCTTTAACTTATGTCTTCATGTTAAAAATAAATAAAGGATTTCATTGGCTGTCTCCCCTATAGACAAGGTTGTGGCTTCTTTTTACATGTGTGCATGAGTGGCTAACATCAGTGATTACCAACAAGCATGAGCATTCAAAGAGTGGTATTGTGTATGTAGTGCCCTCTGGGTCTACTGGGAGCAGAAAGGTACTTCCAGAAACAGGGAGCAAGCTTACATTCATCTCAAGGCCGAGTCCATGGCTATAATGGGAAGTTGAACAAAATTTGGGCGCCAGTCACCGCTTTAATTAGAACATAAGAAAGGCTGTAGGAAAGAGGTTTAGGGGAGGTTTCAGATACACTTTTTAGCAGATCACTTACAGACTCCTTGAATCCAGAGGACAAACCGGATCTTTAGAAGATCTTGAATACCTGGATAAGTCTCTCTCACAGACTTAGGAGCACTCTTGGATAAGTCCCGCTCACAGATTTAGCAGCCAGGAGCTAGTTACCTTGATTAGATTGTAGAACAGCTTAACAGTACCAGAACCTTTAAGTCGACTCAGCAGTACTGTAAGGATAGTTTGGATATAGGTGCGTCCTCCAAACAAGTCCCCAGGCCCTTCTGAGAGACCAGCTTTCATCCTGGCTCTCTCCAGGAAGGGTCCTCCCCTGGATCTCCTTGGCTTGGCTTGGTTTCCTCCTCGTGGGCAAGACAGCCTAAGGACCACCTTTAGGATTATTAGGCCCCAGACAGGCTTCTGGGCCTACTGCAGAAGATGCAGCAGCGCAGCCTCAGGCCAGAAGGGCCCCGAGGTAAGAATGACTAAGAGCACATGGCATCTGTACAATAAATACCCCTTCCCAGAATGCACAGTGGCCAGGAACCTCCTACTGGGCTGCTTCCAGAAAAAGAATATTCATTACAGCTCAATCTAGATGTAATTCTTACACTGTCCTGTGGTACCAGTGGCACATATTGGCAACAGTGGGACATGCAAAACCCAGTCAAGTTTAGAACAGAACCAAATAAACTATGTACAATCAATCTGAGATGTTTACAGCTCAGCCAAAAAACTAAATTTACACTATAGCCCCATTTTTAGGAACAGGGGGCTACATATAGGTAGAACACAGTCACTGAATATTTTCCAGTATTACCTGCACATCATGAATAATATTATTGCAAGATCACATGTGTGTAGAGGGAGGCAATGATTCTGCCTAATGCTGCCTTTCATTTATTCACTGACTCCTTGCAAACCATTAATTATGCCACTCTGTAGTTGGAAAAATGCTAGGATTCAGCAGATAATTAAGAACATTAGAAGCTTATTGGTAAAGAAAATGACAGTACACCTGCTTCATAATTAATATTCTACACTGCATGTCCATTGCCTTATTGGGACAGTTGCTTAGCTGGCTTTTTGTATATGTGATAAAGGCAAAAGTGAGGTGGTTGAGCAATAGTATATTTCAACTTGCATGTTTTCATATGTTGGAAAGTGGAATCCAGTCTGGGTTTTCTGAGCCACCATGGCAAAGTAAAAATTCAAGCCAGGTTTTGCTTCTCACTTGTGATTAGCAGCAGGTGGTATAAAGAATGGAGGTCTAGAGCGAGAGGATGCTCTAGACTGGGTAAATCACCTGAGAGAGCTGAATGTGGAAATCACTCTATAAGAGAAAGAAAAGTTTAAAAAAAAAGCTAGTTTTGTTAGTTGACTGAGAGAAACATTTATTAGTGGACCCCTATGTAGGTTATACGCACCAGAGTACACTGCTTTGTTAAAAAATAATACATTTTATTACAATTCTTCTAACACATAGTAGTGCATTATAAAATCTCACAGTAGCTTGCTACCCAAATTATATATAAATCACAGAAGAACACCAGAAAGACTCTATCCTAATTCATGGTAAATGCACCAATAGGCTACTGCTGCCAGTATCCAGACGGGCTTGGTGTAAGTTAATGTAGCTTGTTAAGGCTCTACATGTCATTGCGCTTCTTCAGGAGATTTAGGTAAGTATTATAGGTGGATAAGGTAATATAGTAAGTATTCACAGTATACGGTAACAGTATACATTCAATGATATAAACAAAGGTCTTGGTCATCATCTCCCCAGCTGGTGCAAGAGCCCAAAACCATCAGAAAAGGGGGACACATCAGGGACGTAGGAACACATACAGTCACAGCAATCCACCAGGGTGTGACAAGGCATGCCAAAAAAGCAAAGAAAATAAATAAGCCATAAACGTAGTCAGAGGTAGGAGGCTGACATATGTGTAACATATGGCAACAATAACATCCGGGGAATATCAAAGAGAAGGAACATGTGGATAGAATACAAAAACATATATTACAAAGTCAGGGCTTACAATTTATGATAGCACATTGTGGGACTGAAGTAGTCAGTTAAAAATCATCTGGAGGAGCAATACATGCACAGACTGTCATCCATGATATCAAGCTTCTGCATATTATATAAAATAGTAATGCTGGTTAGTATGATAAAAATTAGAAAAAAATTTGAGTCCCGCAGTACTGACCTCCTCAGGGGGCCCAAAAAAATAACATGCCAAGACATTGGTGTAATAGCGCAGCCTTGATTTAGATAATCAGTTCATATAGATAGTGTAGAACAAAAAAGAGAAAGTTTCCCAGGGACTATACAGGTGGGGGTCTAAATGTGTGTAACAAGTACAACAGTAGTACAAAAGTAATACATTTTATTATAATAGTATATAAATAAACACATTAAAAGCAATATATTGCACAATTCATACAGATAAATCTATAGATCATGATATAGAGGGCTCTAGGGTATGAGACCACAATTGATCATGATACATGGAATACCCAACATGTTTCAGAACTTTGTTCATTTGTATTTTTCCTTCTTCAAGGATTTTTTTTGATAAACTGTATGATCTAATATAAAAATACGTAAGTATCAATTAGTCAATATCACAGGTATAAGGCAAATGCATAGTGTGAGGGCAGCATTGTATATGGTGAATATTAAAGAACAACAGCAAGAAAACACTTAGGCCGCGTACACACGGGCGGACTGTTCGCCCAACTTTGTCCGCTGAACAGTGTTTCAGCGGACAGTCCGCTCGTGTGTGGGCTTCAGCGGACAGTTTCAGCGGACAGTCTGACGAACAAAGTTTTTCGGAATTTCCGTAAAACTGTCTGCTGAAACTTGGTTTGAGCGGACAGTCCGCTCGTGTGTAGGCTTGTTCGTCAAACTAAGTTCCGCGCATACTCAGAAAGGATTTACACGCCGAAGGTTGCATTGCAGTGTATAGGACGTCGTTTTCTAGTCCCGTCGTACGTGCCGTTCACGTCATCGCGCACGGTTTCAGCGGACTGTTCGTTCATCGTGTGTGGTCAAGTCCGTTCTTGCTAATTTTGAGCGGACTGTTTGTCAAACTGTTTGACGAACAAGGTTGGGCGAACAGTCCGCCCGTGTGTACGCGGCCTTACAGTATGGGCAAATTGCTGTATAATTTCTGCATCGTGTCTTTTTCTGACTGAAAAATTGAGAACATGCTCTTAATCTTTTGCTGGCTGAAATTCCGCCAGCAAAAGTCTGATGGAGCATACACACCATCGCATTTTCCAACCTAAAGCTCTCATTGGACTTTTTCTGGTGGAATTTCTGATTGTGTGTATGGGGCATGAGTGCTAAAGAAGCAAAAGGGATGCCTGTTTGTTATGATGAACCCATTGGGAGCCATATGTTAGGTTCTGAAATAAGTGTCAAAACCAAATATTGTTGTGCTGTGTTGTGTCTTTAACCGCTTCAGCCCCAGAAGAATTTACCTCCTTCCTGACCGGAGCAGTTTTTGAGATACGATAATTGTGTGGTCATGCGACGTTGTACCCAAACAAAATTGACGTCCTTTTTTCCCTACAAATAGAGGTTTCTTTTGGGGGTATTTGAAACAAAAAAAGCATCAATTTTGAAAAAAAATATTTTTTTACTTTTTGCTGTAATAACTATCCCCCAACATATATATAAAAAAAAATATTTTCCTCAGTTTAGGCGGATATGTATTCTTCTACATATTTTTGATAAAAAAAATTGCATTAAGCATATATTGATTGGTTTTCGCAAAAGTTATAGTGTCTACAAAATAAGGGATAGTTTTATGGTATTTTAATTATAATTTTTTTTTATTAGTAATGACGGCAATATGCGATTTTTATTGTGACTGCGGCATTATGGTGGACACATCAGACACTTTGACACTATTTTGGGACCATTGTCACTTATACAGCGATCAGTGCTATAAAAATTCACTGATTACTGTATAAATGACACTGGCAGGGAAGGAGTTAAATAATAGGGGGCAATCAAGGGGTTAACTGTATCCTAGGGAGTGATTATACCTATGGGGGGGGTGGGTTACCTAGGACATGACAGCAATCACTGGTCCTGATGACAGGGAACAGTAGATCTCTGTCTTGTCACTAGGAAGAACAGGGAAATGCCTGGTTTACATTTCCCCATTCTGCCACTCTGTGACACAATCGCGGGACACCAGTAGACATTAAGTCCATAGGTCCCACAGGTGCAGTCATGGAGCACGCGGTGTGCACATGCTCACCCACAATGCAGCTTCTTAAAGGGGACATATTTGCACAACAGCACTATTGTGCCAATGTATATCATCGTGAAGCAGTTAAAGACTCAATAACAATCCACTTCAGGATAATTCCATGCTGAATGAATTGTTGATGATTCCTCATCCACAGTACTGGATTGTCAGAGGGGTTAAATACTGATTCTAATCCGAGGTTTGCGGCTGCACAGACCCACTGTGCTGCTTTAGATATTCAATTCAATGATGATGATTGCTGAATTTTTGAACACTTATAAAAGCTCAGCCACAGCCTCTAGAGATATAGTTGTGCAAATAAAGATATTTCATCGTAGTCATCTCAACCCTTATCGAATGTGTAAGATGGGACTGCAATACATACCAGAGTGCTTTCGAGGTTGTGGAGGTGAGGCTAATTTCATACATTGCTTCTGGTGCTGTCCATTAGTTTCTTCAATCTGGTCCCTAGTTACTTCATTTTTATCCCCCATCCTGGGTGTCCCTAATGTTCTACATCCTAAAAATTGTTTGCTAGGTATTATTGGTAAACTACCGTATATACTCGAGTATAAGCCGAGATTTTCAGCCTCTTTTTTGAGGCTAAAAGTGCCCCCCTCGGCTTATACTCGAGTCATCGCCGTCTGCCTGCCCGATCAGCGTGTCGAGCAGACAGACGGCGGCCATTCTACTATTCAAAAGCCGCGCCTCCGTCTGTGATAGGCGGAACACTCAATTTCCCAGCAGTCAGTGGTCCGCCTATCACGGACATCCGCTCATCCTCATACTATGGACGGACTGCTGGGAAATTGAGTGTTCCGCCTATCACAGACGGAGGCGCGGCTTTTGAACAGTGGAATGGCCGCCGAGGCGCCGACGAAGAGCGGCGATCCTGGCATGGCAGAAGGACGGAGGCTCGGGACGGGACGGAGGCTCGGGACACAGGTAGGCTGGACACACAAGGCTGCACGGACACACAAGGCTGCACGGACACACAAGGCTGCACGGACACACACACAGGGATGGATGGACACACACACAGGGATGGATGGACACACACACAGGGATGGATGGACACACACACAGGGATGGATGGATGGACACACACGCAGGCATGGATGGACACACACACAGGGATGGATGGAGAGACACACAGGGATGGATGGACACACACACAGGGATGGATGGACACACACACAGGGATGGATGGACACACACACAGGGATGGATGGATGGACACACACACAGGCATGGATGGACACACACACAGGGATGGATGGAGACACACACAGGGATGGATGGAGACACACACAGGGATGGATGGACACACACACAGGGATGGATGGACACACACACAGGGATGGATGGACACACACACAGGGATGGACGGACACACAGGGATGGATGGACACACAGGGATGGACGGACACACAGGGATGGACAGGCATGTCTCACCCTCGGCTTATACACGAGTCAATAAGTTTCCCAGTTTTTTTGGGGTAAATTGGGGGCCTCGGCTTATATTCGGGTCGGCCTATACTCGAGTATATACGGTATGTGTTTCTGCACACACTAAAAAAATCATCACACATCTTATATTTGTTCACTGGAAAGACTATTCTCCTGGGCTGGAAAGGGACCTCATGGACCACCTGGCTTCAACTGATTAATAATAGCTTACCTCTATATACCTTCTCTCACTTTTGAGCTAAGAAAGCGACCTTTTCTCTTTAATAAATTATGAAATAGATGGCTATCCAGCCCTCTTACCCGAATATCCATAGGCTCAGGAGACTAGTATGACTCGGTGACCTAATGTATGTTGTTATATCTCTGCTATATTTAAGAGTTAAATGCTATAGCTGTGTTCTCATTTATGTATACACTACATGTGAGACTTAGGAGGCAGTCTGGTTCTGGTTGCAGTTGTAACCTGAATTGTTTGTGGTTCATGCAAAACTCTCAATAAACATATCTTTAAAAAAAATAAGACTCAATTCAATTACACATGCAGCTTTTGTGATTCATGTTTTGCCAGTCCACCACACAACCCAGCTGGTGAGGCCTGTGGTTCCCTATGCTTGGACCAAATAGGAGTGCACAGTGTACAAGCCTTTTTTTAACAAACACCATTTCACCTCCTTTAACCTGGGGTCTATCACTCAAGTAAGAGGCTAGTATGTATGTATGTGTGTTGAAGGAGTCACATACAAGCCACAATGGAATCTGTCTGTTCACTGAAGAATTTTTGTTTCAGCATCATTTGCACATATTATGATGTTAGCACATTATGGAATTAACTTTATTTTATGAGACATGTTATGATATTTTATATTGATTATTCATTTACTTATTTGTGCTATTTAAGATATTTGCACATGATATGAGTTGTTTTATCATGAATTACACAATTGCGGTATTTGCACAAGTCTTAAAGACACAGCACAGCATTTTTTGCTTTTGGATTGTTATCACATTTGTTATCTGGATGTGCTGTTAAGTGCAGCTGAGTTTATTGAATTTGTTATAAAATTTTTGGAATCACTGAGCACAGTTATATGCGTTTTTCATTATTTTTCTTAAAGATGTTGTAAACCCTCACATATACCCAGTGAATAGAATAGCCTCAGATGATGCACAGAGATTAAACAAATCCTCCTACATGCTGTAAGTTTTACTTGTATATCTGCAGTCTTCCCCTTTATCCACCCTTTGAAAAGTGCAGATCATGTTAAAAATCTTTCTTCATCTTCCAGCAGTACATAGGGGTGGATGGGGAGACTGCACTTACACTGTGTGTGAGCTGATTGGAGAAAAGAGACACACCCCTCTCCATATAGACAGAGAAACAAAGGAACATGCAGCACTGTATTCTGAATAGACAAGCTCTCTGCTAATCTCCATCTAAGCTCCCTTGCCGATACAAAATTTTAGCTCATGTTATCTCATGTTACATAGTAGGTGAGGTTGAAAAAAGACACAAGTCCATCAAGTCCAACCCATGTGTGTGATTATATGTCAGTATTACATTGTATATCCCTGTATGCTGCGGTCATTCAGGTGCTTATCTAATAGTTTTCTGACACTATGGATCACCCCCGCCCTCGCTGAAACCATCACCTGTGGAAGGGAATGTTACATCCTTCCCACTCTTACAGTAAAGAACCCGCTACGCAGTTTAAGGTTAAACCTCTTTTCTTCTAATTTTAGTGAGTGGCCACTTGTCTTATTACTTATTATATACTCTAGGTGAGGCTGCACCCCAGTCTTGTAGAGTAGGAGAATTATCACTTTATCCCTAGAGTTAATCCCCTTTTTTAATGCATGCCAATATTCTGTTTGCTTTGTTAGCAGCAGCTTGGCATTGCATGCCATTGCTGAACTTATCATCTACTAGGACCTCCAGGTGCTTTTCCATCCTAGATTCCCCCAGAGGTTCTCCCCCCAGTGTATAGATTGCATTCATATTTTTGCCATCCAAATGCATTATTTTACATTTTTCTACATTAAACCTCATTTGCCATGTAGTTGCCCACCTCATTAATTTGTTGAGATCTTCTTGCAAGGTTTCCACATCCTGCGGATGAAGTTATTGCCCTACTTAGCTTAGTGTCATCCGCAAATACAGAGATTGAACTGTTTACCCCATCCTCCAGGTTGTTTATGAATAAATTAAACAGGATTTGTCCCAGCAGAGAACCCTGCGGGACTCCACTTCTCACCCCTGACCATTCCGAGTATTCCCCATTTATCACCACCCTCTGAACTCACCCTTGTAGTCAGTTTTCAATCCATGTACTCATCCTATGGTCCATGCCAACGGACCTTACTTCATACAGTAAACGTTTATGGGGAACTGTGTCAAATGCTTTGCAAAATCCAGATAAACCAAGTCTATGGGCCTTCCTTTATCTAGATGGCAACTCACCTCCTCATAGAAGGTTAAGATTGGTTTGGCAAGATTGGTTTGGCAAGAACGATTCTTCATGAATCCATGCTGATTACTGCTAATGATACCGTTCTCATTACTACAATCTTGTATATAGTCCTTTATCATCCCCTCCAAGAGTTTACATACTATTGATGTTAGGTTAACTGGTCTGTAATTCTCAGGGATCTATTTTGATCCTTTTTTAAATATTGGTGCTGCATTGGCTTTTCTCCAATAAGCTGGTACCATTCCAGTCAGTAGACTGTCAGTAAAAATTAGAAACATTGGTCTGGCAATTACTTGACTGAGTTCCCTAAGTACCCTTGGGTGCAGGCCATCTGGTCCCAGTGATTTATTAATATTAAGTTTCCCAAGTTTATTTCTAATTCTATTAGCCATGAGGGTGCTTCCTGTGATGTGTCATGAGGACAAACACTGCAATTTTGGTTACTGAAACCCCCAATTCCCTCGTGAAGACTGAAGAGAAGAATAAATTAAATACCTTTGCCATCTCCCCATCCTTTGTAACCAGATTATTTATGGGGCCTGTCCTCCCTTTTTTACTGTTTATATACTTTAAGAATTTCTTGGCATTTTTTCGCTCTTCTCCGCTATTCGTGTTCCATCTTAGCTGCCCTAATTGCACCCTTATATATCTTGTTGCATTGTTTGTAAAGTCTGAATGCTGATGACGATCCCTCAACCTTGCCTTCTCCTTTGCTTTTATATGCATTTTTACATTGGAGTTAAGCAATCCAGGACTTTTGTTCGCTCTTTTAAATTTAGTTCCCAATGGGATGTACTGGCTAATGCCCTTATTTAATATGCTTCTAAAGCAAACCCACCTCTCCTCCGTGTTCTTTGTTTCGAAGATTTTATCCAAATTTATATCTTCTAGCAAGGTTCATAGTTTAAGAAAGTGGGTTCTTTTGAAATTTAGGGTCTTTTTTTCCCCTTGTGTTTCCTATTTCAGTTATTTATACTGAAGCCAATAGACCTGTGATCACTGCTTCCTAAATTGACCCATATTTCCACATCCGTGATCAGGTCTATATTGTTGGTAATCCGTAGATCTAGTAACACCTTGTTTCTAGTTGGTGCATCTACCATCTGACCAATGAAATTGTCTTGCAAGACATGTAGGAACTGGTGAGCCTTAGACGAATGCGTGGTTCCCTCTGCCCAGTTTATGTCTGGATAATTAAAATCCCCCATTATGATAACACTTCCCATCCTTGCTTCTAATCCAGATTGTGGTAGTAGGTCCGTCTCCCCCTCCTCCCTCAGGTTAGGGACCTATAGCATACTCCCAGTATTATTTTCCCCTTAGCTTCATCCCTTTGGAGCTCTACCCATAAGGATTACACCTCCTCCCTAGCTCCCTTTTTGATGTCATCTCTCACATTCACTTGTACATTATTCTTGATATATAGGCATACTCCTCCCCCTTTTTTACCCTCTCTATCCCTGTGATAAAGGGAATACCCTTCAATAGTTGCCAGCCAATCAAGAGAGCTGTTGAACCAGGTCTCTGAATTTCCCACAAAATCGAAAACCTCCTGGTTCAACAGCATCTCTAGTTCACCCATCTTGTCCGCCAGGCTCCTGGCATTGGTGAACATGCCACATAATGTAGACAAGTCACATACTATCCTCTTATTGGGTGTTCCGAGATTGCAAATAGGACTTGTTACTATTCTTACCACAGGTTTTTTTGTGCTTTAGTCAACCTACCACTAATACCCCCAATACTACCCTCTGGAATATGTTCATTGCTGATCTTTACCTCCGGACCCTCCCTCCATTTCCCAGTTTGTGTGGGAGAACTTGTCAAAAGGGACTCATGTTGATAACAGAGGAACAAAGCACTAGGGAGCAATGACACTTAGTGCTTTGGAGAGAGACAAGTAAACAATACAGATATTATGATTAGTTCAAATTTCATGAATGGGGTTTACAACAACTTTAAATAAGCTTAGTTAGTGGCTCAGATATTTGTTTATTGTTTTGGTTGATGTTTTTTTTGCTTTATGTTATAAACTCGCTGTACAAAGCTCTCCTGCATTGAACTGTGTTTCTTATAACTTGGTAAATAAAAGTGCAGGGCAAACCTGCTTGGACTGTTCCTCTGTCTTTATGCCTCATATGTGATTTACCATAGCCTCTACCCGTTTAGTCTGTCCCCCTTTAAATACAGATTCGGACAGGATTCTGGAACATTTCTCAGGGTTACTGAGGCACCTGACATATGGCATGTCATTATTGCGCAGTCTTACAATACCTAGTCTCAGTAAGGATCATTTCATCTTTTTTTGACCTTTACAGGAGCAATATCAGTGAGCATAAATTACATTTTTGCCAGGATTTAACTGTACAGACATGTTTGTTTTATAGTTGTTTATTTCTAGTGTACTTGAAGAATTTTAAAAGAAACATGTTTATTTCTGTTGTGCAGGTCACTAGAAAGAAAAGATCTCTGGGCAATAACATTTTCTAACTACATGTTAACATTACATGCAACATTTATTTTTTATTTTTAAGCATACAGCTTACCAAGAATTGCTGACCAAATTGGAAAGTGAAGAACACATTTTGTATACTTGCTATGAATTATGGTTGCTATGGTACTCTAACGTTTATCTTAATAAACAGTTCTATTTTCAGAATGGCAAAGTCAACTTGGAATCTGATTCTCGTCTGCGATCTCAAAGGCCTGATTAATAAAACCTGCTTTCACTTTTAACTGCTGTCTTTGCATGTTTCACATCGTTTCAGTAGTTATCCTCTCAGAGCAGAAATACTCTTTCTCAAAGGATTTAGATTTTGCTGCCTTTTATGTTTTACCTAAACAGTTTACATATTTTATCACACATTTTTCTTGAAGAGGAAACATGATATTTCTTCAAACTTAAATGAAGGATATATAGTCTTTTCTAATTGCCCATATCATCATAATGAAACATAACTGTGAGACCACATTTTCTTTACAGTTTTCTAATTCATTTTAGGTACAGACAAATTTAAAGTGGAGCTTCACCCCGAATTCCTAGTCCTATGCCTATGTGATCATCTGCTTTCCTAATTGCTGGATATCCCCCTTACCTTGCTGATGTCTTCTTCTCTTTTTTTCTTATTTCAAATCTCCTGCTCCTGGAGATTCCGGAAAGGGGCGGTGCTGCTGCGGATATGGGTGGGGCTTCAGCGGCAGGTCAGCTCTTCCTGTCGGCTGCATGGGCTCCTGAGATCGTTTTTTTAATTTCCCAGGAGTCTGTGCGGTGCCCTGAGTTGTTGTCAGCGCTCATTTTTTTTCATCAGCGCATGCGCGAGATCGGCAATTGAACGGGCGCTGCATGCTGGGACATCAGCAGCACAGTGTCCTGGAAGAGAATGTCTGTGGGCTTCACATGCCCACAGGCAAGATGGAAAACGTCAGGAGACGTTTTTATAAAGTCTTTTCAATACGGAAAAACGGCAGCAGGACACTTAGAAAAAAGCAAAAGTAAGTTAAACAATTATAAAACGTACTCCCTGGCATTTCCCCCCCCCCAAAAAAAAAACGGTGGTGGAACCCCGCTTTAAGAAGCTTACGGAAACAAAGTCAAAAAGTGCAGATATGCAGTCTAATGCTGGCCATGCACTATACAAAAAATCTGTACAAAAAAAATGGTCATTTAGACAGTTTGTTCATTTTTCAGCCAGTTAATGGGCACAAAATCCATAATCATTGGGATATTTTTAAGCCAAAAAAACGAAGGACAAGTTTGGAAATTTTCTTCAGAACGAACGATAAATTGAAAGGTTAATGCGTTTCCCGTCTGAACTGTCTGCACTGGGTATATGTAAAAAATGCATTCATTTATGTCCACTGAACGATTTATCGGTCATTACATGAGGGCACTATCATTTACACCCACGGCTGAATGTTTGTTTTTCAAAAATGGGTTTGGCCAATTTGTCGTATATTTTATGGCCAGCATTATAGGGAATCTCTAGAAATTGTAATTTTGCTTATGCATTACCCTGAAAGTTTCACCTTTGTCTCAAATTCTTCCTGAAAAATGTAATTGCTCTTCCTGACATGTGACTGGTGTCTCATAAGAATTGTAGTGAGAATTGGTTATGTTATTATTGCACTGCTTCTCCCAGAAACTGTACCTAAGGACCTACAGATAGGAATATCCCTGTTTTTGTTTAATTAATTTTGTAAATCTCTGCTTCTTAGGTTGCTTCTTGATTTTTACCCCACCAGTTATCAGATCACCAGTCATCAGAGGGACAGTTCGGACATTGTGCAACAAAGCTCCCCTAGCTAGATGGCCACAAAGACACAGTGCAGAAAAAGACGTAGTAAGCCCTAGTTCACACCAATGCAATCTGTCATGCCATTTGACAGTTCTAAATCACATGACAAGTCACACCCCATTGCTGGCAATTGAACTGTTCAAATTGTTGTGACTCAAGTTGAACAACTTTGTTTCAATCATTTTTATTGAGTCATTGAAAGATAGTGTTACAAAGATATATATATATATTTATTTTTCTGTTATGACACTAAAACACACTAACTTGCAAAATGTTCCCAATCACTTATTGATCACCATCATCACACAATGCATGAGATTATATAGTGAGTAGATAACTCTTGCCCCTATAGAGGTTATCGATTCTGCACCTTAAAATGGCACGGATCTGATCTAAGGGGACTACCGAGTGAGGGGGCCCACCCCCAGGCACCCCTTTGGGAGCACTCTGTGCCCAAAATTGAGGTGAACCCCCAACTCCACCCCCCTCTTCACTGCTCTATCATAAATGTATCATTAGGGGTAAGTACACTGAATATAAAATAACAAATAAAAAGGAGGAGAAAGGGACAAAGATGTAGCGTGTAGATACCTAAATGGTTAACAAGTAAGAGAATCGGATCTCCAAGTGGACTAATTGGCTTCAAAGTTAGATGTGTTACCATCTCTATTAGCCATAATTATTTTGTATTCTTTCGTATTCATCATATTTAATTTGGCTGTTATATGTGATAAAAAGAGGATATCTTCTTATATGTGAGGAATTCCATTTCCGGAATTTGGTATTTATCCTGTATAGCTGTAAAGAGCAGTAATTTTGTTATCCCTAATTATATCTGTTAAATTTATTATACCGTTTTCTATCCATGTATGCAGTCTTAGGTTGGGAATTGTCCACAAAAGAGATTCAAGAGGGATGGGAATCTTAGTGGTTGGATATTCTTCAGTTCCTTTTGGGCTTAGAGCAGTCCAAGCCTGGACTGCAGCTTGTATGGTAGGGTGATCTGCTAATTTGCCTTTTTTTTGGTGACCTAGTGGCCATTAGAAGGGAGAGCGGGGATTTGCTGTTCAACCACGTGTTCTGTTTGACACCAGGGTTTTATGATGGGTTTCTGGAACCCCGAAACCCATCAGAAAAAGTTTTGAGTTGATCTATAACCACTGCTATATAATAGTCTTTCAGCACAGGCATTTCCATACCCCCAATAACCCTGTGCCTATTCTGTATGAGGGGAGAGCATCTAACTCTGCTTCCCGCCGATACAAATCTTGATAGTTGTTTCTGCATTGTTGTAAAGAAAGATGTGGGCATAGGAATAGGTAATGCTCTTTAGTAGTAGATCAATTTTGGTAGTAGCAACATTTTATACGCCGCCAGATGCCCTGACCAGGTTAAAGTGGGAGTCCGCCGGGAGTTCCGCCGTTTTTTTTTTTAAAGGCCAGCAGCTACAAATACTGCAGCTGCTGACTTTTAAAATAATGACACTTACCCGCCCAGCGCGATCGTCTCTCGGGTGCTGCCGCCGCCATCTTGGGTATGGGAATCAGGAAGTGGAGCCTTTCGGCCTAATTTCCCGGTTCCCTACTGCGCATGCGCGAGTCGAGCTGCGCAATAAGGATGGTCCCCACTGTCTCTGGGATCCATGTGTTTCCCAGCAGGCAGCGGGGGACTTTCAGAAAGGGGCGTAGATTCTGCGGAAAGGGGCGTACCTTCTGCAGAATCTACGCCGGAAGTGGGTGCAGATACCTGTACTGTACAGGTACCTGCACCCCCCTCCCCCCTGAAAGGTGCCAATTGTGGTGGCGGAGGGGGGGAGGATTCCAGTGAGCGGAAGGTCCACTTTAGGGTGGACCTCCGCTTTAAGTAATATTTTTGGATTCTAGAGAGTTCCTGTTGAAAGGTGTTGATGAGAGCTAAGTAATTAACGTGATATAATCTCGATAAGGGATATGTTAATTTTATTCCTAAGTAGTTGATGGAATCATTTGTCCGGGAGTATGCGAGGTTCTTTTTTAGGTGTACTTCCGTATTTGCGTCCATAGCTATTCCTAATATGTTGGATTTGGTGGCATTAACTTTGTAGAAAGATACTTTACCAAACATCTGCAATATGTGATAGGCAGTGGGTAATGACTTGGTCGGGTTGGATAGAGATAAAATAACATCATCAGCGAATAAGGGTTTTTTATGCTGACATTTGTGGGTTATTATGCCTTGAATGTTCGGATCTGATCTTATTTTTTATGCAAGGGGTACCAAAATAAGTGCAAAAATTAGAGGGGGCAAGGGACACCCTTGCCTGGCCCCATTTGTTAAAATGGTGCGATAATCTTTCCCTTAAACAGAAAAAAATGTGACACGTAGCGCTAAATATGTAAATAACTTAACTTACACCATATACCTAATTAAATCAAGCACAAAAACATATGACAATAAAAGTCAATATATACACTCGCATGTACATGTGAATCTGAATATAAAGTGCTAAATGTGCAATCAATATGCTGTGAAATTAAACTTTTCCAGTCCAATTTACATCAAATAAAAGAAAAAATATATTTTAGTGATAAAAAATTATTATCCAGTGAAAAATGGTGTAAAAACAGGTCCAACACAGGTAATCCATGTTAAAGTAATGATAAGTGTCCAAATAAATTAATTGCTCCTTCACCACACCTTCTGGGACCGTGAATCCCCCGTTGTGAGTACACTCACCAGCTAATAAGCCTCACACTCACGTGCTTGGCTATTAGAGCTTTAAATCCTCTAGATAAGGTGATAATTGTGGAATCATCACATTTGCGAAGCCCATACCCATTGGTCCCTCCTTGGTGATATACGTGTGTATATACCTTGCAAAAAATATAAAGGAAGCCTCCAATAGTGTAATACAGTTTCAACACTCTCTTTAATAAAATGAAACCAATCTCAGTGCACTCACATGAACAATATAAAAGAAAAGCCAAATCATAAATCACTCCACATCACGCCTGAACTTCTTAGATGCATATGTATGCTGGGGCATTGGTGGTCATGGCGGACCTCAGATTAGGTAAGTGATTTGATTCCTTCTCACCCCTCCTTATGCGCCGCACTTGGTTTCTTTCAGCAGATCTGCGGTATATTGAAGCGTATTAGACACCTCCCTTCGCTTCCTCCGTCCAGCAAACAACTCATGCCGCCCAGTTCTCTAACTCACTGATACACTATGTTAGCCAGATAGCCACGCCCCAACATGTTTCGTGATCAATATGACTTATTCATGGGATTCTCATTTGTTATTTGGAATGTTTTATAAAACATCCCTTCTGTGAAGACAAATGCTGAGGGAGACGAGTATAATGCCATTATCGCTTTTTGTATTGGTCTGGACAATCCAAATTTTTCCAAAATTTTGCTGAGATACCCCCAATGCACTCTATCGAAAGCCTTCTCTGCATCCAAGGCAAGAAGCAGAGAAGGTTCTCCTTTCCTCTCCATCAAGTGGAGAAGGTTGACCATTCATCTGGTGGCATCTGTGGTTTGGCGACCCATCACAAATCCCACTTGGTCATAATTGATCAACTTAGGTAATAATTTCATTAGTCTATGTGCTATAAATTTGGCATACAATTTCACATCCACATTTAATAGTGAGATTGGTCTAAAATTTTGCGGTAGATTAGGTTCTTTGCCTGGTTTAGGGAGAGTAATAATAGTGGTTGTTAATATTTCTTAGGGGAAACTTGCAGTATCTCTTGCTTCTTCAAAGATTCGGTGTAAGTGCAATGATAAGATGAGACTAAACAGTTGATAATATTCAGCAGAATATCCGTCTGGCCCTGGAGATTTATTGTGGGGAAGGTTTTTAATAGCTTTTTCTATTTCCTGTACCATGAAGGGTTGATTCAAAAGATGTAGGTCAGTTTGAGATAATGTAGGTAAGTTCTGAGGCTAGGAAATTTGTAATGAAATTCTCATTAGGTTGGTGGGTATTAGGGTCATTTTTAAGATTGTAAAGTTCCTCATAATAATCACTGAATGCATCTGTGATTTCTTCGGGGTTTGTAACTTTTAATTTGGCTTTGGGACTCATAATGTAAGGGATTTTTTCTTTAGTAATTTTTTCTTTTAGTTGGCTTGCTAATAGCTTCCCTGCTTTGTTTCCGCATCTATATGATTGTGCTTTCAAAGAGCGCATCTGATAGTCATGTTGGACTATCAGGTGCGTTTGTAGTTCCTGTCTAGTAATGAATAGTGATTCCCTAGTCTTTTGTGTGGTATTTTGTTTATTAAGTTGTTCTAAGTGGCAAATTTTGGTTAGTAATTCATTAAGTCGCTCTGAGTGCTGTCTTTTAACCTTTGCACTTAACTGTATGAGTAGTCCCCTTATATATACTTTATGCGCATCCCATAGGATGAAGGGATCATCGACCAACAGGGCATTAATGTTGAAAGATTCTATAAGTGCTTTGCCTATTTGGTCCAAGTGGATTGGTTGTGATAGAGTGTAGATTTCAATGTGCTATCTATTTGCCCTGGTTGTGGTACGATGATCCCCCCACACTGATGGAGCTTGGTGCGTGGTCTAACCACGTAATACAATGAATTTCCAATTTAACCACCTGCTGCAAAATAAATTTGTCTGTTAGGAACAAGTTTATTCGAGAATATATATGGTGAACATTAGAGAATAATGTAAAATCCCTCTCTGATGAGTGCTGACATCTCCATATATAAAATAAACCTGAAGAAGAGATAAAGCTGTCTAGAGTTGCTCTATGCTGTTTTAGTTGAGTTTGGCTGGATAGATCCAAGTCTTTGTTAGGTATTGCGTTAAAGTCTCCACATAGAATTATATTTCCTTGCCTCATGTTAGATGCTTTCTTCCAGATTTTTTTCAAAAAAGTCAGATGTTTTATGTTGGGAAGGTATATGTTAACCAATGTGTATTTGGAGTTATTGATTTCGCATACAAGGAGTGAGTAACTGCCGGTGTCATCCAGGAGAGTTTCCAACTTTTTAAATTGGACAGAGTCCTTGATGGTGATTGCTACTCCCCTTTTTTTGGAAGTGCCATTAGCCTGAACAATGTGTGGGTATTTACGATGTTGGAAAGAGGGAGGCTTGTGAGAAACAAAGTGTGTCTCTTGAAAGCAAATTACATCTCTATGGAGTCTATTCGCCTCCTCGCATGCCATTTGCCATTTGTAAGGTCTGTTCAGACCCTTAACATTAAATGAGGAGATTTTGATTGGCATGTTTTGATATTGGCAATGATAGTCTAACCAATGAGAGGAGGGATGTTGATGTTATGTGGATTTACCTGATCCTGAATGGTCGTAGGTGCAAGTCCAGGATGCGGATTTGTATATCAGAGGGTGAGATGGAACCTTCCGTGGGGAGATGACGTTGATTGGGTTCTTTGGAAATACCTTTTAGACAAACAGTTCTCAAAGGAGATGAAGTAACAAAAAACAATAGAGAACAACTGCGATTCTTCAGAGAATCTGTGCGGTAGAACAACTACTCAACGTGAGGGGTTAACTGTGTAAAGCGGCATCTTCCTGGGCCAACAGGGAGTAAACAAGTGTGCATTGTACATATGAGATGCCTGTTTCATTGTCGGAATTTTCACAAGTGGATACGGGTGAGCTGGTGTTATTACGGTCGTTGATTCGGGGGTAACAATTTGCCATTTTCACAGAAGGCGGATGGTAATCACATAGTTGTTGCCTCCTCTACTAGTAGCTTTGCTGGATATAGCCAGCGGTAGGTTATCTTGTGGTTGTTCATGGGCTTCATAATGGTGGACAACTGCCTACGTTGTTGCACAGTGAAGGCTGACAGGTCTGCGAAGGAGGACAGATCTTGCAGATTGGACGGTAGATAGTCACGGTGCCAGACCCTCACCATAAAGTGATCTTTGGTATGGTAGAAGTGTATCCTGACAATGGTGTCTCTGGGCAGATGGGAAGCAATGTGCTTAGGTTTGGGCAGCCTGTGGATCCTGTCTATCAGAAGGTCTTCCAGGGGTGCATCAGGGAGGTCTGCTTTCATGACATCTGTGAAGTACTTTTTTCAGGTCAGGGGGCTTCACTGTTTCAGGGATTCCTCTGATTTTAATGTTATTCCTCCTGGTCTTCTAAATCTGCTAATTGAATTTTCATTTGCATCATTTCATCATCCCTGTTGTTACGAGCATCCACTAGTTCATTGACGGTAGAGGCAAATTTCCCCATTTTCTCATCCACATGTGAGACTCTTTCATTAACAGTGGATATTTCACTTTTAAATTGCCTGGTCAAGGCAAGAATGTCAGCATGCTGTGTGGACCTCAGTGATACCAGCATGTCCTTAAGCATAGTCTCCATTACTAGCATGTTAGCTGTGGGGAAATCGGTAATTGAGTCTTGTAGTTCCCTGGTATTATCCAGAGATGACTACAGGCTTACCTCCAGACCTTCTGTCATCGGGCTGCCTGCTTTTTGCTGGGCTAGATGATGCAGATGGAGGTGTAGAGGTTTGTCCTTTCCCCAAGCTCCTGCTGTGGTATCCTGTATGGGCGTGTGTGGCCATGCTGCTCTGTGTGTGAGAGCTTTGTGAGCTATCCCTCTGCCTGCTGCCACCATCTTGGTCCACATAACGGCATTGTAGTAGAAAGTAATCGGGTAATTTATCTGGTTGTGAGCCCTCTTTTCGCTTGCCGGAAGACTATATTTCCCCCTATTGGCCTGTGGCAGAGAGGAGCTGTGCTAGTGAGCGTCCATACTCTCCGCCAGCTAGCCATGCCATCCAAGTTGCAACAACTTTGAAAAAGGTTTCTGCACGACTTTTTTGTGATTTCATTGTGGCATGCATTGACTTCTGTTAAATGAAGTCTCAAGGCGCAATGAAATGGCACATCAAAATTGCACTGATCTGGCAGCTTTGAAAATGCACAAAAGTAGCATGATTTCAAAGCTGCACTGGTGTGTACCAGGGCTAAATCAGTGATGGAAAAAAAAACTGTTGCAAAGAGCAGAGGCAAAATAATTACAAAAGAAACAGTTTCATGAAAAATAGCTTACAGGGCCATAAAGTAGTAGATGTGTATGGATTATTTTGGAGTATATTTGGAAGATATTGTTTAGTGTTACTTTAGGATCTTATGATATTACAGTATTGTGTGTTATTAGTGCACATAACTGTAGTTTCAGAAAATTTGTTTCTGAAATACGCGTTTTATTGAGTTCAAGTGAAATTAGACAACATGTAGTGCAATGTATCATAGAACAGCATATTGCAGTATGTATGATTAACTTGAGAACCAATGGAGAGTGATGTTAAACTGAATATACAGGTCTATTCTATAATGTCCCCTATTTGTTATGTTGTACGGTTATGTGTAATAATGGCTGTAAAATCTGGAAGTTGCATAGTCTTAAAGAAGCGGTGTGTGTTTTATTTTTATGATCTGATATTGTTATTTTATATGCTTAGTGGGATTGTTTTGTATATACTGGTCTTGGCAGGTCTTGGTCTGGGAAAAAAAAGAACATAAGAACAGAATATTGACTTTTTCTATGCTGTGGGTATTAGTAACTATTACTTCTAATTACTATTTCTCTTTTCTTTTTTTTAATTAGTAATGAGTGACAAGGGATACTATTTTCCCCATACTCATTCATATAGGGGAGTTCTGTATATTAGGGGTCACTTTTCTCTTAGCCCCCTCATAGACCCCCACTTCCCTTTCAAAGAACAGGCTGTGAGGATGAGGCTGTTATGAAGACATACAACCTGGTTTACCAGGAAAGGGTGCTTTTTTTAAGGAGTTAGATATATTGTAAATTCTATGTGCTGATTGGGTTTACATCTTATTTACATAGACGCAGATGCTAATGTACATCCGGTGATCGTGGAAAGCTGACTCAATTTGTCTAATTTGCTCATGAGAATCCCTGGAAAAGAGCTGGGAAGTTTTCAGTAACCTACACCAAGAAAACACTCTTTTGTTTACAGGCCTTTAGACAAAGTTCTGGGTAGCTTTTATGCTATGGTGAATCTACTGTAGAGACTGTCATGGCACACTGAGCCTTACAGATCCACTATGAACAGAAAAATCGACTCTGCTCTCCCTTGGTATAGAAGACTGAACATAATTCTGCCCATTTACATTTTCTCACCATATCCGTTAGATGAAACGTATCTTTCATTACTGCTCAGTACATGGAGGTGACGACTTCCTTTCTCAATTAAGAAACTTGTGCAAAATCAAAAAACATCAAATGCAGTGAGATGTTTGATAAACGCTCACAATGAGATCACTCAGACAGTTGTTATCAATTTAGTAAAGATGTTTCTGTAGCTATCATAAAGCTGCAAAGGCTGGCCAAAATTGAAGATAAAGCAGAGTATACACTTTTCCTTGTGCCTAATTACACTGCTGTAAGGGCTTTAATTTCACACGCTCAGCTAATTACTCTGTGCAGGCACCCTGCAGCACTGCCAAAATAAAAGCTTTCCTTTAAACCCTAATTAAGCTAAGTTCGTATTTTGTACTTAGCAGCGTGGGCCAGGAAGCAGAGCTGAAACAGTTAAACGCAATATTTAATTTGAACAGCCAGTAAATCTTATGGTTTGTTGAATGCTCGTATCATCGAGTTTATGCTGCTGGGGTGCTTTAGTGAATGGATCTGCAGATTTGATTATTTACATGCTTGAATTACAGGAGGGAAGGAGGAGAATGTAGCAGAATTTAAGTGATGCTTTGTTCCATTATTAAATCCCACTGTAGCTTATTGTTTATGAAATCTCTCCTTAGCGTGCCAGGCTTATCCTATGAGTGATAATCCCATCTATCATTTTTCACTCAAATTTTATTACTTTTTTCTTTCTTCGGTAACACATGTAAATGCAATATACTGAGGCAAGCTTCTCAAACACACACACACACTTGGTTTTAAAGGGAAGACACCATTAAAATGTGTGTGCTCGATATGGAAATCAAAGAAAATGTATAGCTGTCTTCTAATAGTCTATTCCACTGTAATAGAGAAGCCATAAGATTTTTTTTCAATAAAGACCAGACTCTGCTCTTCTATTGAGAATAGATAATGTGTATGGGTTGCATTGTGGTTTGACAACACTTCAGAGATAATCCTGGAAAGGAAAAAGAAATTAACTTAAATGTCACATTCATAATAACAAGTGATTGATATGTATACCTCAAAAATGTTCTTGATTTCCCAAGATACTCTGTGTTTTTGCAAGAGCAAGCATAATATTATATCTAACATCTTAAAAAAAAAATCAGCACTTTTGAGCCCTACTGTAATTCACTTAAACTTCATCTTAAATTTTCCCATATTTCAGAGTGTGGAAATTGGGACCACCTCAGCATAATGATGACAGATAAGAAATATGACACATACACCTATCTTAAAGTGACACTAAACTAGTTTTAAAAAATGTAGTCAAGTGTGGAGATCTACTGCTCTCTGCTGTCTGCATTACTAGATGGTTGTGCTTATTAAATACCCCAGAGTTAGTTAGTTATATGCAGGTACTTTATGTCCCTCCAGCTAGGTCAGAAATCATGATTGGAAGACTGTGATGTTTTATAAAATGGTATTTCCATTAAGTAGAGACAGAACTGAGCCATGTGACCTTATACACAGATGCTGCCTGCTCTATTTCACCCAGATGAGAAGCAGAGACTATTAAGCATGTATTCCAATTTCAAACATTTTTATTTTTATAATACAAGCAAACATATACGAACAAATGTATTACAAGGTTGACAGATTATAAACTTGCGGTTAAGGATCAATAAGGCAACAAGAGATGAGATACATCCTATTGAAGTAAAATCTAGCTGAGGTGCCAAAGGCGTTAGGTTGTCTCAATCCCATATATGTCCCGGTCGGGCCTCATAAAAATAAGAAGACCTATGCCAAAAGTACTTTTAAGCTGAGGGGAAGGGAGTGTGGCTAAAGGGAACCCTCCTGTGATAGTCCCAAGGTGAAGTCTAGTGGGGAACCGGAGGAGTCCCCTTTAAACACTGATCATGTTCCGGAGTCAACTCGCCCAAACTGGCAAAAGACAGAAGAGGGGTAGGATAGAGAAAGAGGGGTAAAGAGAGGGGGGAGAGGGGGGCTCAGATCAGTGGAAACCAACCTTGAGGGCTTTTGGTTGTGATTATAAAGTATTAAGCTAGCTCACTGAAGGGAGTAGGGAGATGCTCATATGCTGAGCCCAAGGTTCCCATGTGACTTCAAATTTAGAGCAGGTGTCCGAAAGGATACTGGATAATTTTTCTTGGGACATTATCCATGAAATCTTCCGCTGTGTGGCTTTAATGGAGATGCTAGGTTGTTTCCAGGCTTTAGCAATCGTTAGTTTAGCTCCCACTAGGATAAAGTGGACTAATTTTCTCGTGTGAGCAGGAGTTTTAGGAATCTGTTCATTGAGGAGGGCTATTGTTGGAGACCTGGGGACCCAACGCCCGACAAATTTGTCTATAATGAGAAATACCTTTCTCCAGAAGGGCCGAATCCTGGGGCACTCCCACCATATGTGAGCCATTGTGCCTGTCAGTTGACAGCCTTTGTAGCACAGAGGGTCTCTGGAGGCATACATGGAGGCTAATCTGAGAGGTGTGTAATACCACCTCAAAATAACTTTTGCACTGGCTTCTGTAGGGGAAGTGTTCAAGATCCCCTTGACGGATTTAAAGTATGCCGATTGCCAGGCCTCCAGGTCCCAACTAAATTGAAGCTCATCCTCCCACTTCCTTATGAAAGGGGATTTGGAGTCCGGTAGAGTTAGTGATGAATAAATGATCAATATTCTGCCCCTCTGCTCCGGGCCCTGACCACACCATAATTCATATGCCGTGTGTCTAGGGAGTGGTTTTTCCACCCATATGGAGATTAAAAAGTGCGATAATTGTTGGAATCTGAAGTGTTCCAAAATGGCAATCTCCAGCTTCTCAGTGTAGTGCTTGAGGGAGAAAGGACCTGCAGGGGAGAAGAAGTGCCCAATTACGTACAGTCCCTTGTCCAGCCACCATTTAAACGCAGAGATGTTTTGGCCAGGAGGGAAGTCAGGATTGTTAAATATATGGGATAGAGGTTTGCTAACTGAGGTTAAAGCTTTTAACTTGCGTAGTCTGTCCCAGAGCACAAGGGAGTGGGAGAGGATTGGAGCCAGAATTGGTGGAGAGTTTTAGGACAGGACCATAAAAGAAAGTCTAAAGTACACCAAGGTATTGCTTGTCTCTCTATGCGTATCCAATCTGGTTTCTCAAATCTCTAGTATATGATTGAGAGTTGTGCTAATCTCGCTGTGTGATAATATTGTTTCAAGTTGGGAAGCCCTGAGCCCCCTCTTTTCCTATGGCTATACAAGGAACTTTGTGGGATCCTATATCCTGATTTGCCCCAAATAAATTAAAGGATCTTGCTTTGAAATGATTTCATTTGACCTCTATTGATTGGGATGGGGAGGGAGCGAAACAAATACAAGAGTTTAGGTAGGAGAGCCATCTTCATGGAGTTTATTTTGCCTATACAGGAAAGATTATGGTTAGCCCATGTTTTGAGTTCTGTTTCCAATTTCCAAAAAAACATCGGGGGATAGTTGGTGTTGTAAAGCTCTTCTATCTTTGGAGTTAAATTGATGCTCAGATATTTGATGGATTTGTTGTTCCACTTGAAGGGGAAAGATTCCTGAAGTAAGGCTGCAGTTTGTGAGGGAAGAGATATGTTCATAGTTAGGGACTTAAGCCACGTACACACGGGCGGACTGTATGGCCAACTTAGTCTGTCAGACAATCCGACGGACAGTCCGTCCTACTTTCGAATGAACGGACTTGACCACACACAGATGCACAAACAGTCCGTCGAAAGCTTGCACGATGACGTGTACAGCACGTACGATGGGACTAGAAATAGGAAGTCCAATACACAGCAATGCAACCTTTCGCCGTGTAAATCCTTTCTGAGCATGCACCATACTTAGTCCGTCGAACTAGCCTACTCACGAGCGGATTGTCCGCTGAAACCAAAGTATGACGGACAATATTACGGAAATTCCGAAATACTTAGTCCGCCAGACTGCACGCTGAAAAAGTCCGCTGAAGCCCACACGTGAGCGGACTGTCCGCTGAAATGTGTTTCGACGGACTAAGTTGGCCAGACAGTCCGCCCGTGTGTACGCGGCTTTAGAGTAATTAACCTGGAGCCAGTTTATGTTTGAGAATTCTTCTAGGGTCTTCTAGTTTGGAAGGGACATGATGGGGGAGGTAAGAAATAGAAGGATGACATCTGCACAGAGTCCGCATTTGTGGGATTGCGAGCTGCAGGAGACACCTTTTATGTTTGGGTTTTCCCTAATTGCAATGGCAAGGGTTTCGATTGCCAAGGCGAATATTAGTGGGGAGAGCGGACAGAGTGGTGCCTTTCAAAATATAAATAGGGTTAGAGTAGTGATCTTGGATACGTACCCTGGCCTGGGGTGTCCAGTAGAGAGCCCTTAACAGTCCCATTAATCTATCTCCAAGCCCCCATCTCTCCATAAGTTGGAAAATGTACGGCCAGGATACAGAATCAAAGGATTTTTTTTTTAATCTAAAGAAAGTAGCATCCCTTCTTGTTTGGGGCCCCCTTCCCAGGTAGACTAGAGAATTGAGATTATATCAATTGCCCTCCTTATTTGGTCTGGGCCTTGTCTGCCTGGTATAAAGCCTACTTGATCTCTGTTTATATATCTAGGTAAGAAGGAGGCAAATCTGTTGGCTAGGATTTTGGTTAGGATTTTGAGATCACAATTAATAAGCGAAATCGGGCGATAGTTGCCCACTTCTTCTGGGTTTTTATCAGGTTTGGGGAGAACCGCTATGAAAGCGGAGTTGAGTTGTGAGGCTAGTGGCTCTCCTCGGGTCTTGGCATTGAAAAATGTTGCCATCTGCGGCGCCAGTATATTGGCAAAAGATTTATCATAGGGGTTAGACAATTCATTAGGACCCGGGGCAGAGCCACTTTTTAGGCCCTTGATGACGTCAAGGACCTCTTCTTCTGTGAAGGGTGCCTCTAACAGATCTTTATGATCCTGAGATATGTGTGGAATAGGTATCTTTTCTAAGAAGGAACCCATGACTTTAGGGGATTTAGGCGGGTCAGCTGTGTATAGTGTTGTGTAGAAGGATTGGCATCTAAGATTTTCACTGGGTTGGTGGTTAGACCATGACCGGGAATTTTGATTTGTGGCATTGTGCTAAGATGTATTCTAGGGGATAATTTGACTGCCAGCATGGTGCCAATCTTGTCCTTTTGTGTATAATACTTATTTTTGCTCCGCCTTATACTTTATTCAGTTTGGGCAGTGAGGGGCAAGTTAAGTTCCAGTTTAATTTTGTCTAGTTTTGAGATGTTAGCCTGGGATGGGTTTTGCTTGTGTTTAGATTTTAATGCTGTAAACTCCCTCTCCAGTCTATTAATATCAGCCATTCTTTCCCTCTTTATTTTGGTGGACATTTGTATGATTTCCCCTCTAATGACGGCTTTGTGAGCCGCCCAAACTGTTTCCATTGAAGTGTCCCCTGCTTTGTTTAATTTGAAGTATTCAGACAGAGATTTTTCGAGCATGGTGACTCTAATCAGATCTGTTAGAAGGGATTCATTTAGTCTCCAGGGTTTTAGCCCTGATTGTGGGGATGAAAGTTTGATGGACATGGTTACTAACGCATGATCTGAGAGGATCGTGTCTTTGGGATTGGGTAACTGCAGGATCATGTGGGTGTTAAGCACGTATTCCTATGTTATAATAGTTTAACTGCAGAAGCCCATAGCTTCTTAACCATTTCAATACAGGGCATTTATACACCTTTCAATCCCAGACCAAGTTTTAGCTTTCAGCTCTCTCACGCTTTGAATGCCAATTACTCAGTCATGCAACACTGTACCCAAACAGAATTTTTTTTAAAAAAATCATACAAATAGAGCTTTCTTTTGGTGGCATTTAATCGCCACTGGGTTTTTTATTTTTTGCGACATAAGTGAAAAAAGAGCGAAAATTTTGAAAAAAAAAACACTGTTTTTTAGTTTCTCTGATAAAATTTTGCAAATAAGTCATTTTGTTCATACATTTGGGCCAAAATTTATACTGCTACATCTCTTTGGTAAAAATAACCCAAATTACATTTTGTCTCTTTGAAAGTTATAGAGTCTACAAGCTATGGTGCAAATCATGGAAAATGTATCACATAAGATCACACCTGATGCACTGACAGCCTATCTAATTTCTTGAGGCTCTGAAATGTCAGGAATGTACAAATACCCCCCAAATGACCCCTTTTTGAAAAGTAGACAGTCCAAGGTATTTAGTAAGAGGCATGGTGAGTTTTTTTAAGTTGTAATTTTTTCCCGCAATTCTTGGGAAATAGAAGAATGTTTTTTTTTGTTTTGTTTTTTACAAAATTGTCAAAATAACAAGTTATTTCTCTTACGCAGCATATGCATACTTCGAATTATACCCCAAAATACATTCTGCAACTCTTCCCAAATATGGCGATACCACATGTGTGGGACTTTTACAAAGGCTGGCCACACAGAGAGGTCCAACATGCAGGGAGCACCGTCAGGGGTTCTAGGAGCATAAATGGCACTCTAATTTACTAACGACCTATTACATTTGTGAAGGCCCTGGAGCACCATTACAATGGAATTACCCACAAAATGACCCCATTTTGGAAAGCAAACATCCCAACGTCTATTCTATGAGGCATAATGAGTCTTTTGAACAGTTCATTTTTTTCCACAAGTCTCAGGCGTTCGGTCTGGGTGAGCACCTGATGAAGCCATTCCCCTAGAGGGCCCTCACCCTTTTTTAACTACCGGCTGGCCAGAGTATGAAGAGTCGTTTAGAATACCTTTGGGATAATGGCCAGCCGGTTCCGTCTGTTTCTGACAGCAATCCATATGGCGGACTACAAAATCAACCACATCATCTTATCCTGCTGCATATTGCACAATTATTTAAGGAAAAATACCCAAAATTATATTGCCTCAGTTGAGCCTGAGGCCGGACTTCCTGAGAATTCCCTGATGGGTCTGGATATTGGCCATCCTGGCTTGGCACACCAAAGTGTTAAACGTTAACGCAAAAGTTAACTCAGCCTTTTTTATCCTTACCTGCTCTGTGCAGTGTAATTTCACAGAACAGCCCTGAAGAGGCTTCTCCTCTTCTTGGTGTGCCACCATAGAAAGCTGCTAACTATGGTGGCACACCTGCAAGCTTAATCACAATCCACTGCCTGTGTCCATAAAACAGACAGCACTTCCTTGCCACAGGATTTGACTGACAGCAACCAGAGGAAGTGCTAAAAATGATCTTTAATCATGGCACTGACAAAAATCAAAAACACCTTTTAGCATAGTAAGGGAAGGTGAGAACTTCTGACAATGTTTTTTTTGCTGTTTATGTCTTCTTGTCCTAGTGACAATGCAGCCTCTTCCCTATTCTTCTACATGCATCACAGGAATATGATGTAAGCGAAAATTTCCCCAGCTGGGTTATGGACAGAATAAAAATCAGACAGGGAATTCTACTCTTCCTCACCATTTAAAATGTAAAAGATAAAAAAATATCAGTGCCTGTCCCTATCCCTGTAGCCCTAAATCTAAAACAATTTTAACAAAAAATATTATTTCAATAGGAACTGTATTATCACAGGGTTAATAATGCGAAATGCATGCTGAAAATTCTGCAAAAGTCTTCTCTAAATAAAAACAGTGCTCATGTTATCTTTTTGAAAACCATTGATTTCAGTACATGTTTATGTTTTGATGCTACATTGTCTAAAATCCTGAAAAAGGGTCTGTATCTTGGTTAAAAGCATCAGGTTTACTTTATCAGTGAAGCTAATGGCTCTACCTTTGCTCTCCTCAACCAAAATTGTTGCATTAATGCTGTAAAAACATCTTCAAAAAAAAAAGTGGAAAATATACTTACCTTACCCAGCCCTCTCGCTAGAAGATGCTCCTACACTGTGCTGGAATAGATTTGGGATCATCAGTGTTCCAAGCAGATTGTAACACAATCCTCTCCAGTGTGGAAACCAGAAGCAATTATATTGTATTTTACTTTTTTCCACAGGTTTTTTTTATGTTTACGGCTTTAGCACAGTGATTTTATATTAGGGGGGGCACTATGTAATAAATGGACCTTGTCTTTCAGTACCGGGACCATTTTAATTAATTTTTTTAGATTTAATCTTTACTAAACGTATGTATAGTTTACATGGTTTGTAAGGTTGATAAAAAGAGACAGGTCCATCCAATACAACCTGTTTATTATATATATATATATATATATATATATATATATATATATATATATATATATATATATATTATTTTACAACACCACTGAAGTGTGATTGTATTTTAGTGGAACAGAAAGGTAGAGTAGTTTGTGTAACTGATCTTATAGGTCACAGGGTACAATAGATGGACCCGAGGGTCAGCGCAGTTAGAGCATTCTTAAAATCATGGTACACGCTGGTAACCATCATCTGTCACCATCTAAACATTTACAATCATGCTGCCATTGTATTCATTTTAAAAAGATGACTAGTGGACAATAAACAACCTGAATGTTCGACCTGTACTGCTATATATTAAATGGCAAATAAACCAAGGAAAGTTTTTATTTTCTATTTAGAGGCTTTTACCTCCATGTGTAAAATACCGTATAAAATCACCACCACCTCTCTTCATGACCTCAAAGTTAAACCAAGTTGTTTTAGGCGCTTAGTATTTTTTCTTAAGTTGCATTCAAAATACTGCTCCTAGGAAACAAATATATTTTACTTGGCCCCTAACACATGGTATTTAATGTGCAGAAACATTATGTTTTCCAGGCATACACTTCCCACTGAGCATTTCTATCCTATGACTCCACAAGTGTAAAGAAAACAATTTTAGCATTTTATAAACCCCTTTTCTTGACCAGCAATTAAAACAATATAACAAAACTGCTTTCTTAGCAGTAAAAGTGTAACAATAAAAGTTTTGTTTAACAAACCCTTCAAGAAGAATTTTATAATAGAATATTATATCAGTTTCTGTAAGCATTTATCATTACTCATATCAATACATGGTGAGCGTGTGTGTGTGTGTTGGGGGGCTTTTCACAATAACTGGTCTTAGCTATTCTGTGTTGTTTCACCCTGATGTCTACTCCAGCAGTTGACAGATTTCAAACACTGTGCACTGATGATGACAACAAATAAACCAGAAAAAAAACTTTGTGCAAGCTTGAATAATGGAATCTCTATTTTTAAATTGTATATGTGGTAGCCAGTTGAGTCGTAACAGTTGGATAAATGCCCATAAAAGTATAGTTTACTAAAGGCAAATGCTCTGCTCACTTCCATCAGCCAATAATGTGCAAGCTAAAATGTTGTTTCTTTAATTGACAATATGGTAATATTTCTCTAGAACTGTATTTTCAGTTTACTTATCAGTGAACATTTGTGAGTTTTGCTTATTCTGAAATGTATGAACTGGTGATATTTGTGTACACATATAAATTACCCTTTAGGTTTTTGTTTTTTTTTGCTTCTTTTTCCTCAATGGAAAACCTTCATAACAAAGCAATTGCAATTGTAATTCAGGAACTTGAAAAGTGTTTTATTAGTACAATTTCAGTTCACTAATGCAACTTTCTGTAATATAAATGGGCTGGTAATAAAGATGAACAAATCACTAGAAATTCAATCTGGATTTGTCTGCTGTTTTATTTTTGGAGTATATGATGAAATGAGACATGTAAGTGCATCCTGTTTTAAGAAGGATTTATTCTTCTGAAGACTGCTTATAGTGAGGGGTTTTTGGTTGCTTTAGTCCTGTATGGTTATGCTTTCTTATTGGCTCCCAGGTCTAACTCCATAGAAGCCATCGTTCATATACACTGCACTATAATGGCCAATTAGCCAGATGTACGCAGTTTGGAATTAATGGCTCTATATTCGAATGCCGCGTACAAAGGATCGGAATTTGGTCGGAAAAATGTCTGATGGTTTTCCCAACGGAATTCCGAATTTCGCTTAAGCTGTCCTTCCTACACACGGTCACACCAAATTCTGACCACCAAGAACACGGTGATGTACAACACTTACGACGGAACTAGAAAAAGGAAATTCAATAGCTAGTAGCCAATAGCTTCTGTCTCGGAGTTGAATCTGAGCATGCGTGAGTTTTTGCATATCAGAATTGCATACACATGATCGGAATTTCCGATAGAACGTTTTTTCGTCGGGAAGATTGAGAATATGCTCTCAAATTTTTGCTGACATTCGGCCAGCTAAATTCCGGTGGAGCCTACACACGGTCGCATTTTTGGTTGAAAAGCTCTCATCAGTCTTTTACTGGCCGAAATTCCAATCGCGTGTATGCGGCATAAGTCTATATGTGCACTATACACCAATAATTCTGTATGTACATTTGGTCAATGGCATGTAAAGCAATAATTGCATAACTTTACCCATTGTCCTGAAATAAGTAAAATAATGACCTTATTTTTAGGATATTGGATGAAATGAGATGTGAATACCTTCTGTTTTAAAAAGGCTTTAGTGTGCAGCAAACTGATTAGAAGTAGGAATTTTTCATTGCTTTAATCCACGCTCATCATAACCGGTATTTATAATGTTAGTATAGGACTTTAAAAGGTGACAGTGAACTTAATTAATCCAATCTACATTGTGATTGTGGGCATTTCAGGAGACCCCCTTTATTATTACACATTTCTATGCAAAAAATAATGACTCTGTCAAAAAAAGGTTGTTTCGTGATGGGTCCAGTTACCTTATGGTAGCAACAGGTTAAGAAGGCAGAAAGTTGGACTTCATGGAGCCGGTTGTGTAACTATATCCCAAACAAAGCTAATGACTGACCAGAAGAATTAAACCTTCAGGCAAAAAATAATCTTCCTCTTGTTGGCCATGATTTGGGACACTGGGAATGTAAAAGGTTATACAGCCTGATGCAAAATAAAAAATTTGATTAGCTTAGTTTTGAAATATTCAAGTATTCAAGTTTTCCTCTTCACAAAAGAATATTTTTTTTCTTCTTAGTCATATACAAACTATGAAAAGAGCAAGTGTTTTCATTTGTCAATATGTATAACAAGTAGAGATGAATCCCTTTGTAACTTGTGTGTTTCATATGTACTGTAGATCTATGATATGGATGGTTGTTAATTGCTGCTCCATTGGGACTTTTGCATGCAAACAGCAATGTAATTGTAGGTGTCAGAAATTATAACCAGAAGGCAAAATATACATATGTAATTTTCAAAGTGTTAAAGGGTAGGATGGTCCCATACTATAAAATTTGATTGGTATGATAGAGAGCCACTCTGGACTAATATCCCGCTCCTTGTTTATTAATATATTGATGATATTAATAAGTATCCCAGGTGAGAATTTCCCCTGTTCTGCACCCCAGATCATGTAGTTGACAAATGCCCCTCCAAACCATAATAGTGTGTAGAAAAAAATTCCATGTCCAAGGATTTGAAAACATTGAGATCCAGTAAGCTAATGCTTAAGAATTTGTCTGTGATATAGTGACTTCAGACGATATTATGTGGGGGTCGATCACCTCTCTTGCCAGATAGACTAGCAATTTGTTTTAACTAGCTACGGCACCAAAATAATTTTTAATGAGGTTCTAAGCTTTTTATGATAGGTGTTTACTCCTTTTTAATTCTTGGACCTGGAAAGTGGTCTTAGAATGGTGATGAATGAAGGTGATGAAAAGAGTGGGAGATGTATATTTCTTCCTAATGTGAAACCTCTGTTCTTCTATTTTATTAGTATAGCCAGTCTTCCATTGGGAAACATTTCAATCAAACACCATTGGTAGAGGGTTGAATATAGGATGGTTAACACCAATAGCAGCTGGTAGTGAACCAAGTGACAACAGAAATGACAAATACAACAAATAGTACTACTGTGTAGCAAAGTTAATGTACATGGTTGCAAATTTGGTATGGCCATTGTCATCAGTAATCATATGCAAGACGAATGTGGTGTAGAACCCTATTTCAAACTCCTGTAGTTTTATCATCTTCCTTGTTCCCCGATGTGGTTCCACCATCCTCACTGTGAGTCCATCATCAGATTTTATTTCCAGTCTCACCACCTCCAGAGACTGGGAGAGGTACTTCTCAGACGGAAAAATGTGTGATGGCATCACGTGTTACTTGCAAACCTTCACCTTGCCCAAGCAAAAATTGCAGATCTACCTTCAGATCTACTTAAGAAACCTAGTTTGTAATTGAGTGTGAAGAACAATACTGATGCTATAGACCAGTAGGAAGGATGGTAGAATGGGTGAAATAGAACCTTAATGTAATTAATAATGTCATTGATTTACCAGATTACATCATGTTGGTACGACTTGCAACTAAATCGGGTAAGTCAATTGAAAATAGAGTATAAATGTTTCAATATACTGCATCTCACATTTACATTAAACTGTTATGTCCCAAAACTAATGTAAATGCACATCGTAATACACAAAAAAAACCTCTATTTGCTAAATTAACATAAACACAATGGGGGTTATTTATGAAAGGCAAATCAACTTTGCACTACAAGTGCACTTTCAGTGCACTTGAAAGTGCACTGAAAGTGCATTTGGAAGTGCAGTTGCTGTAAATATGAGGGGTAGATCTGAAATGAGGGGAGGCTCTGCTGATTTTATCATCCAATCATGTGCAAGCTAAAATGCTGTTTTTTATTTTCCATGCAAGTCACCCTTGGATCTGCAGTGCACTTGGATCTTGCAGTGCACTTGTAGTGCAAAGTGGATTTTCCTTTAGTAAATAACCGCCAATGTTTTCTCTAATATTTCATATTAAAGATCTTTAGGGGCATAAGGAAATACTGTAATTCTGGCAGTATATATTATACTTAGTAATAGTATCTCAAAGTTGATAATACATTTTAATATGTGTATTGTGAGGTTAAATATGGCATGAAAGACTGTAGAGATTATCAGAGTTTCTTGGTTCATTAATTCAAAAAGGAAGCAAGCACAAATCTAATTTTACAAAGAAATTTCTATAAAAAAAGAAAGAGTGAATTTAATAGGGTTGATATAATAGAACAAGGCATTTTAAAATTGCATGCTCAGGTGGACAATAAGCCCTTCAAAGATATTTCCGATCTTTGGAATTGGTGCACTAACTCAAAAGCTAGTACAGTAGTCACATTTAATAACCACTAGTCGAGACACTTGGCGACAATTTGCCATTAAGTACAAAGGTGACTTTTGGTTTGGAAATATATGATTGTAAATCACGTTACTTTATTATAAATAATCACATATTTTTTTGTTTTAAAGGGAATAATATATTTCACAACATTCTGTCACCGTTTTTCTTCTCTGTGCTTTTGTTCTTTTGAGGGTAAGGTGATTTCAATGTGCTTTTGAAAAAATATAATTCATATGTTTTTAAGTAGTTATTTTTTTGGTATTTTCACTCATTCTTTTGTTTAGTTAAAGATTTTCTATAGCATATCTTAAGAAATATATCTTTAGAAAGTGGTAAATATCTTAAGAAACATAGGCAACTATGTTAATTCTATAACATAGGCATACTTTCTATAATATATATAGAATATATGTGCAGACAGGGACACTCTTTTAGCAGAGACCTTTCTTACATACATATAGTTGGGTACTCAGGTGACTTAGGCTAGGATCAATACAAGCAGGTAGTGTAAATGCCATAGGATCAAAAGGAGTATTATCAATATGTGGGTGAAAATCAGAAGGTACACAACATAGAGCAAGATCTGTTTTTAAAAAGGTTGGAGAAATTTCTTCCTCAGCAGCACTGTTATCAGCTTGTGTATATAATGTATAAATTGTGGGTTAATAGGAGGCTAATAAACAGCTAACTTTAAAAAACAGATATATAATCCATATTCTGCAGTGGATGGAAATTCTATTGATGTGAAATTGCAGGTGGGGCAATAGGGAACAGATATGCTTTAAAATTCTAAAGAAAATGAATGTGGCCATGCATTCTGGGCAATGCACAGTGGTTGTCCCCAGATAACAGTATTGAGTTATCATTGGGTATACTGGCCTATGAATGTGTAAAATTTATATAAAGATCAGTCCATATTTCTACAATATATTTACTCATGAAAGTGTATTGAAAGTGTTTTTGTTGCTATTTTTACAAACTAAAAAGAACAGAACCCTGAAAATCAAACAACACTTAAAATCCTCACTGCCTATGCCACAGAACTCAGTTGCATTGAAGAGAGAATCTTGTTGAAACATTTACTACGTGTGACACTTCCAGGGGTTTCAGCCACTAAGGTTGGGTGAGTGGTTTGCGTGGCACGTGCCAGAGCATTTTTAGCCACTAAGGTCTACCAAATGCCCTGCAATGCACTGGGCACTGCAGTAAAAGCTGGTTGTTAAGGCGAGGGGCTGGGAAGCCGGTTGCAGAGTCCTTAACAACATCATCTGTCAATAGGCTTCCCAACTTAATACAAAAAAAAACCAATACTAGCAAAAAAAAAAAATTGTAAATAGGGTCTGGTATGGATTTTAAGGGGAACTCCATACCAAAATGTAAAACAACACAGCATGGAGTCCCCCCAAAATCCATACCAGACCCTTGCCCGAGCATTCAGACTGTCAGGTCAAGAAAGGGGGGCAAGCAAACATTGCCCTCATGAACCATACCAGGCCACACACCCTCAACATGAGGGGGGTGGTTGCTTTGGGGCAGGGAAGACTCTGCCCCTTTGCCTCAAAGCACCTTGTTCCCATGTCGATGGAGACAAGGGTCTCATGCCCACAACCCTGGGCTGTGGTTGTGGGGGTCTGGGTGCAGGGGGCTTATTGGAATCTGGAAGCCCCCTTTAAGAAGGGGGCCCCCAGATCCCGGCTCCCCCCCATGTGAATAAGTATGGGGTACAAAGTAAAAAAAAAAAAAAAACACAGAGACAGTTTTTGACAATCTCTTTATATAAAGGAAAGATAACAGTAGTAACTAAAGCACACAGTAGTAACTAAAGCTGATCATACACTGATCAAAATTTGGCTGGATCAGCAGGGACTGTCCAAATTCTGGTCAGTGTGGGACTATTGCTGCTCAACAGAAGTTAATTGTTTGATTTACTTCTGTTGAAGTAACATGACGGAAAATGTTTGTTGATCAGTGGCTGCAGCCAATCAGCTGCAATTGCTGATTCGTGTATTCTGACAGCAGCAGGTCTAGTGCATGTGCCAGTTTACACCAGAATCACACAGGAATGTGCTCCATCTTCCTGTGCCATTCAGTGCAATGCTATTTTCAGCCTATTAATTTGAAAGTGCTGAAATTGCACTGAATCTCACCAAAAGTAGTGCATTATCCTGTGGTCCCATGCGATCTGAAACAGGCAAATGTACTGCGTTTGGGGTGTTGTTAGGAATCTATTAACACTCGCAGGTGATTGCACACCCAGAGTACCTGGAACATGGTGCTGTAAATGTACAAGGAACTAGATTTTCCTGCACCACTTTCCGGTATGAACAGGCACTTAATGTCCCAGCAGGAAGGATTCCTCCATTCACGTTTGTATAGATGGAGGAATCTGTCTATGATCATTTTAACCAGTTGCCAACCGCTGCACACCAATATACTTCGGCACAATGGCAGCGGTGGGCAAATGGGTGTACCTGTATGTCCCCTTTAAAGATCCGGGGATAGCATACGTGTGTGCCCGCCATGTACAGCGTTACCGTGCCCGCGGGACCAGCGGACTTGATGTCTGCCAGTCTCCCAGTGATCATGTCACGGAGCCTCAGAACGGGGAGGTGCCTATGTAAACAAAGCACTTCCCCATTCTGGCTTTGGCATGACAGAGATCACTGCTCTCTGTCATCGAGAGCAGTGATCACTGTTATGTCACTAGTAACCCATCCCCCCCAGTTAGAACCACGCCCTAGGACACACTTAACCCCTTTATTGCCCCCTATTAGTTAACCCCTTCACTGCCAGTGTAATTTACACAGTAATAAATGCATTTTATAGCACTAATCGCTGTATAAATGACAATGGTCCCAAAATAGTATTAAAAATGTCCGATATGTCCGCCATAATGTCGCAGTCCCAATAAAAATCAGCAGATCGCCGCCATTATTAGTAGAAAAAAAATGATAATAAAAATGCCATAAAACTATCCCCTATTTCATAAGCGCTATAACTTTTACGCAAACCAATCGATATGTGATTATTGTGGGGTTTTTTTTGCCAAAAATATGTAGAAGAATACGTATCGGCCTAAACTGAGGAAAACATTTTTTTTTATATATTTTTGGGGGACATTTATTATAGCAAAAAGTAAAAAATTATGTTTTTTTTCATATTTGTCTCTCTTTTTTTGTTTATAGTGCAAAAAATAAAAACCTCAGAGGTGATCAAATACCACCAAAAGAAAGCTCTATTTGTGAGGAAAAAAAGGACGTCAATTTTGTTTGGGTGCAATGTCGCAATTGTTAGTTAAAGGGATGCAGTGTCGAATCACAAAAAAAGTGTTTTGGTCAGGAAGGGGGTAAAATCTTCCGGGGCTGAAGCAGTTAAGGGGCCAGTGGAAGGAACCACAATATACCACAGTGGGGGATCAGGCTTCCAATACACACAGAGGCCACTTTCTTTACCACAACAGAGTTCAGGGGCATGGGAAATGGTTGCAGATGAGTTGAGTTTTAATTGTTTACCTGGCAGGGAACTGCTTTTTTTTCAGCCTTCAAAAATAGAAAAATAATTGCTTCAAACCCTTTGTGCTGGATTTTGATCTTCTTTCACTATTTTGTATCCTGCCCAACAACAAGCATGAACAATGAAATGCATTGTGATTTTGCTACAAAAGCTAGTTTATATCTGAAAATACAAAGGTACATTAGTAGTTCTGTAAATTTTTAAATGACATCAAATTCTGTACTTTAATGAAACCCCACTTTAAAAGTTATGTTTTGTAAGGAGAGTTGTTCAAATGAATCTTTGTTCTCTAAGACTCTTTTCACACTGGGGAGCTTTGCAGGCACTACAGCGCTAATAATAGTGCATGCAAAGCACCTTGAAAGAACAGCTGCTGTGTCTCCAGTGTGAAAGCCCTCAGGGCTTTCACACTGGAGTGGTGTGCTGGCAGGATGGTTAAAAAAGTCCTGCTAGTAGCATCTTCGGAGCAGTGAAGGAGCAATGTATACACCGCTCCTTCACTGCTCCTGCCCATTGAAATCAATGGGGCAACGTGGCTATACAGCCGGCAAAGTGCTGCTGCAGCAGTGCTTTGCGGTGGTTTTAAACATTTCTCAGCGGGACTAAAACTGCCCGCTAGTGCCTGAATACCGCAGCTAAAACGATGGTAAAGCAGCGCTAAAAATAGCGCCATTTTACTGATGACACCACTCCTGCCCCAGTATGAAAGGGGCCTAATGTAGTTTTGCTTTATATAGTCTTTTTTTTTTCATTTTTCAGTAACTGTTTAATTAGGGACAATTCATTATAATTTTTATCTTTAAAGTGGAAGTCCAGTTAAAAATTAAAATTGTTCTATTAATTCTATGTAAATATCTTTATCTTTGACATTATTCATTTTTCTGTATAGCTGATTGCCAAGCTGAGAACGTCTAATCAAAGCTAGACAATCAGCTACTTCCTGTTCTTCAGGGACAACCTTACTTCTTTATTTCTGAATTCTACATGGGGGCCTCTCACTTCCTAAAAATGTTGTCCTTCTCTCCTACACAGGCATACCTACTGTTCATTCTAACCACCCCTGTCTTGCCCAACCCTACCCAGCGCCGCACCCATCCCTCCTATCCTTAGTCAGACAGAGATGGATAACTCATTTTGGTTACTAGCTGCCTTAGAGAGAGAGAGAGAGAACAGGTTTCAACTTTGAAGTGGAAGTCCAGTCAAAAAATGTTTTTTTCCTATCCTTGCGCCTTTTAAAATCAGTGACTTTGAAAAGGTGCCTGCCTACTTTGATGCAAGTTTTGATGCGACTTTGATACAGAGTGTAAAGTTGGATCAAAGCTGCACTCAGTCACAGTCAAAATCGCACAGCTTTGCAGTCGCACTAGTGGAAATGTAGCCTAAGGCTAAAGGGCAACTTTAATATAACTTTGAGTGTAGCTTTGATCCAACTTTACACTCTCTGGATCGAAGTCGCACCAAAGCATTGCACCTTTTCAAAGTCATTGATTTTCAAAGTTGCATAGGTGGGAATGGGTGCCATTGAAATCAATATGCCGTGACGTGTCATGCAACTTTTTGTGTCCAAAGTTTAATGACAAGTTGCACTAGTGAAAACAGAGCCTGAGGCCGCGTACACACGGGCGGATTGTCTGTCCAACTTAGTCCGCTGAACCGTGTTTCAGTGGACAATCCGCTCGTGTGTGGGCTTCAGCGGACTTTTTCAGCGGACTGTCTGACGAACAAAGTCTTACGGAATTTCCGTAATTTTGTCCGTTCAAACTTGGTTTTGTCCGTCCAAACTTGGTTTCAGCGGACAGTCCGCTCGTGTGTAGGCAAGTCGGACGGACTAAGTATGACGCATGCTCAGAAAGGATTTACACGGCCGAAGGTTGCATTGCAGTGTATAGGACGTCGTTTTTCTAGTCCCGTCGTACGTGCTGTACACGTCATCGCGCACGCTTTCAGCGGACTGTCTGCTCATCGTGTGTGGTCAAGTCCGTTCATTCAAATTTTGAACGGACTGTCTGTCGGATTGTCTGACGAACTTAGTTGGGCAGACAATCCGCCCGTGTGTACGCGGCCTTAGTGTGGTTGCCTGTACTTTGATCATTGTAGACTGTGAGCTGAGACCCCAGAGAACTTCCAGCTACACTGACAGTTAACCCCTCCCCCCTCCCCTGTGTCCAGCTTCCTTATCCTGTGCGCAGCTATACTGTATATGTGCACTGCACCTCCTATCCCCCTGTGTGGATGGGGCTTTTTATTTCTTCATTTTCTCATGAATTAGGATGTACAATGAGAGAACACTGGGCAGGAACCTATGCTCAACTCCTCCCATCCTGTATATGCCCACTGGTTACACCGGAACAGTGTCCCTCCCAGGAAGTGATGTCACTAGCTTTCAGGAACCACACCCACTGGCGACTTTTAGGCTCTGAAGGAAGTAGAATTGAAGTCATGTGACGGCACTGGATTCTGCAAAATAAAGGTAGAACAATTGAGATTTTTTCATTTTGAGACATAAAACTTAGCTCACATTAATGATTGCATGGGAGAATTTAAGTGTTAGGGTGGGCACAGTTGTTATTACAAATTACAATTTTTTTATAACTACATTAAAATCTATTTCTAGGCAAATTTTGTTTTGTTTTGGATAGAGTAAGAAATGTGTTTATCACTATGTTAAAATGTATTTCTAGACACCAATTTTTTTTTCTTAGTTTTGGAAAGACTGGAGAAGGTTGAAGATGGTCATACAGCCAGCGGGCTGAACAAAAAAAAAAAACTGAGCCGATACCCTCATCCACACATTTCAGATAGATGCAGGAATCTTCACCAATGTGTCATTGTATTCTGACAGAGGAAGAGTCGGCTGGACTCCTTTCATAATGTCAGACATTTACACTGATCAGTGCTGCAGCTTACTGGCTGCAGTGTTGATTGAGATACATTTTTCCCATTCATGAGCAGTTCATCAGTAGATTGACTACTCTCAAACAAGATTAGCTATAGATGGCTTGAAATCTGGCAGGTCCCTGCTGAATCGGACAAACTGCCATCCACCTATAGACAGCTATAGGCCTGGTTTACACTAGATGTGGTGCGAATTCACAGCAAATTTGCTACAAATCCACACTGCATCTAAATCGCAAACCTGTTCATGTGAACTGATTGCGGAGTGTATGTTAAGTTAAAGACACTATCAAAATGCAGCGTGATTCTGGTGAGGACAAAAAAAGGGTCCTGCATGAATATGGGATGTGAATTCAGGCATGCAGTTTGCATGGCTGAATCACATCGCACAGACATTGCATGTGTTCAGTAATGCGGGGGGAATCACATGCAATGTCTGGTATCGCACTAGTGTGAACCGGGCCTTAGACCATCTGTTACATTTTTGCCCATTCTCCTCTGACCTCTGACATCAACAAGGCATTTTTATCCACACAACTGCCACTCACTGGGTAATTTCTCTTTTTCGGACAATTCTCTGTAAACCTAGAGATGGTTGTGCGTGAAAATCCAAGTAGATCAGCATTTTTTTAAATACTCCAGCCCAGCCCATCTGGTACCAACAACCGTGACAACCGTGACAAGTTCAAAGTCACTTAAATCCCCTGTCTTCCCTATTCTGATGCTCGGTTTGAATTTCAGTAAGTCGTCTTCACCACATCTAGATGCCTAAATGCAGTTGCTGCCGTGTGATTGGCTGATTAGCAATTTGTGTTACCAAGCAATTGAACAGGTGTACCTAATAAAAGGGCCAGGGAGTGTACATTTTAAGTCAAATTATTATGCCTAATTTTTGTAAACTGTAGGCTGTATTCTTCAAAGATTATACTAGTGAATATTTATAGTCAAAATTACCTGGACAATCATGCAAATTTGGAACCTATGAGAAGTCCTAGGGCCGGTCCACAGTGGTGCGATGCCAGGCATCGCATTTGATACGCATCGCATTGCTGTGCAGATCACATGTGTGCGATGCAAATTCAGCCACTGTATAGCTGAATTTGCATCGCATTCGGACCAAACTCACGCAGGATCCTTTTTTTTGTCTGCGCCAGAATCAGATAACACGCAATCCGTTTCCTGTCCGAATTCATAGTTCACCCTGCAATCTGCAAACCAATCTGGGAGTGTCATTAACTTTGTATTGACACCCACAGCGGTTTGCAGGGGGCAGTGTGAACTGCTGGCGTTTCGGGTGCGATGCGGGAACACGCACTGGATTTGCAGGGTTTCCTGCATCGCACCAGTGTAAACCAAGCCTTATGGTCTCAAACTGACGGCCCTCCAGCTGTTACAAAACTACAAGTCCAATGAGGTATTGCAAGGCTGACAGTTACAGGCATGACTTCCACAGGCATGATGGGACTTGTAGTTTCTCAACAGCTGGAGGGCCGCCAGTTTGAGACCCCTGCCTTATGGTCATTTACATTGAAAACCCTGAGTCTGACATCATACAGCTGCTGTTACTGAATTCATAATATATTTTTATACAGTTATACAGTTATACAGTTTACCACTGATCAATGTGTCTTGTGTAAAAAAAAAAAAAAGTCTGACTTTTTATCAGTCTTTACTGGAAGTTGGTTAAATTGCATGAAAGCACTGATGTTTTTGACATCTTCAGTTCAGCTGTAAATATAATAGATTTTTATCTAGGGCAAGCTCCATCAGGTGGTCTTGGAATGTAATACCCATATGCTGATTGAATACCACCTGTGAAGTCACTGATTCATTTTCTTTTGGCTTTACATTTATTGGATTTGTCTGCTGTATGTGTAAGGTTATGACATGAACTACAGGCAACTCTGATTCATTCAGCGGTGAAGATGAGGGGAAATGTAGGTTATGAAGTCCAAGACAAAGAACTGGAAACATGATAGTAGGTGATATAGATTTTTATGAGCAGTGGTTTAGATTAGAAGAACAGACTGACAGTTCACCCCATTCCTTTATGCAACAGATAATCACAGATGTCTGTTGCCAGCAAATTACATGAACAGTATTTCTGAAGGATCTATACACCACAAAACAAGAGGGGACAGGTATAAACGGTATAAACTACATGGCAGTTTTAGAACATAACGTAAAACTTGCTGTCTGTAGTTGAGCAGATCTAGCCAATCAGACTGCGTAGTGAGCTACAAGCATCATATCATAAAAAAAAGAAAAAAAAAAAAAAATATATATATATATATATATATATATATATATATATATATATATATATATATATATATATGACAAGGACTATTACAAAAGAACTAAGGCCCCAAAATATCCTATCAAATTTTAATTCATTAAGTCAGGCTGTGGCACACCTTCTGGACCACAGTTACTATAATAACATCTGTGCACCATTGCCTAGAGCAGAAGGGTTAAAGGAAGAAGAATTTACATTTACACTTTTCCCTCTTTTTTCCATCTTTGTGGCTTCTCAGAAAAAGAAATAGAGAGCTATGGGGCTACGGCACATTGTCCCAGAGACAATCTGATATCTACAGTGCTTTGAAAAAGTATTCATACCCCTGTACACTTTCCACATTTTGTCATGTTACAACCAAAAACGTAAATGTATTTTATTGGGATTTTATGTGAGCAACACAAAGTGGCACATAATTTTGATGTGGAAGGAAAATGATAAATGGTTTTAAATTTTTTTTTATATAAATAAATATCTGAAAAGTGTGGCATGCGTTTGAATTCAACACCCTTTACTCTGATACTCCTAACACGAATTTAGGGGAACCAATTGCCTTCAGAAGTCATCTAATTAGTAAATAGAGTCCACCTATGTGGAATTGAACCCCAGTATAAATAAAGCTGTTCTTTAGCCCTGTAGCCCTCAGAGGTTTGTTAGAGAACCTTAGTGAACAAACAGCATGATGAAGGCCAAGGAACACACCAGACAGGTCAGGGATACATTTCTGGAGATGTTTAAAGCAGGTTTAGGTTATAAAAAAAATCCCAAGCTTTGAACATCTCACGGAGCACTGTTCAATCCATTATCTGAAAATGGAAAGAGTATGGCACAACTGAAAACCTACCAAGACATGGCCGTCCACCTAAACTGACAGGAGAGGGAAAGGAGAGCATTGATCAGAGAAGCAGCCAAGAGGCCCATGGTAACTCTGGAGGAGCTGCAGAGATCCACAGCTCAGGTGGAAGAGTCTGTCCACAGGACAACTATTAGTAATGCACTCTACAAATCTGGCCTTTGTGGAAGAGTGACATGAAGAAAGCCATTGTTGAAAGAAAGCCATAAGAAGTCCTGATTGCAGTTTGAGAGAAGCCATGTGGGGGACACAGTAAACATGTGGAAGAAAGTGCTCTGGTCAGATGAGACCAAACTTGAACTTTTTAGCTTAAAAGCAAAACGCTATGTGTTATGAAACTATAACACTGAACATTACCCTGAACCATCCCCGCGGCAAAACAAAGTGGTGGCAGCATCATGTTGTGGGGATGCTTTTCTTCAGCGGGGACAGGGAAGCTGGTCAGAGTTGATGAGAAGATGGATGAAGCCAAATAAAGGGCAATCTTAGAAGAAAACCTGTTAGAGTCTGCAAAAGACTTGAGACTGAGGCGGAGGTTCACCTTCCAGCAGGACAACAACTCTAAACATACAGCCAGAGCTACAATGGAATGGTTTAGATCAAAGCATATTCATGTGTTAGAATGGCTTAGTCAAAATCCAGACCTAAATCCAATTGAAAATCAGTAACAAGACTTGAAAATTGCTGTTCACAGACACTCTCTGTCCAACCTAACAGAACTTGAGCTATTTTGTAAAGAAGAATGGGCAAAAATGTCACTCATTAGATGTGCAAAGCTGGTAGAGACATACCCAAAAAGACTTGCAGCTTTAATTGCAGCAAAAGGTGGTTCTACAAAGTACTGACTCAGGGAGGCTGAATACAAATGCACGCCACACTTTTCACAGATTTATTTGTAAAAAAAAAAGTTGAAAACCATTTATCATTTTCCTTCCACTTCACAATTATCTTCCACTTTGAATTGATTTATCACATACAATCCCAATAAAATACAATGACATTTTTTGGTTGTAACATGACAAAATGTGGAAAATTTCAAGGGGTGTGAATACTTTTTCAAGGCACTGTAAATACATTACAGTCCTACACACTTTACCTTGCTATAAAGGATGGTTATGCATAGCTATCCCCAATGATCCAGCAATGCAGCCAAACTGCTATTGACAAGCACATCAGTCAAGATATATGCATCAACTTCAGATGAATGCTTGCTATCAATGGTTCTGTTTTCCTTTTAAATTATGAATATTTCATTCAAATGAGCACAGAGACCCATACAGTGTGCAAAAAGGTTGTGTTTATGCACCCGATAGAACAGGGGTGCAGCTGTGGCCAGCAGTCTGTTAAATATCAATGGCGGGCTGACAAACACAGAGACTGTAAGGATAGTCCCACACTTCCAAGCAGTTACATCTGTATAAGGATGGATGCAAGACCTTGAATACAGTCTGTCTGGGTCCAGGCCCTTGCAATTATTTCTGTACAGTTATTGGCTATGGCTGCATGGAACACCTGTGCCTCATGGGTGCAATAAACTCAACCATTCTGTCTGGGCCCCTGCCATGGGTGTCCGCAGAACTTTTTTCAGGGGGGGGCATTATTTTAGGGTCCCCCATGCACCTCCCCTTTTCGACAATGTCTTTATCACATTATCATGGTCAGAGACTGCAGACGTACAGTTCCTAAGATTAGTAATGGATAATGACCAACAGGCCCTTTTACCAGACCCAGCGAAACTACAGCAGTGATCCCTCCGGCTGGACGATCGATCACTCTGGGTCCCCCGGGGGCAACTCTGGTCAGTAGTGTAGCATGTCTGTACCCTGGTCTCTCTGGCTTCCGCCCGGCACACTCCTCATTCTTTGTCCTGTACCACTCTCTCCCTCAGCTTTTTTCCAGGCTGTAGTCTCTCAATCTCTCTCTTGATCGAGCTGTAGCCTCCTCCTGGGGAAAATGGGGCTACCAATCTTTGGGACTGCATGTCCCATGATGCTCTCCTCTCCTGGTCTCCTTTGATTGGCCCTCATTTATGGCCAATAGGGAAGGAACAGAGTGGGCAGGAAGCCCTGATAGCAACGCAACTGAATTTAAGATCTGGTCCCCAATTCCAGGGGGGGCACTTGACCCCCCTTGCCCTTACCTGCGGACGCCCATGGCCCCTGCGGCCCTTAAAAAGAACATTTTGCAACAACAGCAAAATAATGGTAAAACAAATTCTTGACAAGTAAAATTAAATGAAAGCTAAGAAGATTTTTTAGCAATGAAGTGTATGTAGCTCAAAGTACTAAAGCATGAGGGTAAGTGCCAGCTGATTAGCATATTTAGAAGAAGGTCAGTGATGGAAGTCTCCATATTTCTTTAAATACAGGTTTGCTTTAAAGTGGTACCGATACCTCATCTTGCACATTCAGAACAAAATGTTCTTTGTAAAGGGATTTTAGTGTAGGCAGTGACAGAGTCAAGCATGGTAAGGGAGTTCCAGCAAGGTTAATATCAAGGTTGGGGGAGACATTCATAAAGTTTCTTCCATTGTGCAATGAATGGACAAGGTGAAAGCATCTCTTTAACATACCAACTTGTATTACTTCTTATCTTTTGATTATTTTACATGGCAAAATTCAGGCTATTTCAATTATGTTTGTTTATGGAGCTAATCAAGAGCAGCCACTGTTTGAGATTTCTGAACTAATGATTGAACAATTCAAACAGAGCCGTAGTTCCCCAAGATCTAGCTGTTGAGATCTGCCATAGACGATCCAATTTAGCAGGTTCAGGCAATAGTAATCTTAACAAAGTAGGGCCTAACCCTTTCTATATATATATATATATATATATATATAGAAAAAAAAAATAGGCAGAAAAATATGTTCTAGTATGCCATTTACAGGGGCCATATGTTTAAACTTTGTTACAGTTGGCACAGGGGGACTTTTTTGTATTCAATGGGTACTTCATTATTCCATGAACAATCAATACATCTTAAAGAGCATATAGAATAGTTCTATGAAAAGTATTCTGCATTTAATTTAAACCCTTAATATAAGCCCTTTTTCAAGCAAGAGTCGTAGTACCTACAAGTACAGGTTTAGTAATTATTATACTGAGTGAATATTCAGCTGAAGCAACAGAAGCACTCATTTAAATTTATTGTAAGTTAATAAGATTTTTGAATGTATGCTTTACAGTTATTTTTAAGATATTTTGTTCATTGTGACTTTTAATGCCCCTTAAATACAAGGGTTTCTGTAGTGGATCTTGAAATCTTGCAATTAAAGTGACACATATCAGAGTAGGATACAGTTTTGCTTTAATTGCTACAGAATTCAGTGTGCCAGCCAATTTCAACACATTTTTTCTCTGAAGGTGTGACAAAAATAATATTATCTTGTTCTCTTGATATTACGCATGACAATTTTTTGAAACTTCAGACATGGCCATGTCTCTATTTTCTCTGTTAATACTGTTCAGTGGTAAATAACAGAGAGCTAGTAATTTCCTATTCACTAGTAAGTAAGTAATTTCCTAGTCACTTATGCAAATTCTATATAGATTTATACGAATAAATATTTACATCCAAGTTGTAGATGTGATTTGTACAATCTAAGCTTTAGCCAGGCTATACACGGCTCAAATTTTTTCTTTAAAAAATATTATCTAAGAATTTCCATTCAAATTTTCCACCATTAGTGGGCTGCAGCAACAGCCGATTTTTGTGTGGCCATTGAATTTCAGTAATCGGACATGTTGTAAATTTCTTTACAATTTACAGATTTTCTTAACAATGATGGGAGAATCATGCGAGAAATGTAATCAAAAAAGAAATGTTCATGTGCAAGAAAAGAAAATTCCCAGAAAGAAAAGAAGATTCCCAGCCACAAAAATTATTTTGTGTAGCAACATGAGGGGAAATTGAAGGATCGCTGATGAAGTCACGTGATCGTGACACTACGCGTCAGACCAGATAGGCACTGGGAGTAAGTTGCGAACTCACCGCTCGTGGTGCTGTGCTTCGTTTGTTTATTTTAACGTGAGTACATTTGGCTCTTTGTTTTAATAAAACATACTTATTCTTAAAATACTTCACGATCTGGACCTCCATTCTTCTCTCTCCCCTATACATTCACATTGGATCCGGAGTCACTTTTCTTGTTTCCTATACCTACCTCTGAAGTATTTAAAGAAAATATCCCCACTGGCCTGTGGCAGGAATCTGGATGACCTTTGGCCATCTTTACATTTTCACATGCCGTTACCTTCTGGTGGTAAGGTAAGGGACCACCTTGCACAGGGGTGTATTTTAGGGGGAACCCCGCATAATTTTTTTAAAATTTGATGCGGGGTTCCCCTTAATATCCATACTATACCTGAAGGGCCTAGTAATTGAATTTGGGGGAACCAATGACTTTCAATGACTGTTCTCTGTATTATGGGAGCTGACAATTCATTATAGCTGGGAGTGATTTTAAATGACTTTTTTTCCTGCTATTACTTTTTTGCATTGATACATGTCCCCTGGGCAGGACCCAGGTCCCCAAACACTTTTTAGGACAATAACTTGCATATTAGCCTTTAAAATTAGCACTTTAGATTTCTCCCATAGACTTGTACAGGATGTTCCGCGGCTTTTCGAATTTGCCGCAAACACCCCAAATTGTTCACTGTTCACCGAACAGGCAATGTTCAAGTTGAACATGAGTTCGACTCGAACTCGAAGCTCATCCCTACTTAACACCTTACCGGCTGCTAGGCCTAGTGAGAGTAGGTCTATCCATGGGTTGTGAAAATCCAGCTGTGAAAGGTTATTATCTGGATTTATTATATAAAGACTTTCCATTTTTGACAGTCCAAAGTACCTGAACTTCCTCCTAACCCTCTACCCTAAACTGAGAGATCTTGTTTCTGTTTCAAATAAATAACCCAAAAGAAGATCCAGTGTCAGTTTCTGCCTTTCTTTGGGCCATCTACCACGGGAAACCCTAGACTGAGACGAGGTCAAGAAGGTAACGGTAAGCCCAATAAAACCAGCAGCTCCTTCGAGGGTCAGTGCTACATGTGTATTAAATCTTTTTCCAGGGTCATCTTCAGCTGTAGGAATAATCACAATTTGTGCTTTAATATTTATAAAAACATCTTAGTGGGTATTTCACTTGACAGCCCACTTTGACAGTATAAAGAAACATTTTTCAATAACTCATATATAACATAATTTTTTCACATAAAATTATCTGAGATGTGATTTAGTTACCATAAGACTGAAAAGAATTCTGTCTTTAAGGGTTTCATGATCAATATGTGTATGCAAGTGTGTGATTATATGAGGGGCTGTGCAATTTTGACATGAATGTAGAGTAAAAAATGAGCACATGCCTACAGATTCATTTGATCTAACTAGAGGAGAGCACAGTTGTTGCAATTTGTCCCTTGACAGCGCTTAGGTTTGTAGTATGGATCTATTAAACTTTTAAAAGCAGATGCAGCAAATTAGCTGCAGGTTACTGAGATTATAGAAATATATGGCTTGCTAGAAGCCTTTTTCATAGACTTGAAAATGGTAGTCAAAGGTCAAAGTCAAATGGAATGACAAGTTAAAAGCAATATTGCACTTTTGTATTCCACGGTTTATGTTTAACCACTAGAGGATCGGTGGATATAGTGGAACAGCTGGTCAGCGTACTTGCTGTTCGGACAGGCCGTCAAAATATTTTTGTTCTGATGAGCATACAATGCCTCCATTACTACTGTTGTTAGTGTAAGCTGAGGGCAAAAAGCTAGTTGTAGCTTCTCTTTGCATTGTGACTGCTGTGATGGCTAAGCAGAGCAATCACAATGTAAACAGTGGGGTTGATTTACTAAAACTAAAGAGTGCAAAATCGGGTGCAGAAGATTTCGCACTTTTCAGTTTTAGTAAATCAACCCCAGTGTGTAGTACTATTTACTTTGAAAGCTATCCCCTTACTCTCACATTGTGAGATTATTTTGGGGGATTTAAAGTGCCAGTAACCACCAATAATTAAGAAGGGGGATAGGGGGTTTATAATGTGATTGATTACCAATGATTGTGGAATTGTTTTGGGGGTTAATATGCCACTGAACACCAGTGTTGTGAGACTTTTTCATGGGGCATAAAGTGCTGTTGACAACCAATGATAGGAGGTGGGGGTTTTCAAAATGTCATTGACCCTCAATGATTGTGGCATTATTTGGTGGGTGAGGGAGGGGGTTAAGTGCTTTGGGTTTATCCATGACATCTAGCCACTGTATATCAAAAACTTTCAACCAAACACTGTGCTATTCTTATAAATAAATACAACACAAAAACCAAAAAATGAGCTGCTAACACACCACAAGGGTACAAAGTGTAACGTGATAAATGCTATATAAAAGTGTAGCGCTTCAAAAACCAGGCATGTTTATACCATCCTTACAAAAATATCTTATATGTGTAAACTTATGTATATACATTCAGTGAATATTCACAATGTGAAATAGTGCACATAACATATAAAATTTTACTGTAAATCACATATAGATATTAATTGCTATATATATATATATATATATATATATATATATATATATATATATATATATATATATATATAGCTATAGCTATAGAGTGATTCTAAGAAAGAATTCAAACAAAAGAAAAAATCAAAAAAAAGGAAAAATCAAAAAAAAGGAAAATCCAAACATAAAAATGCAAAGTCTATTGTGTATAGTATCCGTGTATAGTCCACAAGTGTGCAGGAAATATCATACACCTCCTTCATAAAAAATCATGCAGTCACCACGTGGTATTCCCTTCACCAAGCGAAATGGACGCTTACCGGATTTATTGGATCCACACAAATTTACATTTGGAGGATCACATAAGCTCATACATATGTATGCAGATTCCTTCAGCAGTGCATTTTCCAGGGGGATTTCAAATATAGCTATTCCATTCGTGTACTGGGAAGTAAATTATCTCCAGCCATACAAATCCATAGGAGTAGTTGAACACATATTTAGTCTCCTAAAGATTGTGTTATACAGCCGTCCCTGCAATCATCTTGGTGTCCATTACTAATTTTGCTGTGTACCCACAGCAGTGAGGTAATTGTATAGTATTTACACTATCTGCACGGATCATCACGGATGGATTGACTGCCCAGCACGTTGCACGTTTAATTTAGTGTGTTTACCGAATTGCACGATTTGATTTAATTGTGTATGGGACATTTATATCTTCAATCACGCTGGTCACTTGGATTTAATATTTTATAATTTTTTCCTTTTTACTTATACCTGTTTTTGCTTCATTATATACACATTGTAATACGTTCCCACATCCTATATATGTATTTTGGTCTATATGGTAAATTTGCGTTTTTTTGCACATTGAGTCACCTTATGGTCTATGCACTAGTTATCACTTTATTATATGCACAGAGGTATCCTCTGATTTATTTATGCACGGTTGCACCTTATACAATTTATAATTGCACATTAGTGGTTCACTGCGATTATCGAAAGTCTTGAAATTAGCGCATCACACTTTTTCTACTTATTTATACAATCAGCAGAGCTTCCCCTCATTTCAGATCTTCCCCTCAGATCTACAGTGACTGAACTTCTAAGTGCACTTGTAGCGCAAAGTGAATTTTCCTTTGGTAAATCAACCCCAGAGTGCAGTCACAAACAATAGTGGTTTCAAATTTAACAGCTTCACCAAGAGCCAGTAGAGTTTGTGATAAAGATTTAGTGGGCAAACCGACTAGTTTACAGTAGTAGTTAAGTTGCAGTATACGCTAGATTTGTACCACAAAATGATTTCTTAGCACACTAGTAGCATACCTCATCGAATCTTCTTGAAGAAGCTGTGAGCCCCTCACTGGCTCAAGAAATTATAACAAATGATTTCGGCCCCTTTCACACATGCGGACCGTTCGTTTTATCAATCACATTTTTTTCTGTTTGTCATCAGTTTTTCAACCATTTTTATACATTTTTTACATCTGCCAGCTAGAGTCCTTAACCACTTGAGTCCCAGAGCTATTCTTTCATGCAAAAACAGACCATTTATCTGTTTACATCCTTTTTTCATCCGATCTGTATTATTAACGGAAAAAAAAGGACTTTGATCTGTTCCAAAAAATGTATGTTGACGGAATCAGATGTAAACGGATGTAAATGGATGATCATCCATTTTTCCATACAGATGCATTGATGCCCGTTTTTCATGTGCTGTGATAGAACATTTAGGGAACTTGCCTTTAAAGAGGTTGCACCAACTGTGTAGAGAGCACAGACTATTCAAAACTTAAACAGTGGTTTGTTTGTCACACCCTTTTTCTCTTCCTAAGTTTCCCACTACAGTACACCAGATGACTCAACAGCAACCACCTGTGACTCACTGGTTTCACAGGTTTTGCTCGCCCAAAGAGGTATTCCTACTCATCACCAAAATATCTTCTATTTATATTATTACTGTACTCTATTTCACATGATTCTTATGCACAGAGCTCTATAGAGTGCATTCTGCTGGAGGCATCATACCAGACAGCCTCTGCTAGCATGTTTTTCCCCACACAGATACTATCCGATCTAGTCTGAGCTCCAAACCCTTCAAGGGTGTAAAAAACCACCACAATAATCTGAACAAAACATCTATTCTAGCTTTTATAAAATGTTATCCATGTACTGTGAATCCTGTCTCATATTCAAATTTTAACTATAGCCTATGTTCTGGTTCCTGATGTCTGTCATCTGTCTTGGCTATTAGAACACCACATTTACTTTTGATTGACAGATGCTTTCTCCTGAACTCTGTTTGCCAAACCTCTGTACATTACAGGCCACACACTTCCCTTAGCCCTTGTACACACGGTCGGAGAATCCGTCGGAATGTGTCTTATCGGATAAGACACATTTTGTCGGATAATCCGACTGTGTGTGGTATGCATCGGACTGTTTCCGTCGGAATCTCCGTCGGACCAAATTTTCCAACTTGCTGGAAATATTTTCCGACAAACTGGTCCGATCGGACATACTCCGATCATGTGTAGAGAATTCCGATCGGACAAAGTGCCACGCATGCTCAGATCAAATTCCTAGACCAAAGCTATTGGCTACTAGCCTGAACGTAATCCCGGCGTAACGAAATAACGTCATCACGTTCTGAATGATTGGATTTTCTGACAACTTCGTCCGACTGTGTGTATGCAACAGTTTCGGACAAGATCCGTCAGACAAAATCCGACGGACAGAATCCGTCGTATTTGGTTGTCGGAATCTCCGACCGTGTGTACAAGGGCTAACAATGTAGGGCTTTACATCAATTAATTGACAGCTCATGAGTTCTCTGCTATCAGGGCAAGCCCAAGAACTGTGACCCGGTAGCTTCACGTACAAAGTCCTCTCTTCCTTGTGGGAGTACCACAAGGTCCACACCAAACCTATGATACTACCCTTCATTTAAAGTGATTGTACATAATGTAGTTTTGTATATGTAAGATTTTCCACTTCAATCCAAAGAGAACACACATTTTTTCAATCCATCTGCATATAGTAAATGTTACCTCCTTCCACAGTATCACTCTTGGTTTGTAGTAGAATTTAAAATTTCACCTTCTGAATTCTTGTCTAAATGTCCTTTTTAGGCTAATGGTTACAGATTTTACTAGTTTTGGATCCCTCACAGTGTTAAGACAATGGGTTAATTTCACAAAGCTAACATGTCAGTTGTTCAAAAAAGGGACAGTTATTTTCAGAAAAGTCCAATGAAATTTGAAAATGACAGCTACATGGCTAAATTAGAAAGTTGTATCCTCATGGTAAAGTTTAGTGAATTGAGCCTAATGCAGCAATCATAGGCTCAGGAGATTATTTAAGAGGAAAGGGGGAGGAGGGCAGAGTTCTGCAATTTTTTTGGTCCTAATTCTGTGGGTTGTAAATTGCAGTCTGCCAGTATTGAATAGGAATTGAAGATTAAATGAAGATTTCTCCCTATTAATATATTTTTAGGAAGAACTTTGCTATGTCCTAAGTAACTGTTTTAAATTAAATTTTGTATGTCATTGATATTAGGAATTACTATTTTCACTTTGATTGTCTAGTCAAATAGGATTTTCTAAAAATTCAAAATTTTAAACATTTTTTGCACATTGGAACCATGGTAACCCTATACTATGCGGAAAAAAACTTCCCAGAATTCATGTAATTTGCTTACTGTATATCTAAACAGAGCTTAATGGAGATTGCAGGTGTCCTTAAAATTGCCCTTTACCAAGTATTATAAAGTCCAACTCTAGACAAAAATGTTGTTGGACAAAGAGCATAACAATACGAGCCTCTGTCGGACCCACATTTGTGTCCCAATTGGAAAGATTTATGTGAAAACATAGAAAACTGCACTTAGTGCTCAAAATGATATTACCTCAGATGCATTTAAACAAAGCCAAATACAAATGTGTGCAAGACTCAAATTATAAATATTGTTGCACATTGTTTTTAAATTGTGATACACCATATAAAGTGCTGTATTCAAAATGTTTAAACAATAATTATACAATTATCAAACCCTAATCATACATCAAAAATATCATCTGTGCATGAAAAAAAAAATGAAATACAGGGCTCCACCATAAGTAAAAAAAAAAGGCCGGGGTTCAAATAATATACTGTATCTCCTAGTGATCTCCACCACCCCAGCCTCGGCCCGACTCCTAAGAACCCAAATTATAGGTGGTCTTAATAAGGTTTTATCGTTAGGAATTCAGTTGTCATCTGGTGCACACAGAACCTCACAATACATTGACAGGGATTATTGTGCAGGGCACCTTTCAGAACTGGGAGTCTCAGAAAATATCATAGGAGGGGAGGACGTCATATGAATGGGAATGGGAGATCCCATCTGCGGGCGTCATATTACTATGGCTGGGATGTGAAGTGGTTAAGGTGAAAAATCTCCTGTGATGCAGCAGCCCCCCAGAGCCCCCTCCTTTTACTTACATTAACCCAGTTTTTCCAGCAACTGGATGAGCACCCCAGCTCCAGCCGGTGTCTCTGGCCTTGTTTTTTTAGATTGATAGCAGCACAGCCATTGGCTCCTGCTGCTGTCAAAGAAATCCAATGATGCGGGAGCCGGGGGACAGGGCCAGGTCCTGCTATCTGTGTCAATGGATGCAGCAGCAGGGCATGGGAGTGAGCTCGCACTTGTGCCCTGAGGAAGAGCGGCTCTCCATCGGGGCACTCGAGAAGAGGAGGAGCCAGGAGCACTGCTGAGGGACCCCAGAAGAGGAGGATCGGGGTCACTCTGTTTTTTTAACCACTTCAGCCCCGGGAAGGGGGTTCGAGTCCGCGGGACCCGTGACCACGGTCGCGGAGCTCTCGGCAGGCGCGTGCCGGCGGCGGCGCACGCGCGCATGCACGGCGGGGAATTTAAAGTAACGTATGGGTACGTTACTTTGCCCAGCTGTGCCATTCTGCCAACGTATATGTGCAGGAGCCGGTCGGGAACCGGTTAAACAAACCTTTACATATCCTTTAACTGTTAATAGGAGGAGTCCTGCTGCCCACCACTGTAGTGTAGAGAGGGGTTAGAACATCTAACAATGATTTTATTCCTAACAAAATCTAGTGCATTCTTCTATTTTCCAAACCCAGAAAACATTTTTTTTTTCTTTGCTTTGTGTTCTTTTTGAATTTTGATCATTACCTCATATATTTTTTTTTCTATAAATTTAATTTTTTTACGTTTGAAGTGAAATTAAAGTGATATTAAAGTCTATTTTTCCTCCTCGGGTCCCCAATGTTCCTGGCCCCTCACTCCTGCAGTGTGCCTCCACAGCAAACAGCTTGCTATGGGCGCACCCGAGCCCAGCTCCTGCTCTGTGTGTCCATTCAGACACAGAGCCATGGTTCGGCCCCACCCTCTCTCTCCTCATTGGCCCACTAACTTTGATTGACTGTCTCAGCCAATGAGGAGGGAGAGTCCCAGGCAGCTGAGACTCTTGTGTAACATTGTTGGATCAAGGTGGGATCAAGTAATTATTAGGGCGGCTGAGGGGAGCTGCTGCACACAGAAGTTTTTTTGTATCTTAATGCATATACCTGCCCCCTGTCCACCTGAAGACTCCATCCCAATGAGTAAGCACCGGTGGGCAGAGTAAAATGCATTTGGGGCATGGTCTGGTGGGAGTCCAGGCTGAGAATGCCATTCACTATCATACAGCATCTATTGACTTGGTGTGCGGTTTCCAAGACACCTAGTCACTCTTTACCATTGCCTGGAACATAGACAAGCTCCCTTCTCAGCCAGCACTCACAGCGGTAGGCACATGACTTCATTCCCATACAGCCTGGGTGGCTCACACACATATACTTGGTTCCCAGTGAACAAGTTATTATCTTCAGAACAGAAAGGTAATGAATAAGTGGGTACCCTGTCATGCCGATATGAAACTACATGCCCTTTGGCACTGGGAAGGTACAGTAAATTCCCATGTTCGGTATTTTCACAATCCAATATCTATGCTGTCAAATGTTCTTAACGTTATTTATAACAACCCACCCAGGTATACACGCCAATCGGTTGTAAATCGGTGGACTATGTGTGCCCCCTCCATCTACCCCAGCTACCTTATACATGGTTCCTTGCAAGCCAGCAGTGTTGGGTTCTGCTACACGGGCAGTCGGAATGACGTAAGAGAGATCCTGGATGTTGCTTTTAATTTCTCTGGTTCCAAACCCTGTTCCCTATCGAATGAAGATAACACAGTCATTTTGAAGAAGACTGATTGGGATACTTTTGGGCAGGATTAATATTGAAGGAAATTCCTGTATATAAGCTACTATGTTCCTGTTTTTGTGTTACTGTGTCTGAAAGGCCATAATGGGTTTGAATGAAACAAGAGCTCTAATTTTAAATCTTTGTTGAGCTTAATAAAATCATATATTTTTATACTGATAATTGTTTGATATGTTTCTTTGCTGCATTAAAACTCCTGGGGGTATTCACTCTTTCCCTGTGCATCGATTCTTGAGGTGTGCAACATTTCTCTAGTTTTATGTGTTTTACTATTCTTATTTTTAACCACCTGAGCTCTGGAAGTTTTTATTCCCTTTATGACCAGTCCTTTTTTTTGCTATTCAGCACTGTGTTACTTTGACTGGAAATTTGCATCTTCATGAAACACTGTACCAAAATTAAATTCATATATTTTTTTTTCACACAATTAGAGCTTTTTATGATGGTATTTGAACACCACTGGGTTTTTTATTTTTTGTTATATGAATGAAAAAAGACCAAACATTTTAAAGAAAGACCCCAACATTTTCTTCTTTCTGTTATAAAAGATATCCAATAACATAGCATTTCTTCATAAATTTAGGCCAAAATGCATTCTACTACATGTCTTTGGTGAAAAAAAATATCCCAATATGTGTATATACATTTTTTGTGTGAAAGTTATAGCATCTATAGCGACTGCCGCCCGCCCACCATCAAATGGCGGTGGGGCAGTGCGGCTGAGAACGCTAGGACACGGCGTGACCCCAATCTCTGTAAAGAGCCGTGTTCCTGGCTCTTTAGCCATGTGATCGGCTGTGTCCAATCACAGCCGGTCACATGTAAACATGGAAATGGCGGTAATCGGCTCTCCTCGCCTCACACTGAGAGAGTATGTGGTGAGGAGAGCAGATCAGTGGCATCTCCACGCAGGGGGACATCTAGGAATGTAACCAGGGCACTGATCATTAGTGCCCTGATTACAATATAACAATACAGTTTCACCAATCAGTGCCCACCATTGCCCATCAATATGAGCAATCAGTGCCCACCAGTGGCAGCAATCAGTGCCCACAAGTGCCATCAATCAGTGCCCATTAGCGATGCCAGTCAGTACTGGCAATCACTGCTGTCAATCAATGCCCATCAGTGTCGCCCATCAGTGCCACCCATCAATGCCCATCAGTACCCCTCAGTACCGCAAATTCGTGCCACCTATGCATGCCACCTATCAGTGCCCACCAGTGCTGTCTATTAGTACCCTTCAGTGCCACCTAACACTGCCCATCAGTGCTGCCTGTCAGTGCTCATCAGTGCCACATATCAGTGCTCATCAGTGCCACATATCAGTGGCACCTATCAGTGCCCATACGTGTGGCATATTAGTGCCTCCTCGTCAGCGCCACCTAATCAGTGCCCATAAGGGCCGCCTCATCGATGCCCATAAGTGCCACCTCATCAACGCCCACCAGTTCAGCCTATCAGTGCCCATAAGTGCTGCCTCATCTATGCACATCAGTGAAGGTGAAAAATAACTTAGTTACAAAATTTACTTACAGGAAAAAGTAAAAAACATTTTTTTTAATTTTTGGTCTTTTTTTGTAAAAAATAAAAACCCAGCAGTGATTAAATACCACCAAAAGAAAGCTCTATTTGTGTGAAAAAGATGATAAAAATTTTCCCCAAATGATCTTTTTTTGGAAAGTAGGCAGTCCGGGGCATTTAGTTAGAGGCATTTTAAGTTACATTTTTTTCACAATGTTTTGGAAATTAAGAAATTAAATACCAGTATTTTTTTTCACATTTTTTGTTTACATATGTAGTCAAGTCCTGGGCCTCTCCAGGCTTAATGGTGACCTCCAGAGTTAGGCACAGCTGACATCCTTCTGTGTAGATTGGGTTGCGAGGCATGGTTGGTGCAATGCAAGGTAGATTAATGGGCGCCAGACACTTCTTGAATGCAAAGAGGTGTATTGTCTCTTAAACAGAACTGTGGGAGAGAGGTTTAGGGCCAGGACACCCTTTAATGGTTGCAATGTTAATTTAGCAGACTCCGAACCTTCTATAGGTAGGCAGCAATGCAGGGAAAGGCATTCAGCAAGACACCACATCTGCTTCAGTAGGACTTCTGTCTCCTATGGAAACAATCTTGAAACTGTCTCTAACAAAGGTTGTAATGAACTTATTCACTTCTTCTACAATCTCCTATTGTAGATCTTCACTCAACTGAGCTCCCTCTGTCACTAGGCTTGCTGATCTGTCACTAGACTTGCTGATCCACTGCCACTAGATCCCCTGAGCTCTTCCAATCTTCTCATTCAGTATCTTCCTCAAATGTCACCCCCATGTCCCTGCTGGGTCCCTAGTTTGGCACTCATAGATACTCCTCAAGCGTCAACCTACTAGCCTGCTTGGTCCCTGGCTTGGCACACAATATTGCTCTGCAAGCATCACCTCCACCGGCTGGGTCCCTGGCTTGGCACACAATATTGCTCTGCAAGCATCACCTCCACCGGCTGGGTCCCTGGCTTGACATTTGCTAAAGTTTCCCAATTCTTCACTGTCCCCGTTTGGGGAGAATCCTGCTGTGGTACTTGCTTCAGCTACTCACAGTAGCCCCTGGTAATAAGGTGGATGGTCCCTTAGTGGTGACAGATTCCCCTCTACCTCCGACCATGATGGGTTCCCCTGGTCGGCAGAAATGTCACTTCTGGTTGGATTGCAAGCCACAATCCCAACCCTACGCTGCTCTCTTGCTTCTGGATAGGCCCTCAGACAGCCTAGCAACCAGACATCCATGGGATAGGCCTCAGGCTCTGACCTAGCAGCCTGGGGCAGCACAACACACATTTACCCAGACAGCCATCCAGGTGGCACAAAACCCCAATGACCTGACTCCACCCAAATAAATAGGCTCTCCCAGCAGGCCAAGTGACCTAAGAAAATCTCTGCTCATTGGCTGAGACACCCCATTCATTCCTAATCTGTCCTTGCAATGCCCTTGTCTTATCTAATGCCACCAGATACCTGGCCATCTACTGACAGAAGAGAGAAATGCAGCAATTCCAGATTTAGGGCAAAATCAATTGACTCCTATCAATTGGCCAAAGCAACTATCGCTTGGCAAATTTACTAGCAACCCTGTCTAAATATCAGGGTGCTACACATACGATCCCCAGTGCAGCACAGCATCGTCATATGACTGATCAGGGGTACTGGTTGGTGACAATATGTTAAAAATCATAATAATGATTTATTCAATTTTGTAAACAATTTCTAACATTTTATTTATTTATTTATTTTTTCTCTTATTTTTTGTTATTTTTTGTACTTTCGCTGTACTACTCTAGGCTGATATATATATATTTTTTTAATTTACACTTTGATTGCTATTACAGTGATAATCATTGTACAGTAACAGCAATGTTTGAACTGTTATGAATGGATTACATTTATAACAGCTGTGATTGGCTACAGCTAATCAGATGGTACAGGGTTCTGTGATTGGCCCACTTACCATGTTATAGCTGTAGGACAATCACAACATCACCCGATAGAAAACACAGCTGTTATGAATGCAATTCAAGAGTTTTGTTGACATTGTGATCATGTGATCGCATATTGGGAGTGACCTGCTGCATGCCCCTAACCTGGAACAGGCTGGATGATGGTACATGGTCCAGCCTGCCTGTGCTGGCCGACACGATCTTAGTAAATGTACTGTGGGTGGTCGGCCAGTGATTAAAAAGGAACGATTTAAAATTGTTGGTAATAGGTAAAGAATTAGTAATTACTCAGAGTAGGAAACTGACAATAGGAGCTACCATGATTCCATCATAGTGCTGTACTACTATAATAAAGTGCTGAAGTGTGTTCTTGAGCTGGGGGCCAGCACTACACTTCCTGCATATGACTTAGTATGCAATCGAAAGGTACATAGGTAACAGTTAGAAGGAAAATATGTATTCAGTTAATTTTGAACAGCCTTTATTTAAACAATTAAATTAATAATAAAAATATAGAACAGATTATTACCTTACCAATAAAACAATTTTAAACCACACATAACAATAAACAGAAAGTCCCAAATGTTCCCATGAATTTCCTGCATTGTTGTAACTGCACCCACCTTTCTTTCACAAGGCAAACAAGTCATGGTTCTGGAGCTGACATGCAGTAACTATTGCCAGTGGTTTAATAATAAAGTTGGCAGTGCCTCCACCCAGGACAGGGCCTCTGAACATTAACTGGTAATCTAAACAAAGTAATTAGTATTAGCAGAAGAACTACAGCAATCAGCATATATCATTAACCATAAACGTATAGATTAACACCAGTATAGAAATAATACAAGCTTTATTTAAGAAGAGACTAATAATAGCATATACATCTAATATACAAACAGGTATTATGAGCAAAGGGCCTGATAGGAGCCATGGTGGAATTGTACACATATACTTGGGTATAAATAATTAATTATTATTATACAGGTTTTATATAGTGCCAACAGCTACATTACAATTTGGTACAAGAGGAATCAGAGGGCCCTGCTCGTTAGAGCTTACAATCTAAAAAGGAAGGGTCAATAGATACAAAAGGTAATAGCTGTGGGGGGATGAGCTGATGGAGGAAGTAAAACAGTGTTAGTTAGAAGCAGGATAGGCTTCTTTGAAGAGAAGGGTTTTCAGGGATCGCCTAAAGATGGATAGCTTTGGGTATCTATAATAATACAGATACACTATATTGCCAAAAGTACTGAGACACCTGCCTTTACTTGCACATGAACTTTAATGTCATTTCAGTCTTATTGCCTAGGGTTCAATTTTGAGTTTGCTCACCCTGTGTAGCTACGACTTGGTAGCTGTTCCTTCAGAACACATGCATCGGTGACGTCACCAACTGCATGTACAGTAAGTATTAAATATTACCTAATTGGTGCACGTTTAGGAGATAATTACAGTACCTATAAGTAAGCCTATTATACACTTACCTATAGGTAAAAGAAAGAGATGGGAGTTTTCTCCCACTTTAAGAGTTCCCTTCACTGAAACTAAGGGGCCAAACCATAATCCCCGCTACACCAAATTATTTGGACCATTGAGCAAAGCAAGGTCCATAAAGACATGGATGAGTGAATTTGGGGTAGAGAAACTTCACTGGCCTGCACAAAGTCCGGACCTCAACCTGATAAAATACCTTTGGAATGAATTAGAGTGGAGACTGCAAGCCAGGTCTTCTCATCCAACATCGGTGCCTGACCTCACAAATACACTTCTGGAAAAATGGTCAAACATTTCCATAGACACTCCTAAACCTTGTGGACAGCCTTCCCAGTAGAGTTGAAGCTGTTATGGCTGCAAAGGGTGGATCAAGCAAAATTGAACCTTATGGACTAAGACTGCGATGCAATTAAAGTTCATGTGTGTGTAAAGGCAGGTGTCCCAATATATTTGGCGATATAAACGCGTGTTAATTAGAGGTTGGAATTCTATTTTTTTAATGCATTGTGGGAGTTTGGGAATGCATTGTGGGATTTTTGGAGTGTCCTCTTTGCATTTTTATTAAAAGTGCCTATAAACGCTAATGCATAAATACACATCAACGCTAGTAAAAAACGCTGTTAAAATTGTGTTTTTCAACCAGCTTTTTCTGCCAGCAATCTGGTGTCCAGAAAAAGCTTTTTTGAACTCTAGTGTGCATGGAGCCTAAATATTTTAATGTAAAAAAATAAAATACTATGCATGATTTTATTTTACATCCTGCTTTCCTTATGAGAAAACACCATACAGGTATATCCCACTTTTAAGTACACAATGGGGTTTATTTACTAAAGTTGGAAAGTGCAAAATCAGGCTCACCTCTGCATAGAAACCAATGAGCTTCCAGGTTTTATTAATAAAGCTTAATTGAACAATCTGGGGTTAGAAGCTCGTTGGTTTCTATGCAGAAGTGAGCCTGATTTTGCACTTTCCAGCTTTAGTAAATAAACCTCATTGTGTACTGAAAAGTGGAGTATGCCTGTACTTTCTTCATACACTTTCCCTGCTTTACATGAAAAACATGGCCCACTAATAAGACATTTTTCTCTATACCAGCTTATGTTTAAAACAGTATTTGACATACATACACAAGAAGGTTATGTAAATAAATTGCAAACAATATTTTTTTCAGGGGAAACAGGACAGGGCACCAAGAAAATGTACCAATATTTATGTATATACTGTATGTTTATAATTGGTATTTTCTTGGTGACTTTAAATACTTTTCCCCTAAAAAAAAAAATCTTGTTTACAATCTATTGATATGTAGGGCATATGCGGCACCTTTAAAATATTGAAGTCTAGATCGAGGTATGATTTTACTACTTTACACTAGTTTATGTGAATAATATTAGATCCTGTCTTCTTGCTATTTTCTTTCTCCAAATGTAAGCAATGATTATCATCGTCGATTGTAATATGTCTTATTTTGACTTGGATCAGTCTGAAATAGCTGGTGTTGTCCTGCACCTGCACATAAACCTTTGTGTTTTCAAGTGATCCAAAGAGGGATTCATTGTTGGACAAGTAAATAAGGGGACTGAAACAAGCTGCAAAGCATTCGTAATCCCAGTACTTAGTTTTTTTGCAATATCACAAGGGAAACATCTGCACATGCTACAAACTTTAGTAAAAAAAAAATCTTTCATCAAACAGATTAAGGTCATTCTTCCAGCACTGAAAGGAGGTACAAAATACAGCAGCTTAAAAATGCATTTATTTTTTACTTTCCCTTTGTCAAAAAAAATCCAATGTATTTTAAGATGACATTTTTAAACAAATGTGTTGGCACAGGGCTTTTTCCAACACAATATCAGGAAGGCAAAATCCATTTAAGAATTAGGAGGGGCAGCATACTGCATAGATTACATAGTATTGCTTATAGATTACGCGTTGTTTCCATTGCCTCCTCCTCTCACCAGCTTGAAAAAAAAGAAAAAAACAAATAATAGGGTACTGTTGTAAAGATGATAGCTTGTGAAAAGGTAAATAGGAACTCCTATTGCTATGAAAACAGTGTACAGGAAAAGATCCCGGTCACCCATGGAGTTGTCATTCCAGGAATGTCGTTTCTGCTGCCATCCTTACAGAGAATACTCACATTCTGCCTGCACATTTATATGCATTAAACCAGCTTTTGTATTGATCACAGTGAATTATGTATAAAATAATGTTACTCTAGGAAAACAGATGGAGTGCTTTGCAGATGCAGTGGCTCAACAGTCAATACTTTTTAATGCCTTGGGCTTAGTAGGGAATCTGAGGACATACAGTGTTGTGTACATTAAGGGGGGGTGATTTGTTTGATGCAAAATTCCCGTGTTAGAAGCTTCAGATGGAAGCTTTTGTTTGGTTCTCAGACACCAGACATTTTCTGGCCTGAGTAGCAGAGAAGTTACTGCCATGGAACAATTTATGCAGCTGTGAGACAGAAAATGGTAGATTATTTCTGAAGCCTTTTGCATAAGTATTTTGTTTAATGCCTAAGGCCCCATTCGCATAGATGCTGAGACCTTAACCTTAATATCATAAACAGAATGTTTTTTCAGTGTCTCTAAACTGCAAGAAAGAAATTCTCATGATTCCCCCATCAACATGGCTAGCGCTGACAGGGGAATCCCCCCCTGTTGAGCAATTGTCTGCTCCCGGTGGAGAACACCCATCAGGAGAAGACAGTGATTATTGCTAATGGCTATAACAATCACTGGTGATAATCATAAGAGAATCCAGAAGGCTGGTTGTACCAATATTGATCGATTGGTACATTCAGCCAGCCCATTAACCCCCCCCCCCCTGGCGGTATTCTCGAGTCTGGCTCGGGGTGGAATTTCAGAACCATAAGCGGTAGCCCCGAGCCAGATCGCATCGGGATCGCATTGCAGGATACACAGAGAGTTAGGCCGCGTACACACGGGCGGACTGTTCGCCCAACTTAGTTCGTCAGACAATCCGACAAACAGTCCGCTCAAAATTTGCATGAACGGACTTGACCACACACGATGAGCAGACAGTCCGCTGAAAGCGTGCGCGATGACGTGAACGGCACGTACGACGGGACGAGAAATTCGACGTCCAATACACTGCAATGCAACCTTCGCCGTGTAAATCCTTTCTGAGCATGCGCGAAACTTAGTCTGTCGAACGAGCCTACACACGAGCGGACTGTCCGCTGAAACCAAGTTTGGGCGGACAGTCTTACGGAAATTCCGAAAAACTTTGTTCGTCAGACTGTCCGCTGAAACAGTCCGCTGAAGCCCACACACGAGCGGACTGTCCGCTGAAACACTGTTCAGCGGACAAAGTTGGGCAAGTTAGTCCGCCCGTGTGTACGTGGCCTTACTTACCTTGTCCCCTGGATCCTGCGATGTCTCCCCGCTGTGTGTGTGAGCTGTCCCCTCGCTCGATTCACACAGTGCCCAAGTTCCGCTGAGCTCCTTTCCCTGCAACGTTGTGACGCACAGTGCCAAATTCAAAAAAGTAAAAACACACAATACACATACAGTACTGTAATCTTACAGATTACAGTACTGTATAAAACAATTACACATCCCCTTTGTCCCTAGTGGTCTGTGCAGTGCCCTGCATGCAGTTTTATATTATAAATACAGTTTTTTTCTGCCTGGAATTTGGAGATTGTCCATAGCAACCAAAAAGTGTCCCTTTATGTCAAAAGTGGTTTTAGACCAGCTAGAAAACAGCGATAATAAATTAGAATCACTTGCAGAATTGAGCAATAGCGATTTCTGGGGAAATTCATCATCAAACACTAAATCTAATGACAGCGACAATTCTGCAACTGAGCGAATTTCAGTGTTTTTGATTTGATTACATTATTGAATATTTTTTATTATTATTATATTATTATTTGTTATAATTATTTATAGTTATTTATTATATTATAATTTATGATTTTGTTTTTCAAACTTTATCATACCCGGGATGAGTTATTCCTAAGCCCCTGTACACACGGTCGGAGATTTTGACAACCAAATCCGTCGGATTTTCTCAGTCGGATTTTGTCCGTCGGATCTTGTCCGAAACTGTTGCATACACACGGTCCAACTAAGTTATCGAAAAATCCAATCTTTCATAACGTGATGACGTAATTTAGTTACGATGGGACTAGATTCAGGCTAGTAGCCAATAGCTTTGATGTAGGAATTTGATCTGAGCATGCGTGGCACTTGATCCGATCAAAATTCTCTACACATGATCGGATTACGTCCGACCGGCCCAGTTGGTCGGGAAATATTTCCAACATGTTGGAAAATTGGGTCCGACGGAGATTCGGACGGAATCAGTCCGATGCATACCACACACAGTCGGATTATCTGACGACACGGTCCAATAAGACGCATTCCGACGGATTCTCCAACCGTGTGTACGCGGCATAAGAATTGCAGGCCTACAATATAAAACGCCAAATTTCCATGCAAAATAATGGTACCGCTTTCTGCACCTAAAATCAGAAATAATCATAACGCCAGGGAGGTTAATGGTTCTTCGGCCGGCCATACATGTTTCGAATCTTGGCCGCTCCAGCCGATATTCGAACCATGTATGGCCGACGTAAGTTCCTTTTAAAGAGACACTCAAGAAAAAGTGACAGTGTTTTTGATAAAGGGCCTCCCTAATGCACTGAAACTCACCCTACCACCACTCTACCTTAAGATTCTACACCACTCACAGTACTTCACTGCCACAATGGGCAACAAGGGCTGCAAAAAAAGATTTACTCAGTATTATCACCATCATTGTCATGTCTGGCATAATTCACTTACATATCAATGGTTTGCACTACGGGCTGCCAGCATTTCTTTTTAATTCTACATGGTCATTAATATGCTCAAACATAGTAGGTAACATATCAGATAGGGTTAGTTTATGCATACAGTATGTCAGTGATGCAGACTGCTGTAAGAATGCCCAAAAAGCATCTGCATCTGATTGGAGGGATGTAGTGGGAGGGGACAGAGAGGGCCACCCATGTAGCAGATTTTGACTGGCCAATATCCTAAGAATCATGATTATCAAGATAAATCTCTATCTATCTATCTATCTATCTATCTATCTATCTATCTATCTATACATTATTGGTGGCTTTTCAAATGTTTTGTAATGGTACATAGAAAAGTACACAGGTCAACCATTTGGAGGGCCCCCCATTCTTTCTCAAGTCCACGGGTACAAAACAAACACAGTAACACCCATATAGTGCACAGAGAGGAAATGCAAGTTTTTTCCCCCGGAGCTTAGCTCTAAAAATAACTTTCAACGCTCTACTGACATTTTTCTTTTTCAAAATGGGTCATTTGATAACTTTTTGCAGTTGGATGTTTAAAACTTGCTTAAGCAAAACTCCATGCACACCAATACCGAAGGATGACCTAATATTAAATATGGATGTTCACAGCCATAAACAGGTATTCCATTTTCAGACATATGTACACCAGTGTCCTTTTTTTTACCAACTGAATTCTCATCTTACTCATCTCTATTTAAATGTATTGCTTCTTGATGCAAGTCAGTACACATAGTTATGCAGTGTCCTGGCACTTGCCTGTATGCAATTTATGTATAAAAATATTTTCTACTAGTTTGCAGTCTGCACACCTTAAGTATATATTATCATGCCGATAACAATCCTATGCCTAGGAGAGTGATTGCCTTGGTGCCACACAAGATACAGATAATGCAGTACAAATGTGAGCACTCGCTAGACTTTTTCTCCCTCCTATGTCTCTCGAAAACTAGATCCTGATCATCAGGCATTTCGAGAGTGCAAGTTATTTAGTTACACATTCCTTTGAGGTGAGGCAGGAGAGTGAATTTTAGAGTACCAGTTTAGTAAATGGAAGCCTTTCAAGTAACCAGAGGAAAGTCTGCATTAGCGTGAAAGTTCTCTCTAGTGATGATGAATGACAGTTTTCAGCCAACTTTCAAGTAGGATGTAACAATCTTATTACTGTTATAAGAACTCAATATGTATTTTATTCAATCATACAATCATGATAAAACCATGAAAATAATAATAACAAGGCAAATAATATAAAAAACAACATTTTGTAAAGGAAGGCTAACAATATTTCAGTTTGTATTGTTAACAGTCCTATAGGTCACTCCTTGGTGCTTAGATATTGTGTGCTTAAATAGCACTGCAATTTATATGTATTTTAGGAAACGTTTGCATGTTTTTTTTAGCTGTTACCATAAATTCTTGTGGAAGGTGCTTTTTGTTGTGAACTACAACAAAGATGCAGCAAGAATGTTTTGTTTGCACCATACATGCATTGCACCAAAAGACAGAGGTGTACATAGCCCTAAAGGTTAGGATTAGCTTAATCGGATCCTTTACTATTTTTGTCCCTGATCTGTTTATTCTTTGAATTTTAACAGAATAGAAATTTGTATTTTTGCCGAAAATTTGTGATAGATTGTCCACACCACGTATGGTTCCAATATAATTAAGTTATACATTATTTTAAATGCATAAGACTAAAAGCCCTGCAGTAAAATCTCACATGTTTATACTGAAACAGCCTTAGCCATACTTCTTGCAGGGCTGTGTTTACTAATGTCCTATTGAAAGAAAAGTGGCAAAAGCTTAGAGTCACGCTCCAGAGCCCATGCATTCTATACATCTGTTGCAGAGGATCCCTCTAGCCCCCTCTTATACTTAAACTGAGCCTGATCTTGATCCAGAATTGTGCACGAGAGCAGCAGCACTCCTAGCTCTGTTTCTTCTCAATGGCCAGATTAATAGCAGCAGGAGCCATCAACTCCGGCTGCTGTCAATCAAATCCTATGACAAGAGCACAGGGGACAGCTTTCCATGGTGGGCATGGGGGAGCTAGAAGTATCGGCAAGGGAACCCATAAAAGGATTTGGGCTGCGCTGTGCAGAACCATTGCACGGAGCAGGTAAGTATGACATGTTTATTTATTATTTTTATTAAAAACATGGAAGCTTTACAATCACTTTAAACAAGAAAAGAGTAGATAATTTGTTTCAAACTGATTTAACCTAAGCAGCTGAATGAGTGAAATTAAACAACATGAATTTGGTCCAGTTTAAAGATGGAACACCCTTAGAAATTGGCACCACATCCCGAAATAAAGAATAAATAGGGATAGACGAATTAGGTATTTTAACGGTGCATACAAATACATTTTAGCTAGAGATGACAAACAAATTGTTTTATAATTTTTAATACATTTCAAATTTAAAAAACATTTACACAGTAAAAATCTGTTACAGTGGTTCACAAATATGGTGGTCTGAACAAACTGGTAAACGTGAAGACATATTGTTGCACATTAACTCAACATGTTTTGCTGAAATGCTTCTTCAGGGGATGTGCAAATTATCAGGTAAGTATCAAGATAAACTGCATATATATATATATATATATATATATATATATATATGTAGGAAGGCCAGTATGGTGGCCTGAATTTATGGGAGGAGCCCGAAGGGTATTTAACCAGCCCGCTCGCCTGTGGTCTTTGTCGGTTTCCGGTGCGCGGCACGACGTCACTAGGCCGACGGCTCGTGTTTCGTTTCCATTCGGACAAAACGTCTCTCTCGTGGTTTTCTTTCCCGTTCGTTTTGTACAACGTCGCCGGCTCTGTACAACGTCGCCAGCTCGACTGCCGCAGGTAAGGGTCTCGATTGACCTTCCTGTACTATTTTTAGTGTCGTTAAAACCCGAAATATCGAATCGTTCGTTATGATACCGGTTGTCATCACTCAATACGCTCCAATTTCGCAGCGCCCTTCATTTCACGGGCGTCATTTCGGTAGATATTGCTGGTAGGAAAAAACTGCACTGTTTTAGTACTTGTTATATTGTCTCGTTACCGTGTTCCACAGTCAAAATCGTTGCCAGTCGTGTCTCACGGCACAACGACTCGTACCTCTGCCATAGCTGGCTCACGTAGGTCATTTCATAATTTCACTCATTTCTGTCACGCACTGCGCTCCGATTCGAATCCAGTCGCATTCGCTAAATGCGCCGTTTCGTTCTGGAGTGCCCCTACTTGCTCGGCCTCATTTCGGTACATGCTCCAGAGCCCGCTCGTTGTTAAAACGACCCGGGTCTCTGTCATGGGAGTCATTTCACCTCACCTATTACGTTCGAATCGAAACCAGTCGCTTTTCTCAAAACGCACAGGTTCGATCGACGTGTCCCAGTTGCGTTGGCCTCATTTCGGTACATGCTCTAGAGCCCGTTCGTTGACGGTCGCAGGTTGCGTCCTCTCCGATTCGTAGCTCTATCATGGGAAACATTTCATTGTCACATAGTACGTTCAGTTCGAATCCGGTCGCATCCCCGTGCATCGATTCGTCCGGACGGCCCCAGGTATTTTTCGGCCTCATTTCAGTACATGCTCCAGAGTCCCGTTCGTTGTCAGTCGCAGGTTGCGGCGCACCGATTCGTGCCTCTGTCATGGGGAATCATTTCACTGTCACGTATCACGTTCCGATACGAATCCAGTCGCATCTACGATGCACCAATTCGTCCCGGCGTGCCCCAGGTATTTTTTCGGCCTCATTTCAGTACATGCTCCAGAGTCCCGTTCGTTGTCAGTCGCAATCGCGGCACGACCGGTTCGGGCCTCTGTCATGGCAAACTTTTGTCACTCATTTCACTGTCACCTACCGCGCTCCGATTCGAATCTAGTCGCATCTGTGATGCACCGATTCGTTCCGATGTGCCCCAGATGTTACGGCCTCATTTCAGTACATGCTCCAGAGTCAGGATTCATTGTTGGTTGCAGGTTTCGGTTCTCTGATTCATGTCTCTGTCATGGGAAATCGGTTCACTGTCACGTATCACGCTTCCGATACGAATCCAGTCGCATCGTGCGCTAATTCGTCTCGGCGCGCCCCAGGTATTTCAGCCACATTTCAGTACATGCTCCAGAGCGTACACGGTTAACGGTCAGTCGCAACAGCGGCAAGATCGATTCGTGCCTCTGTCATGGCAATCAAAATAATTTCGCCACCACGTACCGCACTCCGTTTCGAATCCGGTTGCATACGTAATGCACCGATTCGTTACGGTGTGCCCCAGTGCTTTAACCTAATTTCAGTGCATACTCCAGGGTTCAGTTCCTCATCGGTCGCAGTCGCGGCACGATCGACTTATGCCTCTGTCATAACACATATTTCATTAATTTGACCGTCATATACCGTGCCCCGATTCGAGTCAGTCGCATCCGTGAGGCACCGATTTGTTCCAGTGTGCTCCAATTGTTTGTTCCGAATTGGCTCGGTCGCATTTCGTTACATGCTCCACAGTTCATCTCATCACTTTTCGTCTGAAACGTCGGTTATCGCAATCAGCCTATGTCACAGCAAACATTTCACTCATTCACTGCACACTCTTGTCACTTGAGTCTAATCCACTCATACCAACAATACATTGGTTCACACCCGTCATGTCAGCATTACAGGTATCGTTCGAATGTTGCCTGTCATTCCTCCAAGTCCGACACTCACTATAGATCGATCCTTCGTGCTTCGAATTTCAGCCAAGGGTCTCGATCCGTTCGTTAAAACCTTCACCTCACTACTACCCCCCCTGATAGTTGCACAATCCAATGCATCTTGGTTTCCTTTCATACATCTTGCGATCGGTTCCTATCAGGATTTGTTACATATAGTTACAAAGATTCGTGTCAGTTTCATTTTCATACACGCTACAACCCGTTTCAATTCCAGTCGCCCCAGCGGCAAATTGATTCGCACCGGGGTCATCCCGTACTCTCCACACTCTCTTATATATTAGATTAAATTCATACACTCTAAGACGGGTTTTGTCAGATTAATTTCATGCGATCGGCTCATATAAGATTCGGTTTGTTCGACCGATTCATATCGGATTCATTCCATACACATCCAAGAAACAACTTCTTGCAAATCACTGCTAGCATGCACCCAAGCATACGCTCCCTGCGATCATTGCAAACATGTTTCCAGGCACAGACTTCTTGTAGTCGTTGCAAGCACGCGTTCAAGCATGGACGTCTTGCAATCGTTGCAAACACGCATCCAAGCATAGACTTCTTGCAATCGTTGCAAGTACGCATCCTAGCATAGACTTCTTGCAATCGTTGCAAGCACGCATCCAAGCATAGACTTCTTGCAATCGTTGCAAGCACGCATCCAAGCATAGACTTCTTGCAATCGTTGCAAGCATGCGTCCAAGTATAGACTTCTTGCAATCATTGCAAGCACGCATCCAAGCATAGACTTCTTGCAATCGTTGCAAGCACGCATTCGAGCATAGACTTCTTGCAATCGTTGCAAGCACGCATTCGAGCATAGACCTCTTGCAATCATGGCAAACACGCATTCAAGCATGGACCTCTTGCAATCATTGCAAACACTCATTCAAGCATAGAACTCTTGCAATCATTGCAAGCAGATGTCCAGGCACAAGCTTATTGCAATCATTGCTAGCAGGCAGTTCTGGCTAGCTCAATAGATTGCTTTAGGAAAGCCTGGATACTTTCCTAAATGTACATTATATAACGGGGTACTTATGTTTATAGGTAAAGTTGATCCAGGGAAAAATCCGTTTGCCTCTCGAGGGATCAGGGAGGAATTTTTTCCCCTGCTGTAGCAAATTGGACAATGCTCTGCTGGGGTTTTTTGCCTTCCTCTGGATCAGCTGTGGGTGTAGAATTGGGTATGTTGGGTTGTGCGATACTTTGTTTATTTGATTTATGGTTGGACTGGATGGACTTCTGTCTTTTCCGACCTGGCTACCCATGTATCCTACCATAACTCCTTTCTATCGTTGCAAGCACGCATCCTGGCATAACTCCTTACAATCGTTGCAGGCTCGCACCCTGGCATAACTTTTTGCAATCGTTGCAAGCACTTATCCTGGCATGACTCCTTACAACTATGGCAAGCACGAATCCTGGGGAACTCCTTGCAATCGTTGCAGGCACGCATCCTAGCATAACATCTTGCAATCGTTGCAAGCACGCATCTTGGCATAACAGTTAAGCAATCATTGCAGGCACGCATCCTGGCATAACTTCTTACAATCATGGCAAGCACGTATCCTGGTGTAACTCCTTGCAATCGTGGCAGGCACGCGTCCTAGCATAACATCTTGCAATCGTTGCAAGCACGCATCCTAGCATAACATCTTGCAATCGTTGCAAGCACGCATCTTGGCATAACAGTTAAGCAATCATTGCAGGCACGCATCCTGGCATAACTTCTTACAATCATGGCAAGCACGTATCCTGGTGTAACTCCTTGCACGCGTCCTAGCATAACATCTTGCAATCGTTGCAAGCACGCATCTTGGCATTACATCTTGCAATCGTTGCAAGCACGCATCCAAACACACGTTCGAGCACAACTCCTGCAGTCTTCGCAAAGCACATGCGGTAACACGAATTTCTCAGAGTCACTACGAACACATCTCCAGTGACAAACTCCCATGCCATTGTCGCAAGCACATGTTTAAACACAACTTTTACAATCGTGCCAAGGCTCGCGACTTAGCATAACTTCTTGCAATCATTCTTTTGCTAGCACATTCTCAGTGGCCCACAAACTGGCTACACGTTGTTTTCAGCAGCACTTAATTGGCCATTTGTCTTCTGTGGCTTTTCTCACAAGCCATTCACCGTTCCCTGTCTGTCATCTCTCCCTTAGGACAGTTGAGTTCAACTTCTGTCCTGCACCGGGATCGTGTTGACACACGCAACTGGCTTCTTCTGGTTACACAGTCAGGCTATACCTAGCCAGCGTTCAGCATTTCTTATCCTTACAGGACCCGGAGAGCCATCTGTCTTTACGGCCCATACAGTAAGATCCCCACTACGAGGCATCTAGAGGCATCAGCCCATAGCCAACGGCATACACTCGCCCATCACATCTGCCATCTTTAGGGACACATAAAATCCATGCACATTCCCCAGTCTAGTCATCCAAGCGGCCATCTACCGGGCCCTTTGTGGTTTTCACGGCCTACCCAATTTATCGTTAGTAGCACTGGCAGCCAAGTTCTACACAGACACCACCTGACGAATGGTCAAAATCTACAATACAGGCCATCCCCCAGGGTCAATCTTTATGTCACGCCTCCTGGTCTCCCTCTCACGGACGCAGGACCCCTCTTAGATCCTTAATTTAGATGCCGTAGCATTAGCAGTCCTATCTATGTCGGAAGGTTCCTTACTGCATGGATTGGTATAGCGATGTTTATACCATCTACGATGCCCTGTCACCCCTGGTAGTGACGGATGCCGCAGCCTCCACAGGCTTCGCTGCAATTTTTGGCCACCACTGGCTTACAGAACCATGGCATCAGGGATACTCCTAAACCCCGGGTTTACCTGGACTTCCTCCCTCTTCAAGCTATACCCGGTCATGACAGCCTCTCAACTCTGGGGTCATATCAAGACAGGACAGGCCATGGCTTTCACCACCGACAACTGGGCCGAGGTTGATCTTGTTGATGAAGCTAGGTCAGGACCGCTCTCGGTTAGGTCCTTCTACGCAGCCTACACCTCAACCCCGGTCCATACCGTGGTCACTCTTTAGTATTTGAGCACCCTTGGCAGCATGTTGGCCTGGGTCCCAAGTCACGTCATTGAGAGACTAAGCAGTTGGAACCCTGCCTACCTCGCCCAGTACATCCCCAATCCTCGTGTGGAAATGGCACAAGCATTCACCAAACTCGCTCATCTAATTAAGCTAAAACGAATAAAACTACACCCCTACCTGAATGTTTTTGCCCCCTTATTTTGGTATACCGACCATCAGACCAGGGCACACTTCAGGTCCATTTCATGTTGTTAATCTTATGGTAAAGTCTATTGGTTCATATCCGTATCGGCCATAGGGCTTCAACCATAAGTAGGAAGGCCAGTATGGTGGCCTGAATTTATGGGAGGAGCCCGAAGGGTATTTAACCAGCCCGCTCGCCTGTGGTCTTTGTCGGTTTCCGGTGCGCGGCACCCACCCTCCCATCCCCTTTTCAGGGCATTTCTCTAATTCATTTCTCTTCACAAATATTAATTTCTAATCTAGGGTATGCCCCCTTATTTTGGTATACCGACCATCAGACCAGGGCACACTTCAGGTCCATTTCATGTTGTTAATCTTATGGTAAAGTCTATTGGTTCATATCCGTATCGGCCATAGGGCTTCAACCATAAATATATATACATATATATATATAGAGACAAAAAGACGACAATGAGCAAAACAAAAATAACACATTTATAAATAAATATATTATTAAGGGGATACAGCACATGTAGGGCATCATATAAAACACACTTACCCTGCAAATAAATCCACCCAATGATAACCACTCACTGAACCCGCAAATCAACACATATTCCCTGGGGGGAAACATCTTAGTGCAATCACAGAGGGCAAAGAAAGCCAAACTACAAAATATAAAACATAAATAAGCATGAATGTCTATGTTATAGAAAATCCCGCTGAGTGAAATTAAAAGTTTCTGTTTCTTGGAAATTTCACCAATGGGGAAAATCAATATCACTAAAATTACTCTAATCACTGACTTGACACTTACTGTTACAAAGTCTGGTGTCAATAAAGCAAGGGACTCTTTGAAAAATATATGCTGGTAAAACTTTGTATTATTATTATTATCAGGGTGAAACTGATTTTTTTTTTTTGTAAGATTTAAAGTAGAGAGTAAAATATATGACTTGGTCATAACAGACCTCCACAGAAAGTTTTCTCAACACTGCTAGGTATAATCACACCTTTCTTTACCAAAATGCAGACCTGCCCGAGGTCACAGAAGTATTCTAGACTGCACAGTTAGCTTATGTCAAAACTGTTTAAGTCAATAGATGTTTGAGGGAAATAAAAGACTCTAATGTAAATGTTGCACAAAGTGGTAATTCCTGGTAACCAAATTTTGCAGAGGAAAAAAAAATATTAGTTACTTTGTTCAGTTTTGATGCAATTCTATTTCAAGTCACATTACTGTGTATCTGATTTAATTCTGAATGTGTCCCTTGTGTGTATGTATAATTGATTATATATTGAATACTTTTGAAAAATGTAAATATGCCACATATGTCAACTATCCAGATTTTAACTCATAAAAAAATTATAATATTATGTAGATACAAACATATGCTTATTCTATTTATTATTTAGTATCCCCTAGAATAGCTTTAAATTACTTATTCTGGTCATTTAATCTGGCCACTCAGGGCATGGATGGAAGAATCTAACAGTCTCCCATCCATGTTATGTAGCATAGATGGATGAATCTCCTGCTGCAACTACTGTTGTCTGACAGCCAATACCAATGGTTGTCAGAATTCCCAAATGCTGACCACAACTGATTGGACACAGCCATTGTTTGGCCATCACTTTTTTGGTCTGGCTTCTTCAGTTTTTAAACTGATGGATGTTGGGTGGAGTGATGACAGGGCCGTCCAGGTAGTGTATATCAGTCTGTCCATCAGGAACTGGCTGAAATGCGCTTAGTATATGCAAGCAAACCAAGTGTGCTGGTTTATATATTTTTTTGTTCTAATTTTATACATCTATTAAATAATGGCATATGAGTAGCATAGGGGATGAAAGCCATTTGGGTTAGGGTATTAATTTTGTTTAGGTATAGTTGCACCACCTCTTTTGATCAAGTAATGTTGCCTGAAGAGCATAGAATACCTATGAGCTTATATGTCAATGGTAGTTCCCCTGTGAAGACATTATGAAGACAAAAAAAATATGCTTTCACGATTTCAACTTTACCATTTCATTTGGTTCTTCCATAGGCCATAGCCCAAATGTTCCACATCTGTAATATGACCTATATTTGCAGATGTAATTTTTGAGGCTATAAAACAGTTAAAAAAGATTTGAGGATTTGTTTAGGAGTGAACTTATAATACCAAAAAGCATAAAACATGCAGTACATGCATGATAACTGAGATAAGCTAACACCTACAAGCGGTGTTACATTTGAAAATGTCTGTCATTCTTTTGGGGTACTTGATATGTATGTGAATGTATAGAAGCACTGCTCAATTTCACTACTATATATATATATAGGCATACTGAAAATAAAATTGTTCTTGTATTATGTCAAATAGATTTGAATGCCACACAGCTTCTACATCACAGATATAGAAAGAAAAAAAAACTGAAGAAAAGACAATTATTATGCATTTAATATTAATATTAAATGCTAAAACTGTCTCTTTAAAATAAAAAGTGTTCCTACCTCAGTAAGTATTAAACCATATTGAAAAAAGTTAGTCTTGCAGTATCTTTAACACAAAAAAAGTATATAAATGACCTCTGGACAGCAGCTGACAAGTTTTAAGACATGTCATCATCCAATAAGAAGTGTGGCAGTAGATGTGGCAGTGAAAAATGACAATCCAGTGCTACCTCATCCCGCTATATAAATGTTAGAGCCAGTAATGAAAGTAGAATGAGCAGAAGCATCAAGAAAGGGCTTCACTTTTTCGAGCATGTTGCAAATATCATTAGCAGAGTAATTCATCCCAGCCAGACTACTGATGTTGTTGATTGGATGTCTTGTTCACCTTCACAGTTGTAACACTATGATGAATCTAACAAACTGACTCTCAGCTAGCTTAATCAAGTTACCAATCAGTCTTCCTCATCTCTTCCAGTCTTCCTCTGGTTAGAATTTCATCAACTTAGTTTCCAAGGGGCTTCAGTAGGTGCTGTTTTTATTGTAAGTGAAGACAACACTAGTATTGGTGGTGGGCAGTTTACCTGTATGGCAACTGTAAGGCAGGCCATAGTTTATTGCTCAATTCCCTCATCAGCACAGTCAGTGTTGATAGAGATCCCTCCCTTAGCGCTATTGTGTTCTGCCAGCAGGGAACCTTCCTTGCTGGCAGAACACAATGACTAGTAATGTCAGTCTCTGTTAAACCATTCATGTATGGCTGGCTTAACTGTTAGAAGTTCATCAGCTAAGTTCATCAGCATTGTAGTCAGGAATTGAGCCAAGAATAGAGATATGGAGATAAGAAACGTGAAGGTTTTAATAGTTGTTATGCTGCGTACACAGGACCGGACTTTTTGACAGCAAAGGTCCAATGGAACGAATCCATTTGACAATTCAATCGTGTGTTGGGCTCCATGGGACCTTTGCTTGCCAAAAATCCGGTGGACTTTAGAAATAGAACACGTTTTAAATTTTCCTGCCGGAACTCCACCGGGCCCAGTTCCTAGTGGGAAACCATTCGTCTGTATGCTGGTCCGACGGACCAAATACGACTCACGGGCAGCTACAGCACCTGCCTGCGAGAAGGTATTGCACTGGTTCTCGGCAACAGGGTACTGTAGATCTCGCGCTCTCGGCAACAGGAAAAACACATTTTCCTATCGCAGCGAGTATGAGGATTTAGTCACATTGATGCTGCCCTGTGGGAGGGCGAAACGTTGATGCTGTTTCCGGGAAAACTGACGTCAGTTCCAGTCGTTTGGAAAGCACGTTTGGAACGCACGCTACTAACGATGGTTTCATACGATCTGTTTTATGCTTAATGCTTGTTAATCCCTACGTTTTGTAAGTACCCATCTTTTGTTCAAATAAATTTGTTTTTGATGGTACTTCACTATTAGTTCCCCCTTTCTTTACTTCTGGGTACATGTCTTTTTGGCTTAAACTCTTCATTGAGGAACCCTGGATCTGCTGACCTGGCTTCTGCATACCATCATAAAGACATCTATACCAAGCCTGAATTGACCCTCCAGACTGAAAAACTGGGGGTCATGTGGATCTGGTGAGTGGGGACTCTCAAGGGGGTGTTGTGCACCTGAAGTTTTTACTCACTTTGGATTGGAGCACTTTCAGTGATTTGTTCTTGGACTTTATGTTGGTTCACCTTATATATAATTTTTTCTCACATATATTTATGTTTGCGAGTTCTGTATTTATATATTTTATGGTTTTCAAGTGATTAGCACTTTGTGTATAGCAGCTGCAATTGTTTTCACATCATTGATTTTGTTTTCAACAGCGCGAGTTTATATTTAGTTTATATATATATTTTTAAGCATGGTATGGCCATATTATGTGACTTAATCCCCATATTTACTTATTAGGATTAGGTGCTTTTAAGCAGCCTTGTAAGATTTAAAAGTCACTACTTTTGCATTTTTATATATGTGCGCTATTCTCTGTGGTTCTATTTATATATATATTGTTACAGTGTATATATAAAACCAAGGTTTAGTGCCACTTTAAGGACTGTGGATGGAGCCATGCAAAATATTTTTTTATGTCCCTGGTTTAACGCTGAATCAATAGCCACTGGTTTATACTGGTAGGTTATAGAATAACCTATTTTATTTCAAATTGTATACAGCTGTTTCAGCTAGCATTCCTATTTCTAATGCTAGCTATCAGTATAAACTTATCCAGCCAAATAGAATTTAGTTCAAACCACCAAAGCAGGTTAACTATATGTAAATGAGAGCATTTTATATTGTTTCTTATTTAGTACTTGAATGAACATGAGTTCACTATGCTAAAAAAATGTTTAGTAAATCATATCTTAAGTGTTCAAAATGTCTCAGCAACTGTATGAGCGCTATATAACTCCCCAGAGTAATGTTATTATTTATTTCAATCGTCAACTTCCATAACTAAGGAATTGTAGTTGCTGAATGTTAATTACATTTTAAAATGCATTTTTCGTCCAAGCACCTTAAACAAACAAGGGCAATCTGCTCCCACCCACAGGGAGGTAATTGCGATTTTGTCCCTTGTGAATACAATACACAAAACAAAACACGCATAGTAAAATAGCTACTACATTATCCCTGCAGTAGCCAGTACAAGAAATAAATAAATAAGAACAGAGTTGGTATCACCATCATGACATTAGTTGACAGGAAATGTCATTCAGGTTATCAAGTAAGACAGAATCAAGATGTCCACTGGTATCTGATAACCAGGCAAAGGGGAAGATAAAAGCAACATCAGGATGTCATCACACATATACAACAAATGTCACTGTCATTACTGGCAGATGGACAGATGAGTGATGCCTTCTAGGGTTCTTAGTGAATCCTACCTGCTGGTTAGATCTATATTATGTGGTTTAACTCATTTACAGATTCAGATTAACAGTTTGATATTACTTTGAAGCAGAATACATTTTTTCCTTTTTTTCCCCTAAGGCTTCACTGTCTCTTTGTAGACCAGATAAGCTTTATTTTAGTAATATCCAATGTATGGATATTACAATAGTAAATGGTAAAGGTGCAGGTATTGTGATTATACATGTAATTAAAGGTAAGGTATAGTATATTCTCTGGGAACATATATTTGAAGTTATCTTTGCACTGTCATTTTTATTGTTACTTCCACATCGTGACAAGCTCGCTCTTCCATATTGATGGTATTGTATCAAAGCCCATCACTAGACAAACAAAAAAGAAAAACTACCAAAATCTCCCATTAATAATAATAAAAAAATAACTTCTACATCTTATTTCATCTATAATTGCCTCACATGACCCTTTTTGTGGACTCTTCCATTAGTGAAGACCGGTGATCCCCTACTGCAGACTGGTCATTTTCCCACCATTGTGCAGTCATGTCATAGCCCCAATACATATAGCCTTTGAGACCCCCTCCTTGCCATGGACTCATCTTATAAGCAATAAAAAGCATCCACGTCACCAAGAAGAACATTGCTGCCTGTTACATTGATGTTTACTATTGGAAAACATCAATGTAACAGGCAGCAATTTATTTTTTCTTTCTTTTAGACTTCACACTGAAGTCTAAAAGAAAGAAGAGTCTCGGCTTGTCATGTGACCAATATCAATTAGAAATTAGATTTTTTTTAGTTTTTGATCTATCAGCTAGAGGAATGTGGGAGGATGTATTATGTGCCTTACCTTTAGTTTGTGTGGCCCTACTACTGATATCTCCTGCAAGACCTGCTTGCACACTACTACCTCCCTGTGTAGCACGTTTGTATGTCATTTTAGGCCTGCCTCTCATTTTATTGTTTTTTTGGGGAGGTAAATAGAATGCCTAACTTTTCCTGGAACTGTGGTGATAGGAGGTTGAATGTGTGGTAGACTATGTTGTGCTTTTGGTGCACACTAATCACCTCACATTAATTTATTGGTGTGCTGCAAACAAAGAGCATCTTCAACAACTGTTCAGCAACAAGTGTATGCTGCCTTAAACTTAAAAAAAAAAAAAAAAAAGCCATAGCTAACAAAATCAAGTACAATTTCCCAAAACAAATGTCCACTCTCTATCTCTTTTTGTATTTCTCTATTTAACACTAGCAGGAAAAAAAATAAAAATTAAATGAAATGCCGTACTAAATCACAAAACTAACAAAAAAAGTGGTGGCACAGCGATTAGCAAGTAAATACACTTTCTAAATAGTATAGCACTACTCCAGGTTGGCTTGCCCCCACAATCTTACACACACTTCCCACCTGGGTGCAAGCTCAGCTCGTCACACTGGACACAATGTATGCACCAAAATCATGACAGCTGCTCTCCAAACAAAATCCATCTTTATTGTAGAATAAAAAGCAACTTAATACAGCAAAAAAGACACTGTGGGGAATGTGAAAAAAGTCAATGTCATCATCACGCATTGATACAGTGCAAAACATGTTGACTTTTTCTCATTCCCCAGAGTGTCTTTTGATGTGTCATGTTGCTTTTTATGCTACAATAAAGATGGAATTCATTTGGAGTGCAGCTGTCTGGATTTTGGTCAGCACACATCTTGCTGATACATAGAAAAGTAGTTCCTAGGAAGGCTTGTTGGGTCTATGGAGCTTTGAGCACAGGATGTGGTACATAGGGGTATGTAGCCCACTACAATGAAATACAGAGGATAGCACTGTAAAGAACAATATAATAGTGTATAGCACAGTATAACAACAAAAAGCACAGTATAACACTATAGCACTGTACAGAACTGTGCAGCACTGTATAGCACAGTATAGCATTGTACAAACAGCACCGTAAAGCATGGTGTTACACAGTATTACAAAGAACAATATAGCATTGTATAGCATTGTAAAGCACCATATAGCACTACATCACTCTCTATGCTTCCCCTACACAGATGTAGCTTTCCCTAATTAGCTCCAAAACACACATACAGTATGGTTGAACACCTATATATAGTAATTTAGTAGTAGTCCACCCCTCCCATTTTATGAGTGTAGTCATGGACACAGAGGTGCTTCTCAACAACACCAGTCGCCATAGTAATTTGGACTGCCATATCTGGGTGAACAGAAGATAGAAGGAAAACGTTCCGTTTGTCCTTCTATCTTACAGCAAGTAATTAATTGGACCTCAAGCAGGCTCTCTCCCCCAGATGAAGTGGGGCATTTACAAGCTGTTGAGGGAAGCCCCAGCGATTAGATTCCACAGTGCCACATGCGCCAATTCCTATTTGAAAGAGGTGTCTAAAAAGTGGCATGCTTGAATAAAAATGTCCACGTATAAATGGTATGTAGGGCAAGTGACAAGTGACACCAATACAGTTATCAGTAAAACATATGAACACTGTACTTGCTGACACTGTGACAAGGAGTGAAAGGGTTAACTAGGGTGTGATCAGGGGTTGAAATATGTGCCTATGTGTACTGGTGTTAGTGCAGTGCTTGTGTACTCACTGATCAACGCTCTCTCCTTTCTTGCTGGAACCAAAAAGGGCTCCAGGAGGGGAGATTGCATCACTTCATGTGCCTGTGTTTATATTACATAGGAACAGGAGGCTCTCTGATTCGCTAGAACTGATCAGCAGGTCCAGGCCATAAAACATTCTCAATCTGTGTGTGCAAGTCATGCACCTGTACGTGACTTTGCGCAGGCGGGCCACCCTGCTGCAGTATATGTACGTGGGACGGTCAGGAACTGGTTAAGAGAACAGGATCTGTTTTTTTTAGGGTTACAAACACTTTAATGTATGAGGTGCAGCTTTGCTAACTTCCAATATCCAATCATGTGTAACAATTATGCTGTTTTTTTCCCCCTGCACATGATTGTATATTTTTTGCAAAGTGAAGTTTCATGACATTCACTGACCATTATGCACGGAGGAGTCCCTAGAATTATTCGAACCCAGTGTCGGGTACATGCTGCTGAAGGATGCGCAGCAATTTTAAGGCTCTGATATTGGTTCCCAGGTTGAGGAAAGAAGTAACATGAGCCTAGAGAGAGGGGGTGCCAAAGAAGGACAAGAAACTGGTAGTCATGTTCCCCCAGCTGCAGCATATTGCCAAGTTTGCTCCAGTGACAGGGAGGGAGGGGACGATGAGGTCACTGACTGTACTTGGGTGCCTGAGAGAAGAGAGGAGGATGAGGAGGCACAACTGCAATGAGACAGGATGTCCTCTAGGGGGCAGCTTAATAGCAGCCAGCCTGTTGCATCACACCACAGAGCTCCACAGGTGCAGGGTGCTGCTGACTCCCTGCTAAATTTTAAAAGTTCCTTGGTGTGGGCCTTTTTCGACACATGTGCAGCAGATCGCACTGTTGCTGTTTGTAATCTATGTCTGAAGCGGATCAAGCGTGAGCAGAACAGCAGCCACTTGGGCACCACATGCTTGACCAGACATATGAGGACATGCAATGAAGTCCGTTGGCAACAGCACTTGAAGGACCCACATCAAAGAAAAAAGCGGAATTCTCTTTACTCCTCATCTGGGATCTCCAACCCTACTATACTTCGAGTCCTCTCAAGAACCTGCACTGAGAGGAATGAAGGTATAGCAATAGGTATCCCAAGTCCTTGCAGCCAATCTGCTAGCAGTACACCACCTTTTGATTTTAGCAGGCAAATTTACCTACCTCAGTTGCTGAACTGTAAAAAGAAATTCAGTCCCAGCCAACCACATGCTCAGCCTCCAAATGCTAGCTTTGCCAAATTGCTAGCACTGAAACTGCTGCCTTTTCAACTGGTAGACTATGCCCCCTTTCGTGAATTTGTGGAATGTGCTGTACCACAGTGGCAGGTTCCAAAGCACCATTTCTTTTCACGGAAGGCCATTTCAGCTCTCTACCGACATGTGAAAAGCAATGATTTGACCTCGTTGGACAGGGCGGTCAGCAGTAACGTGCATATTACCACTGATTCATGGTCCAGCAGGTATGGGCAGGGACGTTACCTTTCTAACACAGCGCACTGGGTAACTCTGCTGGCAGCTGGGAAGGATGCTGGACAGGGTTCAGTGTTTTGGAGCATATTTTACCACCACGCCCCCAAAATGCTAGTGTTGATTCTGCCACAGCTCTCTCCACCACCCCCTCTTCTTCTTCTGTAGTCCTCTGAACCAGAGATTCTGTCAGCTCTGCAGGGGCAGGCTCAGAGGTGGTTGACGTCATGCCAGCTTCAGCCAGGAATGGTTGTATGTGACAATTGCACCAACCTTCTTTCCTCCCTCTGACAGGGAAATTTGACCCATGTTCCATGTTTGGCACACATCCTGAATTTGGTGGTGCAGCTGTTCTTGAGCAAGTACCCAAGCTTACAGGATCTATTGAGGCAGGCCAACAAAGTCTGTGGTCATTTCCACCGGTCATACAATACCAGTGCTTGGCTAGCTGACATTAAAAGGCAATCCAACCTGCCCACCAACTGCATCATTTGTGACATGCCCACCAGGTGGAACTCAATGTTGGCAATGGTGCAGCAGCTACACACACAGCAGAGGGCCATCAATACTTGTGCGAGTATGACACCAGGACACGGTCAGGAGAGCATGGCTTCTTTTCGCCACGCCAGTGGCTACTGATCAAGGATGCATGCACTGTCCTGTCACCATTTGAGAAGGCCACAAGGATGGTGAGCAGTGTAAATGCATGCATCCGTGACACCGTCCCTCTAGTCTTCCTATTGGAGCACACACTTTGTGGAATCATGGACAGGGCACTTGAGGCAGAAAAAACAGGAGGAAGAGGAAGACTCCCTTACCTCTCAAGACCCCCTTTATCCAGATAGCATTCCTGTGGGCCCAGCAAAGACACAGGAAGAAGGTAAGGATGAGGAGGAGGATTGTGTCAGCATGGATGTAGAGGATAACACTCAGCAGCAAGGAGTTATACATGGCTGGGAAGAGGTAGTTAGGGATCATGTGATCCTTAGTGACCCAGAGGACTCAGAATCAAATACCTCTGCAAAAGGACCCTGTGATTTATGATATCAAGGAGAGGGATCATTACTGGCTGTCAACCCTTCTTGATCCACATTACAAGGCTAAGGTTGCAGAACTCATCCTGCCTTCACACAGGGAGCAGAGGATGAAACATCCTCAGGAGGCCTTGAAGAAAGGTTTGTGCAATGTATTTACAGACCCTGGGAGGTTACAATTTCCTGGTGCTAGACAATGTGTTGCTGAGGCTTCGTTCAGTCAGAGGAAGAGCGGCGGAGAAGGTGGCTGGCTGACTGATGCCTTTAAACAATTTTTCAGTCCCTGGTGCCAAGGTCTAATCGGTTCAAGCAACCATTGCCAGCGTCTGAATTACAGGGTGGAGGAATATCTAGATTCAAGAGCAAACTTGGTGACCTTTCCAACAGACCATCCACTGGGTTACTGGGTCTTGAAGATGGACCACTGGCCAGAACTTGCTCAATATGCAATTGAGCTACTGACCTGTCCTGCATCCAGCATGCTTTCTGAATGCAAATTCAGTGCTGTTGGAGGGTTTGTAACGGATCAAAGAGTGTGTCTGTGCACAGACTCCGTTGATAGGCTCACATTCATAAAAATTATGCAGTACTTGGATCAGCAGCTATCAAGCACCTGATGCTGATGTAACTGATTGAATTTTCTATGGATGTGGGATCCCTTGAAGACTACCTATGCTGACTATCCTATTCCTCCTCAATCATGACGATGCTAGCTTCCAACAATATTTTTGGTTAAGGGCACCACCACCACTCAAAGCCCAATTTTTCTGCCTCTGTTTAACAGGGCATGTAATTACAGTTTTTGATATATTTCACAGCAGGGCCCATTCCTGCACCCAACAAAAGTATCTGGGAGGGTGTGAGGGGTTACAGTGTTGTGGCACCACTACCACCCAAGGCCCAATTTTTCTGCCCCTGTCTAACAGGGGCATGTAATTACAATTGTTGATATAATATTTCCATGCAGGCCCGTTCCTGCGCCCAACAAGAGTATTTGTGAGGGGTTACAGTATTGTGGCACGACCACCCAAGGCCCAATTTTTCTGCCCCTGTTTAACAGGGGCATGTAATTTAAATTTTTTATATAATGTTTCAATGCAATTTTTCAATGTCCAATTGTTTTGCCCCTGTTTAACAGGGATATGTAATTACAATTCTTAATATAATATTTCACAGCTGGGCCCATTCCTGTACCCAACAAGAGTAACTGTGATGGCTTACAGTGTTGTGGCACTGCCACCACCAAAGGCCCAATTTTCCTTCCCCCGTGTAACAGGAGCATGTAATTACAATTTTTGATATAGTATTTCACAGCAGGACTTGTTCCTGAGCCCACCAAGAGTAACTGTGAGGGCTTACAGCATTCTGATACCACCAACACCTAAGACCCAATTTTCTGCAGAGTATATAGAGCCTCAGAGCCTGAGGGACCCCCACTCCATTTTTTTTAAAATTTGGGTGCAGGTTCCCCTTAATATCCATACCAGACCCAAAGGGCCATGCCGGTTTTCTTTCAATGATTTTCAACTCCATTGCTGGGACCCGACAATACATTACAGCCACGAGTAGTTTTAAATGATATTTTTTCCTTTAGAAATGTAATTTGCTGTGGTATTGTTCTAAATACAGGACAAAAAAATCTACTTTACAGGCATACTAAGGACACCCACTAGGCACGATATTTAAAGGAATATTTCATTTTTATTACTTCACTTTAAGTATTTTTAAAATCTCTGCTCCAGAAAAAACATGTTTTTAAAACTTTTTTTTTGCATTGATACATGTCCCCTGTAATAACTTGCACATAAGCCTTTAAAATTAACACTTTTGATTTTTTCACGTTCATGTCCCATAGACTTTTTTTTCAATGCGCATGTGTTTACTGGGAATTTTCTTGTCCATTGTAGTGTGAACAAGCCTTTAACTTGAACATTTGAGATTAAACTGTTGGTATCTGGTATGTTTTATTATTGTTACCAAAGAAGGGAGAGTGCTGCATATCCCCAAAGAACGAAAGCCACACATTAGAAGATAGATATAAATGTTTCCAGGGACATCTAGTTTGCAATTTTGGTCTGATAATGGCAGCAAGTGAGCACATTTTTTAGGGGAAAAACTGGAGCAAAAGAAGGAGGCATAAGGCAAATAGTCATAGACCTTAATTTCAGTGAGGCTGGCAGGCCTTGCTGGCCTCCAACTGGCAATGGAAAATGATAAAAGACCCAGCGCACATCTGGGCATTGCAGCACATGTAGAATAGAGTGACCAGATGTCCCTGGGATGGTCCAAATCATAGGGGCTGTCCTTGGAAAAAAATGTCCCCGATTTTGTGCCCTGTTAAAAGAACATGTCCCATTTTATTTCCAGCTTAAAGTATGGCCTTCCCTGCCAAAGCGGCTGCAGTGTAATCCATATTAGCAATATGTCTGTGATTGGCTTGAAGCCAGAGAAGAGTATGTCTGCTCCTCGTTGTGTCTGGGGTTATTGATGATGTCACATGCTGATATTACATGGTCTTCCCAGTCCCTCCCCTCTCAGCTTGTGCAGACATCCTTTTGGGAGGTAAGGATATGGATTATTTACCGCCTTGTCCTTGATTCTGATGGTGACCTGCAGTGCACACCTGGGCCTGACCTTCAGACTCTGGCAGACAGGCTCCCTGATGATCCTCGTCTGCAGACGGTCCATAGTGGAGAGCGGATCGGAGAGGTACACGGCCTCTGCAGACATTATCCAAGTTCCTAGCTCTGCACACAGCAAGAGATGTCCCATATACTTTAACAGTGTTCATCTGTTCCAACAAATTTTTTGCCTGTTTGCATGTTCTGCTGAAAACCGAACCAGGGGGTGCTTGGCTCATCCCTACCAATATGCATTGCAAAATATCTAGCGTACGCTGTTACTGAGACTGTCTATGAAAATTGTACAGTTCCACATACACACCACATACAGCTTTTAAGGCACCTTCAAAACATGTTATTTATATATTATAGCTATTATAAATATATATTATATATATGCTGGGCAAGGTATGTCTTTGTGCTGATGACACAAAGGTGTGTAATAGAGTTGGTATCCCTAGAAGTGTCTGTAACTTGGAACATGATTTGGCATTGCTAGAAGATTGGTCAAAAAAGTGAAAAACTGCAGTTCAATGTTTCTACATGTAAAATAATGCATCCAGGAGAAAAGAATGCTTTCACAGAGTACAACATTAGGAGTACAGTTTTGCCCAGCACTGGAGAACCTAGATATTACCTGTCTGAGATGGTTGTAAAATGAGCAAGCAGTGTGGCCAAGCAGTGGGAAAAGTGAATAGAATTCTAGGATGCATCACTAGAGGGATCACCAGCAGGAGAAGGAGTTCCTGATTCCTCTATATAGATCTTTAGTTAGAGCTCATTTAGAATACTGGGATTTATTTACTTAAACTGTAGAGTGCAGCTCTGCATATAAACCAATGAGCTTCCATGTTTTTTCTCATCAAAGCTTAACTGAACAAGCTGAAGTTTGAAGCTGATCGGCTCAGCTGCATCAGATTTTGCACTCGCCAGTCTTAGTAAATCAACCTTACAGTGTCCAGTTTTGGAGACCTGACTTACAAAAAGATATTGATAAGATAGAACAAGTCCAGAGACGGGTAACAAAAATGATGAAAGGTATGAGGGATAAAACATATCAGGAACTTAATATGTACAGTCTGGAGGAAAGAAGGGAAAGGGGAGACATTATAGAAACCTTTAAATACATCAAGGTGGTGAATAAGGTTCAGGAGGGCAGGATTTCCAATATGAAACCAAGATCAAGAACATGACCTCAAACTACCAGGAGGAAAGTGCAAAACTAATCTTAGAACATATTATTTTACTGAAAGGTTTGTTGATGCTTGGAATAGACTTCCAGCAGGAGTCAGTAAACATGCTTGGAACAACATAGATCTATACTCAGACAAAGAAGTTAACAAAAAAATACAAAAACATTTATACATAAAAAAGGGCAGGCTCAATGGATTCCTCTCTTTTTTTGTGCTGTCATTTTCTATGTTTTAATGTTTGTATTAAAATAAATTTTGTATTTTCAATGTTGCCTTTGAAGTTGCATGGAAAGATCTTCTCTTCATTATACACTTTCCAGCTTTAGTAAATAAATCCCATTGTGTATTTAAAAGTAGGGTATGCCTGTATAGTATTTTTAACATTTTGTTTGCATTGATGCATATCTCTTAGGGCAGTTCCCAGTTTCCCATGGCTTTTTTTGATCAGACAGAAATGTGCCTATTCAACCTAAGTATGGGCAGAATGCAATAATAGGGTCAGTCCCCTATAGGCAGCAATGGGATTTGCCTCTAAATTTGACTAATTTTAGACAGGGGTTTCTTAATCCTTGGAAAATCAAACCTAGGCAGATTTGCAACAACAGTTGCAAACATTCTTGTGATGCCCATAGATTCATGTGTCTGCATGTGCCTGCTTCTTTTTCTTTTGTTTTTATTATTTGATTAGCTTTTTTTGTGCAGTTGCAAAGTTAATACTATGGTATACTAATGACAATTTAGCAATGAATAATTGTATTTTGATATTTTGTTGGTATAGAAATGAAAACCCCTTATATTTAACGAATAGAAATGCTCACATTGTTAGACATTTCTCCTGTTCTTGTTCTGTCAAGCAACATCAGTGTAACATTACTCAAATTAAGGCAGTAATATTTGAAAAAGAAAAGGACTGAGTAACTGACAAATGGGGGACTTAAAAAATATTTTCATTGGCCTTATTTTCTATTCATATCCACATGGTAATAACCTCTTATGATTTGGAATGAAAGGATTAAAACCTTTTCATGTATGAACCAGATCCCAAGCCATGGCCTCTTCTATCTCCTGTCAAAAACGAATAGAAAATCTAACAGCAAGACAGATTTTAGTTCTAGAAATATAGAAAGTGATAAATCTAGCCTTATGGGTATTAACACACTGGGCCTTGTTTGCTAAACGTAATGCATATGCACTAGCAAATGATTTCCTTAAAGCATTTACTATACAATCTATTTATACATGTTTTCACATGAGATTTATACAACTTTCACAGTTTTTTCTAGTTGAATCCAAAATATGTGGATATTGTGTAAAAAATGTCTAAATAGATACAGCATTTTGTGTGTGAGTATAGTGTGCACGCACAGATAGACCTATATGCTAATGCCTGTAAACAGGTTACAAATGGTAAATGCCCATACATAAACTACCTTTTTTATTCCTATAGTTCTTGTTTCTCATAATGTTTTTCTTTTTTGTTATGCTGCTTTGCTTGGTGCATTGCCCACTCATTGCTTAGTGAGCTGATCACATTCGGCTTTTTTCAAATTAATGTTGAAGAATAAACTCCATTGTGCATCTTACATAAGAGAAGGCACCCAGATATCATTATCTGGAAGTTCAAAGCAAACTAGAACTACACCATTTGCATTGAACATCAGTGTATGATTTTCTATACAAGATTGAAGCAGTTGTAAATGTAATTTTTTTAAATGAAAATAAACATTTTATATGTACCTGCTCTGTGCAATGGTATTATGATATCACTGAACCTCCTCCTCTGGGGTTTCCTGTCAGCATTCTTGGTTTTCCTCTTCTGTGTCTGCCCCCATAGCAAGCTCTTCCACGGCAGATGTGCGGACTCGATCCCAATCCAGGGTGTATGCGACACACGGTGTGGCTTGGCCCTGCCTTTTGCTCTCTGCTCACAGTTTTTAACTGAGAGCAGCAGGAGTCAATGGGTCCCAATGTTTTCAGCCAAGCTTATGAGAGGGAGAGAGGAGAGAAGACTGGCAGATGGGCACAGCGCTGGATCAATAGAGGGTAAGTATTTGAAGGGGGCATAGCATGTGGTAAATAGTTTTTTACTTTAATGCAGAAAATACATTAAGGTAAAAAACGCTTTACCTTTAAATCAAGAATCGCATTTGCTATGCACATGTACAGTACCTCCATGAACTAATGACTTCCTACAATGCAAGCATAAGGCTTGGTTTACGCCAATGTGCTATGGCTTGGGTGCAGCAAGATTTATGCACATTTTACACTTAGTTTTAGGTGCACTCTTATTGATTTCTATTAGACCACATGTCTTCATGAAAGTGCATGAAAGTCCTGCATGCTGCACCTTTGATGTGTTTTCAAAAAATGCATGGTCTAATAGAAGTCAACAGGAGTGCACCTAAAACCACATGTAAGATGCAGATACAATCGAGCTGCACCAAAATCACAGTGCACTGATGCGAACCTGGCCTAACATAGTGATTCATCCTCTTATTCATTTTCTTTACAAAAACAGCCCCACTGGATTCCATCCACCATTTAAAAACATGTGTTAGGTAAAATTAGCCTTTTCTACAGTAAGCCCTACAGAATTCATATAATCTTTGCCATAGTGGCCTGGATAGCCATACTTGCTATTTAAATGCACAGGCTCTGGCTGCAGTGCTTTGCACAGTAATCATATGGAGCCTTTCTCAATGTAGTGACAAACTTAGAAAACTTTATATTTAAAGCTACAGTAATCTCTGGGAACATCACCATTAAATCCTCCCATATTCCTCTAGCTGATAGATCAAAAACTAAAAAAAATCAATTTCTAATTGATTGATATTGGTCACATGACAAGCCGAGTCAAGTGTCTTCTTTCTTTTAGACTTCAGTGTAAAGGGGCTTTTCCAATTGTAAACATCAATGTAACCAGGCAGCAATGTTCTTCTTGGTGATGTAGATGCTTTTTATTGCTTATACGATGAGTCCATGGCGACAGCGGGGGAGTTTCCTGAAGGTTATAAACAGGCCTCTTTTTCTCTGAAAATAGGTGCAGGAACTCAACCACGACTCCCGAAATCCCTTTCTCCCTCACACACACCCTTCATCAAATAGTGGGTGTGGTCAAATTTCACAATGGGAGGGTCCTAAAGAGCATCAAATACTGGGAGTGCATTATGTACAGAGGGCAGAGTTGGGGGGGGGTTGCACACAGAGTTCGGGTTGCGCTATGTGCGGAATTTGGTGGTACACTACCTACATAGTTCAAAGTTCAGGGGTGAGCTACACAGAGCGCAGCGTTCAGCTATCTTCCACAGCTGCTTACCCCTGCATCCCCCGACCACATCTCACTTTCACCCCTCTTCAGCTTTGACCTCTGCATGCAATCCTCACCCCCCTCCACCACCACCTTATTCTCCCCCCTCCATAAATGCTCCACCTTCTTCCAAATTTCCAACTTTTGCTGCAGTGTTAAGCTGAAGCACTCAGTCGCTAGTACCTCCCTGCACACTGTAGTTCGCCACGTCTTTCTCACTTGCAGGGAGATCATCCAGCGGGGGTGTCAGCATCCGAACTGCATCTTGAGCACCTGCATCTCCCTTTTCCCCATCCTGCACTCAGTGGAGCTTCTCAAGAGATCAGATCTGTGGGAGCCTTTGGGGGACAAGCTGTGACTTGTAAACATAGAAGCTGGACTTCTGTGTTTATAAGTGATGGTGATGGGCAGAGAGCAGAGGGCCTGAGCCAAAGGTGGTGGAACTGAGTTACACCAAGTTCCAGCTGAAAAAAAGCCCTGGCTATAAGTATTGGGGCTATGACATGACTGCAAAATGGTGGGAAAATGACCATTGTGGGCCTGGACTGCAGTAGTGGATCACCGGTCTTCACTAATGGAAGAGGCCACAAAGAGGGTCATGTGAGGCAATTATAGATGAAATAAGATGTAGAAGTTCTTTTTTTTTTTTTATGAATGTGTAGGAGCAGGTGAAGTGGGAGATTTTGGTAGTTTTTCTTTTTTTGTTTGCCTAGTGATGGGCTTTGATAAAATTTACCATCAATATGGAAGAGCGAGCATCTCATGATGTGGAAGTCACAATAAGTCACACCTAACCTTTAACTAAATGTATAATCAGAAGACCTGCAACTTGCTATTTACTATTGTAATATCCATACATTAAATATTACAAAAAATAAAGCTTATCTGTCCTCACAAAGAGACAGTGAAATCTTAGAAAAAAAGGAAAAAACTGTATTCTAATTCAAAGTAATATCAAGCTGTTAATCTGAATCTGTAAATGAGTTAAACCACATAATATAGATCTAACCAGCTGGTAGGATTCACTAAGAACCCTAGAAGGCATCACTCATCTGTCCATCAGCCAGTAATGACAGTGGCATTTGTTGTATATGTGTGATGACATCCTGATGTTGTTTTTATCTTCCCCTTTGCCTGGTTATCAGATACCAGTGGACATCTTGATTCTGCTTCTTTTTTAACCAACAGAGGCACATCACACCCAGCAGACCGTTGGGATTGTTGGGCACTGGCCAATTAATACCAAGCTATACCTGCTTTCACTGTCATTTTTTAAGAAAACACCTTCATATGGTTTTTAGAACTGTGTCTGCTTTTTCCATTAATCAAAGCAGACTTAAAAATGGTGGATGAAAAAGCAGGTTTTGCTACTAAAACTAACTGAAAAAAAAACATTTTAAATGAAAATAAGTAAGATTGGGGTGCTGCTGCTGTAATACAGCCAAGTTCATTGTACAAAAAAAAAATCTATTCAACAGCTAAATATGCACTACCAGAGTATGCCATCTCTGAGGCTGTCAGTGAACATTGTTGTGTTTTCCGTAGCACCACGTGCAGCCTCAAAGCATCCACCAAAACTGTAATTGAAAAGAATTTTGTATTTCCAATGTCACCTTCATAGCCGCATAGCTTTCTCCCCTCTTTTACAGAAATTTGTTTTGTACATTTTGGTATTGGTACAAGTCTCTCATGGCTTTTTATGCCTTTTGTTTGACAATAATTTGGTTATTAGTACTACTAATGGCAGGAATTGAATATCAACCTTGGCCCCTGCAGACTTCACCTGGGGTTTGGAGAAAAGCTCACATTTTAAATTTTGAGGATGTTTCACAAAACTCATCTGAACAGATTTGATCACCCCTATGCTGAACATTTTTACAGGTTTTTACAGTCCACCGGTATGTATTTCCAAGTGCAATTCACCTGTTAATTTTTACATTTTGAGTATGTTTCATGAAACTCATCTAAACAGATTTTCTCGCCCCTATGCAGAACTTATTCCAAGGTTTTTACAGTCCACTGGTGTGTATTTCCAAGTACAATTCATGTTGTGTACTATGGGGCATACAGATACGGATTAGCTTTTATAATAGAAACCACTGCTTTGAGTTAGTTCATACAAGCGTTGACGCTGCAGAGGTCAGTCATCCACCAGAGAAATATCCCTTTGGAGTTTATTTGCTGCTGAACTTAAGATGAAAAATTATTTTTCCAGTCCATTCCATATATATCTGTGGGGTTGTAATTTAGGGTAGTTTCTTCACAGCACATGCGCCAATGACATCATCGCTGCAGTACAAAGTTAAAATCTCCTAAACAGCGCATGTTTAGGAAATATTTACTGTACCTATAGGTAAGCCTTATTATAGGTACAGGTATAGGTATTATAGCCTTACCTATAGGTACAACTTGAAAATTAAGTTTTACAACCTCTTTAAAGTGGAAGTAAACTCCCCTATCGTTTTCAGCCAAGGAAGCTGCCATCTTTGCCTCTGTTTAATCTTCAACTGCTATGGTGCTGCACATGTGATTCGTTATGACACCAGCCATTGGATGGTTTGATAGTTTGGCTGAGAGCACCGCCAATGCGCAGTTAGCATTCCCGGCATGCCTTTTTTTTTAACTATTTCAATCGATGGGTTTACTTCCACTTTAAGCTCTCTCAAACTGTCTAATAACTGTTAAATTAGATTTAAATCCTAAAAGAATGACATTTAGTCTTTAACAATAAATCATTTTTAAATCTTTTTTTTTCATCTATTGTTACACCTCAGAAGTTGCTGATTTAATTCAGCCTCTTTGCAGCCACTTCATGTCTACATGTATGCACTCGTGGCATTTCTCAGGGCAGGTTTCCTGATGGAGATAACAGTGGACCATGCCTGCTTGATTCTAATCTCCACCAGAAGGGTGACAAGGCTGGAGCACAGTTAGGAGACAGGGATTTTGTTATCACTCTCTAAAAATAGTGTCTAAACAAGTGCCTTCAACTAACCCCTTTGCATCCGTGCTATAGCCGAAAGACAGCTACAGTGTAAGCCTTAATTGGCAGGAGGGCGTCCATGTAGGTCCTCCCGTGCATGAGCTGCCTGCACTGATCAACGGGTCAATGAGACTCGACTGATCATAGATCGGAGTAAGGGGATGATCCTGACCCCTTACCATGTGATCAACTGTCAGCCAGCTGATCATGTGCTATAAACAGAGCCAGAAATCGGCTATTTTTTTTCTTCACGCTGACAGTGTGAGGAGAAAAAAACCCGATCACCGGCTTCTGTCAGAGGGACATCAGTCCTGAACATGCCGCTGCCGCTGCCTCATCTGTACCCACCAGTGCCACCTACCAGTGCCACCTATCAATAACCACCAGTGCTGCCAAACAGTGTCCATCAGTGCCTCATCTTCAGTGTTGCCTATCAGTGTCACCTACCAGTGCCTATCAGTGCCCATCAGTGCTACCTATCAGTGCCCTTCAGTGTCATCTATCAGTGTGCTTCAGTGCGACCCATTAGTGCCACCTATCAGTGCCCACCAGTGCCGCCTCATCAGTGATCATAAGAGCCACCTTATTAGTGCTCATCAGTGCTGCCATATCAGTGCATATTGGTGTAGCCTATCAGTGCAGCCTATTATTGCCCATCAGTGCAGCCTATCAGTGTAGCCTATCAGTACCCATTAGTGTAGCCTCATGAGCGCACATCAATGAAGGAGAAAAATTATCTTTTTTCAAAATTTTATAACAATTTTTTTGTTTGTTTGTTTGTTTGTTGTTTAGCAAAACATAAAAAAACCAGTAGCGAGTAAATACCACCAAAAGAAAGCACTATTTGTGTACAAAAAAAAGATAAAGTTTAAATTGGGTACATTGTAGCATGACCAAGCAATTGTCATTCAAATTGCGACAGAACTGAAAGCTGAAAATTGGTCTGGGCAGCATGAGGGTTTAAGTGCCCAGTAGGCAAGTGGTTAATAAGGAAAGTTTGGGTGCTGAATTCAAACCCCTATTTATGGCAATGGAGCCAAATGTTAAAAAAACAATAATGACCATTTTCTTAGGTAATAGACAAGGGATTGTCAAACAATTGATGGGGAACATATACAAAGGAAAAAAAAGTTACATTTTGTTTGGCAGGGAGCAGCAATTTTATTAATGCTTAAAGGGCAGCATTAAAAATGCTGATTTTCTTTACATTTCACAAATGACATTGTGCCGACCTGCTGAAAAAAAAGAACAATGCTAGCATGAATATCCTGCATTTTACCACTTTCTGAACGCACTATATTCAAATGATGGCTACAGCATGGCCTGTCAAGTTCTGGAACTGCATTAGTGAAGGAGAACAATAACCTGTTTCCAAAATTGTAAAAAAAAACTATACAAACTGTTTATTTTTTTTTTAAATACCTGTCTTTTTTGTTTATTTAGCAAAAAAAAACTTGGTGATGATTAAATCCATGAAAGGAAAGGTCTATTTGTGTGATAAAAATGTCATATGGGTACAGTGTTACATTAAAAGTGTAACAGCACTGAAAGCTGAAAATTGACTTGGGCAAGAAGGGGGTTAAAGTATCCAGTAGGCAAGTGGTTAAAAGGCTTGCACTGCATCTGCCAGCTCCTGGTCTGGTTGCTCAGTGTAAACAAGTTGGCCAAAAATGCCGCCTGATGTCATTGACAAAATACGGCCATGACCATACTTACCCAATTACATTACCTGAGATACCCATTTGTTTGCTTTCTATGTAAAACAAGTCAGCGAGTCTGCCTGAAAGTCATTGCTAGTGGCGGTAGTGAAACTGACAATCTAAATGACTCCAGATGCAGCGGCAGGTAAACAGGCCAGATCTGGCAGATACTATAACCCGCTGACTTGCTTACTATATGAAACAAGCAAGCAAGCCAACCTGAAAAGTAATTTCTTTAGTGGCAGTAGTGATATTGCCACTAAATTAATGACTTCCAGATGCATTGGCAGCCAGAAGTACAGTGCCAGTGTTGTGTCGAATACTGTCCCCCATCGGATAGTGTCCGCCCTGTACTGTGCTTGCACAGTATGGAGGACAAGGAGACGCCAAAGGTCTCCAAAGATGAACGGCACCTGAGTCCAGGTTCAAGCCCCACCATCCAAGTGGACATAGAGTTAGAATAAAAAATTGCAGAGCGAAGCAAGGCTGTGCCCGAAGCATGGTGAGCGAAGCGAGCCCGAGAGGGGCCCTGTTACTAAGTGCCACCATATGTCCACTTGCATGGTAGGGCTTGAACCTGGAGGGCAGAAGTTACTAGCAAGTGCGCAAGCGCTGTTCATCTTCTGAGACTTTTGGAGTCTCCTGGACACTATCCGATGGGATGACAGTTTTTGGCAGAACACCGGCAAATTAGTGAAATCTGGCCATTTAGTTCCCCTGTTGTGCCTTGAACCTTGAACAACTGGAGTTCAGGACAAACCCTTTGTTGACCCAAACCAAATCTCATCTAGAATAGATATTACATCCATAAAGTATGCTGTAATTCCTCTAACATGTAGAGGCATCCATAAAGTCTTTGATAAGATGCAGCTGTGTATGAGCTTCATGGTGCAGTACAAAATCAAGTTAGATTAGAGTTTTCCAACATTGTCTTTACATCTTGGAGTGTTGGATGTCATGTGATAAAGAAAGAGGAGAGAAGGTTTAAATAAACATATGCTGTCAAATGTTGAAAGTCTGGGCAGGTAGAATAATTAGTGCATGAGTCAGTGTCACATTTCTAGGACTAGTGCAAATAAAGTGTTGGATGTCATGCTTTTATCTTGAATAGATGAATAACTGGAAAACAAGTTGCAACAATCCAGCAGCACAAAAACTCTGAGTGATGAAGGAAATTATTTATTAACCACCTTAAGAAAAATTCCAGGCACACGTTACAAGAGATAAGATCTGACAGTATTAAGGCTGAACTCTACTAAACAGCGAAATACGCCACTAAAATGCATATTTGTGAGTTGTTTTTACTGGAAATGTTTTTTTTTGCCCATGCAGTCCTGTGAGATACATGGGTCTGACAGGCAGCGCAGCCAGCCTGGTGACCTGATTTTCTCTACTGCAGTAAGCCAGTAGGTCATCTCTCTTTCTCCACCCTGTGATTGGATAGTAAAGGATTAGCAACAAACTGTTGAGCTTATCTCTCTGTCCTCCACTCCTGTCAGCATGTTGTTTGTCAGCACATGCAGAACACCTATTCTGCTATTATATAGGGAATTACAAGGGCCTGAAATATAGGCTCCAGGTATCTGCACTAGTACCATGTAAAAATATATTTTTTAAATAATTATCTAGCTGCATTCATTGGAGGTATTGATTGCAAAATAAGTAAAAAGTGTGGCCAGGCAGTGAGAATAGTGGATAGAATGCTGGAATGCATTACTAATAGGAACATCAGCATACAGAAGAAGGTTCTGATTCCCCTATATGGAGCTTTTGTTAAAGTGTTACTAAACCAAGGACCCTGCATTCACTATATCTGGTCTCCCACATTACACAGAACATGGAAATGCAATAGTTTTAGTAAATTTAAACTGCTAAATACCTTTTTTCATTAGCAGTTAGAGCAGTCTTTTGACTTCTATCAGTGTCTGGTTAAAGCTTGTAGGAGGAGTTTTCATTCTGCATTGACTGTCCTATAAGGCTGCATGACCCCTTACCCTCTGTCTGGAAATAAATGATTGGCCCTGTGCTGATCAACATGCACTCTTCCTAGAAAAAAAATACTCTCTAGCAATACACATCTAACTGACCTTGTGCAGCTTGTCCTCTAGCTCCTATTTTATCAGGTGAGAGATTGGGGACTGTTGAAGTAGGGGAGGTCCAACGGGGACAGGATTGAATAGCCTTTTTACACAATGCAGAGGATTAACCCCTTAGGCTTCACTATGACTATATTAGGCATGTTTTACTGCATATACAGACTGATATTACTGTTGTGGGTTTAGTAACACTTTAACCACTTGCCGACCGCCGCACGACGATGTACGTCGACAGAATGGCACGGGCAGGCATAAGGGCTTACATGTACGTCCTTGCCTGCCCGCGGGTCGGGGGCCCGATCGGGCCCCCGCCCGGTGCCTGCGGCGGTCGGTATTCATTCGGGAGCGATCCCGGACGAGGGGACGGCCATTTATTCATGGCCACCCCCTCGCGATCGCTCCCGACGAATGAAAATGCTCGGTGACATCACTTCCTCTCCTGTAATGTAAACACAGGCAGAGGAAGTGATGTAATCTCTCCTCGTGTCGGTCTTTTTCGTTCCGGCACCGAGGAGAGAGGATCGTGAGTTGCACCTAACACTACACTAACAGTAGAACACGCCAGGCACACTTTTCACCCCCCTGATCACCCCCCAATCACCCCCCAATCACCCCTGCCCCCCCCAGTCACAGTGACACCAATTGCATATTTTTTTATTTTTCTTTTTTTTTTTTTTTTTTGCATTGGTGTCATTTGTGACTGTAATAACTGTTAGGGCAGTTAGGGCTAGCCCCCTTTAGCTCTAGGGTGCCCCCCTAACCCCCCCAATAAAGGTTTAACCCCGTGATCACCCCCCGTTGCCAGTGTCACTAATAAGCGATCGTTTTTCTGATCGCTGTATTAGTGTCACAGGTGACGCTAGTTAGGCAGGTAGGTATTTAGGTTCGCTGCAGCTTTTTATAGCGTCAGGGACCCCCATATACTACCGCATAGCCCCCTGATTGCCCCCCAGTTAACCCTTTCACCAGTGATCACCATATAACTGTTACAGGTGACGCTGGTTGGTTAGTTATTTTTTTTTTGTTTCAGGGCACCCGCCATTTATTACCTAATAAAGGTTTAACCCCCTGATCACCCGGCGGGTGATATAAGTTTGAGGGTCAGATAAGGCCTGCGTCGCCCCAGCGTCAGGTTAGTGCCAGTACCGCTAACACCCACGCGCAAAGCATACACCTCCCTTAGTAATATAGTATCTGATCAGATCTATATTAGCATTGCCAGCATTTTAGGTTTCCCAAAACGCATTGTTAGCGGGATCAGCCCAGATACCTGCTAGCACCTGCGTTTAGCCCCTCCGCCAAGCCCAGCCCAGCCCACCCAAGTGCAGTATCGATTGATCACTGTCACTTACAAAACACAACACACATAACTGCAGCGTTCGCAGAGTCAGGCTTGATCCCTGCGATCGCTAACAGTTTTTTTTGTAGCGTTTTGAAACAGTAGCTGACAGGCTAGGTGCTTTTTTACCTGTGAGTCTCACTAGTGTACCCCTAAATTTAGATCCCAAAATGGCAAAGCGAAGGTACACTAGTGAAGAGGCCTACACGTTTCTGAGCATGACAGATAGTGAAGAGGACGTCACTCATCTGTCAGATTCAGGCTCAGAATACGATCCTGTAGAGGACAGCGGCTCCATGACAGATAGCTCTGACGACGGAGATGAGGCCTCTGTTAGGGACAGGTGTGCCCGATCCCGAATGTATTCTGTTGTTGAGGTGCATAAACCGCAGGCCACTCGTATGGAGCAGAGACGTACTAGAGCCGCTCATCCTTCTGGTGAACTGGCAAGCACCAGCGGCCTAGTACACCCTGGACCTACATCCAGCACTGCAGTAACACGTGGTGACGTGGCGAGTCCCATAAGTGCAGTTCAAGCTGGCGAGGTGGCAAGCACAAGTAGTGTCCCGCTGCCACCAAGAAGAAGACAAAGACAGGCCCGTCGTACCCATAGTGCCCTTCCTGCAGAATTCGCCAATCCTATTTGGGTGCCCACCACTTCTGCAGAACCCGTACTTCCCCCATTCACTGGCCAACCTGGCATTAACGTGGAAACAGTTGATTTTACGACACTTGACTTTTACTCACTGTTTTTCACCGAAGATCTCTATAGATCTATTGTGGACCAAACCAATTTGTACGCTGCTCAACACATCGCCACTATTCCCCAGTCCGCCCTTGCCAGACAATGGAAACCAGTTACGGTTTCCGAATTTAAAATCTTTCTGGGCCTCTCCCTCAACATGGGCATAACCAAAAAGAGTGAGTTGCGGTCATATTGGTCCACTGACCCAATTCACCATATGCGCGTGTTCTCTGCTTCCATGTCCAGGGCACGATACGAGCAGATTTTGCGGTTCATGCACTTCAGCGACAATGAACTCTGTCGTCCTCGTGGAGACCCTGAATACGATCGGCTCTACAAAATTCGGCCCCTCATAAACCACTTCAACCAACGTTTTGCAGACTTGTTTACTCCCGATCAAGTTGTCTGCGTTGATGAGTCCCTGATTAAGTTTTCTGGTCGCTTGTCATTCAAACAATACGTCCCCAACAAGCGTTCCAGATACGGGGTCAAGATGTATAAGCTCTGTGACAGGGCCACAGGCTATACACGTAGTTTCATGGTTTATGAGGGTAAAGATAGTCACGTAGAGCCGGAGAACTGCCCTGACTACATAGGAAGCGCTGGCAAGATAGTGTGGGACATGGTGTCACCCTTATTCGGAAAGGGGTACCACTTGTACGTGGACAATTATTACACAAGCGTGCCACTGTTTAGTCACTTGTTTGATCAGCAGATTGGAGCATGTGGCACCGTGCGACCTAATCGCCGGGGCTTTCCCCAGCGGCTTGTAGAGTCCCGTCTTAGGCTGGGGGAGAGAGCCTGCTTGCGCAGTAATAATTTGCTCGCTATGAAGTGGAGGGATAATAAGAATGTTTTCGTTCTTACCTCCCTTCATGCAGACACGACGGTCCAAATTCCTACGGCGACTGGTATTGTGGAGAAACCCCTCTGTGTCCACAAATATAACCTTAACATGGGAGGGGTGGACCTCAATGACCAGTTGTTGGCGCCGTATCTAGTTGCCCGTAAGTCCAGACGCTGGTACAAAAAAGTGTCTGTTTATTTATTCCAATTGGCTATACTGAATGCTTATGTACTACACAAAGCTTCAGGACGGACTGGATCCTTCCTCAAATTCCAGGAGGATATCGTCAGAGCCCTTCTGTATCCAGGCGGTGCTCCACCTCACCTTCCCCTACCAGATGCAGTAAGCCGGCTGCATGAGAGGCATTATTCTTATGTCCTCCCGAGTACCCCTACCCAACGAGCCCCCCAAAGAAAATGTTGTGTCTGCAAAAAGCGCGGATTTAGGCGTGACACCCGTTCTTATTGTCCCCGCTGTCCTGGCAATCCTGGTCTTTGTCAGGGTGAGTGTTTTGAACGCTATCATGAACTAGTTGAGTATTAGCGTAGGGTACAGCATTGCACAGGCTAGGCACACGTTCACAGGGTCTCCCAAGATGCCATCACATTTTGAGAGACCCAAACCGACACAACAGAAGTGTTAAAGTTACATAAAAAAGTGTTAAAAAAAAAAAAAAAAGTAAAAAAACCAAAAAAAAAAAAAATATATAAAATAAAAAAACCAAAAATAGTTGTCGTTTTATTGTTCTCTCTCTCTCTCTCTATTCTCTCTCTATTGTTCTGCTCCTTTGTACTGTATTCTATTCTGCAATGTTTTATTGTTAACCATTTTTTGTTTTCAGGTACGCCATTCAGCTGTAGCGTGGATTTATTTATCTTGACAGCAACAGCGTTTGCTCCCACGATACGTAAAGCCACGACTCCAGCGCTGTCGGAGGTGATTTCACCACCACAGTTAAAAAAGAGCATATATGCCGAAGCATGGGGGCATAAGGGGTGGAGGAGCGATTTTGCTCCTAATGCCACGTACATACAGTCAAAATTCCGACGGAGGGCTTGCCCGTGGAAAAGTTTGAATGTATGTACGTGGCATAACTTTTTTGCGGGAGGATGCCCCCATGCTTCGGCATATATATATTTTAGGCACAGATTTTGTTAAATGTGTTATTTTTTGCTATTTTTTTTGTATTTGCTTTGCAGGTATGGTACGTCTTACTGTTATACTGTAATGTTACTTTGTTTTATTGTTAACCATCATTTGCTTAGCAGGTACGCCATTCAGTTGCAGCGCGGATTTATTTATCTTGACAGCAACAGCGTTTGCTCCCATGATACATAAAGCCGCGACTCCAGCACTGTCGGGGGTGATTTCACCACCACAGTTAAAAAAGAGCATATATGCCGAAGCATGGGGGCATAAGTGGTGGAGGAGCGATCTGCTCCTACCTTTTGCGGGAGGATGCCCCCATGCTTCGGCATATATAAATGGTGCATGTATGCCCACCATTAGAAAGTGGGTGGATGAAGGGTGGTATCTAATGGTGGGCATACCCACCGATCAATATATTTTTTTCGTTCAGCCCACAGGCTGCATGAAAAAAAAATTACAATAAGCTTCTAAATGTTGTGCATAAAATGCCAGGACAGTTCAAAACCTCCCCAAATGACCCCATTTTAGAAAGTAGACACCCCAAGCTATTTGCTGAGAGGCATGTCGAGTCCATGGAATATTTTATATTTTGACAAAAGTTGTGGAAAAAATACATTATTATTATTTTTTTTTTTTTTTTGCACAAAGTTGTCATTAAATGATATATTGCTCAAACATGCCATGGTTATATGTAAAATTACACCCCAAAATACATTCTGTTGCTTCTCCTGAGTACGGGGATACCACAAGTGTGAGACCTTTTGGGAGCCTAACCGCGTACGGTACCCCAAAATCCAAGCACCACCTTCAGGATTTCTAAGGGTGTAAATTTTTGATTTCATTCCTCACTGCCTATCACAGTTTCGGAGGCCATGGAATGCCCAGATAGCACAAAATCCCCCCAAGTGACCCCATTTTGGAAAGGAGACACCCCAAGCTATTTGCCGAGAGGTATGGTTAGTATTTTGCAGACCTTAATTTTTGTCACAAAGTTTTGAAAATTGAAAAAAAGAAAAAAAATATACATTATTTTTTTTTCCTTCATTTTCAAAAACAAATGAGAGCTGCAAAATACTCACCATGCCTCTCGGCAAATAGCTTGTGGTGTCTACTTTCCAAAATGGGGTCATTTTGGGGGGTTTTGTGCTATTTTGGCATTTTATGGCCTTCAAAACTGTGATAGGTAGTGAGGTGTGAAATCAAATATTTACACCCTTAGAAATCCTGAAGGCGGTTCTTGGTTTTCGGGGCCCCGTACGCGACTAGGCTCCCAAAAAGTCCCACACATGTGGTATCCCCGTACTCAGGAGAAGCAGCAGAATTTATTTTGGGGTGTCATTTCACATATGCCCCTGGCATGTGTGAGCAATATATCATTTAGTGACAACTTCGTGAAAAAAAAATAAAAAAAAATAAAAGTTTGTACTTTTCCCGCAACTTGTGGCAAAATATAAAATATTCCATGGACTCAACATGCCTCTCAGCAAATAGCTTGGGGTGTCTACTTTCTAAAATGGGGTCATTTGTGGGGGTTTTGCGCCATCTTGGCATTTTATGGCCTTCAAAACTGTAATAGGTAGTGAGGCGTGAAATCAAAAATTTACGCCCTTAGAAAGCCTGAAGGCAGTTCTTGGCTTTCGGGGCCCCGTACGCAGCTAGGCTCCCAAAAAATCCCACACATGTGGTATCCCCGTACTCAGGAGAAGCAGCAGAATTTATTTTGGGGTGTCATTTCACATATGCCCATGGCATGTGTGAGCAATATATCATTTAGTGACAACTTTGTGAAAAAAAAAAAAAAAAAAAAAGTTTGTAATTTTCCCGCAACTTGTGGCAAAATATAAAATATTCCATGGACTCAACATGCCTCTCAGCAAATAGCTTGGGGTGTCTACTTTCTAAAATGGTCGTCATTTGGGGGGGTTTTGTGCCATCTTGGCATTTTATGGCCTTCAAAACTGTAATAGGTAGTGAGGCGTGAAATGAAAAATTTACGCCCTTAGAAAGCCTGAAGGCGGTGCTTGGTTTTCGGGGCCCCGTACGCGGCTAGGCTCCCAAAAAGTCCCACATATGTGGTATCCCAGTACTCAGGAGAAGCAGCAAAATTTATTTTGGGGTGTCATTTCACATATGCCCATAGCATGTGTGAGCAATATATCATTTAGTGACAACTTTGTGAAAAATTTATAAAGTTTGTAATTTTCCCGCAACTTGTGGCAAAATAGAAAATATTCCATGGACTCAACATGCCTCTCAGCAAATAGCTTGGGGTGTCTACTTTCTAAAATGGGGTCATTTGTGGGGGTTTTGTGCCATCTTGGCATTTTATGGCCTTCAAAACTGTGATAGGTAGTGAGGAGTAAAATGACATATGTATGCCCTTAGAAATCCTGAAGGCGGTGCTTGGCTTTCGGGGCCCCGTACGCGGCTAGGCTTCCAAAAAGTCGACCACATGTGGTATCCCCGTACTCAGGAGAAGCAGCAGAATGTATTTTGGGGTACAATTCCACATATAACCATGGCATGTGTGAGCAATATATCATTAAGTGACAACTTTGTGTAAAAAAAATAAAATAATTTTTTTTTTGTCATTATTCAATCGCTTGCGGCAAAAAAATAAAATATTCAATGGGCTCAACATGCCTCTTATCAATTTCCTTAGGGTGTCTACTTTCCAAAATGGGGTCATTTGGGGGGGTTTTGTACTGCCCTGCCATTTTACCACCTCAAGAAATGAGATAGGCAGTCATAAACTAAAAGCTGTGTGAATTCCAGAAAATATACCTTAGTTTGTAGATGTGACAACTTTTGCGCAAACCAATAAATATACAATTATTGACTTTTTTTTTACCAAAGACATGTGGCTGAATACATTTTGGCCTAAATGTATGACTAAAATTGAGTTTATTGGATTTTTCTAATAACAAAAAGTAGAAAATATCATTTTTTTTCAAAATTTGCGGTCTTTTTACGTTTATATCGCAAAAAATAAAAATCGCAGAGGCAATCAAATACCATCAAAAGAAAGCTCTATTTGTGGGAAGAAAAGGACGCAAATTTCGTTTGGGTACAACATTGCATGACCGCGCAATTACCAGTTAAAGCAGCGCAGTGCCAAAGTGTAAAAAGACCTCTGGTCATTTACCAGCAAAATGGTCCGGTCTGAAGGTGGTTAAGCTTGCGTTACACCTGCAGAAATTCTCATTTTCAGAATGTTTGTGAGCGAGCATGGGGTTGATTTACTAAAACTGGGGCATGCAAAATATGATGCAGCTCTACATAGAAACCAGAAAATCAGTTTTCAGTTTTTTTGTTTTAGCTTATAATAATTTAACCACTTGCCACCCGCCAATAGGCAAATAACGGCTGCAAAGTGGTTTTAAAATCCTGACTGGACATCATAGGACGTCCTCAGGATTTTGAGCCGCCAGGGGCGCGCATCGCAGTGATCATTGTTGCGGGGTGTCAGTCTGACACCCTGCAACTACGATCTCGGCAAAGAGTCTCCAACGGAGACTCTTTACCACATGATCAGCCGTGTCCAATCATGGCTGATCACAGTGTAAATAGGAAGAGACGGTGATCAGTTTTCCTCACTCACATCTGTCAGATGTAAGTAGAGGGGAGCCGATCGGCTGCTCCTCTGACAGAGGGGTCTGTGCGGATCGATTATCAGCACAGCCCCCCTAAGGATGCCCACACTGGACCACCAGGGGCGCCACCAGACCACCAGGGATGTCCAGCACCAGGTATGCCACCCTAGACCACCAGGGATGCCAGTCAGTGCCCACAATGGATGCCAATCAGTGCCCACAATGGGCATCACTGATTGACATGCATTATTGTTTGGCACTGATTGGCATCCATCAGTACAAAACAATGCAATACAATGTCGCTTATCAGTGCCCATACATGCCACGTATCAGTGCCAATCTGTGCCACCTATCAGTGCCCACCCATGCCCACCTGTGCTGCCTATCCATGCCCATCTGTGCCGCCTATCCATGCCCATTCATGCCTCCTATCCATGCCAATCTGTGCCAGCTATCAGTGCCAATTTGTGCCACCTATCAGTGTCCATCAGTGCTGCCTATCAGTGCCGCATATCAGTGTCCATCAATGCCACCTTGTCAGTGCCACTTCATTGGTGCCAACTCATCAGTGCCCATCAGTGCCGCCTTATCAGTGCCTGTCAGTGCAGCCCCACCAGTGCCCATCAGGGAAGGAGAAAACTTACTTATTTACGTTTTGAAACTGAAACAAAAAAATATATATATTATTTTTCAAAATTTCGGTCTATTTTTATTTGTTTAGCAAAAAATAAAAACCATAGAGGTGATCAAATACCACCAAAAGAAATCTCTATTTGTGGGAAAAAAATGATACAAATTTTATTTGGGTATACTGTAGCATGACCGCTCAATTGTCATTCAAAGTGCGACAGCACTGAAAGCTCAAAATTGGTCTGGGCAGGAAGGTGTTTAAGTGCCCGTTATTAAAGTGGTTAACACACTGAAGTTAAAAGTTGATAGGCTAGCCTGCACAGCTGCATTATATTTTGCACCCCCCCCCCCCCACACACACACACACACTTTTAGTAAATCAGCCCCTATATGTGTAAAATAAAATATGTACAGCTACCTCAATGTTCTTCTTTGCCTTACTCATTTTAAATTTAATTAATCCCGGGATCACCATGAAGAATGCAACAGTTCTATGGACAAAGATACCAATGAATTTTCAGTTCAAGGTCAGGTGAAAGAAAATAGGTGAAAATTAATTTTCTTTCAAATCTGAAATGTTTTTATGAATTTTATGTATCAAAAAAATGTACTTTTTTTGAACATACCATGACTTTAATCACACCTCTGTGTGGTGACAGAAATATTTATTCATTCCTTAGTGCCTGCAGAATGATAAGGTTATGCATAAAAATGGAATTACTAAACTGCAATGCTTGCCAAATTTCAAATTAGAAACATGGAGAAACTATGTGTTTAATCTGCAAGGCAACTGCCGGCAAAAGATAGCGATAACTTTTTTTCTATTCCATTTGCACCAGTTTTAAACTCCATGGTTCTATAACCAAGAAATATCTGGGGACTCTGTATATCTTACAAGGTATTGCTCTGGTCAGAAAACTAAACAAGCACAGGAAATATCTAAGCTAATATTCACTTAAAAGAACCTAGTTCTAGAATTGCTGCCACGAAGGAATATAGTTTCCTAATGGTAATCTTCCGACTGCTTGTCTCCATGCACATATGCTACTAGTTTCTTACTAATTCAGTAGGATTACTTACTGTGGAGTATAAAGTCTGTTTCAAATTATCCTACAACCTGAGCAGTTGAAGATCCACATGAATTTTGTGAGTATGGTGTAGCATTTTTATTCAGTGAAAGGGATGAAAATGACAACTCGCGGCCTGAGTGGGAACGGCTGAACATAAGTCATTATGGTTCTCGGAAATTAGATGTGAAATGCTGTAGAACTGAAACAAATGAAATTTATTGATTTGATATCTCAAAGACTTATTACACTTTGCGAATACTAAAGCAGCCAATTAAAATGTACATTTTTTTATGCATTCCTTGAAGAGTGTGAATATATAATTTCACAGTCTTCTAGCCCATCATGCCCCTTTTATTATGTAGTCAAATCTAATTTAGATTTGAGCGGAGCATATCTGGTTTTCAAACACAGCACAAAAACAATCAAGGGAATAAGAGAAATATGTACAAAGAACATCTGTGTCTGAGTATGTACTCTCATATCATTACATAGTGACAGTTCTAAAGTGACAGAGTGAATATTATACACCCTGTGGTGGGTGTGATATGTAGAGAGCAAATGAAAGTCACATTCAATGCTGGAATCAAGAGCTATTACCTACTTTTGTTCTGTATGATGTTTTCATTATGAATAATAGGTCAGTCTCCACCTGCAAATAGTCTCTTTGAAATATGGCTATATTTTTTTATATTTCTCTTTTTGGAGGAGAGAAGTATTATATTTTGAAGATGATTGTTGAAGTGTGTATGGTATTTTAAAATAAGCACTGAATTTGATATTTGATGATTTGGTGGATTTTGTAGTGGAGCAGAAGCTAAGTGATGAGCCACTTACCTTGAGTGGTATACATACCCTATATTGTCAAAATTATTGGGACACCTGCCTTTACACACACATGAACTTTAATGGCATCCCAGTCTTAGTCCATAGGATTCAATATTGAGTTGGCCTAACTTTTGCAGTTATACCAGCTTCAGCTCTTCTGGGAAGGCTGTCCACAAGGTTTAGGAGTGTGTCTATTGGAATGTTTAACCCTTTTTCCAAAAGCGCATATTTGTGAGGTCAGGCACTGATAATTGGACGAGGAGGCCTGGTTCCCAGTCTCCACTCTAATTCATCCCAAAGGTGTTCTATCGGGTTGAGGTAAGGACTATGGACCTTGCTTTGTGCACTGGCCCAAATCATTTGGTGGAGGGGGGGATTATGATGTGGGGTTGTTTTTTAGGGTTTGGACTTGGCACCCTAGTTACAGTGAAGGGAACTCTTAAGGTGTCAGCATACCAAGACATTTTGGACAATTTCATGCTCCCAACTTTGTAGGAACAGTTTGAGGATGGCCCCTTCCTGTTCCAACATGACTGTGCGCCAGTGTACAAACCAAGGTCCATAAAGACATGTATGAGAGAGTTTGGGGTGGAGGAACTTGACTGGCCAGCACAGAATCCTGATTTCAACCTGATAGAATACCTTTGGGATGGATTAAAGTGGAGATTACAAGCCAGGCCTGCTCGTCCAACATCATAGCCTTACCTCACTTCTGGAAGGATGGCCAAACATTCCATAGACACACTCCTAAACCTTGTGGACAGCATTCCCAGAAGAGTTGACGCTGTTATAGCTGCAAAGGTTGGGCCAAGTCAATATTGAACCCTACGGACTAAGACTGGGATCCCATTAAAGTTTAGTTGCTTGCAAAGGCATGTGTCCAAATACTTGTGACAATGTAGTGTATCTTTCTGTCAAAGCCGTTTAGGTTTTAGGTAGGTGTAAACTGTAAGAATTTTTCCCTCTTTATCCAGAGCTTGAAAATAAAAGTTTTGACTGCAGTTCAGCTTTAACTTTCCAGGGTACATATGCAATATAACGTGTAAAAAAAAAGACAGTTTCTTTTCATTTAAAATATAAATATAGCTAAAACAAACAGTCATTTAGGTAGAGCTATTAACCATGGTAAGCCTGCCCAGATCTAGATTTGTGCTGATTCAGACATGAAATTCCAGCTATTAAAATATATGGTTAGATAAGGACAATTATTTTTAAATCCAGCAAATAAGAATGGTCCTTGCGATAATCAGTCTCTACATCTCTGTTAAAATTTTTTTTTTACAATTGAACAGTGTTTTCATCTGAAGTCATATGAGGTTGAACCTCTTCATTTAATTCTTTTCCAAAAGCAACAATTGTCCGTGCATCTGGTTATTCATGAGCAGGATGAATAGGCTGAAAAAGTGTTATGCATTTCACATATTTTCTGACTCATATACAAAATACGTACATATTTGCTGAGAATGTGAAATGATTTACATACACAAACAAGTAGAGTGAGGATCAGATTATATTTGCTGCAGTTTCACACTATACTATTTATACTGCTGATATTTAAATATAACTTTAACATATTAAATACAGCACTTTACAGAGTGTACACACTAACGTCACAGATGGAGAAACACCACAACTGACTTTGAATATTGAATATTTGTTGAAAAAAGTAAAAGTCTACAATAAACTTGTTCAGACAATTAACTGTTTGCATATGGGGCGGATTTTATTTTAACATTTTGCTTAAATATACAGAAAATAATTTTCAGCAATAATCATGAAATTAAACAAATATTAATAATGGATACAAAATAAACAGACAGTGAAGAATTGTACTTATCTGAAGGCTGTATACATAATCATATTAGTTAAAAAATAAACAAAATGTGATTTGGTACTGACATGCCTGCGGGCAATTCAAGTATAGTAATATGGTCTAAAAATTGGTGACTTGACAGTATGTGGGCAGAAAAATGTCAGTTTTGACAGCACATTGGCTATAAATGGACTATCAAATGGGTAGTTTTGACAATATGTTGGCAACAAGTAGGCATTTGTGTTAACTTGTGAGTAGAAAATGTTCAATCATTTCTATATTTGGGTAATGAGAATAATAATGACAATACCTGGAGCCCAGTGAGTGGTAGCAAAGCCATATGGACAATGGAACTTATGTTACTTACACTGGTGTTTAGTGACTTACCTTATTGTCCACAAAAAGAGGTTGAGGTTGAAGTAAAGATAGGAGCCAGTGGTGCAAGTGGATAGAGCCTGTTACCACTCAAGGTAAGTACTGTCACTGGAACTAATAAAATTGTAATGTGCTGTTGCATTTTTCCACTTATTTCCAATGCAAGAAATACTTTCTACATTGGTTGTCAGTCAAAAGAAAAATTCCCTTTGCATTGGTGGTCAGTCCAAAAATGCCACAAGTAAGGAGCATTCTTCCATCCATCATTGGCAACTAAATTGAAATTTTGTTATGTTGGGCATCCTGTTACAAAGTAAAACAGATACTGCTGGGTTAATTTACTAAAGCAAATACAGTAGGCTGTTCACTTTAAAAAGAATACCCAATCCTGTGCAAGGAAAATAAAAAGTAGGAGTTTTGCTTAAACATGATTAGTTAATGGTCAGTCAGTAGAGCTTCATTTCATTCACTATGCTCTGGGGAAAATTCTCATGCAATGTGTAACTTCCTTTGCAAAGGGAACAGTCTATTTGCCTTTAGGAAACCTACCCCTGCATGTCTGCTAGAGGAGATAGTGGGGATTACAAGCACTTAAAAGGGAAAAATAAATAATCTTCTCTTTTCTTGCTCTATTATTAATAAAAAATGCCTTAAAACATTTGTTAGTTTTTCTTTAAAAGTTGTGATTGGAGTGAAAAGACAGCTTTTACTAAAGTTATAGTCTACATAGGTTAAAACATTGGCAGCTGGTGCTCCATTTTTGGGGGGGGGGGGGGCAGCAAAACTGACCCCACCCCCCCGTGGTCGGTAGGTTGGCCGGCCACACCCCCCTGTCACTTGATTGTCGACCCACCAGCCCCACACTTACCCCATCTAGGTCTTGGGTAGAGTTTCCTCCTCCTCGGCTTCACGGTGGCTTCCCCTGCGTCTTCTCCTCCTCCTCCTCAGCGGCCAATATGATTGCTTTTCCTCTCAGCCAATAGGCCCGCTTCCTGATTGGCTGGGTGGAGAATCAGGAAGGCAACAACGAATATTAGTTTGCTATTGTCACACCACTGGGTGGGCTCAGGGCACAGTGCTCTGAACCTTGAGCCCATCTTTTTTGAAGCCAATTAGAGCCTCAGGCTCTTAGTATGTGCTTCAAAAAATTTAGATTAGGGGTCGGACACATGGAATGGGGGGTGCCCCATTTGAATGGGCTGCCACTGGGTTAGAAACCCTTTTTTTGCTATCTGTGGCTTGTGCATGTGATACTCTCCCACCTCCTGTCCCATTAACACACTGCTGTCTAGTGGACAAAACCTCTCTAACATGGATGCAATGGAAATTTTTCTTTTAGTAGAATGTGGAAAGTCTAGAAACACAGTTTTTATTATATTCTGCATTCCCTTTGAAGATTTCCTCCCATTTCCTGCCAGAATGACAATAATATTGTCAATATTGCAGGAAGTGAAGGGAAATCTCTTCAGCGTTCAATGTTTCCAGGCGTTCCAGATGCCAATGTAGCACACTGGGATGTGATTCCTTTCTAATTACAGGACTTTGCTGTCTCTGTGTATAGGCTTTTGAATTATATTTTGCTCTTTGTCCCAAGTCACCTTTGACTTTGAATCTTTGCTGCCTGTCCTTAAACTTCACTGTCCCAATTAACATTTATTATTTTTATTACTCATACTGCTAGCATTAATAAATATATAGTAAAGTATATTATATTTACCTGTTTTAAACTTTTTTTACACATTGCTTCCTGGTTTCCTGCCTAGGCAAATGATGTCATACATCTCAGGAGTCTTCAGAAAGGGAGGAAGGAGAGGAGGGGTTTTCTCAGCTAAGCACACTCCTGTATGCATACTTGAGCTAAGGGCAGGAAGTAAATGCTGCATTAAACATTTGCCCTTACTCTAATTGGTCCCACCCAGAAATCCTAGGGGGTGTTTTTCAAAGTGATTTCAAAGCAAAATAAAGCATGGAGACATGGATGGATGGGGGAGTTTGCTTTTGAATAATAAAATTAATTAAATTGCATTTTTGGTTTGTGGTGCTCAGATGCAGTGAAGATCCACTTTAAAGTGATTGCAAGGGAACTTTTTTATTTTTTTATTTTTTAAATAACAAAGATGTTATACTTAACTGCTATGTGCAGTGGTTTTGCATAGAGCAGCCCTGATCCTTCTCTTTTTTTTCCTTAAAAGAGAAGTAAAGGATTTTTTTTTACCCAGTTTTTTCTCAGTGGATGCAGCATAGGTCCCCTGGTGCCTCCACACTGAGAACCGAGCGATCGCCTGTGTTTTTAGAGCTCTGTGAGCAGAGAGCTGTAGACTGTCAGTCACAGCTCTCTGCTCTTTTCCCTCCTTTCTCATTGGAGCATTGAGCTTTGGAGGGGATGAAGCGGCTGTCTTAGGCTCTCAGTAACTCGCTGAAAGGCTGAGACAAGTATCAGTCCAGGCACCTGCCAGATCCAGATTCAGTGGTCAGGATGACACAGTGCCTAGACTGATATTGGTGATGTCATTGGTGATGTCAATATGAATTTCACTCCTGTGATCCATAGGAGAAATACAGCCAACAATCTTTGGCTGGACCTCTCCTTTAATGCAGAGAATGCATTGAGGTAAAAAAAAAAAAAAAAAAAAAAAAACCTTTAGCCTGAACAACCACTTTAATCCTGTTTGACTTGACCTCACTTTTCTATTCTAAATAGGCTCTGACATTTTATATACCCTTCCTTGGTCCCGGTATGACTGAGCCTTAAACATGTCCTTTTCTTTCATTCACAATTACATAGCAAGTTACACAATTTCAATGCTATTATACCTATTATACTAAGCTTAAACTTCTTTTCATACTTGCAGTTTAGGAAACATTTTTCCTGATTTGCCAGCAATAAAATATCGGTCACAGTGTTACAATTACATAAGATAACACCTTAATTATCCAAGCTTACTCCTGCTAAAGCCTTATTGGGTTTAAATCTTTATACATATCCCATAACATATAGAACAATTGTGGTCCATATTTTAATAGCAGCAAGACTCACAATAACATGCCTGTGGAAATCCATTGATGCACCTAATCTGTCGATGGTCATATCTAGACTAAATACACAAGCACAATTTTAATTAATGCTAGCATACAAGAACTACACCATTAGCACCTTTAAAAAATTGCATACCTGGTTATCTCACCCTAGAGCCTCTAAGTATTTAAAGGAATGTAACTGGTAACCTTGACTCTCAGTTTGAAATGTTCTGATGACTCATTTGAGTATAATTTTGGTGTAGTCTATCATTTTTGTTTTTCTCTGTTCTATTCCTCTTCCTCCCTATTTTAAGTTTAAATGGACACAACAATAGATTTAATTTAACTTGGTGTCCATACCAAGCCTACACTTTGAACCTATTAGGGGTAGGCTTGTCCGGGACATCAGGAAATTAATAACCCTATACCAACCTTCTATTATATTGTAGTTATCAATATCATTGTTGACTATTGTGGCAATTTGTATCGTTATCTATTATTATACATAAAAAAAAATGTGTTGTTAAAAAAAATAAAAAACTGTAACATGATAAATGAGAATAGGATTCTTTAGCCACCTGCTTACTGGGCACTTAAACCCCCCTCCTGCCCAGACCAATTTTCAGTGTTCAAAAAAAAATGATCACATCTGATCTACTGGCAGCTTATCTCATTTCTTGAGAACCTAAAAAGCCAGGAAAGTACAAATGCTCCCCAAATAACCCATTTTTGGAAAGTAGATATTCCAAGGTATTTAGTAAGAGGCATGGTGAGTTATTTGAAGTTGTAATTTTTTTCCCAAAATTCTTTGCAAAATTAAGGTTTTATTTAAAAAAAATTTTTTTCACAAAATTGTCATTGTAATAGCTTATTTCTCTCACATGGCATGCACATACCACAAATGACACCCCTAAATACATTCTTCTACTCCTGAATATTATGATACTACATGTGTGGGACTTTTTCACTGCCTGGCCACATACAGAGACCCAACATGCAGGGAGCACCATCAGGTGTTCAAGGAGCATAAATTACACATCTAACTTGTTGACTACCTATTATACTTTTAAAGGCCCTAGAGCACCAGGACAATGGAAATACCTCCATTTTGGAAATCTAACACACCAACGTATAATTTATGAGGCAAAATACATTTTGCGATTCCTCCTGAGTATAATGATACCACGTGCGTGTTTACACAGCTTGGCCACATATAGAGGCCCAACATTGAATTAGCACCTTCAGGCGTTCTAGGAGCATAAATTGCATATCTAATTTCTCAACCACCTATTACACTTTTGAAGGCCCTAAAGCACTACGACAATGGAAATGCCTACAAAATGTAATGCTAACACCCCAACGTATAATCTATGAGGCATAATGAGTCTTTTGAATGGTTAATTTTTTCCAGAAGTTTTTGGAAAATTTGGAAAAAAATGAAAACACTTTTTTTTTTTTACACAGAGTTGTCCGTTTATAATATATTTCCAACATATAGCATTTACATAGCAAAATAACCCCAAAATACATTCTGCCACTCCTTCTGAGTATTTCAATACCAAATGTGTGAGACTTCTACACAGCGTGGGCACATACAGAGATCCAACATCCAAGGAACACCTGTGCAATTTATCTTATGTAAATAAAACATAAAGAAATATACCATAAAAAATGTGTAAAGCCCAAAGTGTCCAAACCAACTTCAATTAGCAAATTCAGATAACTGATGGTAATAATCTTCAATCTTATAGTGAATAAATATCTAATACTATAGACAATAATCCTTATATCTGCCTGGTGATAGTAAAGTGCTCCGTGCAAAACAAAGCCAATGTAATAATATCATAAACAGGAAAATAAGATGTGCACATCTCCTTCTAATAAAGTGCTAAATAATGCTACATATATCTCAAAGTGCTCTTGTGCAAAGTATGTGAAAAAAAAACTACAAATTATATATATATATATATATATATATATATATATATATATATATATATATATCTAAAAACCAATATATACAGTCACCTATGCAGATGCCTCGTTGGGATGGACGATGGGGACAATAAAAAGATGTGTCTCTTCTGACCCCTCCACTTCTACACACCTTACATTTGTTTTATGTCTTTCGCCTGTTGGTTTGTGAGGGATTTTATCTGGAAAGTGGCGTTCAGAGAGTTGACTAAGAACATCTGATCGGATGTTTTCTGGTGGGCCATTCGGGAATATAAGGGCAGTGAACATTTCCTCATGGTAGCCAAGGAAGGGTTGAGGGTTTTGGGTGGAGTTGAATGATATAGGAGTTGTATAAGGCCAATTGTGGCAAGGTATGGTTCGAGCATTTGGTCATTGAAGTCGACTCCCCCCATGAACAAATTGTATTCATGGACACATGTTGGCTTTTGGATGGGGCAGTTCCTTCTGGGGATTTCCACAAAGGTATTATTGTGGATAGAAGACAACATGTAGACATCCCTTCTGTCCTTCCACTTCACTGCCAGAACCTCCTTGTTTGGCAGACTTGTCTCTCCTCTGCTCAACTTCATATTGAAAAGTCTTTGGGGAAAGCCCTTCCGGTTCTTTCTTACAATGCCACATGCTGGCGTCTTCTTCCGGTGAAGGTGGTGAATCAGGGGCACACTTGTTTAGAAGTTGTCTACATATAACTGGTATCCTTTCTCGAGTAGGGGGTATATGATGTCCCAAACAAATTTCCCGCTTGATCCCAAGTAGTCTGGGTAATTAGGGGTGTGCAGCTGGGTGTCCTTCCCTTCGTACACTATGAAGGCATATGTGTACCCTGTGGCTCAGTCACATAATTTCTACATCTTCACCCCATAGCGGGCCCTTTTGCTGGGGATAAATTGTTTGATTTTAAGCATGCTGCTAAATTCAACAAGGGACTCATCCACACCTATGTGTTGGTCTGGGATAAACAGCTGGAGGATATTTCTGAAAAATAATTTAGTAGTGGCCAAATTTTTAAAAGCCTGTCATAATTTGGATCATTTTGGGGAGGGCACTTGGTATTATCATTAAAATGTGGGAACCTTATGATCATGAGATATCTGGTTCTGGGCATTACCGCAGAGAAGATTGGCATGTGATGTTGGCCACTGATGAGGTGGCACAGCTGTGCACTGATGAGGTGGCACAGATGGGCACTGATGGCACTGATCACTGATGCCACAGATGGTCACTGATGGCATAGATGGGCACAGGTGGGCACAGATGGCACAGATGGGCAGCAATTATTGATGGCATAGAATGGCACATACTGGCACAGACTGACACTGATTATAATTAGCACTGTGGTACTGATTGGGCACTGTTTGGGCACTGTTTGGGCACAGGGGGTTGATTTATGTTTACTGTAATGTGTACTGTACATTCACAGATCACTGACAGATCCCCTCTCTCCTCACACAAAGTCTCTATGTAAGGAGGGAGAGCTGTCAATGAGAGATGATCTCCCATTGGCTATGCCGTTCGCGTAAAAAACTCCTGCTTTGATTGGCCGTTTACAGCGATCTGTGGCTGACTGTGTCCAAGTGACACAGACAGCACAGTTTTTCTCTGATGCATGCTTGCGAGAGCGTGAGGGGAGCATGGAAAGGGGAGGACGTCTATTGATGCTCTCCTGGCAATATAGGGACTCGCTGTAGTCACCATCCATCTATAGCGCAGACAGAAACTGGTTAAAAGATGTGAAAAACAGACTTGTAAATTGAGTAAGTCATATTAAAGTATCTGCATATCACAGAAGTTTGTTGTATCACTTTAAAAGGACAAAGTTCGTTGAAGATTAATGTTTGTGGTGACACGATGATCAGTAATATAAATACTAGGGTAAGAGCGTCTGATCACTAACATTTAGTATGCTCCTGTCCAGGACAATGTCTGACACATGTAATGACGGTGCTTACCTTATACATTACATTTAACCTAAAACAGAAAAATATGTGCTCCACATTTCCTGTGTAGCATTAGTGGAGATCATTTGCTATTTTTATCTATTAAAAATAATCCTCATTGACAAAATAATGTCAGAGATTACTTTCTCATCTTGGCACAAAGCAGACAAGGTAATACCAATGAAGAAATCTAGCAGGAAGCCTAAGAATAAAGTCGTATGGGTGTCTACTGGCAAATTCAATTTCTGAGCAGTAAAATGCTGCAGATTTTTATTATGTCTGAAAATAGAGTTCAGAACAGGACAAGTGGGTGAGGTGTGAGAAAAGTGCGCGGTGCATATTGGAATTCAGACTACTGAAATTGGAAGCACACACCCTACTTAATACACCCATGATACTCATGAAACAGTCTTTATCAGTCAGTTAACTTGAATCAGCTGTTTATACAGCATGCTGTATGTGTTTCCTGTGTGTTCTGCACGTAAATGTACTACCAGTGCGGTTCTATTGTTCAGGCTACTCCCGATGTCGTCACAAGTGGGGACGGACACCTGCCATAACACAGACAGAATGATACTGCACAATGCAAGTCACATTCTTTACTAACCTGCTCTACAGGTGACAGAAACTGATTACTAAGCAATCTTTGTACGCTGTGCTTCGCTTAATGATACAGGAGTTCATTATCTAGTTTCACTTGTTTAGGGTTATTATAATCATCTACCAATAAAGAACACTATTTTTTTTTTTTTTTTTGAATCAGATATTGTAAGGTTATTGCACATACAGTAGGTGTCTATAAGGTATACTTTTTTGTATTTGCCATTGACTAATCTCTGTTTCTGTTTCTAGGGCCAGATTCCAATGAGGGCCCCCTGAGACTAATTTTGTAGATGCACAATTTCTTACATCTAGATTATATAAATATGTGTCATAAAGTTGGTCAAATGTTTAATTTCTAAGGCCCCTTTCACATGGGAGCCTCCGTTTTGCGGGATCTGCTTGCTCAGTGGGGATCACTCCCCGGTGGATGACAGGTCCGTCTCCACTCACTGTGCAGAGCATAAACGGACCCAGTCCTGCTCTCTTCTATGGGGAAATCAGGTGAATACGGACCATCCATCCATTTTCCTTGTCAAAATATTTTATTATGTATTCAAAGGTAAATTATACAAGTGTACAATATAATCTGTTATAAATCAAATTAATGAAGCTCAGTTATATAAATGCAAAGAATAGTATAGATGGCTATTATATATTATTAAATAAAAGTAATAAAGTTATAAGCAACTGTTGATCTGTATTTGAATGAAATATCTTAATTTATTCTAATTAAAAATTCTATATGATCATAGGTAGCATATGTGGGAGCTTCCAAATTCAAGAAGTAAATCTGGATATAAATAAAGATAAGAAGGGAAGAAGGGTAGAAGGAAAGAGAGGGATGTATAGAGAGAAGATAATGAGTTCCGCAGGGTTCGGTTGGGAGCCACCACAACGTCCTTGAACAACCATATTTGAAACAAAAACTCTATCAAATTTACTACCATGATAATAGTACTCTGTTATCAGATGTTGATGGCAAAAAAAATTCTATCCAAGGTTGCCTTTTTTTTTTTCGTATTTAGGGATTTGGTCCATTTCAAGAGCTAACATTTTCACTTATATCATAGTATTATACATTCTAGTCACATTGACTTCCAAAGTCGAGGCATCCGTCCATTTTCATTTAATCATATCCGATCCGCCAGACGAATAGAAAATAGGACCATCATCCATCTTGACATCCGCCATAGCGGCGGATGTCAGTGGAGATGTCACCAGCGAAGGGGTGGTGGGGGCCGGCTATCCCAGGCCAACCTGGGCTCTGCGGCACTGCGGTATCGTCACCTTTAGGGGGGATTCTGACTTAGAGGCATTCATCCGCTGATATCCGCCCATCCATAAGGGTAAATGGAGGGTCTGATCGGGTACGCCTGAAAAACTGACAGGCGGACCCGATTGGACAACCTGTGTGAAAGGACCCTAAATTGGGGGTGATTATCTATTATTTAAAAAGTGTAACTTGTCTAATTTACCAAGGTGTGTGAATTACAGGACCAAATCCACACTGTGAATAACACAGGTGAAGAGCATGGTGAGAAATTATCTATTTTTTCTAATATTGGTGTCCCTAAAGATGGCAGGTACAGTGCAGTGATTTACAGAGTCTACAGAAACATTTTTCACAGGCATCTCCTACCGTGCATTGTTCAGAACTGTATGCACAGCAAAGTACAGGCTTACACCTGCATCCTATCTCCCATGCTGGCAGGCATTTGAAGGCAGTTCTTGAAGCCTATCTGCTGTGCTGGCAGGCATTCAAGACACCACCTGCACCCTGTCCTCCCTAAAAGGAATACAATATTCTCATGTTTTAGATATCCCTTGAAGTGAACCTATGGGCATACTGTGAAGTTACACTTGTGACAATCTCTGGGCACAACATAAATGCTAATATTAAGGATGTCAGTCAGATATGTGGGAAAATAATTGGTTAATTTAGCATGCAAGCATTAAACATGCATGCTCAGGTTACCTAAGCATTGTACATTCATGCTATAGAAATAGTAGGTGAGGTAGATTGAGTAATGTTATCAAACGTGTCCAGCTGAACGTAGATAAATATTAACCACTTCAGCCCCGGAAGATTGTACCCCCTTACTGACCGGAGCATTTTTTGCGATTCAGCACTGCGTCAATTTAGCTGACAATTGCGCGCTCGTGCGATGTTGTACCCAAACAAAATTTACGTCCTTTTTTCCCACAAATAGAAATTTCTTTTGGTGGCATTTGATCATCTCTGTGGCTTTTATTTTTTGCGCTATAAACAAAAAAAGAGCGACAATTTTGAAAAAAAAAGCAATGTTTTTTACTTTTTGCTATAAAAAATATCCCACAAAAATATGTAAAAAAACTATTTTTTTACATATTTTTGGTAAAAAAATCGCAATAAGCTTATATTGATTGGTTTGCGCAAAAGTTATAGCATCTACAAAATAGGGGATTGTTTTATGGCATTTTTATTATTATTTTTTTTTTATTAGTAATGGCGATGATCTGCGATTTTTAGCATGAATGTAACATTATAGCGGACACATCGGACACTTTTGACACTATTTTGGGACCATTGTCATTTATACAGGGATCATTGCTATAAAAATGCACTGATTCCTGTGTAAATGACACCTGCAGGGAAGGGGTTAAACACTAGGGGGCAATAAAGGGGTTAAGTGTGTCCTAGGGAGTGATTCTAACTATGGGGGGGTGGGCTTCAACTTACATGACAGCGATCACTGCTCCCGATGACAGGGAGCAGTGATCTCTGTCATGTCATAAGGCAGAATGGAGAAATGCCTTGTTTACATAGGTATCTCCCTGTTCTACCTCACCACACCGCAATCGTGGGCCACCGGCAAACATCGAGTTCCCGGGACCCGCGGGCATGCTCCCACGGTGTGCGGCGGGCGCACGCCCAAAAGGCAGAAAATTTAAAGGGACGTACAGGTACGCCTATTTGCCTGCCTGTGCCATTCTGCCAATGTACAACTGTGTGCGGCGGTCGGCAATCAGTTAAAGTTGTTTTAAGGCAGAAGGTTTTGTAATCTTACTATATTCACTGCATTACAATAAAAAAAAATCTGCATGTAACCCCCCCCCCCCCAGGGCTCCCTTATAACTCCCTAGGCCTGATTTTGATCCAGCAGCATAAACAAGAGCAGAGGATCTCTCGCTCTCTGCCTCCTCATTGACTCAGAGACAACAGTGGGAGCCATTGGGTCCTGATGCTGTCAATCACAGTCAGTGAGGAGGCAATGGGGGAAGGGCTGAGCTGTGCTCTGTGTGTCAATGGACACACAGAGTGGGCCTCTGGAGCAAGCATGCACAAGTGCTCCCATAGCAAATGGATTGCTATGGGGGCACCTGTGAGGGGGAAGGAACACAGACCAAGTAAGTATAACATGTTTGTTATTTTGTTACATAAAAATTGAGCATTTACAATCACTTTAATGTTTGTATTAGAGAATTTCTCATTCATCTTAGCTTGTCGTAGTTAAACACATGCAACTAGACTTTTTCTGTAATGTGGAATGTTTTTCATGGTACATCACTTTTTGAGCCATGCAAATTTAGACAATACCCATTACTTTTCTCAATCCACTATAATTTAACTGTTCATTTTTCCTATTATAACCCAAGGATAGAACATAAATCCTCCAATTTGCAGATGCACAAAATTGGGAAACTGGAGCTAGACTAGATGAGTCTGGAGAACTCTGCTTATATATTCTGGTTTCATTTTCCATGGTAAAATAAAGTCACAAATTAAGCAAATAAAAATGTTTTTAAATCCAACATTTAAAAATACATTATCATTTCTTTGTAGCTGTAAAATTAATAAAAAGCCCTGACTCTTCTGACTTTTTGCTGTGCATTTTCAGTTTAATTTCTATTGCTTTTACTTTAAAAACATTGAGTTAAATACAACTGTGCAAACATGAATCTATGCAGATTTCTTCTTGGATTTATTATGCCTAGATACTTTATAATTTAAAGAGCTTTATGCCGTGTCAAGATGCTGTTTATATCTGACAGTTTTCTTTGCTTTAACCCATATTTCTTCCTTTGATCTTCACACTGAGCTTCAATTAGTTATTGGCTGCTTAAGCAATGTTCACCTTTCTGTTTAAAAATAAAATTCAGCATGAATGTTTTATAGAACACAATAGCAGACAGTGGATGTACGGTATGTTTATTAGGTCCCATGTTGCATCATGTCAGTTGGCTACTTTTGCAGTGATAGGTCTGTAATGACCTCTCTGAAGCGTAAGCTCCTAGCAAGAATCAAGCTCCTTTTCCTTCTGTCCAGTGCTAGTAAATCCTTCTTATAAATGGCTGTTTGGAGAATTGTAAATTAAGAATTAAGAGACGAGGTGAAGCAGGAAGTGGTGTCAGCAGGAATTCTTATTTTCATAGGAAATACTTGTTACCTAAAATAATCTCCATGGTGCAATTTGTTTTTAAGGTCAAAGAACATGATTTTAAGAATGTAAAGATGGAGAACATTAAACATGCAATGAAAAGGTAGATATTCCCATGGAAAGATCTTAAATATCACTTCATGGATATGTGGAACATAATTCTGTTTACTCTGTGTAAGCAATAGGCGTCCTTTTTGTATTGAAAGTCTGAATGTTAAAACTCATAGTGGGTTATTCAATAAAGAAATAAGGACTATTCTTGGCACTATGGCCCTTTGAAAGGGAAAGGGCCTATGTCAAATTAAAAAAATATCTACTGCCATTGTAAGGTAAACCAGATTCCCAGCACCAGAAAACAACTGCAGGCTTATGCTCATATTTCTGCACGTTCACATTGCTTGCATGCTAATACTGCTAAGCAAAGAGTCAAATGATTTACCATTCCAGTTTACCATGCTCACATTTGTGCTCTCACTCGCACACTTATACGCGCACGTGCACAAACAAATTACCGTGCGTACTTGGTGCCCATTGGCCTATTAAAACTGGTCTGTCACCATGAGCAGTTGCTGAATTGTCTTCAGCTTCTATCTGCATTCCTGTGACCTGATCCTTTGAACCTGCTTACCTGTGTATGACCCGGCCTTCTCCTGGACTTTGCCTTTGCTCCTGCATTAACCTTGTTCATGTAATCTCTCTGATCTCTGCCTGTTATACTGGACTCATCTTTGTCTGCTGATTCTGTACTGCGCTGCCTGGCTGTTACCGACCTTGGCCTACATCCTGGAATTTCTCTCTGCCTGCTAACTCGGTCCCTTGTTACCTGACTGTTGCTGGTCACTGCCTACATACCGGCTCTGCTACCATCTCCTGTTCTGGTGCCATGCTGCTTCTGTATCCTGTTCCTAGGACTGCAACTCCCAGCTTCATCCACCTAAGAGTGGACTTCACCATCAAGCTACTCCAGCGCTCGTGCCACTCCATGCCCTCAAACTCTCTGTCTCCACCTTCAGGAGTGTTGGACAGGAGGTGCAAGAGAGGCCTCTACAACATTCCAATCATCACCAGGTATGTGATAACCAGTTTCAGTTACTTTACCGACATGTGCAGCAGATTCAGGTAGTTCTTATGGGCACTTTCACACTGGGGCGGGGGGGGGGGGCTTGGTGATAAAGCATTTTTAGGGGCAGTTTACCACCATTTTAGCAGCAATTTTCTGCAGTGGGGCGCTTTTAACCCTTGCTAGTGGCCGATGAAGGGGTTAATAGCGCCCGCAAAGCTCCGCTGCCAAAGCGATTGCCCATTGATTTCAAAGAGCCCCAAAGATGCTGCTTGCAGGAATTTTTTTTTTCTTGGGTGTTCATAAGCTGCATCATTTTATTTCAAATGGTTTTTATTGGTATTTTTCACATTGCAGTCACAGTACAGATATGTGCATTCATACAGTATGAAGTAAGATAACTAGGTAGTTCCTTGGGTTTGCTATCTTTATCTATATACTGAGCTAAGTATAATAAAACTGTTACAATCAATACATGTTTCAAAAACTGGATAACACACAACTTTGTCCTGTAATCACACCTAACTATTTAGTGTGGTACATATTTCTGTTCCGAATACTTACCCAATTATATTGGGTATGGAGGTGTAATTTATACAAAATTAAGTTGTTAAATTGTTGATGGGTCTGGTGCCCTTGGCCCTCTCCTGGCTCTCAGATGTTCAGTGGGAGTCAAAGAGCCTGAGTTGCCCAAGTGAATCAGAGGGAATAATTTAAAGTCCATTTCAGAAGTGGGTCAATATATATTCCTGGGTCTAAGACATCCATTTTATATCAAATGGGTGAATTGAGTTGTTTTGACTTGCTATGTACTTTTCACATATGTAGTGTGTGTTTACTCAACGTATAACTTCAGCTACACTGGGAGCTGTTGGTTGTTTTCATTCGTTATTGCCATTCGGGCTGCTATTAAAATATGGGAGACTGTTGTTAAGGACTGTTTGGGAAAACTGTCTCGCTGCATTCCAAAGATGGCCGTAGTTTGGCATAGATTAGTGTTTGTTTTAGTAATGTGTGAAATTAAAGCAGACACTGATTTCCAGAATGTTTTAATAATCCTGCATGGCCATAAAATGTGGAGTAGGTCACCATTTTGTCCACAGTTGCGCCAGCATACCGCAAGTAGATCTGGGTATATAATATTAAGTTAATGGGAAGAGCTCAAGGTCACATTAAGGGCTTTATTCCAGTCTGCTAGGGGGTATTCATTTTTTATAATTTTTTCCCATTTAATAATTTGAGGAGGTTTTAATTTGGCCTGTTGGTTGTTCAAATACTTATAGAACCACAATATTCCTTTCTTGGGTGGTGCCATACTCTGATAGTACGTCCAGATTGCATTGTTCACTTTGACAAAGGGGTTGGGGTGATTTCTGTGGAAGTGTTTTATTTGTGCTGCTTTATATAAGGTTTGCATATCTTGGGATTTTGGCATCTCATCTATGGATAGTGGAATCGTATTGGATCTGGGGTCTATTAAAAATGAGGGAATGAGGTATTTGTAGGCTGTTGTAGGGATGGTTATGGCTTTTAGGGAATGATTGTAGGGAAGTGCTCGTAGTGATGTGTTCCAAGCCTCAACTGCCGCCAGGTTAGTGGCTGCACTGTCTATATAAACTTTTTGCTGTGTGGCACTTGCGATCAACAAGGAAGTTAGGTTCCTATTTGATAAAATACTTTTCTCTATATTGACCCATCTCTTGGTAGGAGTAGGTTCAAACCATGCTTTAAAGTGGAAGTAAACCCATCGATTTAAACAGTTAAAAAAAAAGGCATGCCAGGAATGCTAACTGCACATTGGCTGTGCTCTCAGCCAAACTATCAAACCATCCAATGGCTGGTGTCATAACGAATCACATGTGCAGCACCATAGCCGTTGAAGATTAAACAGAGGCAAAGATGGCAGCTTCCTTGGCTGAAAACGATAGGGGAGTTTACTTCCACTTTAAGTTGGTCCAGTATTGTTGCTTTGTGGTAAAGTTGAATCTTAGGTAGGAATCTTGTTGTTTCGCTCTATAAAAGGATGTTACATGCCAGTCTTGGCTAACCTAACTTCCAAATATATGCTTATAATAATAATACTTATTTGCAGTGGTGAAGAAACTAGTGGGGATTTTGTTAGATATAGTGACAAAGAGATAGAGTATTTTGGGGAGGGACAGCATTTTAAATGCCGCTATGCAAAAATACCCCTGGGAGGGTGGCGTGCTGATTTCATCAATGTTTAGGATGGGTGTGTGCCAGCTGTACAGCATTTCTTTACGAGCTTTTAATATTTATACAAATGTAAGTGCAATATTTTTGCTTAGAAAATAAACTGTGTTTTATGGACTTACACTATGGTGAGTTTTCCTTTTTCATTGGGATCGTGATTGCTGCTTACTGGTCTGCCTTTTGAGTTTGGATCGTTTGGCTTGTCCTCATTTTAACCACAGCTGATTCCTGCCATGGATGTCTGGAGGTTGATTTGACACCACAGATTTAATACTACAGGCCCTGTATCGTTTACCCTCTGGTAAGCGCATATGTTGTGTGATAGAGGTTCAAAAGCACTGGTGTTTCTGTTTGCACAGAAGAATTTGATTAAGTCACCATTTTCACTTCATTCACTGGACTTTTGATATAATTACTTTATTTCTTTTATTTTAGGATTTATTATTGTTATCACGTATTTATCACATATTACACATTTATTTAATCACATGTTCATTCATGAGTATGATTTTATATTTATTATGGTGATTTTTTAGTGTCATTTATTGTCATATATTATCACATTATTTTAGCTTAACTTTATGCTCAGCTATATTCTATGTTTTGGTTATGGTGTTTGTAGATATCTTACAAATTTGAGCTGCAGCTATATTTTTAGTGATTTATTTATTTAGTTTTAAGCACGTTATCTAACCCTTTTTTTTTCTATTGGATGTATATACTTCGGCTGAGGGACAGGAGTATAGTGCTGAGATTGCCTTCGATATGGTGCCTTGAATTCCAAACTTACTGAGAGTGGCTTTAAAGTACCCCCAGTGGACCCAATCAAAGGCCTTCTCAGCATCTAGTGTTAAGAAGGCTGCCTGTTCCTTTTTGGATTCTAAAATTGTGAGTAGGTCAATCATTTTCCTAGTACCAGCTGAGGCTTGGCAGCCTTCAACAAAGCCTATTTGGCCCATGTTTATTAGGGAGGGCATAATTTCCGCCAGTCTATTAGCTATAATTTTAGAAAAGATCTTAAGATCTGTATTTAAAAGCGAAATAGGGTAGAAGTTTTGCAGATAAGTTGGCTCCTTCCCTGGTTTGGGCAAAGTAACAATGATGGCTTTAAGCATTTCCTCAGGGAATGAACCAGAGGTTGCAGCTTCATTGAATAGTGCTTGCAAGTGTGGGGTGAGAGTGGTCTGGAAGGTTTTGTAGTATTCTGAGGATAGTCCATCTGCACCTGGGGACTTATTATTAGGAAGGGATTTAATGACTCTAGAAATTTCTGCTTCGGTCATAGGGGAGTTCAATTCTGAGAGTGTCTTCTTCTATGGTTTGGAGCTGAAGATCGGCCAGGTATCTTTGAATTGATTCGTCTTTGGGTTGTATAGTGTCTGGGTCATTCTGGAGGGTATATAACGCTTGATAGTATTCTCAAAAGGAGTTTGCTATATCCCTTGAATGGAATATCTTAGAGTTAGTTCTCAGTTTCAACAGATATACTATTGAATTTTTTGTGCATCATGCTTTATGTTGATCTGCTAAAAGCTTGCCAGCCTTATTACCTTGTGAGTCGTACTTGGCTTTGAGTCTATGTGTCTGTTTCTTGTGATCAGAGAGCATAAGAAGTCTGAGTTTGTGTCTACATGTTGTTAGGTTGGTGAGAGAGCTTGGGTTGTGAGTTTTCTTGTGGTTTGTTTCAAGTTTTTGTATTTTGGCGAGTAGGTTTTCAATCAACTGCAACCTGCGTTTCCATTCTCTAGATGCCAGCTGTATCAATAGCCCCCTGGTATAAGCCTTATGAGTACACCATACATTAGACATGTTTGACTTGGGGGTTAAATTGAGTTGGAAAATTTCCTCTAATTGCACATTCAGTCTTTCCCTACATGCTTGATTATTAAATAGAAATGCATTGTTGTTCCAGAGACGAGTCGGAAGGACTCTGTGGTCTTCTGTCAAAGCTAATTTGACGGAAGTGTGATATGACCAAGTTATAGACATAATTTCCGATTTAAGGACTCTATGTAGTAGGTTCAGGTCAGTTAGAAATTAATCAATCCTTGAATATGATCCGTGGGGAGCCGAAAAGTAGGTGAAATCTCTTTCAGTGGCATGCATACACCTCCACGGATCATATAGAAGGTTCTTTTTAGGAAGTCTTGCAAGGTTTGTCTAACATGAGAACTTGGTTTTGAGACATCCACATTTTGGTCTGCTATGGTGTTGAAATCACCTACAAGTAGGAGTGAGCCCTTCCGAATCTTCTCTACTTTCCTGTAAAGAGAGTTTAAGAACTTAAGTTGGCCAACGTTAGGCGCATATAGATTTACAATAGTATAGGAGATATTATTAATGGTACATATTAGGATTATATATCGGGCCTTTTGGTCAGTGTGGACCTCATGCATTGTAAATGCTACTGAGGAATTAATAGCGATAATAGCTATTAATTAATAGCGTTAATAGCAACACCATTTTTCTTGACTGGGGCATTAGCAATGAAAATGTGTGAATATAGGTGGTGGGAGCACTGTGGGGCCTTGGATGCATGAAAGCGGGTCTTATGAATGCAAAAAATGTTTGCTTGTAGCTTCAGAGCTTCTTTCCAAGCTACTTTGCACTTAAAGGGACTATTCAGCTTGTGGGCATTAAGTGAAACAAGTGATATGGTCATGTCAGCTTAGTAGATTACCGCACACTTGGGTAGTAGATGTGCAAATTATCATCTTGAGCCATGAGATACTGGGGTCCTCTTGTATGCAATGTAGGTACCCGACATTGGTGGGCATTGGTTCAATGGAATTGACGTTATCTGAGAACAGAAAAAGTTAATACAAGATGCATGTACAGGTGATCTTTTCTCTGTGGGGGGTGAGATCCAGATAGCAAGGAATGAACAGAGCAAAAAAGGAGAAACGTGTGCCGTTGTTGCGCTAACGAAAGAACAAAAAGAAAACATTTTTCCAAATGTAATAAACTTTAAACTATGTAGGTAATCCATAGAGTAGTGGCAGCTACTCTACAGGTGAGTGGGGATAACTGACAGCCCTTTAGGGATGGCTTCCTTAGAGTCATTATGTAGGGGAGTAAGAGCTAGGATCGGAGAAGTCCTATTGATTCATGTGTGAATTGAGGCTTTCTCCAGAGTGAGGGTTGCGTTGATCTTCAGTGGATTATCAATGGTCGAAGATGTCATCAGGGTGTCTGGGTTGATTATCACTTCTTCTTTGCCGATCGTGGTCGTTGGGGGGTGGAAGGAGGTTCCATGCTTGGAGGAGGTTGAGACCATCTACAAGTGTAGTGATTATACGTTGTCTGTTGTCTCGGTTAATCACTAGTTTAGCTGGGGGGGGCCCATCTATATAGGATCTTGTGGTTATGTAGCATTTTTTGTCACGGAGACCAGTTGCCTGCAGGCCATCGGGGTGTGTTGGGAGAGATCTGCAAATAATTTAATCCCTGCGTAGGGGTCTGGGAGCAGGTTTGCTTGTCTGGTGAGTTGAAGTAACTTCTCTTTGACATGAAAAAAAATGTATTCTCACAATGACATTTCTAGGAATATGTTCTGAGAGATATGGAGGTTTTGGGCAGCCTGTGTGGCCTGCCAATAACAATTTCTTGCGCTGGGATTTCTGGTAGTAGGGTGGTCATCATTTGGTGTATGTAACATTTCAGGTCGCCCGGCAGTACAGTCTCAGCTACCCCTTGTTACACCTAGAGCAGTCTTCAAGGTCTGCAATTTTCATTTTGATCTGTGTGATGGCATTCCCTGCATCTCTGTGTGCATCCACTAAGTAATTGTGAGCCTCTGCATACTCTCCCATTCTGTTCTCCATGTGGTCAACCCTATCTCCCAGCTCTGCTGCTTCAGCTTTTAATGAGGAGACTGCTGAGAGCATTACTCTGTGCAGTGTTCTGCGGAGAGCTACCAGCATGCTTTTTAATGTAGTGTTCACAATCGGTTGCCCTGTGGTGGGGTCTATAGGATCTGCCGCCTCCTCCATGCTGCCCCCCTCCTACTCATCCTCATCCATGTCATGCAGGATAGGGTCCAGTTTGGGTCTGGATTTCTGGAGGCTGTGGGAAAGGGAGCTGTGGTTACTTGCCTGCCCCGAGTGATGAGGAGTCTGTCTCCTTTGAGTATCCAGCCTGTGTGGTCCTGAGCGATTCTTGCCTCACGTTGCAGTGTCTGCGGGGATTCCGGACCTGGGTAAACATGTCCGCGATCTTGCAGGGGCCACCCTGGTATTCCCGCTTGCTCATTTATGCTCCAGAAGTGCACCGCTCCAGTGTGAAAGCACTCGGGCTTTCACACTGGGGTGACAGGAGAGGCGCTTTACAGGAGCTTTGCAGGCACTATTTTTAGCACTAAAATGCCTGTAAAGTGCCTCAGTGTGAAAGTAGCCTAATAGCATTGATTTTACACAGTGGTGTCAATAATGCACCAAATTAAAAAATAATGACTTCCAGTTCATACATAACAAAACTGGAGGTAATTAATACCTACTCCAAATTGGCATTCAGAGACAGGCAAAGTTGCTGTTCCTGTCTACAACAGGTACATGAATCTGTCACCCCCACTGATATTTGTCATGTGGAGGTGCATCAAAGTTTTTAGGAGTGTCTTAGACACTCTTTATTAATTCCAGGGACAGCTCTGTAAATATACTTAAGCAGATAAACCATGATGATGACCACTTAAAAAGGATCAGTTCTGAAAACATACTGTTACCTTACTAATATATATAGGAAAACTATAACAAGATTACATCTCACTTTGTCGCACAAAAAAAGACAACCATGATTAACGATTATGATATCAGCAGGCAAACATGAGTCCAGTACAACAGGAAGAGATCACAGACCTGGAAAGCTGGCAATAGAAGATGCCTATTGTTAATAAAAAAAATTTTTTTAGCTAACAGCAATGTAGCAAGAAGGACAATAAGTGCAACAAATGTTATACTTAGAGCAGAGTTCCACCCATTTAAAAGTCAGCAGCTAAAAAAGGGTAGCTGCTGACTTTTAATAATCAGACGCTCACCTGTCCCACGATCCAGCAATGTGGGTGCAGGAAGCCTTGTTCCTCTCCTCCTCCTCTTTGCTGTGCCGGCATTCTAGCTGTGGGTGTCCAGCTGTGGCCTCATAGCTGGTCGTGTACTGAACATGCGCGAGTCGTGCTGCACGATGTGAATGGCCAGGCAATCTTCTGGGACCTGTAACATGTCCCAGAAGATTACAGGGAAGGAGGGGGAAGAGGTGATCTTCCTTTCGGTGCCATGGCGCCAGGGGAGGAAGTGGAAGCTGGGTTCCTCTAAAAACAGGGTACCCACTCCCCCCCCCAAAAAAAACTTATGCTCATGCATGTACACATTGTGCAGCACGTACTCGCAGCGTTCAAACTCTCTCTCCACCTTCAGGAATGTTGGTTAGGAAGTGCAAGAGAGGCCTCCACAACATTCCAGTCTCCTCTAGGTATGCGATAACAGCTCATTACACCAATGAAAATATAACTGCAATGAAGGGAATTCATCAAACTTGGTGCAGACAGAATATGGCACAGCAGCCCCCCATATGTCGATAACTTTGGGAAGCTGGATTCAACAAAAATCATAAGTGGCATCAACAACAGAAAGGTGCAACTGTCAAACTGTCAAATACATTTCATTGTTCCTTTATTTTGATTTAGAGCCAGGCCAATACTCTGTTCCGTCCTAACTCCTGCAAACAGTTTTCTGCAAAGTCCGTGATGGCTGTCTTCACTACTCTTTAACCATTGCCGATTTGTTTAAATCAAATGCAACTCAAGACATTACCCTGAATCTAACAAAGGTATGGCATGGGAACTTCATAGGTATAGACAGATACTCACATTTTCTAATGTCATCGGGAGATATCTGTAGTCCATATTAGTTCCTTATATTTGACTTGTGAAAAAGAAATTCTGCTCATCCTATCACTTTGTACCAGAATAGTCAATGTTTTCTATAACAATTTAATATTAATATTGGCCTCTTAAGTACAAGTACCTGTAGCTAAACTTATAGTGACAGATGTCTTAGGAAGAGATGCCCAGTATCAGTTATTCCTCATCATTGTACTGTACATTGCAAGGGTTGCATACCTCAAAGGTGCAATAAAAAAAACTATCATTAGGCCCTGGTTCACACTGACAGCGGGAATCAAATTGTTCAGCTGAACTCACACAATTTCATTCCCGAATGTCAGTCCCAAACTTGGGGGCGATTTTTCAGAGACATCTGTGTGGGTTTCTACACAGAAGCCTATTGAAATTGCATCCCGAAATCAACAAAAGAAGTACAGAAACTACTTTCGGAAGTCTGTGCCACACAGAAAATGCAGCATTGCACCGATTCGGACAGTGCCATTGCTGGCAACATCCGCCGATTTGGCATGCAATTTGACATGTCAATTTGCATGCCAAATTGCTGAAATGTGAACCAGGGATAAGGGATTTTTATTTTGCTTCCTGAACTTGTAATGCTAATGAATCAATAATGTCTTTTATCTACTGAGGCTAGAAATACTCAGAATTAGTGCAGCACTTTCAAAGATATTCATAGCCCCTCTTTATTTAAATTGTTGTATTCCACGCGTAGGTATAGGCTGGGCTGCTGCCTACTCTAAGGGGCTCCAACCGGAGCACCAGTATTTAAAAAAGTCTCAGATGACGTCATATGATGAAACGCGTAAGGCAGAGCTTGGTACGTACTCACTTCACTTCCGGTGGCGGGGTTTCGGTCTGTTGAATGCAATCCGGTCCGGAGCTCCTGCATTGAAACCAAGTTATGCTAGCTATGACTATGTCAAGTGGTGTTTTTAACTTTACTTTTTAAGTAAAATTACTCGGATTTACACAATGAGTACCCGCCTCTTTTGTCCATGAGGATATCCTGTGGTCCACCACGGAAGAGGTGACTACTGCAACCATTGGAAGTTGCTCACCCACAGAGGGGAACAAGGATCCAGATACCCTATCATTTACTGAGCTAAGAAGGAGGTGATTACTCTGAGGACTGCCACTACACTCACTACATGCGCCTTACCCCTGGAGGGGTGCAAGGTTCTGTTGAGTAAGGAACTAAAGGGGAGCACGGGAGTCATCTAAATTTCTGCATAGGCACGCGTCACTTTGGACAGGCACAAGTTATTTAAAACTTTGCAATTTTTTGCACAAGACATAACTTTTTAGTTCTTTCAGTTTTTTCTTTTTTGCACTAGAATTTGTTAATGCATTTATTTATCTCCACAATTAATTTGGATATTACCTTTTCTGCATATTTATTGTGTACCAGTTGGGATGAACTGTTTAGGATGAAATTTGGTTTCAATTGCTGTTCAATTGATGAGACTATTCACTATTACACTATGCACATTTATTTTTATATTACAGGTTGGTACACATGTCTGCAACCAGCACAACCAATAGAGTATTATTAGTATACCTTTTTTCAGGCACAGAGTGAGAACACCCTTCATGACATCTATCTCACATTGTGATTAATCACATTACCTATCACTCACCACTCATTTATAAAAGAGCGACTCACTTTGGAGGATTACCCTTCAGGTTACAGTTGTGTTTATCACCTATCTGTTGTACACTCACCAGGGAATAGTGACTCAATGTGGAGGATCACTCTTCAGGTGACGGGCAGCACCACCCACACTTATTTTTGTTGGGGACTTTAATGAAGTGGTTAGGAATGTTTTGTCCTCAAGCACAGACAACTTGTTTTTATCAAGGTGTTTTTCTGTCAGCTTGTGGTGGCTTTCAACAAGTGTAGGAAAACACTGCATCAATACTGCTCCGGCAGGAGCTGGAAAAGATGGTCTTTGTTCTTTTGGGCTTCCCCCTGGCCCCAGAAAATCCATACGATATAGAAAAAGTTATTTTATGTGCCTACTGGTCCAGTGGCCTGAACTGGCTGGCCCATGTTGGTATACCCCCCCCCCCCCCCAGTCTATAGCTCTTCCTCTGTCTTATTTCACTACTATGCTAGACTATGCTAGTTAGCAAGATAAGTCACCTCTGTCCCAGTCTATAGCTCTCCCTTTGTCTTATTTCACTACTATGCTAGACTATGCTAGTTAGCAAGATAAGTCACCTCTGCCCCAGTCTATAGCTCTCCCTCTGTCTTATCTCACTAGCTATGCTAGTTTTATTACCATTGCCCTGTGCATTTGTTCGTGTTTTTTTTTTGTTTTTGTTTTTTGTTTTGTTTTGTTTTTTTTGTTTTTCTTTTCCCTCAGAGAATATCTCTTTTTTTAACATTCTGAAAAAACTTTTGTGAATTAGTACTGCTTGGTCTTTGAAGAAGGGGACATACCGTGAAAGCTTGTCCTGAAAAATTGTATTTTTAGTGCAAATAAAAAAGTATTACGGACAGTACTCTAGCCCCGAAAATTTAACTGTTGCTACCTCAAAGGAAATCAGAAGGGAAGAAACCATGTACAATATGTTACTCAACCTAAAAGTGAAGAAATATGAAAATATCTAGAGTTATGGCTGTTAATGGTCAGTGCACAAGAACAAATCATAGTTAGGCACAATGTTATCCATTTACACAATAGATGCACTGAAATATGGAAGGAATTCATTTAGGTTCACTTTTGAAAATAAGCAGGGCAGAAAAAAAATGTAGCACTACAAAAGTGTTCTAATCTTAGAAAAAACACGGCCCTACTTTTTTCAGGTGTTAAATGATATATTTTTTTGTAATATTTTTTTATACTGTCTGTATCCCCATAGAGAAGATTTATCTTCTCTGCCTGTTGGTTGAAGTTCCCTCTTCCTCTTGTTCTGCTGTATCTCACATCTTTCAAAATAGACAGGAAGTGGGAACACTTCTATTCACATTTTGTTTTGTCTGATATTTGTATGCTGTAATGGACAGGGCCCTCTGATCCCTCCTGTATTGAATTTTATTGTAATTGTACAGTCTGCCCTCATGTTGTAAAGCGATGCACAGACTTTTGGCGCTATACAAATTCTGTATAATAATAACAATATTTACCAGATAGACAGCAAGTAAGGAGAAATCTCCCTAATGGGAACACAGAGAACAGCTGACGGAGGTTCTAATCCTTTAACATTCTATCCAAAATAAAAATAAACAAATAATTTGGATAGAGTTGGGCTCTAGGATCAAAGTATAGCAAGGCATGCAATGTAATCATCATTTCATTTAAAGAACTCCTCAAATGATTTTTATTTATTTATTTTTATTAGAAGTATTGCTCCCTCCTCCAGTAAATGGCAATCTGTTTTTTTTTTTGTTTTTTTTACTGTAACCTAGGCTGGCCATAGATGGTTCAAATCTCGCCCGGATCAGCTTGAACCAGATTCGAACTGTGTGTGGGCAGGCTGAATATACCAAGTTGATCGATTGAACCAAATTTACTTGCAATTATCACTAGCTACTAAAGCCGTTAGCAATAATCACTGTCTTCCCCCAGCAGGGATGGCTTCCCCCACCCCGCACAGACCCCCCTCCCCCATCCCGCTAGGAGGATACATTGTCTCAGCAGGAGAGATTCCCTTGTCAGTACTGTCTGTGTTGATGGGGGAATCATCCTAATTTCTTTCCTGATACACGTTGTTGCAGGAAAGAAATGTGCACCATCTATGGCCTTCCTTAACCTAGAGTGCACCCTTTATCACTTCTTGCAGTGTCAAGGAGAATTATCAGTAATTGACATTGATAATTGATAACATTGGTGTTGATAACTCCACTCCATTACAAATGTGGCCCCACTGCCCTGAGCTCATTGACAACATTGCAATGAATTCATAGCAGGTCAGTGCTGTCATCCTGATGAAGGAAGAGGTAATCATTGGCAGGATCAAAAGACATTTAATGTAAATGTAAATCTGTGTCCAATTGAGATTTATTTTTTGTCAAGTATGTGTTCTTTACTATATTTAGCTTTTTTATATCGTTTTGGTATAATTGCTCTGTAATGGGTTTATATACATTTTGTAAATAAATGCTCAAAAAAGATATATATTCAGCACTGACAATATAGCATGTTGTTATTATTTTTGCTTTTGGATATAGCCCTCTTATCTTTGCAAAGACGGTATAGCCTTCCAATTAACTAGTTGATCCATGACTTTTCCATTGTAAGGGAAACCAGTACAGCTGTAGAAGGATGTGTGTGGCCTATATGAACTATGCAAACCTGTTTTTGCCAGTTATGACAGCGTAAACAAGTTGAAAACAGTCTTAAGCCTGGTACACACGTTTGGACTTTCAGACGGGAATTGTGTGATGACAGGCTATTGGCGGTAAATCCAACCATTTGTATGCTCCATCAGAAAATTGTTGTTGGATTTTCCATGGACAAATGTTGCCTAGCAGGTTTTAAAATTTTCCATGGATGTTGTCAGATTTTCCGAGCATGTGTACACAAGTCCGTCGGTCAAAAGTCCAAAGTACAAACACACATGCTTGGAAGCAAGGACATGCCAGAAGCTGTTGGTCTTGTAAACTATTATTTATTTATAATGAAGAATAAACATTTGTGATGTGGCAAATTATGAAATCTCGAAATGCAGCGCACATTCTCTTCTTCTTTAATGGGATAATAATGAAGCTGCTTTGCTGGTGATACTGATAGAGTTATTGCAGATGAATTTTCAAAGGCTTTTTTTTCTAGTGATATCAAGAATAATATTATTATGCATTTTTTTTTTTTTTTGGGAAAGTTACCACAACACCATTATCCTGTCGTTTTTAAGATCAAAGATACAAACTATGTTGGTGTCCCTTGTCAATTTTAGATTGCAGTTTTTAAAATATAACTGCCTACTTTCAAACTGCCATTTGAAGTAAACTACATAGCCAAGTATTATTCTCCACATTTGTTTTTATTGTGCATTAAAAAAAGAAAACAAATAAAATTTGACATGCTATCTGCCAATAGATCTTAACCAAAACGTGTATTTTATGCACACAAAAAAAAAAAGAAAATACACCAAATCAAATTATTGTTATTTAACCAAAAAATTTAATAAAAGCCTTATGCATGTGCCCTGCTTCTTAATATAGGGGGTCAACAATGCCAAGAGTTTGTCCGTCATCTGGAGATAATTCCAAAAAACATCTGGATTATTCTCCTGGAGCTCCCGCAGTAAACGCATAAGACATAATTGGTCACGATTAATAAAGCAACCAATTTTTGGTCCAAGAAATCCTCCTCATACTGTTCCTGGACTGGACTTGAGTCAAAGCAATAACTCCAATGGCAATAATAAATGACACATTATCTCCTCCGATTCCGCAACATGGCTGGTTGGCGAATGGTCGTTCAGAAACAAACTGAAAAGCGTGAAATGAAAAGCGCAAAATGAAAAGCAGGAATCAACACTCACCAAACTTCTACTAACACAAAATTAGTAGAAGGAGCCCTAAAGCCGAGTACACACGGGCGGACTGTCTGGCCAACTTAGTCCGCCGAAACACATTTCAGCGGACAGTCCGCTCGTGTGTGGGCTTCAGCAGACTTTTTCAGCGTGCAGTCTGGCGGACTAAGTATTTCGGAATTTCCGTAATATTGTCCGTCCAACTTTGGTTTCAGCGGACAGTCCGCTCGTGAGTAGGCTAGTTCGACGGACTAAGTATGGCGCATGCTCAGAAAGGATTTACACGGCGAAAGGTTGCATTGCTGTGTATTGGACGTCCTATTTCTAGTCCCGTCGTACGTGCTGTACACGTCATCGCGCAAGCTTTCGACGGACTGTTTGTTCATCGTGTGTGGTCAAGTCCGTTCATTCGAAAGTAGGACGGACTGTCCGTCGGATTGTCTGACGGACTTAGTTGGCCAGACAGTCCGCCCGTGTGTACGCAGCTAAAGGGTGGTGCTAAAGAGCTGAAAAATAATTTAGTATGTCACTACATTTGTATTTGTTTCCCAACAATTCCTTGCTGTTTGTATGCAAGACAAGTGTTGGCCAACACCCTCCGGAAAAAAAGTACATGGTTTTGTTGGCCAATAATCCGATCGTGTGTACAAGGCTTTAGTCAAGCTAAAAAAGGGAAAAAAAGTTATTTTTCTGACACTTTGGGGGGAAAATTACTAAAACTGTTACACAGTGACCAATTAGGTTCCAGATTTTATTGTCAAGGCTTAATTGAACAAGCTTAGGTTGGAAGCCGTTTGGTTAATATGCACAGCTGCACCAGATTCTGTGTGCATTAGTTTTAGTAAATCTCCCTCTTTGACAATGCAGTAAGATTGGTCATTCTTGCTAGGTTGTTTATATCTTTGGTATGTAAGAGAACTGGCTGCTGGGTCAGCTTAATGTTTGACGTTTGCAAGTAGCCCTTTGATAATGCTATCATGAGAAGGGGAGAATCATTGAATACTATGAAAATGTTGATGCGTCATCGCAACTTGTCAGTATCATTTTTATTATCAATCCTTCTCAATGCTGACCTCTTTGCCTAGTCCAAGTTGTTAATCTAATGCCCTGTACACAAGACCAGTTTCCTCATTGGAATAAATGCTGAAAGTTTTTCCTACGGAATTTCGCTGAAAGTGTCTTGCGTACACACGATCACACCAAAATCTGCCCGTCAAGAACGCGGTGATGTACAACACATACAACGGACTAGAAAAGGGAAGTTTAATAGCCAATAGCTTCCATCTCGTACTTGCTTCAGAGCATGCATAGTTTTTGGTCCATCGGAACACAGACGAGCGGTTTTCCCGATAGGAATTGGTTCTGTTGGAAATATTTAGAACATGTTCTATTGCTAGGTCCATCAGAATTTGCGATATAAAAAGTCAGATGGGGCATACACATGATCAGAATATACGATGAAAAGCTCCCTTCTGACTTTGTGGTCGGACATTCCGCTTGTGTGTACGCATTACATATTTGGAAGGTTGATATAGTCTGATGTCTGTTTCTTTTAGGCCCCTTTCACACATGCGGACATTATGTCCATATTTCATCCATCCGTTTGCGGATGAAATACGGACATACATGCATTCCTATGGGATAGCAGGTGTCTGCGGATGAATATCCGCAGACACCTGCTATCGTCCGCCTCCGCTATTGTCCGATTCTGCAGACGGAGGAAAATCCTATTTTTCTATCCGTCTGCAGAGCGGATTGGATGAACACGGACAGACGGTCCGTGCTCATCCGATCCCCCATAGAGGAGAATGGAGAGCTGACAGGGCGGTCCCTGCACAGTGTACAGCCCTGTTATCCGCCGGCTCAGCAGGGACAATGGAGCGATCCCCGCTGAGCAAGCGGATCATCACGGGGCAGATCATTACTGATCCGTCCCGTGTGAAAGGGGCCAAACCTAATGATTTTTTAACTTTTTTTTTCATAATGTTCTGTCTTTGCGTGGTTTCCAAGTTCCATACTGCAGCTGTTGCTGAATCTGTCTGGCTTTAGATTCAGTTCAAATTTCTTAAAAATGGATGTCCCAAACCAAATTCAATTTTTTTGTGTTATTTTTGGCAGTTTAGATTCCCATTGACTTCAATAGAACCTCTAGTATGAAAAATCAAAATTTTGGTGATTTGCTAACTTTTTAAATGTTCAGCCAAATCACATCTCAATAAACTTTTCAGAAATTTGCTCAACTGTACTCATAACTGTCAAAAACAAGAAAAATCCCCAATTATGATAGCAAAGCATATTTTCATATGATTTTTTTTTTTACATGTTTGTAGAAGTGTGTTTAGATCAATAAAAATGGGAAACTATAGGGGCCTATTCACACTGTCACACTGAGTATCATTAGATATGGCATAATAAATATAGTGTAATAAATATTACTGTAGTGCACTGCCGTGCATAGATCTGAACATTGCTGCGTGCTATATTTATTTTAAAAAAAACAGTGCATGCCACTTTTCTGTTTGTTAAGGTCTTTTGTTGGCACAATGAAAATAAATGGGCTGCCTTTATGCAGCATGTCTTAAAGTGTATCTAAAGCAAAAATGTATATTTTAGTTTTGGATACAGTGGTGAGTGGTCAGAGGTTTTTATTGCTATCTATATCTCCGTTATGAGGATGCAAGTCTTGGTGACCACTGTCACCGAGACTGAAAACAAGGCATAAGAGGGGAAGTCAGTCAGAGGACACTTGTTCCCTGAATAACAGTCTAAAGGGAACTTCCCTAAATTTTAAAAGATTCTCTCTCACTTCATTTTGTGTCTACAGAGCAGACAAAAAAATCTCCCCAAAAATCCCCCCAACTGGCCACAAATAAGAAAAGAAAACATGACAGGGTTGTGGGAAAATCTGCAAATCGATATAGAAGTATAAGCTTTTGGAATTTTTTTGGAGTTTTTCAACTGTCTCTCTTGGGGAAGAAAAAACATGAATTCTATCTAATGATGAGAAAATGCAGCAAGGAAGGTACACAGGGCTTTAAGTTAAAAAGAGGAAATGAAAATAAGTCCTTCCTCATTTTCAGCTTAGACATTGCCAGGAAGGAATTTTCCTGTGCCCCTTTTTCTATTCCAAGGATTAAAAATATAATGTATTAGGTCTGAACATATTTTGAAATGAACAATTAATTTCACCAAATTGCTTTAATAATTGGCTGAAAAAGCTATCTGTTTTATAGCTTCTTACATTGCTCTGTTCCTACATGAGATCATACCTAATATGTGTTTAATTATTATAGTATTAAGGTCCTGTTTGTACAGGGAAATATTTGTTGCTGTATGACCTTGAAGCATCTCAAGGTCTGCAGTGACCTTGAGTTTATGACTTGAGATTTTCCCTTAGGAACAAACTAAATGCTCATGTCAGTTCATTTTTAGACTTCCACACAGGCAGAGCCTAAGGCACAGCTAGCTGGAAGAAGGGCAGCCTCATCCAGGTGGCCGGCAATCCCTATATACACATTATTTTCTTATTATTGCATAATAAACATGCATCCCAAAATATACTCGATAAATACACATGTCCTCATGTTTTAAAGGGATAGTATAATCTTTAAATATACATGTTAATTAAACCAACTTGTTTTAAATTAACTTATCAGTGTGCTAATCTTAAAAAATATATATATTTTCTATGAATCATTTGTAATTGGTTATGTTCAGTACAAATGCACCAGTGCTTTTTTATTTGCAGTGTTATGCAATGGACCTGATTTACCAAAGCAAATGAATAAGAGAGAGAATAACTGGTATAGTAGACTTTCATTACTGCCTGATATGAGCACACTAATGTACCCGCACACAGAAAACATAAATCTGAACCTGTCAAGCTAATTCTAATCTGATGTTCAATGCATACAATGCAGTCCAACTTGTAGTGTGCATTGAACATCCAGACAATCCTGTTTTTGTATGTGCTATTCTGATAAAGTATTCTAAGGCATGCGCAATGAAACATGCATGTGCCAAGCAAAGTAGAAGCTCAAGATGCCAATATGTAGCATTGCAAAAAAAAGGCATTGTATTAATGCATATTTGTCAATTTTAAATTTTCTACTTCAAGCAGCAGTGCAGAAAAATGGGTGCATGCATTTGACATTGTCATGATTGACTTATGGGCACCCATACATTCTTGCCCCTTGCATAGTGTGCATATGCCTTTTTATTTTTATTGTTTAATTACAGTCACCTTCTGGCTATGTTTACATCTTTGAAGGTGGTCAAATGCACAGGATTTCACAGAGTTCCTGACCCACAGAGTTCCTAACAGGTGTGCAGAGGTGCCATTAATTCTTAATGGCACCCCCTAGCATTGTCGTCTGCAGCATGTCTTTGCACATGCTAAACCAAATGATGTCTCAGTAGCATGTAATTCATTGCAGCATAAATTCAAAAAAAGGGTAAGGGACTTCTTGCCCAGCATTTCCCATGTACGGCACCCTGATGAAATAAACGGGCTGCTCTACCTGCAATGTGCATGTGCAAACACGTATGCAATGATGGGAATGGACCCTTCACTAGGTAGGAACATACTTAATACAGTTTTACTCCTACATGAGATATGCATGCAAAACCCTTTAAACACCCAAACAATAAATGAAATCACATATTTTTTTTATAGTCACACCATCACTTAGTAAACATATGTTCAGACACTGGAGTATGCACTCATAGAAAACAACAGTTTTAGGTAAGTTCTATGTACAGTATAGTATATATTGTATACGCTGTAGCCCGTGTAAGTCCATGCACATTAAAATCACATCATAAATACAGAAATTTTTTTGTTGTTTTCTCATGACAAGTGTGCTAGACTATAGGCTTCTCTAAATTAGGACAATTAAATCTCTCTCTGAAAATAATGCACTTCCTATGTACTTGGAATCCTAATTCAACTGTTGTTAACCAGTAAGAAAAAGTCAAAATAATAGCTTATTTGCCTTGCCTATAGGGACTACTCTATAAATCTTTAAATATGCAATAACAAAACAAATAATGTGTGTTAATACCAGGAGAGGCAAATAAACCTAGGAAAAGTAGGTATTAAATTGGTTGTAACCCTAAAAAAAACTAAGATGCTGTTCCCATCTACCAAAAACCGATTGTATTTCTGACTTTACTAGTACCAGACAGGGACAGTCACACATATATTAAAAAATAATGTATTTATTACAAAATCACAGTAAAAAAATTTTTTGGAAACACATAGAACATAGTTTAATGTAGTGTAAGCCATTTTAATGAAATGCCACCCAAATTAAATGACTCCCAATTATCTTTGCTGTATGATCCAAGGGGTAGTTTTGCAACTGGCTTCCTCAGGACCTCCTTAGCTTAGCATAGCAATTAGCACAGACATAGCCTGCTCAAAGAGAAAACATACATAAGCAAAATATCATATATTACTTAGGGGGGGATTTACTAAAACTGGAGCACTCAGAATCTGGTGCCACTGTACGTGGTAGCCAATCAGCTTCTAACTTCAGCTTGTTCAACTAAGCTTTGACAATGAAACTTGGATGCTGATTGGTTTCTATTCAGAGCTGCACGCTCTAGTCTTGGTAAATATTGTAACTCCCATAGAGTCTTAGATGCAAATTACTATATTTTACAAATTACATTAAGAGTATAGATTTCTGATGGTAACATGATATTCAACCACTTCAGCCCCGGAAGAATTTACCCCCTTCCTGACCAGAACACTTTTTGTGATTCAGCACTGCGGCGCTTTAATTGACAATTGCGCAGTCGTGCCGTGAGATGATCGCGGGTATCCCTGCAGACAACAGGTCCGCGGGATCATGGTAATGGAGTTCCCGGCATGCTGCGTGTGTGCCTGCGAGCTGCCTCTTAAAGGGCAATGTACAGGTATGTTAATGTGCCAGTACATATCTACGTGAGGCAGTCGGGAACCGGTTAACGTGGATATAAATGTGGACGCATCTCAAGTTCAAATTGCAGTCAATAGAAATTTGTACAAAAGTGGAATTTATGTCAAAGATATATATATATATATATATATATATATATATATATATATATATATATATGTGTGTGTGTGTGTGTGCAGTATATACCTATAAATACATAAATACCAGGTGATTGGCAAACAATGAAACATTCTGTATTATATATAGCATGGAAAGGCTGTATTGCCGCAAGAAAAAGTACAATACTGACCTCTACATGGGCTCTTTTGCTATGCTCCTGAATGGAAGAATACAGAAAATGTGCTGACCAAATTGCAGTCAATAGAAATTTGTACAAAAGTGGAATTTATGTCAAAGATATATATATATATATATATATATATATATATGTGTGTGTGTGTGCAGTATATACCTATAAATACATAAATACCAGGTGATTGGCAAACAATGAAACATTCTGTATTATATATAGCATGGAAAGGCTGTATTGCCGCAAGAAAAAGTACAATACTGACCTCTACATGGGCTCTTTTGCTATGCTCCTGAATGGAAGAATACAGAAAATGTGCTGACCAAATATCAAATTTTTGTCCACAATCAAAACCAGCATTTGATGTCAACAGAAAGATCAACAAAAATAGATAACCTGTAACAAACATTGGTAACATAAGGCCACATGGCATCCAGAAAGGGAAAAAAAGGCTATCCATAGTTCAAATTATATGAAACATATAATTTATGAAACCTATGCAAACATATTATGGTCACCATAGCACTGTACACACTATCACACAAATGCGTGTAACTGTAGAATGGCTCCACATGTGGTGATAGTGACAGCTCTTAAAGGCACATAGAGCTTAAAAATTTATTAATATTAAACCATATTAAATTCAAAACCCACAATGGCATTAGCTGTAAAAGGCTACAGCCATAGAGGCAAGCATGTTAGAAAGCTCTCTGAAGTGATCACATAATAGCACATCAAGTTCGCTGGTTGACTTACGGGAACTCAGTCCTCCTTGGATGTGACTGGAATTCAGTCTGCACAGGTATCCAGCATGGTGGTTAGGTTCAATAGTCTCCACACTGATACAAGTAAGGGATTTCCAGGTTTATAATATGGATGTGTAGACCACAAAACAGATAATCCTTACTGCGGATTTGGTCACTATATTGATGAAGACATCAATAGGTGTGAGCCATGCATATCTGAAACCAGGGATCATGCCTGTTACTGTGTAAGAATGCCATGAGTTCCTTCCCCAGGGGAAGTATTTGGGGGAGAGGGGGTGAGTAGCAGCTTCTATGGGCAGAGATATTAGAGAAAATTCTCCTAGAGGAATATTTATTCTAATAAGAGCAAGATACAATGCGAGCATAAGCTATGTCATTATGTGTAGACTTAAGTAATGTTGTCTTTTCACTACTTTATCCGATAGTTTAAATTTTTCACACACATTTTAAAACCTGTGTTTTCTTTTAAAAAAATTACATAAAGCCCAGATAATTATAATTTTTTCCTGAAAGCAGAGGCCCTGTAGAAAAAAATAGGTGATGTTGCAATTTTTAGTGTTGCACAATATTTTTTTAGGAAAAAATAATTTATATGAATTGTAGTGCAATTTTAGTGCACACAAACAAAATATAATATCTATTTGTTTGTAAAATATTAAAGATGGGGGTTATTGAATAAACAGATACCAAACAAGTCAAGCCCAAAAGTTGCAAGCACTATAAAATATCGAAAACTACAGTACTCAAAATTGTCCATAGGCGATATCAGTTTAGAGTCAACAGCAAATGATGGTTCTAGGATTATTGATCTTAAGCTGAATATACAATTTTCTTTAGCTTTTTCCCTTGGATTTACCAAAACTATATAATATAAGGTCAATCCTAAACACTTTCAATTTGTATACATTTAAGCAGGCCCTTGCACTAGACAGTTGAAGGTAAATCTAAAGGAAATAAATAAAAAAAAAACATTGTATAGTGTTTATTCAGCTTTACTCCAATGTTTTATGTGACACTTAAAATGGGTGGTGCAGTTGCTGTTTACATACACTTGCACACCCTCTGTACTGTCTCTGTGTTTTTATTACTTTTACACTATTACACTTTTTTGGTGAAGGGGTAGGGTTACTATGTACCCCATACTCATTCACATAAGGTGGTGGGATCTGGGGGCTCCCATTTTAAAGGGGGCTTCCAGATTCCAATAAGCCCCCTGCCCATATATAACCACAACCACAGCCCAGGGTTGTGGGGAAGGGAACCTTGTTCCTATCAACATGGGGACAAGGTATTTTGGGGAAGGGGGCAGAGCCCCCCACCCCAAGATGCCCCACCCAATGTTGAAGGCATGTGGCCTTGTATGGTTCAGGAGGGGAGGCACTGCCCCCCCTGCCCTTCCCTGACCTGCCAGGCTGGATGCTGGGATAAGGGTCTGGTATGGATTTTGAGGGGCACCCCATGCCTTTTAAAAAAAAATTGGTGTAGGGTTCCCTTTAAAATCCATACAAGACCCCAAGGGACTGGGGGGGGGGGGCCCACGCCATTTTTTTCCTTATTCTTTTCAATAGCTGGGTGCTGGCAATTGCAACCGCGTGTCAATTTAAATGTGATTTGAATGTTTTTTTTTCTTTAGAAATGTCATTAGTTAGGCAGACTAAGAGGACCCCCCAGGCACTATATTTAAATTAATTTTTTGTTTTTATTGTTGCACTTTTAGCATCATAAAAATCCCTACTGAAAAAATTATTATTTAAAAAAAAAAAATTTGCATCAATACATGTCTCCCGGGGCAGTATCCAGACCCTCATACCCCTTTTAGAGCCAATTACTTGCATATAAGCCTTCAAAATGGGCTCTAGATTTTTCCTATTCGGCACCCATAGACTTCAATGGGGTTCACTGTTCAGGTTAGAACTTTTCTCCTTTCCGGAGTTCTGCTGCAAACCGAACAGGGTGGTGTTCAACCCATCTCTACATTCCACCATGGGCGGAAAGAAAATCACTCAATTCCTCAATAAACCCTGACTGTATCCCTCCCATGGTGCTATTGTGTTCTCCCAGTGGGAGCCATCCCTGACAGGAGAAAAAATTGCTACTGGCTATAGCCGCTGGCAATAATTGCATCCTAAAATTCTGACATGCTGTTTGCACACAAGTCAATCCATGGATTGACTTGGGTACAATAAGCCTGCTCATCTGGTCCCTGCTGAACCTGCCCAAGATTTGAACAATCTATGGAAAGCCTTAAAGTGATCAAGCAGCTCTACAATCGCCCCCTTTACTTTTATTGGATACCTAGGAGCTGGCCCAACAAATTTGGTGCTTGCAATCATGAGATTTTTTTTAACCATTGAGTTCCAGGCCATTTATAAAAAGTCTGCAGATAGTGAGTGGTTAATACATTTTTTCACCTCCAGAAAGTAGCTAACCTGGGATAATGCCTTTCTTCCCAGTTGAGCAATATTTCCTCTGACAAAGTCAGATCTACTCTTTTTCAGACAGCACATACATGCCACAGCCCTATTAATTTGTGGAGTAAGCCATACACTAATAACGTATGCAGGCTACTACGAGCATGACTTACCCATAGAAATAAATGGGCATGTGATGAACATACACAGTATGATGAGGAGTCAGTCTGAACCATGTTGGAGGATAGATGCTTGGATCTGGTAGAAAGAAAAGCATTGTACCAGTCAAGCTGCACTCAGTGGGGTGGGGGGATTTAATATAGGACATTTTCACTAGGGGTGAGGTTGTCCTTTAAGCCTCTTCCGGTCACTAGTGTCTGGAAACTTAAAACCATAGGTTGAACTAGGTGATGCAATAAATGTTAATGATATGTGAATATTCTCAAGGTTTGTTTTTGCATTGCATTTTTTTAATGTACTTCAATAAGTATTGCTAATAGCTTTCTTACACACAAAAACCTGTACTTTTGTCTGCTTTTAAGGCCGATTGCAGATTGCAAAATGTTTTTCCATTGGTTATCATTTTGCCGAAAACTGTTCCTGATTTTCTATTTTTAGACTAAAAATTTATGAAAAAAAAAAAAAAAAAAGAAATGTTACTCAAATGTGTTCTATTTTCATATTATAGCATGCTTCTACTAACCTATAGAAAACCTGAACTTCAGGTATTCTTAAGTCCATCTTATTATTCACCAAAAAATATGTTTAATGCATTTTTTTTTTTATTACGTCCTGTCACATTTTCTCAAAATTACGCAGTGCTGCATAAATCAAATTATCCAGCAAAATAAATAAATAAATAAATACATAAATAAATAAAAATAAAAAAAGAGCCGCAGTAAAAGCATCTCAGCTTATTGGGAAAGCACTTAAAAGAATGTTAGAGAATCTATTTTCTCCTCATAAACAAAACAAACTTCTCTAATTCCTCCCCTTAAACCGGTCATGTTTTAAGTGTGTTTTATGAATTGGGTCTGCGGAGCATATGTAAATACATTAATCCCCATAAGCAATTTCAATTCCTTTCTACGGAGGCCATCTCCTGTGTAGCATATTAAGTTAACGATTCACATAAAATTGACTACTTATGAGTTCTGAATACTTTTTATAGTTGGTTTGGGAGAAAGCACAACATTATGCTATGTGGTATACTTGGCCAATAAAATTTTATACATTCAATGGATCTAACAAGTTTACCACGTTAACTTATATCTTTTTAATGGCTGCCTTTCTGCCCCCTTAAGCTGTGAAAATGCAAATACAGTGCATGTGTAAGTAGAAGCAATTCACATTTTATTAGCACTTCTACACTCTAATGTGCATTCTGAAAGGAAAATTGCTCAGGGAAGACTGACAGATGTTTATATTTTTAATTGTATTATATTCCTAGAGGTAAAAAACAGGCATGCATTACTGTATATTTTATAGTAGAAGAAGTTTGACAAATACATTTTTTTTGTTTTTTTGATTTTTATTCAAGCTGTGCTGAAGAGTAATGGCAAACAACAATTCAAAGGACAAAAGGAAAGTAATTATAACATAAATTGCTGAAAAAATCGAATTAATCTTAGATAAAATGTAAATCTTAATTTAGTGACGTAATAGAAATATTACATATGGTCAGCACAGCGTCTAAGTGGTTAGCACTTCCCCCTGGCAGCACTACACTTTTCGGCTTGAATCCCAATCACGGCACTACCTCCTTGGAGTTTGCATGTTCTCCCTGTGCCTGCATGGGTTTCCTCTGGGAACGTGGGTTTCCTCCCACATTCTAAATAGGTTAATTGGCTCTTGTTTAACTTGGTATTAGTATATGTGTATATGAATGTGAGTTACGGAGCTTAGATTCTAACTAAGCTCATTGAGAGCAAGCACTGATGTGAATGTACAATATATAGAAAAATATAAAAAAAATGAAGTGCTGCCTAAATTGTCAGTGCTATGAAATAATTATTAAACAAATTTACACATCTATTTCACATGGAGCTTCTGGTCCAAAACCACAAATGCTAAACTTTTGGGCAGCAGTCAGAGGAAAATTCATGTATTAGGACCATTGTACAATATCATTGACTTGGCCTCTGATATGACTGGGGATTTCTATAAAATTTGCCTGAGCCTGTAATAATTGTTTGTTCTATTTCACAAGAGGATGTGCTCCCAAAAGGACCAGAATTCTGAATAGCTAAGATGAGGCATAACCTAGGGTTGCAGAGTTGCCGGGAGCAACACAGAGCTTCCCGCAAATTATTGTTGTTTTTACTGTCAGTACAACATTGTAGAGAATATTGAAAGATTATAGATAGTTGCTTTTCATATCAGGACACATGACACATGACCCAACCCGTGTATTTTGTATGTGTACTTAGACCTAGAACTAAACCATTATCAGAGTAGTATGACAGTTTATCCTGCTCTTCTAGCTTTTGGTTCTAGCTGTAAAAATACCAAATGTGCAGTCTCTTTCAACATCTGCACTTTCAGCCTTGGATTATCCCATGTCGTTATGATACATAATTGCTTATTTTTTGTTTGATTTTCTAAATAGCTGCTTTAACCACTTCAACCCCGGACCATTTTGCTGGCTTAAGACCAGACCACTTTTTGCGATTCGGCACGGCGTTGCTTTAACTGACAATTGCGCAGTCGTGCAACGTGGCTCCCAAACAAAATTGACGTCCTTTTTTTTCCACAAATAGAGCTTTCTTTTGGTGTTATTTGATCACCCCTGTGGTTTTTATTTTTTGCGCTATAAACAAAAATAGAACGCCAATTTTGAAAAAAACGCATTATTTTTTACTTTTTGTTATAATAAATATCCCCCAAAAATATATAAAAACAATGTTTTCACTCAGTTTAGGCTGATACGCATTCTACTACATATTTTTGGTTAAAAAAATCTAAATAAGCGATTATTGATTGGTTTGCGCAAAAGGTATAGCGTTTACAAAATAGGGGATAGTTTTATGGCATTTTTATTAATAATTTTTTTTTTACTAGTAATGGCGGCAATCAGCGATTTTTATTGTGACTGCGACATTATGGCGGACACATGGGACATTTTTGACACATTTTTGGGACCATTGTCATTTATACAGCAATCACTGCTATACAAATGCGGTGATTCCTGTGTAAATGACACTGGCAGGGAAGGGGTTAACCAGTGGGTGGCAGTGTAGGGGTTAAGTGTTCCTAGGGGCGTGTTACTAACTGTTGGGGGCTGGGCTTTCTTTTAGTGAACACTGATCTCTGCTCCAATCACATGGAGCAGAGATCAGCGTCAGTTGTTGCTAGGCAGAACTGGGAGATGTTGTTTACAACGGCATCTCCTAGTTCAGCCGCCCCGTGAGATGATCGCGGGTATGCCCACAGCTATCAAGTCCGCGGGACCCGCGACCGGACTCACGGGGGTCCCGACTGGCATGCGAGCGTGCTGCCGGCGGTGCGCTCGCGATGGCAGGGCAGCAAATTTAAAGGGATGTACAGGTACGTCCATTTGCCTGCTCGTGCCATTCTGCCGACGTACATCTGCGCGCGCCGGTCGGGAAGTGGTTAATAGTACTCATGAATTTCCTTCCTAGTCTCTTGCCTAGGTGAGAATGATATAGCACCTTCTCTGCCTGCAACCTTCTGGGATACACATTACATATACGAGAAAGCTGCAGGACCGGATCTTATGATCTTGAGAGATTTTGTCCTTGCTAAATGACATCAAGGAAACTAGTAAACAATGATCTGAGCAGCTATACCTGTTCTGCACATGTGCAAGATCTAGTTGCCTATTACCAAGGAGCCAGCTGAGAAAACCAGAACTTGACAACTGAATGCCAATCCAAGAGTGTAAACAATTCTGGCAAACTTCAATAGCCAGAAAGATGTTGCTTTGCTCCAAGGACTTGTAAGTATGTATTTTTTATTGTCATATGTTAATTTTTATTGCTGTTTCTGATTTCAATTTTTTTAATCTAGGTGGGAAGTCCTCATTAGGTTAGCCAACAAAGGGTATCTTTGAAACTTCAAACTTTCTGCATTATTCAATGACTAACATTGTACAGTACTCCACTATTGTACAGTGAGGTTGATTTACTAAGTGGAGAGTAAAACATTTGGTGCAGCTGTGCATAGTAGCCAGTTTCTAACTTCTGCTTGTTCAATTAAGCTTTGAGGAAAAAAAAAATTGGAAGCTGATTGGTTTCTATGCAGAGTTGCAGCACATTTTTTACTCTCCAGTTCAGTAAATCAACTCTAGTATTCAATCAAATATCATTGTAGCCTGGCATAATATGAAAAGCATAACAGGAAGATACCACATATACTGTAGCTTTCCTATTACCATAATTGTTTGTATCTAACGCAAAGAACAAAGTTATATATTACAGCTTAGTCTTTATATGTGTTGGCTGCATTTGTTTTGCCTTTTTTGCAGGCTTTTTTTCTTGACTTCTATCTGATGATCCCACCAAAGTGACAATGCCCATTTACTGTACTAAATCAATCTATCCTGCTCTCCTTATTTGAACTTCAAACACTTACTGTACACCTCTCACCTCATCTTCTTTACATGGGGCTTTTCTGTAGTCAACAGAAGAGCACTGGAAAGGCTGATAACATTATTATTATTATTATTTTTATTTTTATTATTATTATACAGGATTTATATAGCACCAACAATTTACACAGCACTTTACAATATAAAAGGAGACAATACAGTTACAATACAATAAAATACAAGAGGATTAAGAGGGTCCTGCTCAGAAGAGCTTACAATCTAATAGGGAGGGGCAGGTGGTACAAAAGGTTATAACTGTGGGGAATGAGCTTATGGAAGCGGTAGGAGATTCGTTGGAGACATGATAGGCTTCCCTGAAGAGATGAGTTTTCAGGGTTCGCCAGAAGGTAGCCAGAGTAGGGGATAGCTGGACCAGTGGAGGTAGCGAGTTCCAGAGGATGGGAGATGCTCTGGAGAAATCCTGGAGATGAGCATGGGAGGAGGAGATGAGAAAGCTTAAGAGTAGGAGGTCTTGAGAAGAGCAGAGGGGACGATTTGGGTGACATTTGGAGAAAAGATTGGTGATGTAGCTCGGGGCAGAGTTGTGAACATGGGTTGAGACATCAATTTAGTGTGCAGGAAGTTACAAAAACACTGGGTTTGTAGCAAGATCAACAGGTATCTTTCCATTCTTACAAAACATTTACTTAGCCTGGAAAGAAAAGATAATGAATACAGTCACCAATGTTAACCATACAGTAGGCTGCCCTGCATTGCAAGGGTTAAAGGCTTTGCTTTGCAAAGAGGAGCAAGCCTGTGGGTGTGAGAGATACGTTGTTTCACCTTGTTTATCGTTTAGATAAAACAAGCCCAGAGTTCGACTTGAAATTTGCTATTGGGCGTGAATATACTTTATTATTGTGCATGTAAATTTCCCATTTACAGGACCAAACCTGTAAAGTCAACAGAAAAATGAAACAACCCTCCAATGTTTATCTACCAAGTCAAAGAATTCTGTGTCTTTATGTATTTGTGCTCACTGAACTTCCAGTATAGTGCTTGTAATTATTTTTTGTTTTCTAAAGTTGCTAAAATAACTTATTGTATATAAACAGGTTAACATGATATATTAAAAACATCACTTTCAAACTGTATTCCAGTTTCAAAATGTGTGCCAAGTTCTTTCACAATCACATTGTTTACTGACGAACCAAGGTGAGGCCAGTTCTTGGTACTCCTCCCTATAATTATGAACACAAAAGAAGCACCGTGTATATTTTAGGAAAATATTCATATGCAAATGAGTTCAGTTGAAACTGCATGCTTGTTTTTATAATCTAAATTTGTATGTAATTCAGGAATTCATAAACTGCAAATTGTGGCATTCCTGTGCTGTTGTCTGATTATGAGCAGTGGCACGTTTTACTTCAAATTGAAGCTTGTGATGAATCATTTTTAAAGGGGTTTTCTAGACTGTGTAAAACACAAACATTTTGCCTACTTAAAGCATATTTTTTTTAATCTCACAATGCTTTTACTCATCTTTGTGTCTTATTGATATTGAATGCTTAGGTGTAATGTCAAATGCTCAGCAAGGATTTCCTTATTTGCAAAAACCCCAAAGTGTAATTATATCTTATGCTACTTTTGGAATGGTAGTTTTATTGATATTACATTTTGCTGGTTAAAAAACAGCCAATGAGGTTCAAAAGATGACAAGTTTATTACTAAATCCCGATTTTCAATTATACATTTTTTTAAATATTTTATTATGTTGAAATTATTTTAACACTATGTTCCTTCACTAGAGCAGCTCACAAAAAACAAATGCTTTCATAAGCATGGTGTTGTTATTGTTAATCCTCTGACTTTATTACATTATATTTGCATGTTTTTTTTTTTTTTTCATTTTTAGAAAAAAGTTAAATTAGGTGGCAAATCAATATAATTGAATAATAGGAAAAATTGTAAATTTAATAAAAGGTAAAATTATAAATGTTATATGGACTGAAAAAAGTTAAGGTAAGCCTGACCTGGCCTAAAACGTGTCTAAAAGAACATCAATGATGAAGTGTAGGCATCTTATGGACCCTGTAAATGCCTATATTTGTCTTAAAATTGATGCCCGTGTTTCTCAAATACCTTAGTTCCTAGTATTAGGACATACACAAGGCCTTGACCATTGTATTAATCAAGTCTTATTTAGACACATTAAGTAAATGCTATAGAAAGGAGGAAAAAGTGAAAATGGAGGCAGTCCAATATCTATCTGATATGTACAAAATCAATCAAACTTTCTATCTGAAAATATATTTTTTTGTGTGACTTTGATTGGGCTTTCAATTACTATTCACTCTGCCACCAGCTGCAAGAGGATCCCTGGTGTAGTACACATAATATTTCCTCTGCTTCACATGCAGTTCTAGGTGCCTGAGCATACAAAACCTAGGTCCAAATGTATGTGTTGAACATCAGGTATAAATTATATTTACATCAGAATTTAGTGTGCATGGCAACAGGGATTAGGGCAGCAGGCAATGCCAACAATAGTAGGTTAAAGAGGAACTCCGGATAACACTTTTGTTGTAGTTTTTAACAGAGTGAGAAAAGGCTGGAAACACTGTCTTTTTTTTTTTTTTTGCAGTTCGTGTTTTTGTTTAAAAGAAGTACTCTTATATTCTGTCCTGGTAACTGTCTTTAATGGAACCAAAAAGGGAAGGGAATCCAGATCTTGCAGTTGTCATCCTAAGAGAAGAATAGGGGTTTCTCAATGACATTTACCTTGGTGACAGCTGTCAGATGATGGATTTCCCTTCACTTAGGGGAGATGTTCACTCACTTTACATTGAATCTCAGAGGCTGGGTAAAATCATCCAAAATTATATCTGAAAGAGGTTCTATTCCTTCCCCACTCTGAAAATAGAAAAAAAGGTTTATGATGGAGTTCTTTGAGGCATCAGAGGGTGCCTCATATGCACATTTGGTGGAGAAGTGCTATGATATAACTTCTTTCATTTCTACTAATTGGCACTCTTCAATCTAGACATAGTCAATTGGTACCTGACTGTTAGTACAGAGTAAGGAAAAGATAAGGATGGCTATATGTCAGCTGGACAGAAGTGACAAGAATGTTAAGCCATTTATGAGGTATCTCAGTATTATGACTGTATACCACTATGTATGTATAAAAAAGAGCTGTGTGAGTTTTACATTACAAACAAATGCTGAATGAAGGCAATCCTTCTTACAAAGATTACTAAAAGCTAACCAGGTTTTATTTGCAGTTATAAAACAGTAACCTTATTCAGCTGTGATTTTTTTGTTTCAGTTTTTAGACTCGGTTCACACAGGGGCAACTTGTCAGGCGACTTAGTCGCCTGACAAGTCGTGCTCCATTCTGTACAATGGAACCATTCTAATAGGAGTGACACAAGTCGTTCCGACTTAGAAAAGTTTCCTGTACTACTTTTGGGGCGACTTCAGACTACTTGCATTGACTTCTATACAGAAGTCATTTTGCAAGCTGCCGCTGAAGTCGGATGCAGGTCGCCTGAGGCAGTCGCGCTGCAAGTCGTGCTGCCTCAGTGTGAACCGACCCCTAGAGTTTTGTAATTATTTGTTTAACAACTGTTTGTAAATAATACATAAAATAAATAAAATAAATCTATGCCCTGAAAATAGCCGGCCATACAGGCTTTGAATGTGTCTGGTGCAGCAGGGACTGGTCACATTTTGATCCATCTATGGGCACCCTGGTTGTACAGAAGTCGATCTACCAAATAACTTCTGTACAGCCACTCTGTCAGATAAATGCCTCTCGGCCAGCACCCCCAGCTATAGTCAGAAGTGTTGTTCTGGGTGTGCTAACAGTGGGAAAGTGTACCCGCCGTCAGAACACAATAACTCAGTGGGAGTGAAATTGGGTAATTTTTTTCCATTCAATTGACACAATTTTGCCCAAGAGGGACTTGCACTTAAGAAATGATAACACATAAATAAAAAAAGTAACATAGGTTGGGTTGGGTTGTTAGAATAGCATGTCAACCACAACAGACAACATGTATGAATGTTATTTTAAAAGGAAATTAACCAAAGAGTCTCTGTATAGAAAAGATTTCAAATTTTGCAATCAAAAGCAACTGAATATGAAGTGTAGGGATGAGCCAAACACCCCCCGGTTCGGTTCGCACCAGAACTTTCGAACGGACCCCAAATTCGTACGAACGTTAGAACCCCATTGAAGTCTATGGGACTCGAACATTCGAAATTAAAAGTGCTAATTTTAACGGCTAATATGCAAGATACTGTCCTAAAAAGGGTTTGGGGACCTGGCTCCTGCCCCAGGGGACATGGGTCAATGCAAAAAAAAGTTTTAAAAACGGCCGTTTTGGCGGGAGCACTGATTTTAATGACGATTAAAGTGAAAAAAAAGTGAAATATTCCTTTAAATATCGTGCCTGGGGGGTGTCTATAGTATGCCTGTGAAGTGCCACGTGTTTCCCGTGTTTAGAACAGTCCCTGCACAAAATGACATTTAACGGAAATAACGTCATTTCAAACTGCTTGCGGTTTTAATGTTATATCTAGTTCCTGCAATATGGTTGAAAATCATTGAGAAAAATGGCATGGGTAGCCCTCCCTGCCCATTACCAGCCCCTTTGGGTCTTGTACAGATATTAAGGGGAACCCCATTCCCATATTAAAAGAAGGAAATACGTGTGGCCCCCAGGCCCAATATACTCAGAACAGCAGTATACAGGCGGTGCAAACAAGACAGGGACTGTGTAGATTTGTTGTGTTAAGTTGAATCTGTTTGTAGTTTTCAACTGGTACATTTTTAAAGTGTAGCTCCAGTCAAAAAAACTATTTTTAAGCTTTTTGGAAAACATAGGGAAAGTTATCACCCCTGTATAATTTGTTTTGCCGTCCGTCTTTTTTCATCTCACTTGCTGTTGTCTCCTTCTGTTTGCAAGTAGGAGATGTTTGTAAGTTGGATGTTTGAAAGTAGGGGCCTGCCCTATATGCTCTGCAGAAATGGCGGAACAAGGTGTTGGTTTTGCCACAACATTGTAAGCCCTCTAAGTGACTCTTGGTGGGCACTGGAGCGCCCTGCTGTGAACGATTATATCAAGAATTGTAATTACATGCCATTGTTGAACAGTGGTAGAAAAATTGACCTTTGGTGCTTGTGGTGCTGGTGCCACAACACTATAAGTCCTCACAGTTACTATGGGTGGGCACAGGAATGGGCCCTCCTGTGAAATATGATATCAATAATTGTAATTACATGTCCCTGTTAAAAAGGGGCTGAAAAATTGGGCTGCTGGCACTGGTGCTGGTGCCACAACACTGCAACCTCTCCCATATATTCTAGCTGTAGTGCAGGAATGAGCCCTGCTGCAAAGCATTGCATCAAAAATTGTAATTAAACGCCCATGTTAAACAGGGGCAGAAAAATTGCGCCTTAGGCACTGGTGCCATGACACTGCAACCTCTCCCATATACTCTAGTTGTAGTGCAGGAATTAGCCCTTCTGCAAAGCATTGCATCAAAAATTGTAATTAAACGCCCCTGTTAAACAGGGGCAGAGAAAAATTGGGCTGATGGCATCACCCAGAACCAAAAATGTTCTTCCAACATATCAGCGGAGGAGGAAGAGGATAGACAATCAACATAACAGGACAGTCACTCAGCATCAGCATAGGCAGTCTTGAAGGGATGTGATATTTCAAAAAAAATTATTCTGTTACATCAGCTTCAGGTGCTTGGTAGCTGTGGGTGATCCAAGACTGATTCATCTTGATGAAGGTCAGTCGATCAACTGATTCGGTGGACAGGCGCACCCTGTGATCGGTAACAAAGCCACCAGCAGCACTGAAGGTGCGTTCCGAAAGAACGCTGGATGCAGGACAGGCCAGTAGCTCAATTGCATACTGTGCAAGCTCTGGCCAGTGATCCATCCTCAAGACCCAGTAAGCCAGAGGATTTTCGGTGGGAAAGGTGTCCAAGTCTGACCTTGCCCCTAGGTATTCCTGCACCATGTAAATCAGACGCTGGCGATGGGTGCTGGAACCGATCATACCTTGGGGCTGCGGACTAAAAAATTGTCTGAAAGCATCAGTCAGACGGCCACCTTCTCCACCGCTCCTTCTGACCGATGCCTCAGCAACACGTTGTCCAGGACCAGGAGTTTATAACCTCCCAGTCTCTGGGAACGCGTTGCACAGACCTTTCTGCAAGGCCTCCCGGAGATGTCTCATCCTCTGCTCCCTCTGCGATGGCAAGATAAGGTCGGCAACCTTACCCTTGTACCGTGGATCAAGGAGAGTGGCCAGCCAGTAATGGTCCCTCTCCTTGATCCGAAGAATACGAGGATCCTTCCGCAGGCTTTGCAGGATCAGGGAGGCCATGCAGCGTAGGTTAGCTGAGGCATTTGGTCCGGAGTCCTCTGGGTCACTAAGGAATACATGATCCGCAGCTACCTCCTCCCCGCCACGTACAAGTCCACGTGTTTCTTGGGACTGTAAATCATCCCTACAAGACTGCTGCTGCTGCTGCTGATGCTGAGTGCCAGCCTCCACCTCCATGCTAACACAATCATCCTCCTCCTCCTCTTCCTCCTCCTCATTCTCTTCCTGTGTGATGGGTGGCACAGCAGGAACACTGTCTGGATAAAGGGGGCCTTGAGAGGCAAGGAAGTCCTCCTCTTCCTGCCTCTGTTCTGCCTCAAGTGCCCTGTCCATTATTCCACGCAGCATATGCTCCAAGAGGTGGACAAGAGGTACAGTGTCACTGATGCATGCACTGTCACTGCTCACCATCCTTGTGGCCTCCTCAAACGGTGACAGGACAGTGCATGCATCCCTGATCATGCCCCACTGGTGTGGTGAGAAAAAACTGAGCTCCTCTGACCCTGTCCTGGTGCCGTAGTCGCACAGGTACTCATTGATGGCCCTCTGCTGCGTGTGCAGCCGTTGCAGCATGGCCAACGTTGAGTTCCACCTGGTGGGCATGTCACATATAAGGCGGTTCTTGGGCAGGTTCAACTCATTTTGGAGCTCAGCCAGCCGAGCACAGGCATTAAATGATCGGCGGGAATGCACACAGACTTTCCTGGCCTGCTTCAGGACATCCTGTAAGCCCGGGTACCTGCCCAAGAACCGGTGCACCACCAGGTTAAGGACGTGAGCCACACAGGGCACATGGGTCAGTTGTCCCTGTCGGAGGGCGGAGAGGAGGTTGGTAACATTGTCGCAAACCACCATTGCTGGCTTAAGCTGGCGTGGCGTCAACCACCTCTCGGCCTGTCCCTGCAGAGCTGACAAAACATCCGCCCCAGTGTGGCTCCTGTCCCCCAAACAAACCAGTGCAAGCACGGCATGGCATTGTTTTGCCTGCGTACTTGCGTAGCCCCTGGAATGCCTATGGAGCACCGCTGGTTCTGAGGAAAAAGCACTGGAAGAGGCCATGGAGGAAGAAGAAAAGGAGGGGGTGGAGGAGAGAGGTGTGTCACAACCAATAGTAGCATTTTGGAGGCGTGGTGGCGGAACAACCTCCAACACTACTGCACCTTGTCCTGCATCCTTCCCAGCTGCCAGAAGAGTGACCCAATGGGCCGTGAAAGACAGTTAACGTCCCTGTCCATGCCTGCTGGACCATGAGTCAGTGGTAATATGCACCTTACCGCTGACCGCCCTGTCCAGCGAGGCAAGGACATTGCCTTCCACATGCTGGTAGAGAGCCGGAATCGCCTTCCGTGAGAAAAAGTGGCGTTTGGGGACTTGCCACTGAGGAACCGCACATTGTACAAACTCACGGAAGGGGGCCGAGTCTACCAACTGAAAAGGCAGCAGTTGAAGTGCTAGCAATTTAGCCAAGCTAGCATTCAACCGCTGGGCATGTGGATGGCTGGGAGTGAACTTCTTTTCCCGGTCCAGCAGCTGGGGCAGGGACATTTGCCTGCTATAATCGGACTTGGATGTACTGCTAGCAGAGTGCCCGGAAGCACTTGGCTGTGACACACCTAATTCTACACTTTCATTCCTCTCAGAGCAGGTTTCAGAGAGGACTGAAGGTCTAGTGGGGTTGGAGGTCCCAGCTGATGAGGAGCAAGGAGAGGTCCGCTTTGTTCTTTGGTGTGGGTCTTTGAGGTACGCTTGCCAATGAGCTGCATGGCAGGTCAACATATGTCTGGTCAAGCATGTGGTGCCCAAGCGGCTGATGTTTTGGCCACGCAAGATACGCTTGAGACATATGTTGCAAATAGCAGCGGTGCGATCTGATGCACTCGTCTCAAAAAAGGCCCACACCAAAGATCTTTTAGAATAACGTGCATAGGGAGTGCCATGCACAGGTGGAGCTCTGCAGTGTGATTCAGTCGGTGTGCTTGACCCTAAGCTGGCCCCCGGAGGGAATCCTGCCTCATTGGACATGTGCCTCCTCCTCCTCCTCCTCTCTCCTACCAGGCACCCACGTGGAGTCAGTGCCCTCATCATCCCCTCCCTCTTCATCGCTGGAGCAAACCTGGCAATATGCTGCAGCTTGTGGAACATGACTGCCAGATTGCTGTCCTTCTTGAGCATCCCTTCTCTCTGCATTCACGCTACTGCCTTCCTCTAGCTTAGTATCATCATCAGAGCCTACAAAACACTGGGCATCCTCCTGGAGCATGTACCCAACACTGTGCTCAAAGAGTTCAGGAGACTCCTCAGGAGGACGTAGTGGGTCTAGGGAAGGAGTCACTGATGATGACATTGAGAGGAGGGAAGACGATGCGTTGGCAGCTGCTTTGCTAGTACCCTGATCCTGGGTGAGAGACGATGAGGAGGAGGAAGAGGGCTTGGTCATCCACTCTACCAAGTCATTGGCATGTTGCGGCTCAACATGTCCAGCTGCCGAAAAGAAGGACAAGCGTGTGCCATGGCCACGTGCTGATTATGACAATGCACGCGTTCACGACCAGCACTGTTGTCTCTAGACACAGAGCCTGCTTGCCCTCTTTTATCGGCTCGCGCCTGTCTGCCTCTCCTTGCTGGCCTTCCAGACATGGTAATGGCCTGAAGGGAGTTGGGAAAAACAGCAATTGGGTAGTGTATATTGTGCTGGAGGCACACACAACTTCCACTAACTCCTGCAGATGGCTCAAATAGAGAAGAGCTATGTAGGTGGATATAGCGGTGTATACTGGGTTCAGAGCACGCAGACAGCACGCACAATCTCCTACCACTGACTGCAAGCTCTATTAAAAAAGAGAAATATAGCTAGCTATATAGGTGAATATATCGGTGTATACTGCGGTCAGGGCACGCAGACAACAACCACTACAGAAGAACGAAAAATCGGCCAATAACGATCGGTGTATACTGTGTTGAAGGTACACAGAACACCCACTAACTCCTACAGACGCCAACACACTACACAAGACCGCCACGCTGGTGGCCTTATATAGTGTGGGGCATGTACTACACAGCCTGAGCTATGATTGGCCACAGGCATCCTGCCTGTGGCCACTCATGGCTCTCCTCGCTGCCAGTGCTGTGATTGGCCAAGCATGCGGGGTCACAGTGCATGCTTGGCCAATCATGAGCCAGCAATGCACGGCAATGGCGCAGTGCATTGTGGGCCGTGAGCGCCACACGAATTTAGCGAGAACGGCCCATAATGTTCGGAATTCGCCGAATGGGCGAACAGCCGATGTGCGAGTCGAACGTTAGTTCGACTCGAACACGAAGCTCATCCCTAATGAAGTGGTATTCACAGCCTCACAGTTCTCTCCAGGGTGGGAAATCCTTAGTAAACACTATAAAATGAAACCAACAGGGAGCTCACTGGCATAGTGTAAAATCCTCAAGAAAACTTTTTATTGTAAAAGTATTGTACTCATAAATAAGCTAGATAAACTTGCTCATCAGAAAATACAATGTCTCTTCAACCATCAAGCATAGCTGTCCAACCATCGGGGTATAAATTGATAATAAAGGCAGCAACAAAGCTGCATCGAGACTTACGGGTTTTGAGGGCACACTCTCTTCATTCAGGGCTCTAATAAAGAGGGTGGGCCATTGAAAAACATAAGCCATGATGCAACTTTGAGGCTATGCCTCTGTTGGCAATTACTGTATTATTTTCTGATGGTTGGAGAGCTATGCCTGATCATTGGAGACACATTGAAGTTTATGGTATGTGAGTCCATCAAGATTTTTGTGAATACAATACTTTTATGAAATAAAGTTTTATTAAGGATTTTACACTATTCCAGTATGTGTCCCATTTGTTTAATTTTATAGTTATCTTTTTAGGCACTATCATAATAAACCCCAACTCAGGGAATTTAATAAATCTGCCCTTGCAGTGAAGCCCCCTGCACTGCATAGGTTAAATGCTCCTTAGGTCTGGGGGAATTACAAGAATTGTAACACTTACCTTACCCCTAGTCCAGTTGGCTCCAGCACTTTCCTCCTCTCCCTCTGGTGCTTCCCTCTCTCTGGTGCTTCAAGCTGTCCTTTGGCATCATCACATACAATGCAAAGCTATTAACCTTGCCTTGAATGTAGAAGAGGCTGGAATGTGACCATGGCCACCGAAAGCCTGGTATACTAGGGCCTAATATCGCATTCAACAGAAACTGACCAACACTCAACCCATGTGTACATCAACCTATCCGAACAAAGCCAGGTGGACGGCCGGCAGGCTGGAAAACCAGCCAGTGGTTGAAAACATTAACTGATGTGTTCTGGCTGGGCATTCCCCCTGTTAGAACAATTTAACAACCGGGGTAATTGGCGCTACCTCTTTAGCACAAACAGAAGATAGTTCTCAATACTGGGAAAGATGTATATCTAAAAGAAACAATCAGAAAAAAGCCAGCAATTCCAGTGAAACTGGCCTATTTCACACTTAAAAGTCTTCAATTATAACCAAATGAAATAGAAATAATTACTCCTTTCGGAAGGCGATAATTCCCTTAGAACCCACTCATTTCAGTCCAAACCAAAAGAAAGAAAAGAACACAGAAACAGCTTCTGCCAAAATCATATACAGTCGCACAGATTACCTAATGCGACTCAGACATAGCCATGGTGAGTGTAATTATTAATGACCTTAGTTTGAAAACTCAATATAATCCCAAAGAAACCTTACATATATCTTATAGGATAAAAAACTAAAATAAAAAATTATTATTGCTTAGTGCGACTATACCTTAAAATCGCATCAGTGCTAACCGTGTAATTATACCATCATACTATAAGATAATATTTGTGAAAATACACCTCAGTTAATATATGTGAAAATGAATCTGAAAATACAACAACTATTAATGGAATCTATATATATAAAAGTGCATCAAAAAAGTGCAGGTGAGAAAACCAAATATTGATAACACAGCTTGTGCCCAAAATCACAAAGCCTAAACACTGTATATATACTACAGAGTCACCTGTGAAAAAAACAACAAGTACATATATATATATATATATATATATATATATATATATATATATAAATAAAAATAAAAATATATAATATATAATATAGACCCTAGAAAAAAGAATTACTAAAAAATACAAAAATAAAAATAAAAATAATAATAATAAAAGTGAAAATATCGTGTCCAATTTTCCAAAAAATCTTCAGTGGTGCACATCCAATATAAAATGTTCATAAAGTGACTTTAGTGCTTCTTGTGCAATCTCCAAAGTGACTTCTGTGCTCCCCCACAGGTTCCCCACTCACCAGAAGAATACACCCCTGCAGGGGTAATTCGCCTTTGAAACAAATCTGACGATATCCAGCTCCTTAGACCATGTATTTTGTGATCATCCGTATCCAGAAGGGAATTCCAATTATATCCTCATAGGAAAGAAATAATAGTCTCCATAGTGTAATCCGTATTAAACCATTTATTTCCACAAAAATAAAAAATATATATAATAAAAAGTGTGGAAACACAGTCCACCACAAGATCTACTACATAGATTGGTAATCCAATTCTCCAGTAGCAGTCCAGAAAAAACAAGATAGAAAATAAAATAAAAATAAAAATAAAATTAAAATTATTTAATTATTTGAGACTGCCTTTTTGTGTTACCTGGGACAGAGAGTCACTAGCGTGTTTTCCAGAGTTTTGATTTTATTTTTATTTTTATTTTATTTTCTATCTTGTTTTTTCTGGACTGCTACTGGAGAATTGGATTAACAATCTATGTAGTAGATCTTGTGGTGGACTGTGTTTCCACACTTTTTATTATATATATTTTTTATTTTTGTGGAAATAAATGGTTTGATACGGATTACACTATGGAGACTATTATTTCTTTCCTATGAGGATATAATTGGAATTCCCTTCTGGATACGGATGATCACAAAATACATGGTCTAAGGAGCTGGATATCGTCAGATTTGTTTCAAAGGCGAATTACCCCTGCAGGGGTGTATTCTTCTGGTGAGTGGGGAACCTGTGGGGGAGCACAGAAGTCACTTTGGAGATTGCACAAGAAGCACTAAAGTCACTTTATGAACATTTTATATTGGATGTGCACCACTGAAGATTTTTTGGAAAATTGGACACTATATTTTCACTTTTATTATTATTATTTTTATTTTTATTTTTTGTATTTTTTAGTAATTCTTTTTTCTAGGGTCTATATTATATATTATATATTTTTATTTTTATTTATATATATATATATATATATGTACTTGTTGTTTTTTTCACAGGTGACTCTGTAGTATATATACAGTGTTTAGGCTTTGTGATTTTGGGCACGAGCTGTGTTATCAATATTTTGTTTTCTCACCTGCACTTTTTTGATGCACTTTTATATATATAGATTCCATTAATAGTTGTTGTATTTTCAGATTCATTTTCACATATATTAACTGAGGTGTATTTTCACAAATATTATCTTATAGTATGATGGTATAATTACACGGTTAGCACTGATGCGATTTTAAGGTATAGTCGCACTAAGCAATAATAATTTTTTATTTTAGTTTTTTATCCTATAAGATATATGTAAGGTTTCTTTGGGATTATATTGAGTTTTCAATCTAAGGTCATTAATAATTACACTCACCATGGCTATGTCTGAGTCGCATTAGGTAATCTGTGTATATGATTTTGGCAGAAGCTGTTTCTGTGTTCTTTTCTTTCTTTTGGTTTGGACTGAAATGAGTGGGTTCTAAGGGAATTATCGCCTTCCGAAAGGAGTAATTATTTCTATTTTATTTGGTTATAATTGAAGACTTTTAAGTGTGAAATAGGCCAGTTTCACTGGAATTGCTGGCTTTTTTCTGATTGTTTATTTTAGATATACATCTTTCCCAGTATTGAGAACTATCTTCTGTTTGTGCTAAAGAGGTAGCGCCAATTACCCCGGTTGTTAAATTGTTCTTACTGTTGGAAGAAACCCCAATTGGGGATTTTCTTCTTTTTGGGGGGGCTGCAACCTATAATTATATATAGATATATTTTTTTCTCGAGCCTACTGCCCCCTTTGTTTATTTATCCAACACCCAGGGTTGACTAGCGCGGTTTATTCTATTTTAACAATTCCCCCTGTTAGAACACAATAGCTCAGTGAGGAGGTTGCTGTACTAACATCACATAGTTAGTAGTATTATTCTTATTATTTTAAAGGATTTATATAGCGCTGAAAGTTTACGCAACACTTTTTTCAAAATGAGGGAAGACAGTACAATTACAATACAATTGAATACAGTGGGAATCAGAGTGCACTGCTCATCAGAGCTTACAATCTAAGAGGGAAGGTCAAGATATATAAGAGGTAATAACTGGGGGATGGGCTGATGAAAAAATAAACATACAGTTAGGTGGGGGACAGATAGGCTTCTCTGATGAGATGAGTTTTCAGGGATCATCTGAAAGTTGACAGAGTATGAGATAGTCAGACAGATTGGGGTAGAGAGTCCCAGAGGATGGGAGAGGCTCAGGAGGTGGGCACGGCATGAGGTGACAAGGGACAGCAGGAGGTCTTGAGAGGAATGAAAAGAACAGGGGTTTAAAATGTATTTTTTTTTAAACTAATAAAAACTTTGACATGGGTCAAGTATGAAGGGAATACATATATATATATTTTTTTACTCCTGAACATTATAAATAAATAACAATACTATGCATCCCATCTAAATGGAGAGTACAGTATTTAAATTAAAACAAATTAAACTAAAGCTTGCACTGTAACTTTTACTGGACATTTATGTTACATTTATATTTGATACTAACCTGCTGCTCTTTTTATTCATATTGATTTTTATTATATACCAGTTTATAAACTGTCCCTTCAGATATTTTTTATATATAGACCTGCCATTCCTAATCCCTGCAGAACAATGGCTGAAATATAATTAGTTACTGGCTAAATCCTATAATTTGCTCAATTAACATTGTATAATATGTTATTTATGACAACAATCTTTATTTCTGGTTATATTGTTGTTATTTTCAGCTGTCATTGCTAAAAACAAAGATTGTTATATTTTACTGAACTGAGCATTATGAGTGTATTGTTATCAGTGTGAACAGATTGAGAGTATCAGTAAAATAAAATCACTGTGCAGCACTATAAATGCAGAAGCACAAACACTATACATAATCAGTCAAAATGGCTGTCCTATGGATCTATGTAATTATGAACTACAAATAGAAAAGATATTTATAAATCGTTATCTGACACTGGTAAGACTATTTACATAACTGTTTTCATTAAGCTAATGGCAGTTACATTTGCAGGTAAAACCCTTTGAAAAGACTATAGGTCTGCTCAAAGACAGCTGCTATATTAATAGAAAGACACTTTTCATTGTTGAAAAACTGAGACATGTACAAGCAAATAACACAAAAATGTAGGAACTCAAGGGAAATCACAAACTCAAGGGATTCAATATCCAAAAAAGAATGAAAGATCTGCATGCAAATGGAACTTTGAAAATTCTCTTGTATATGTGCATACAGTTTTATCAGTAATGGAATATAAACATGATAGAATTTGAAAAATAAACATTTTAAGAAAAATATTCCAGAATCTTTTGCTAGTCTTGTGAGTTATTGATTTTAGTGGTAAAAATGTCAAATGCCTAAAAAGAATAAAACAAAACAACACAATTTCCTCATTTAGAGCCTTTGCGTTCAAATAAAAACAAACACCTAGCTCAAGTATACATTTTTTTGTCTTAAACAAATGCTAAGTATGCTCTAAGTATATGTTTTGAAAGGTTCATTCAACAACCAAATTGCTAAAATGGGGAAACAGATATCACAACAAAAAGCGTGACAATAAAGATATATATATATATATTTCTCTCACAGTACCATGGAATACCCTTTTCTTCCAACTGCATATGTCAGCTAATTAGTTCTTTAAAAACAAAATAACAATGAGGAGAAGGGAACTAACATAGATACACAGGTTTCCAGCTGTTTATCTTTCACTATTCTAATTGGAGGTGGTGATTTATACATGACAAACATGGTAACTTGATTTATATTGCACTTATTTTAACATCAGATGTTGATTGACAGCATCTAGATGGTAGTTAGAATGAATAGTCTGTTTTTAGAGACTGATACCTGTTTATTGTTTATCTAGTAGTTTGAACATAACATAACACAAGTTTGTTAAGATACTTTTGCTTATCAGAGTCATTTTTGGAGAGTTTCTTATCAGTCTTTGCATGAGTACATTTGTGCATGCTATCATTTGGTAAGTAGATGGACTTGTGTTGCTTTCCTATTTTGGACAAACCTACAGAATTCAGAAAACAAATATTTAAAGCACTTAATATTAAAAAAAAAGTGGATTGTAGTAGAAAATAAAGAATTATTAAAGGCATAGCAGTATTTTTATGATTTGATTATAGTGGTGAGGGGCTAGAACCACTGTCAGGTTTTTATTGCTGTGCGTCTTCATCATGGAGATTTAAAGCAGTAGTAAACCACTCCAATCTTTTTTAAGCTATGCAAGGTTATGAATCACATACTTGCACATTATGAAATACTTACCTTAGAAAAAAGTCCTTTAGCATGCGATGTCACCCTTGGCAGGTGCTTCCATCTTCACCTGGTCTTCCTTCCGGGTTTGCGTCCTCCAGCCATCTAATTTGCTGATCTGCAATGACGTCACTCCCAAATATTTGCACAGGAGTCATGGACTGTGGCAAAGAGCTCTGCAGGGATGGTAGGGGTATACCATCCCTTCAAAACGCATGGGTCAGTGATGTCACCGGCTCCATGCAGTGTGAATATCTCCTAAACGTCCACTTTAAGCTGGTCATACACTATACAATTTGACTGTACAATCTATCTACACACTTTTTTAGCTTTACCAAAGCTAGCATAATAAGGACAAATCTAAAGAATTATTTTTTTTATTATCAAATATCATATCAGGCAGGTCTTTGTACTACATAGTTGATGGCACATCTAAAGCCCCATACAAACTATGAGTTTTTCTGCTGCGTTTTTCCTTCAGGTTTACCTAAACCATATAATATGAGGTCAAACCTTAGGAGTTTCAATATGTATGCAATCAGGCAGGCCCTTGCACTACATGGTTTTGGTAAATCTGAAGGAAAAAATCAGCAGAAAATCGGATAGTGTGTATGGGGCATAAAGGAGATTTTACAATTAGATTGTTTAGTGCAGTGATGGTGAACTTTGGCACCCCAGATGTTTTGGAACTACTTTTTCCATGATGCTCATTCACTCTGCAGTGTAGTACAGCATCATGGGAAATGTAGTTCCAAAACATTTGGGGGGGGGGGGGGGATTTTATATTATTTATTTTACGTATACTCCTAATTGTCTTGATCATCAATGTCAAACAGGAATGAAAGTGAAGGTAAATCCAGAAGCAACCCTTTACAGTGGTAGGCAGGAGGTTAATCCATCACTGCTCAAGGAACCACTAGCAGCATTTTGAGGAACTCTAGGGTTCCATGGAAACTCTTGTTGAGAAAAGCAGCACTAGCCAGTTGTCATCTGCAATGTTAGGAATGGTTGTACAGTTTTCAAATATTATTCCTTTAAGTAATTACCTAAACTACATGCTGACCTTTTTTGCTGCCATCGACACTTTACATGAAGGCTTAACCAGGACTGACAACTTATCCAATAAAATTACATTTGTATTGTATTCATTTGAGGATTTCCTTTTGGAAAAAAAGTTTCTAGTAACTTATGAAGAAAAAAAAACACTAAAAACGAATATAGCATAAATATTTTAACCTTTTCTCGACACTGCAACACATACTTGTGAAGCAAAAATGGAAAGAGGCAGCCCAGCCCCCACACACCTCACCCGACCCGAGAGGTAAGCAGGTAAAAGCAGCCTCAGCTCAATTCATGTCTGGATGGATCAAGCGGAGGTTGCTTTTACCTGCTTATCACTTGGGACGGGTGAGGTGTGTGGTGTCCGGGCTACCTCTTTCTATTTTTGCAGCATGCTTTGGATCTGGACAGACCTTTCCTCAGCCTGCACCCTCACTGGTCAGTGGCATCCAACTCACCGGACCTCAACGACCTGAGTGGGGACCCTTAAGCATTTATCAAGGGTCACATACTTGTGAAGACAAGGCAGGTGGACCTTATTTCTCAGCCGCCATATGCATCCATGGGGGTCCGAAGTTGTGTGCTGAAAGTGCTCACCATCTCCGTTTGTGGTTGGGAGCCAGTAGGAGAAGAAGCAGAGGTGGTGTACCTAACATGTAATGCCGTGAGAGCCAATCCCAGTAATAATGGAATTGGGACAAAGCGTCCACCCCAGGCATTAGGACCCACATAGAGAGGCTGCTGGGAGATGGCAGGAAGAAGTTAAAGGCAAAAGAAGGCTCAATTCACAGAGTCAATGCAAGAGGGTAAGGATAGGTATTTTCAAAATAATGAAATCTATTTTTAGTCCAATGAGATCTGAAAATTACAGTCACAAAAATACTCATGCATGTGTTAAAGCTTTGGAAATTAAGCCAAGATTATTAAACATAAAATAAAATTTAAACAGGTTACACAAAACTAACAAAAAATACCTCAAAACATCATTAACAAATGTGTGTACAAGTGGAAGGAATTGAATAGTGTGTTTTAATAAACACACATCATGAACACTCTTACAGGAGTATTCTAAATAGAAAATTGTGTTGAAATACCAGTCTAACTTCTAATTATTTAGAATTACAAAGAAAGCACATTATCATATTGTATTATTATGTAGTTATATTAGCATACATGTATTCCTAATAATCCTATATTAACTATATATTTATTTACATCAGTGTATTTTACTTGAGAATCCTGTACACAATTAACATATGAACATCCTGTACAACAACACCATAAAATGTCGAACAGTAGGGTACTAGTTAAACATATCCAACATAATACATAATAGTATATTTTTTTCAAATTTGGCATCCATGGATAAAGAAACCTGTGCTTGGAGAATGATAGAGGCTGCCATTACTGATTTGAATACTTGTCCCAGGTCAAATAACATTATAGCCATTGGATCAGCATGACATCCAGGCCATATGGGTTTTCAGAACATATCAGCAATAGCAGACAATATATTTGTTTTGGTTCAGGTTGCCCTTAACCATATGTTCGAACACACGTCTGTGTTCACACATACCACATACTATGACAAGTTTTTTCTAGCTAAAAAGGCAAAAAACAAAAATAAATAAAAAGGTAATTCTTGGTGACTGCTGGTTAACATTCAAGGTCTTTTTTGTTTCATTCACATCCTATACAGATAACATCCATTTTATATCCCTAATGGAAAAAATATTTCAGTGGTTTGTAAGAGTGGGCCATAAATTATAGATTATTTATCACTGCAACAGTGTTACTAGAAACGGAGCTGAATTCACAAAGCTGTTTTTTTCTCTTGTTTGGCTTTTATTTTTTCTGTATAGTACATCTCATGTACTTCATATCTCTTCAATCTTAATTTACAAAGATGTACAGTATAACATACTTTATGTAGCCTGCTCTATGTGTAGAGGTGCTAGGTTGCTTTTATAACACTGCCAGTGTTATTCTTGTGACTCTTATGATAAAATCAATGTAAACTTCATTATTCACAAACATTACACTGGTTATCACACCTTAAAATAACACCAGCTTCAGGCTGGTGATAACTTTATGTGGAGGAGAGGAGGAGGTGTAGATAAGATAACACTTCACAGAATAAAATAACGATTTATCAGACAACAAATGTATGTTAATTTCATATGGAAACCTTTTCTTCTCTCATACCATCCTCTGTTACACTGCCATATATTACACAATTTTCTTATTCAACTTTCTTTAGATTTACCTTCAACCTGGGTTCACACTGCTCCACTGTAATTTGGTGCGAATTTGATGCAGGTTTTTGTCCAGGGTGAGGTGTGAATTTACATTGCGATTTGCGGTGTGGAGGTGCGAACAAATTTGCATTGCAGCATAGAAGTTTCACATCGCATTGGGAGTCTTTTTGTTCCCTGCATCATATTCTCAACGCTGATATGTGAACCAAACACATAGATATCCACTCTATTCAAGTGAAATGGGAATTGTGGGCTCCCTAACCGCATCTTAACCGCTCAAGATTCACAGCAGTGTGAACCCAGGCTAAACTATATATTTTAACCACTTGCCTACTGGGCACTTAAACACCCCTCCTGCCCAGACCAATTTTCAGCTTTCGGTGCTATCAAACTTTGAATGACAATTACTCAGTCATGCAACACTGTACCCAAATTTATTTTTTGTCCTTTTTTTTCCCCACAAATAGAGCTTTCTTTTGGTGGTATTTGATCACCTCTGGGTTTTTTATTTTTTGCGCTATAAATGAAAAAAGACCGAAAATTTTGAAAAAAAAAGAAATTTTCTTTGTTTCTGTGATAAAATTATGCAAATTATACATTTTTCTTATACATTTTGGCCACAATTTATACTGCTACATATCTTTGGTAAAAATAACACAAACTAGTGGATATTATTTGTTTTTTGTGAAAGTTAGAGAGTCTACAAGCTGTGGTGCAAATCATAAAAAAATGATCACATCTGATGTACTGGTGGCCTATCTCATTTCTTGCGACCCTAACAAGCCAGGAAAGTACAAATACCCCCCAAATGACCCCTTTTTGGAAAGTAGACATTCCAAGGTATTTAGTAAGAGGCATGGTGAGGTTTTTGGTGTTGTAATTTTTTCCCACAATTCTTTGCAAAATGAAGATTTTTTTAGTTTTTTGTTTTTTTCCCACAAAATTGTCATTGTAATAGGTTATTTCTCTCACATGGCACGTGCATACCACAAGTGACACCCCAAAATACATTCTGCTATTCCTTCTGAGTAGTACAATACCACATGTGTGGGACTTTTCCACAGACTGGCCACTTAGAGACTCAACATGCAGGGAGCGCCTTCACGTGTTCTAGGAGCATAGATTACACATCTAACTTGTTGACTACCTTTTACACTTTTGAAGGCCCTGGAGCACCAAGACAATGACACGTGACACTGACGTGGCACTGATGGCAGATTGCACTGATACGTTGCACTGATGGCACGTGACACTGATGTGACACTGACGACAGATGGCACTAATAAGTGGCACTGATGACACTTGACACCGATGACAGATGGAACTAATATGTGGCACCGATGACACGTGACACTGACGTGGCACTGATGATGAATGACATTAATACGTGGCACTGATGACAGATGGCACTAATACGTGGCACTGATGACACCTGACACTGAAGACAGATGGCACTAATACGTGGCACTGATGACACGTGACACTGACAGGTGGCACTGATAAGTGGCACTGATGACACGTGACACTGACAGGTGGCACTGGGGACACATAGCACTAGGGACAGGTGGCACTGGGGACACATGGCACTAGGGATGGGTGGCACTGGGGACAGGTGGCACGTGGCACTGGGGACAGGTGGCACAAATAGGTGGCACTGGGGACAGGTGGTACTGGGGACAGATGACACTGTTAGGTGGCACTGGGGACAGATGGCACTGATAGATGGCACAGGGGACAGATGGCACTGATAGATGGCACAGGGGACAGATGGCACTGATAGGTTGCACTGGGGACAGGTGAACATGTGTGTGTGTTTCACTGTGTGTGTTTTACTGTGTGTGTGTATGTGTGTTTTACGCTGTGTGTGAGTGTGTACTCACTGACACTGCAGCTGTAGCACGGAAGTTCTCCCGCCTCAGACGCTGTCTCTGTGTGAGGAGGGGGAGTCGGCGATGAGAGATGATCTCATATGTTTACATATGAGATCATCTCTCATTGGACACTGCGATCGAGTGCTAAATGGCCGCTGTGATTGTCCATTTAGCACGATCTGTGATCGGCCAACACAGAACTTCCCCGATGCGTGCCTGCGGCGGTGCGCATTGGGGAAGTAAACAGGAGGACCTCCCAGCAGATAGCGTCCGCTCTGTAGCGGTCTTTTGGCTATAGAGCGGGTGCGAAGTGGTTAAGGGACTGCTTGGTATACTGTATAATATATGGCCAGCCTTAGGCCAGCCAAAGGTGAAGCAAATTTCCTTTCTGCAACCACAGATTGCAGAAAAGAAATTCGCCCATCAAAATAACAGTGTTGACAGGGGAATCCCTCCCGCTTAGCAAGCTAGCTAACAGCTGCTAGAGATAATCATAAATGTAAAATCTGGCAGGCTAGTTGTACCCAAGTTGATTGATCAATTTGGGTAAATTCAGCTTGCCCATATATTCCTACTAAACCAGCCCAGATGCAAACCATCTATGGCTGGCTTTTGTCTCTTTTGTCTCTTAAGCCTAGTATGATTCCTGCTGAACCAACCATTTTTGGACAATTTTTGGCCAGTGTGTACCCAGCATTAGATGAAACCCTACTCTAAGCAGAGATGATAAGCCTATTTATGTACCAGGTAGGGCCTTCTTTGGTAACCTGATTGTGAGATAGGGGTTGATTTACTAAAACTGGAGCACTTAGAATCTGGTGCACCTGTGCATGGTAACCAATCAGCTTCTAACTTCAAAAACCCAAAGACAATAAGCGCAATTAATATAACTAAATAAAATATATAGACATTACATAAATTGAGAATTTTCATGATATGTGTTGCTGGCTGTAACATTAAAAGATGATTCACTCCACCAATATAATTAAGTACATAGAAAAAATAGTGAAGTGCAACACTACTCTCTACAGAATCAGTACATCTAGAAACAAATTACTTAATTGTGAATAATACATTTTAAATATTAGAATCAATAATAATATATTAAAGTCCAGTAACAATAATGTATAGCAACTTTCACACTTAAGTGGCTTACTGCGGAAGCCCAATCAGAGGGCACAACACGTCTAGGAGGGAGGAGCCTGTGAAGTCATGCTGCTTGCCTGTGTAGGTGGTGAGTCAGTGGTTGACAAGATGAATTTTGCGCTGTGTAAATTGATTTTAGCAAGTGTTACTTTTGTGTGGGTCAAATTAAAGTGGTTTAGCAGAGTACACTATGCCCATGCTTTCTATTTTTTATGATCCATATATGGGACTATGAGCTTGTTGGAGATAGTGAAGAAGGTGACTACTCTTTACAGACTGGAGGAATTAACCGCTTATTGACAGCCGCACGCCAATATACATCGGCAGAAGGGCTTGTACAGGCAGAATCACATACCCGTACATTGCCCTTTAAGAGGCGGCCAGTGGGGGCACGTGCACCCACCCACTGCAAGCTCCCTGAGTTGGGTCACGGGTCCCACGGACACGATCGCCACGGGGATACCCACAATCGCCAGATGGGGAGGAAGAACGGGGAGATGCTAATGTAAATAAGCATCTCCCTGTTCTGCCTAGTGACAGAGTCACTAATCTCTGCTCCCTGTCATCGGGAGCAGAGATCATTGATGTGTCACACACAGCCACACCCCTTCACAGTTAGAAACATGCCCCAGGACACACTTAACTCCTACACTGCCACCTAGTGGTTAACCCCTGCCAGTGTAATTTACACAGGAATCAGTGCATTTGTATAGCACGGATTGCTGTATAAATGACAATGGTCCCAAAAATGTGTCAAAAATGTCCGAAGTGTCCGCCATAGTGTTGCAGTCCTGATAAAAATCACTGATCACCGCCATTTAAAAAAAAATGAATAAAAATGGCATAAAACTATCCCCTATTTTGTAAACGCTATAACTTTTGTGCAAACCAATCAATAATTGCTTGTTGTGATTTTATTTACCAAAAATATGTAGAAGAATACGTATCGGCCTAAACTGAGGAAAATTTTTTTTTATATATTTTTGGGGATATTTATTATAGCAAAATGTAAAAAACAATGTGTTTTTTTCAAAAGTGTCGCTCTTTTTTTGTTTATAGCATAAAAAATAAAAACCGCAGGGGTGATCAAATACTACCAAAAGAACGCTCAATTTGTGGGAAAAAAATGTCAATTTTTTTTGGGAGCCACGTCGCACGACTGCGCAATCGTCAGTTAAATCGACGCAGTGCTGAGTCGCAAAAAGTGCTCTGGTCAGGAAGGGGGTAAAATCTTCTGGGGCTGAAGTGGTTAAGGAGCTTTTTTCAGAGGACTCATATCTGTGGGGAATATTGAGATATGTGTGTTTTCTATCTCCTGGAGCTGAGCATGTTTTTCACCTGGTGACAGGATGTGCACAGGAATGTGAAACAATAGTGAAGACACTTGGGTTTACTATTTTTCATCACTTAGGCTGGATTCACACCTATGGATTTTTAGTGCTTTTTGCATTTTGCAGATTTGCATTACAGTCCATTTAACATGGTTTCCTATGGAACACGTTCTGTAGTGCAAATCTGCAAAATGCAAAAAGCACAAAAAATGCATAGATGTGAATCCAGCTTTAATTCCAGCACTGGAAAGTTGCTATACATTATTATTACTGGACTTTAATATATTATTATTGAGTCTAATATTTTTAATTTATTATTCATGATTAAGTAATTGTTTCCAGGTGTATTGATTCTGTAGAGAGTAGTGTTGTGCTTCACAATTTTTTCTATGAGCTTCTAACTTTAGCTTGTTCAGTTAAGCTTTGAAAATAAAACCTGGAAGCTGATTGGTTTCTATGCAGAGCTGAAACTGATTTTTCACTCTCCAGTTTTAGTAAATCAGTCCCACAGTAACAATCGGCCCATCTGCAATTGCATTGTCACAGATAAGATGCATTAGTGTTGACATACAATAAGTAAAGTGTTTAACCACTAGCTGACTAGCCGCAACAGTTGTACTACAGCAGCATGGCTCGGATGCGTGAATCGCTATTATATTATGTCGGTAACATAAACGGCCACTAGGGGGCGATTGAGCACCTCTGGAGCCACCAGGCTCCCGTGATCACTTGGGGCACAAGGAGAACTGGGAGCTGTATGTGTAAACATACAGTTTCCAGTTCTCTGAGCAGTGAACTGACAGATCGTCTGTACATACAGAGTATGAACAACGATCTGTTAGTTTCCCTGCACAGTCCCATCCCCCCTTCAGTTAGAACACTCCCTAGGATACATATTAATCCCTTCACTGCCCCCTAGTGTTAACCCCTTCACTGCCAGTGACATTTTTACAGTAATCAATGGAATTTTAATCGCACTAATCACTGTATTAATGCAAATGGTCCCAAAAATGTGTCAAAATTGTCCTGCATGTCCGCAATAATGTTGCAGTCACAATAAAAAAATTGCTGATCGCTGCCATTACTAGTAAAATAAAAATGCCATAAAACTATCTTCTATTTTGTAGAAGCTATAACTTTTGCGTAAACCAATCAATATATGCTTATTGCAATTTTTTTTTACCAAAAATATGTAGAAGAATACATAAAGGCCTAAACTGAGGAAAAAAAATGTATATATTTTTTGGGGATATTTATCATAGGAAAAAGTTAAACATAATGCGCTTTTTTCAAAATTGTCGCTCTTTTTTTGTTTATAGCGCAAAAAATAAAAACCACAGAGGTGATCAAATACCACCAAAAGAAAGCTCTATTTATGGGAAAAAAGGACATCAATTTTGTTTGGGAGCCACGCCGCATGACCGTGCAATTGTCAGTTAAATTTACTCAGTGCTGAATCGCAAAAAGTGGTCTGGTCGTTGGCCAGTCAAATGGGCCGGGGCTTAAGCAGTTACATAGTTAGTAAGGTTGAATAAAGACATCAGTCCATCCAGTTCAACCTGAGTGAGTGTCTACAATTGTCCCTATCCCTTTACATTGCACACTCACATTGGTCCCTACCCTCAAGGAGCCACAATCCAAGATCCCCAGTTGTATACTAGGGCCAATTTTAGACAGAAGCCAATTAACCTAACTGCATGTCTTTGGAGTGTGGGAGGAAACCGGAGTACCTGGAGGAAACCCACGCAGGCACAGGGAGAACATGCAAACTCCAGGCAGGTAGTGTCATGGTTGGGATTTGAACCAGTTACCTTTTTTACTGCTAGGCGAGAGTGCTAACCACTACACCACTGTGCCGGTTAGACTTATGAAAGACAACACTGTTACATGTATTACTATATCTTTTATTATCACATTTTGTTTTTTAAATTGACATTGATACTTTAATGGCAGATACATAGAAGAGTGATGGAATAAAAAGACCAAGTAGCCATCGAGTCTGACCCATTTTGTTACATGTTTTTTGTTTATTTATTAAATATGTTTAACTTCTTTGTCTACGTTGATTTATGTTTATCCCAAGTATAATTGAATCAAATTAGTACAATAATACCTGTTTGTTATCAATTCATTATCTGTAAAACCTAATAAAACTGATTGAAAAAAACATGTATATGGAAAAATAAAGATTACACATCTTGGTGACATTTATGTTTGCTAAAGGGGTTGTAAAGAGATTTTTTTTTTTTTTTTAAATAACAAACATGTTATACTTACCTCCACTGTGCAGCTCATATTGCACAGAGTGGCCCCGAACCGGTCTTCTGGGGTCCCTCGGCAGCTGTCTCTGCTTCCCCTCGCAAGTACTTTTTACGTTCATGCGAGCTCCCTCGCATGGTGAGAAGCACTTGCGGGAGCGTTCCCACTCACTGTATTACTCACTGTATTACTCGGCCCACGTCATTGGATGTGATTGACAGCAGCGCGAGCCAATGGCTGCGCTGCTTTCAATCCATCCACCCCAGCCAATCAACGGCCAGGCTGAGCGGCGAAGAGGATGTTGGAGTTGAGCGTGGGACTTTCGAGGGGTCAGGTAAGTAAAACAGGGGGGCTGGGGGAGCCGGCACTGTCAGATGTTTTTTCACCTTAAAGCGGGAGTCCGCCATTTAAAAAAAAAAAAAGCCAGCAGCTACAAATACTGCAGCTGCTGACTTTTAAAATAATGACACTTACCCGCCCAGCGCGCCCACGATGTCGGCACTCGAAGCCGATCTCTCGATCGTCTCTTGGGTGCTGCCGCCGCCATCTTAGGTATGGGAATCAGGAAGTGGAGCCTTGCGGCTTCATTTCCCGGTTCCCTACTGCACATGCGCGAGTCGCGCTGCGCAATAAGGATGGTCCCCTCTGTCTCTGGGATCCGTGTGTTTCCCAGCAGACAGCGGGGGACTTTCGGAAAGGGGCGTAGATTCTGCGGAAAGGGGCGTACTTTCTGCAGATATCTATGCCGAAAGTGGGTGCAGATACCTGTACTGTACAGGTATCTGCACCCCCCTCCCCCCTGAAAGGTGCCAATTGTGGCGCCGGAGGGGGGGAGGGTTCCAATGAGCGGAAGCTCCACTTTAGGGTGTACCTCCGCTTTAATGCATAGAATGCATTAAGGTGAAAAAATGTTTACCTTTACAAGCCCATTAACTACATTTTTTTTAGGTAAAAATTTTATGAGATGAAATAAATAGTGGTGTTATAATACCGCATCTATCTTAGTGAATTAAGCCTTTAGTAATATAATTGTGTTTGTCAATCGATTCTTTCATCAGTCCAAAGTCCTTACTAGGGATGGGCCGAACAGACCCCTGTTCGCTTTGCACAAGAACTTCCGAAAACCTCAAAAGTTCTGACCCGAATAACGGACCCCATTAAAGTCAATGGGACCCGAATGTCAAATATCAAAAGTGCCCATTTTGAAGGCTTATATGTAAGTAATTGGGCATGCAATGGCTATAGGGGTCCGGTCATGCCCTGAGGGACATGTATCAATAAAAAAAAAGTTTGTGAAAAACTGCATTTTTAAATGAGCAGTGATTTTTAGATTTTTAAATTGAAAGCCTAAAAATTAAAAATGCCTTCCAATATAGTGCCTGGGGGGTCCCTTTAGTCTACCTGTAAAGTGGCAGATATGTACCATGTCTAGAATCTGCTGAAGTAATAATTTAATTAATAAAGCCCACAAAAATGAAATTTTTCCCTGCGAGCTGCCTTTATTTTGCTCAGCAACAGCTGGGGAGCCAGTGTGTATGATGAGATCACAATGTAGTGCACTGGGAATAAGATTAGAGATTTGTTTGTATGCATTCTGGTATCACTTTGGACTTTGTATAGAAGTAATGGGTGCATAAAAATTGGTCTTTGGGTGTCGGTGGTGCATTCCCACCGTAACGCTATAGAGGTACTCTTTATTAAAGCAAGAATTGGCCTTGCTGTAAAAAATTGCAATGTTATGCACCTATCAAACAGGTGCATAAAATTACTCTTTGTCGGCGGCGCCTTCTCACCATAACTCTATGTGCTTTTGATGAAGGCAACAAAAATTTACAATGATATGCATATGGTTGGTGTTTTTGCCACATTTGATGTGTCTGAGACGCAGTTTGCAAATAGCAACATTGTGATCTGCTACAGATGTGCTGAAAAAGGCCCAGACAGCGTAGCAAAATGTCATGGAATAGGGTGGCTGCTCTCTACTCTTTTTTGATGTCGGCCTCCTTGGGGTTGTGTCACCTCACCTTCAGTTTCCTCCTCTACTCCTCTACTCCTCTTCCTGGCACCCAGGTTGCATCAGTGACCTCATCATCATCATCTCCACCATCTTCATCATTACAACTGGAGACAACTTGGCAATATGCTGTGGCTTGGAGAACACGAATGCCAATTTGTCTACCAGTGTTCCTCCCTCTGTCTAGGCTCATGTCCCTGTCATCCTCAACCTCAGAACCAACATCTGAATCCAGTAATGGCTGGATATCATCAAAGAGCAAGTGGCTGATGCTGTAGTCAAATGACTCAGCTGATTCCTCAAGGGCTGATGTTGGGGCTATGGCAGGAATAGATGTGGACAAGGAGGCAGGTTTGTCCATTCTGGCAACTGCAGGGGACTGCACATTTGTCTCTGCTTATGTGACAGAGGATGAGAAGGATGAGGAAGGTTTAGTAAGCCAGTCCACCACCTCCTCTGCATGCTGTTTGATAGCACTGACAAACTCACTAAACAGAAGAAATGATACCCTGTCTGAGGACTGACCACCACATCCCCCTTTGTCTGTGGACACATTTGTTGCTGGCCCCCTTACAGTGCCAAGGAAACGTCTGCCTCTCCTGTTGTCCTCCCAGGCATTATTGGGATGGAGGGGGCGGTGCTTATAAGCAAATGTAAAGAAGAAGTGGAAATCTGTTTGTAGATGCACTTTAATCAATGTAAAGAGGTGTTTGATGCACTTTAATTTGAGTACTCATACTACACAAACACACTCCACAGATACACTATAATATACTGCAATATAATGAGTCAAACGTACAGTGATGCACAGAACTATATGGAGTTAAACTGGCAGTAACGCACACAGAACTATATGGCGTTAAACTGTCAGTAATGCAATCAAATAGACGGTGTACAACCGTCACAACACTGACACTGTCCCTATTCTAGCTATACACTAATGTAAACATTACTGACGTGGTCTCACTACACTGAGACACTACACTGAAACTTATGCTCAGGCTGAACCATTCGCCCATCCCTAGTCCTCACCCACTGATATTATAAGATGTTTTATTTGATAAGGGAATTCAATTGTGGCAGGCATTCTTCCTTCATGTTGGCATCCTGGAGTTCTTGTTTTGCTATTATTGGATTTTATGGATGATGCATGGTGTGTGTGTTGTTTATTCTTCCAGGTGGAAAAAGAATAAAAGACGTGACAAATGTATGAGGAACTTGACAGAAGACTAATGTGGGATCAACTTTGCTTAGATTTCTTTGAAGTTTGATGTTCAGATCACACACATGTACTTTTGAGATTATGCTTGGTTTTATCAGAGTAGTTTCACCTATTGCCGTCAGTGCTGTGTGGGAATGGTTGTGTAATGTGTCTGCTGACTCATGTTAATATGATGGAAGAGTTAGTTTTTATTTGGCTAAGGACGGCACCTGTGAGGAAATATCCCTCTTGAACTTTTTCAGATCCAGTTCATCTGTCACAACACAATCACCCCACCCTGAGTTGAAAAGAAAGCCTCATTAACAGTCCAAAAGCCATGGCTTGGGATCTCATAGGGAGCCTGTTGAAAAAAGGACCTGCATCACTAATTTATGTTTTAACAATCTATTATTTTTTCTTTCCCAAAGTATCAGGCTTGTGAGTTGAAACGGCCTGTGATGATGGTATCTGCGCCTGCCTTATGCTCCCATGCACTGCAGGGAGCTTGAACCACAAAACACCACCATCCATAGCAAAGCTGAGAAAACAAACCTTTCCCAGATTAGTGAAGTGTGCTGCTGCCCAGGTCATCTGCTGTGCAATAATTTATTCTCTAGATGCTCATCCAAAGTGTCCAGTATTGCTGTATGCTCCTTTTCCACTTCCTGAGGTTAACATAGCATATTACAGTAACTTAGGTAACTTTTATTATTAGAATTTTTACTTGCAATGAAAATTATACTGTTACAAAAGACCTGGTTCCTGTACATGAATTGAATCGAAGCTGTCAGTGCAATAGAAGTCTATGAGGCTATTTCTGTTCAAATAATGCACAGAAATCAGAAATAGTTGGCTGATGGTGTCATTGTGTTTTTTGCAGCACTTCATATGTAAAAAACAAAACAAAACTAAAACAACAGAAAGACAGAAGAAAGTGTAAATAATGGACTGCATTTATTTCATACAGTTCTTTCCTTACATAATCACAAAGATCTCCTTTAACCAATTGCTGAGCACTTGGCGTCATTATTTTTTTTAAAAGCAACAGGCTGTTTAGTAAAATTGATCTGGGTGGCTTTACAGCCATCCAATCCCTTTTTAATGAGAAGGGCTCCCCCCCATCTTGCCACCACCTGTGGGGGTTTCTAGGCTTTCCTATTCTTTTGGGGAGCCTGGGACCACAGTAAACTGACAGGATTGCTAAACAATGAGGAGACAATGGATTTTTTTTTTAAAGTGTAACAAAATTGTTTGAAATAAATATAATTAAAAAAAATTAAAAGTACCCACTATGCATACATGCAAATTCATGCGTATATCCTGCATGTACAATACATGCAGACAGGGATTGCACCACACATGTGGGTTATAATTGCAAATGTCAGAGTAAAAACAATAATTCCAGGGCCATCATTCATGATTACCTCTACACTAATAACCCGTAAAAGCTTGTAAGGCATCACCAATGACATTTTTTATCTTAGATATTGTAGTTTGTCAGGCACCCACAGCGTTGAGCCCTCATATGTTTGGTACCTATTTACTCGAGGCAACATCATCTTTTATATTTTGCCACAAATTATTTAAATGCACTAAAATTAATTTTAGTGTATTTTTTTATTAGAATGTGCATTTGATAAAGGCCTGTACAAATGTGACATAAAAAATTGCACAACTGCAATTTTATTCTCCTGGGCTTCTGCTTTCAAATCATATATACTGTAGGTTTATAAGTATATTTTTATTAGCCAAAATGCAAATTTTAACATGTGTATAAAAAAAAATTGCTCTGGGCAGCAAATGGTTAAATTATGTAAATGTGGTGGCTACATTAGTCTTCATTTTCATCCTTTTTTTTTCTTTCACCGAGTAATGCTGCATGTAAAACACTTCCTGTCTCTTACAGTCGAACGTAACTCCAAAAATGCAATTTGTTCATTCCAACATGGGGAGGGTTAAGTACCACTTTAATGTCTACACTAATTTTTCCATTGTATCTATGGTTTTAAAACAGGATAGATTTTTATTAATCTCAGTCACATGGTTAATTGAAAGAACTAGTAGTTTACACAAGCAAGATGTTTTGTGCTTTCCTTATTAGCTAACAGAAAGTGATAAGCACACTCAATTACTGGCATGATCAAGAGGTTTTCCTGTTCTTACTAAAAATGTTCTTAGCCTGAAAAATGAAAACTAATGGAGCCACTATAAAAAAAAAGGTGAAATAATCATTAGACATGTGCAGAGTAAAATATTTTATTTCGTAATTTCGTTTTCGTCCGAAAATTTAATTTATTTAGTTACTCCCAAAATTCGTTTTTATTTATTTCCTTTTTCGTTCAAAAATTGCATTCATCCGAAAATCCACATGAATTACGGTCGAATCTGTCTTTGAAGGCTTATGGTATCTGTCGAATGTATAAAGAAGATTCGACTGAGCTAGTCTATAGCATAATTTGCGTGAACTTTAGAACCCTATTAAAGTCTATGGGACTCCAACGTTCAAAATCTAAAGTGCTAATTTTAAAGGCTAATATGTAAGTTACTGTCCTAAAAAGTGTTTGGGGACCTGGGTCCTGCCCCAGGGGACATGTATCAATGCAAAAAAAGTTTTAAAAACGGCAGTTTTTTCGGGAGCAGTGATTTTAATAATGATTAAAGTGAAACAATAAAAGTGTAATATTCCTTTAAATTTCGTACCTGGGTGGTGTCTATAGTATGCCTGTGAAGGGGCACATGTTTCCCGTGCTTAGAACTGTCCCTGAACAAAGTGTCATTTATGCAGGAAAAAAAGTCCTTTAACCACTTGCTTACTGGGCACTTAAACCCCCCTCAGTCCCAGACCAATTTTCAGCTTTCAGCGCTGATGCACTTTGAATGACAATTGCGCGGGCATACAACACTGTACCCAAATGAAATTTTTATCATTTTTTTCCCACAAATAGAGCTTTCTTTTGGTGGTATTTAGTTACAGCTCGGAGTTTTATTTTTTGCTAAACAAACAAAAAAACATGCAAAAAAAAAAAAAAAAAAAATAGTTTGTATAGTTTTAATAGTTTGTTATAAAATTTTGCAAACGGGTCATTTTTCTCCTTCATTGAAGTGCGCTGATTAGGCGGCACTGATGGCTGCATTGGTGGGCACTGATGGGCTGCATTGGTGGGCACTGATGGGCTGCATTGGTGGGCACTGATGGGCTGCACTGGTGGGCACTGATAGGCATAGTTAAGGCGGCACTAATAGGCACAGATAAGGCGGCACCGATGGGCACAGATAAGGCGGCACTGATGGGCAAAGATGGGCACAGATAAGATGGCATGGATGGGTGGCACGGATAAGTGGCACGGATGGGTGGCACGGATGGGCACTAATAGGTACCACTGATAGATGGGACTGATGGGCACTGATAGGTGGCACTGATAGGTGGCTCTGATAGGTGGCACTGCTGGGCACTGATGGGCGGCACTGCTGGGCACTGATGGGCGGCACTGCTGGGCACTGATGGGCGGCACTGGGTCGCAGCACCTTTGAGGCAGATTGTGGGCACTGTGGTTGGCACTGTTGGTGGCACTGCTGGATGGCACTGTGGGTGGCATTGTGGGTGGCACTGTAGGTGGCACTGTGGGCACTATGGGCACTGATGGGGGGCACTGATGGGGGGCACTTACTTTTATTCAGGATGGCACGGCGGTGGGCAGGTGGGCACTGGCAGGGGGCAGGTGGTCAGCTGTATTGCTGGCCGTGATCGGGACTGATGTCCCGATCACGGCCGCCGGTGATCGGCTTTTTTTTTCTCTCCTCGCGCTGTCAGCGCGAGGAGGAATAATAGCCGATTACCGGCTCCGTTCTATCACATGATCAGCTGTCATTGGCTGACAGCTGATCACGTGATAAGGGGTCGGGATCGACCCCTTGCACGGATCGGTGATCAGGCGAGTCTCACGGACTCGCCGATCACAGAGCGCGCCGCGCGCGCCCCTCAGGGTGCGCGCAGGCCGCTCGTATCCTGGACGACGTCAATAGACGTCGTCCCGGAAATGTAGGTCCGCGCTGATGCCGTCATTTGGCAATAGCGCGGATCTGTAGTGGTTAAAATCACTCGCAGCTATTATGAATTGTCGGCTCCGTAATGCAGAGAACACTCATTGAAAGTCATTGATAAAAAATAAATAAATAAATAAATAAAAAAGCGTGGAGGTCCCCCAAATTCAATTACCAGGCCCTTCAGGTCTGGTATGGATATTAAGGGGAACCCTGCCTCAAATTTAAAAAAAAAAATGACATGGGATTCCCCCTAAATATCCATACCAGACACTTCAGGTCTGGTATGGATATTAAGGGGAACCCCACGTCAAATTTAAAAAAAAATTGATGTGGGGTCCCCCCAAAAATCCATACCAGACTCTTTATCCGAGCACGCAACCTGGCAGACCGCAGGAAAAGAGGGGGGGATGAGAGAGCGCCCCCCTCCCTCCTGAACCATACCAGGCCACATGCCCTCAACATTGGGAGGATTCTTTGTGGGTCTGTGACCCCTCAAAGCACCTTGTCCCCATGTTGATGAGGACAAGGGCCTCATCCCCACAACCCTGGTCGGTGGTTGTGGTGGTCTGCGGATGGGGGCTTATCAGAATCTGGAAGCCCCCTTTAACAAGGGGACCCCCAGATCCCGCCCCCCCTGTTTGAAATGGTAAGGGGGTACAAAAGTACCCCTACCATTTCACAAAGAAAGTGTAAAAAATAGTTAAATAAGACAAACACACTTTTGAAAAATTCCTTTATTAAAAATAAAAAAAAGATTCCAGCGGTGGTAATCCACTCTTGCTATCCAGCTACGGATGATCATCTCTCCCCGGGGTCCAGCAATGGCTGATCTGCACAGCGAATCCATCAATCTTCTGTCTCCACAGAGGAGACACTGCGGGGAACCCGGTGGCCTGACGTTTGTTATATGCGGAGGGCGGGGCCACCCGTCACCTGACCCGCCCCCCTCTCACGCAAGGGGAAACCCTGACTTCCCCAGTGAAGTATGGGTGACCCCGCCCCCTCTGATGTAACGGAAACCTGCCTGTGTTACATCAGAGTATGTACATCTAAGTATGTTGCCACCCAGTACTGGTCCTTGACCCTTATGCTTTTTATACGTGGGTCCGTGTTAAAACACTGGAGCATGAAGGCCCCCATTTGCACTAAACTGGAAGCGGTCTGGTGGCCTGGCTCCTGCTCATCATCCAGGATAATGTCATCCTCCTCGTTCTCCTCTCCCCATCCACGGACAATAGGGATCCCAGAAAGGTTTAAAGCATGCTCTTCTTGCTCCTCCTCATCTGCCCTGGCACCATCCTCCTCTGACTCCTCTTCAGACTCCTGTTGTTGACTTGTCTCAGATAGAGTAGCCCCCCTGGGAATTCATCCAGCATTGCGACTTCCTCATCTTCCTGCTTCTGCTCCTCCATGGCTTGATCAATGACACGACGCAATGCATGCTCCATAAAGAAGGCATAAGGTACCATGTCACTGATGGTGCCATGGCCTGCGACTGACCAGTTTAGTGATCTCATCAAATGGCCGCAGAAGTCTGCATGCATCGCGCATGAGCAGCCACTGGTGCGGTGAAAAAAAAACCAAGCTTCCCAGAACCTGCTGGAGCAACCTATCAAGCATATAGAAGATTGAGTTCCATCGCGTCGGTCAATAACAAATAAGACATCTGACCGGCAGATTGTGTCGCCGCTGAATGTCAGCAAGGCGCGCCATGGCCGTGTAAGATCTCTGAAATGGGCAGAGATTTTCGTTGCCTGCCGCAAGATGTCCTGGACTCCAGGGTATTGGACAACGAATTGCTGCACGACCAAGTTTAAGACATGTGCCATGCATGGCACGTGTGTAATTTTGCCCTGTTTCAATGCGCTAAGCAGATTGTTACTGTTGTCACACACCACTTTACCAACTGTCAAATTGAACGGTGTTAGCCACTGATCTGCTTGTGAACGCAAAGCTGAAAGGAGTGCAGGGCCAGTGTGGCTCTTGGCTTCCAGGCACAACAGACACAGCACAGCATGGCAACGTCTCACCTGGCATGTCGAATAGGTTCTGGGGAGCTTGGGCGGCGCAGCGGAAGAGACACTAGCAGTGGAAAAGGAGGAGTTAGCCGAGGAGGAGAGGGAGGAGGATGGAATAGGAGGAGAAGAAGAAGAGCCAGACCTGCATGCAATCCGTGGCGGTAAAACCAAATCTACACGGGTGCCACAGATTACATGCTTGACGGCCGTCAGAAGGTTCACCCAGTGGGCAGTAAAAGTTATATACCTTCCCTGCCCGTGTTTGCTAGACCACGTGTCTGTGGTCAGATGTATCTTGGCACTAGGGATGAGCCGAACACCCCCCGGTTCGGTTCGCACCAGAACTTTCGAACGGACCCCAAATTCGAACGAACTTTAGAAACCCCATTGAAGTCTATGGGACTCGAACGTTCGAAATGAAAAGTGCTAATTTTAACGGCTAATATGCAAGATACTGTCCTAAAAAGGGTTTGGGGACCTGGCTCCTGCCCCAGGGGACATGGGTCAATGCCTAAAATGTTTTTAAAAATGGCCGTTTTGGCGGGAGCACTGATTTTAATGACGATTAAAGTGAAAAAAAAAGTTAAATATTCCTTTAAATATGGTGCCTGGGGGGTGTCTGTAGTATGCCTGTGAAGTGCCACATGTTTCCCGTTTTTAGAACAGTCCCTGCACAAAATGACATTAAACGGAAATAACACCTTTTAAAACTGCTTGCGGTTTTAATGTTATATCTGGTTCCTGCAATATGGTTGAAAATCATTGAGAAAAATGGCATGGGTAGCCCTCCCTGCCCATTACCAGCCTATTTGGGTCTTGTACGCATATTAAGGGGAACCCTGTACCCATATTAAAAAAAGGAAATGTGTGTGGCCCCCAGGCCCTATATACTCAGAACAGCAGTATACAGGCGGTGCAAACAAGACAGGGACTGTGAAAAATTGGGCCTTAGGCACTGGTGCCATCACACTGCAACCTCTGCCATATACTCTAGTTTTATTGCAGGAATTAGCCCTGCTGCAAAGCATTGCATCAAAAATTGTAATTAAACGCCCCTGTTAAATAGGGGCAGAAAAATTGGGCCTTAGGCACTGCTGCTGGTGCCACTACACTGCAACCTCTTCCATATACTCTAGTTTTATTGCAGGAATTAGCCCTGCTGCAAAGCATTGCATCAAAAATTGTAATTAAACGCCCCTGTTAAATAGGGGCAGAAAAATTGGGCCTTAGGCACTGGTGCTGGTGCCACCACACTGCAACCTCTGCCATATACTCTAGTTTTATTGCAGGAATTAGCCCTGCTGCAAAGCATTGCATCAAAAATTGTAATTAAACGCCCCTGTTAAACAGGGGCAAAAAAATTGGGCCTTAGGCACTGGTGCTGGTGCCACCACACTGCAACCTCTGCCATATACTCTAGTTTTATTGCAGGAATTAGCCCTGCTGCAAAGCATTGCATCAAAAATTGTACTTAAACGCCCCTGTTAAACAGGGGCAGAAAAATTTGGCCTTAGGCACTGCTGCTGGTGCCACCACACTGCAACCTCTTCCATATACTCTAGTCTTATTGCAGGAATTAGCCCTGCTGCAAAGCATTGCATCAAAAATTGTACTTAAACGCCCCTATTAAACAGGGGCAGAAAAATTGGGCCTTAGACACTGCTGCTGGTGCCACCAAACTGCAACCTCTGCCATATACTCTAGTTTTATTGCAGGAATTAGCCCTGCTGCAAAGCATTGCATCAAAAATTTTAATTAAATGCCCCTGTTAAACAGGGGCAGAAAAATTGGGCCTTAGGCACTGGTGCTGGTGCCACCACACTACAACCTCTCCCATATACTCTTGTTTGATTGCAGGAATTAGCCCTGCTGCAAAGCATTGCATCAAAAATTGTACTTAAACGCCCCTGTTAAACAGGGGCAGAAAAATTGGGCTGATGGCATCAACCAGAACCAGAAATGTTCTTCCAACATATCAGCGGAGGAGGAAGAGGATAGACAATCAACATAACAGGACAGTCACTCAGCATCAGCATAGGCAGTCTTGAAGGGATGTGATATTTCAAAAAAAATTATTCTGTTACATCAGCTTCAGGTGCTTGGTAGCTGTGGGTGATCCAAGACTGATTCATCTTGATGAAGGTCAGTCGATCAACTGATTTGGTGGACAGGCGCACCCTGTGATCGGTAACAAAGCCACCAGCAGCACTGAAGGTGCGTTCCGAAAGAACGCTGGATGCAGGACAGGCCAGTAGCTCAATTGCATACTGTGCAAGCTCTGGCCAGTGATCCATCCTCAAGACCCAGTAAGCCAGAGGATTTTCGGTGGGAAAGGTGTCCAAGTCTGACCATGCCCCTAGGTATTCCTGCACCATGTAAATCAGACGCTGGCGATGGGTGCTGGAACCGATCATACCTTGGGGCTGCGGACTAAAAGATTGTCTGAAAGCATCGGTCAGGCGGTCACCTTCTCCGCCGCTCCTTCTGACCGATGCCTCAGCAACACGTTGTCCAGGACCAGGAGTTTGTAACCTCCCAGTCTCTGGGAACGCGTTGCAAAGACCTTTCTGCAAGGCCTCCCGGAGATGTCTCATCCTCTGCTCCCTCTGCGATGGCAAGATAAGGTCGGCAACCTTACCCTTGTACCGTGGATCAAGGAGAGTGGCCAGCCAGTAATGGTCCCTCTCCTTGATCCGAAGAATACGAGGATCCTTCCGCAGGCTTTGCAGGATCAGGGAGGCCATGCAGCGTAGGTTAGCTGAGGCATTCGGTCCGGAGTCCTCTGGGTCACTAAGGGCAACATGATCCGCAGCTACCTCCTCCCAGCCACGTACAAGTCCACAGGTTTCTTGGGACTGTAAATCATCCCTACAAGACTGCTGCTGCTGCTGCTGCTGCTGCTGCTGCTGCTGCTGATGCTGATGCTGAGTGCCAGCCTCCACCTCCATGCTGACACAATCATCCTCCTCCTCCTCTTCCTCCTCCTCATCCTCTATCTGTGTGATGGGTGGCACAGCAGGAACACTGTCTGGATAAAGGGGGCCTTGAGAGGCAAGGAAGTCCTCCTCTTCCTGCCTCTGTTCTGCCTCAAGTGCCCTGTCCATTATTCCACGCAGCGTGTGCTCCAAGAGGTGGACAAGAGGTACAGTGTCACTGATGCATGCACTGTCACTGCTCACCATCCTTGTGGCCTCCTCAAACGGTGACAGGACAGCGCATGCATCCCTGATCATGCCCCACTGGCGTGGTGAGAAAAAACCGAGCTCCCCTGACCCTGTCCTGGTGCCGTAGTCACACAGGTACTCATTGATGGCCCTCTGCTGCGTGTGCAGCCGCTGCAGCATAGCCAATGTTGAGTTCCATCTGGTGGGCATGTCACATATAAGGCGGTTCTTGGGCAGGTTCAACTCCTTTTGGAGCTCAGCCAGCCGAGCACAGGCATTAAATGATCGGCGGAAATGCACACAGACTTTCCTGGCCTGCTTCAGGACATCCTGTAAGCCGGGGTACCTGCCCAAGAACCGCTGCACCACCAGGTTAAGGACGTGAGCTACACCATTCCTGGCTTAAGCTGGCGTGGCGTCAACCACCTCTCGGCCTGCCCCTGCAGAGCTGACAATACATCCACCCCAGTGTGGCTCCTGTCCCCCAAACAAACCAGCGCAAGCACGGCATGGCATCGTTTTGCCTGCGTACTTGCGTAGCCCCTGGAACGCCTACGGAGCACCGCTGGTTCTGAGGACAGAGCACTGGAAGAGGCCATGGAGGAAGAAGAAGAGGAGGGGGTGGAGGAGAGAGGTGTGTCACAACCAATAGTAGCATTTTGGAGGCGTGGTGGCGGAACAACCTCCAACACTACTGCACCTTGTCCTGCATCCTTCCCAGCTGCCAGAAGAGTGACCCAATGGGCCGTGAAAGACAGGTAACGTCCCTGTCCATGCCTGCTGGACCATGAGTCAGCGGTAATATGCACCTTACCGCTGACCGCCCTGTCCAGCGAGGCAAGGACATTGCCTTCCACATGCCGGTAGAGAGCCGGAATCGCCTTCCGTGAGAAAAAGTGGCGTTTGGGGACCTGCCACTGAGGAACCGCACATTGTACAAACTCACGGAAGGGGGCCGAGTCTACCAACTGAAAAGGCAGCAGTTGAAGTGCTAGCAATTTAGCCAAGCTAGCATTCAACCGCTGGGCATGTGGATGGCTGGGAGTGAACTTCTTTCGCCGGTCCAGCAGCTGGGGCAGGGACATTTGCCTGCTATAATCGGGCATGGGTGTACCGCTAGCAGAGTTCCCGGAAGCACTTGGCTGTGACACACCTAATTCTACACCTTCATTCCTCTCAGAGCAGGTTTCAGAGAGGACTGAAGGTCTAGTGGGGTTGGAGATGCCAGCTGATGAGGAGCAAGGAGAGGTCCGCTTTGTTCTTTGGTGTGGGTCTTTGAGGTATGCTTGCCAACGAGCTGCATGGCAGGTCAACATATGTCTGGTCAAGCATGTGGTGCCCAAGCGGCTGATGTTTTGGCCACGTGAGATACGCTTGAGACATATGTTGCAAATAGCAGCGGTGCGATCTGATGCACTCGTCTCAAAAAAGGCCCACACCAAAGAACTTTTAGAATAACGCGCAGAGGCAGCGCTCTGCACAGGCGGAGCTCTGCGGTGTGATTCAGTCGGTGTGCTGCCCCTAAGCTGGCCCTCGGAGGGCATCCTGCCTCGTTGGACATGTGCCTCCTCCTCCTCCTCCTCCTCCTCCTCTCTCCTTCCAGGCACCCACGTGGAGTCAGTGCCCTCATCATCCCCTCCCTCTTCATCGCTGTAGCAAACCTGGCAGTATGCTGCAGCTTGTGGAACATGACTGCCAGATTGCTGTCCTTCTTGAGCATCCCCTCTCTCTGCGCTCACGCTACTGCCTTCCTCTAGCTGAGTGTCATCATCAGAGCCCACAAAACACTGGGCATCCTCCTGGAGCATGTACCCAACACTGTGCTCAAAGAGTTCAGGAGACTCCTCAGGAGGACGTGGTGGGTCTAGGGAAGGAGTCACTGATGATGACATTGAGAGGAGGGAAGACGATGCGTTGGCAGCTGCTTTGCTAGTACCCTGAGACTGGGTGAGAGAGGATGAGGAGGATGAAGAGGGCTTGGTCATCCACTCTACCAAGTCGTTGGCATGTTGCGGTTCAACATGTCCAGCTGCCGAAAAGAAGGACAAGCGTGTCCCATGGCCATGTGCTGATGACAATGCACCGCGTCCACGACCATCACTGTTGTCTCTAGACAGAGAGCCTGCTTGCCCTCTTTTATCGGCTCGCGCCTGTCTGCCTCTCCTTGCTGGCCTTCCAAACATGGTAATGGCCTGAAGGGAGTTGGGTAAAAAAGTAGTTGGGTAGTGTATATTGTGCTAGAGGCACACAACACCCACTAACTCCTGCAGATGCCTTTATTATAGAACACCAGAGATAAAGGGGTATATACAGATGTATACTGTGCTGTGCTGGAGGCACACACAACTTCCAATAACTCCTGCAGATGGCAAGTGGTCTCAAATAGAGAAGAGCTATGTAGGTGGGTATAGCGGTATGTACTGGGTACAGAGCACGCAGACAGCACGCACTATCTCCTAACACTACTGACTGCAAGCTCTATTATAAAAGATAGATCACTAGCTATATAGGTGAGGTGAATATAGCGGTGTATACTGCGGTCAGGGCACCCAGACAACAACCACTACACAACAGCAAGATCAAAAATCGTCCGAAAACGATCGGTGTGTACTGTGTTGAAGGTACACAGAACACCCACTAACTCCTGCAGATGCCTTTATTATAGAACACCAGAGATAAAGGGGTATATACAGATGTATACTGTGCTGTGCTGGAAGCACACACAACTTCCAATAACTCCTGCAGATGGCAAGTGGGCTCAAATAGAGAACAGCTATGTAGGTGGATATAGAGGTATGTACTGGGTACAGAGCACGCAGACAGCACGCACTATCTCCTAACACTACTGACTGCAAGCTCTATTATAAAAGATAGATCACTAGCTATATAGGTGAGGTGAATATAGTGGTGTATACTGCGGTCAGGGCACGCAGACAATAACCACTACACAACAGCAAGATCGAAAATCGTCCGAAAACGATCGGTGTGTACTGTGTTGAAGGTACACAGAACACCCACTGCTTCAGACGCCAACACACAACACAAGGCCGCCGCGCTGGCGGCCTTATATAGTGTGGGGCGTGCACTACACAGCCTGAGCTATGATTGGCCACAGGCATCCTGCCTGTGGCCAATCATGGCTCTCCTCGCTGCTGGCGCTGCGATTGGCCAAGCATGCGGGGTCACAGTGCATGCTTGGCCAATCATGAGCCAGCAATGCACTGCGCCATCGCAGTGCATTGTGGGCCGTGAGCGCCACACGAATTTGTCGCGAACGGACCAAAATGTTCGAGTCGAACGTATGTTCGACTCGAACACGAAGCTCATCCCTACTTGACACCGACACTGTGTGCCAGAGATACATTCACTTGCCGCTGAACATGGCCATATAGCTCTAGGATGCCCTTCTGTGAGAAATACTTCCTTCCTGGGACCTTCCATTGTGGTGTTTCGATGGCCACAAATTTTCGAAAGACCTCCGAGTCCACCAGTTTATATGGCAGTAGTTGGTGGGCTATCAGTTCTGACAAGCCAGCCGGCAACCGGCGTCATCGTTTTTTTACGCCCACGGAAGCCTGACTTTTTCCAGAAAAACGTGAGGAAGACATGATGGAAGGTTGAGTGGAGGACAATTGTAAAGAGAGAGGAGAAGGAGAAGTAGAAGACGAGGCTGGATGGTGAGAGCCTGGAGTGTGGCTTTGTGGGTTCGGTTGCTCCCACTGGGCTCGTGATGGCAGCTCATGTGCCTTCTTAAGGTGGCCGTCCCTAGGGGAGTGTTGGGCTTACCGCGACTTATGCGTTGACTGCAAAGATTGCAGATGGCAACACTATTGTCAGCAGACACGTTAAAAAAAGCCCACACTGCGGAGCCATGTGTCGGCGTCCTGGGAGCACCAGATGTGACCGTACATGGTTGATGCCTCGCTCCTGATACATTAGCAGTGTGCTTTGTCCCTCCTGTGCAATCTAAGTTCCGCCTGCTTCTCCTCCCTATCTGCTGGTCCATATCTCCCTTCCTCTTCCTCTCTTGTGGGCACCCACATGACATCACTAGACACATCATCATTGACGTCACCTTCCCCATCGCTATAATTAGAGAGCTCGGAAGTAAGCAGCAACAGCAGGGACCAACCTCTTCCTTGGGCTGATCTGGGTACTGTTGTCAGACTGTTGTCAGACTGCTGAGTGGCAGTTGTTGCTACCTCCTCTTCCTGTTCCAATGCCCAGAATGGCTGCACATCGGAAATGTCTTGTGATGGATCGGAAAATAATTCCTGTGGCTCAAGCGGAAGGTATATGGTGGTGGTGGTGTTGGTGGTAGTGTCTTTGGGGATGCACACAGCAGAGAGTGAAGAGGGTGCAGATCGAGAGGATGAGGAGGGTGCAGAAGAGTAAGGCTGAGTGAGCCACTCAACCAAGTCTGGTGCGTCCTTTGACGTAATCGCACGCACCTTCTGCAATTTGCCACTTTGGCTCAAGCCTGTTGCTCCTGCCCTACCCCCTACCACCCCTGTGGAAAGTCCTGCCTCTTCCTCTGCCTGTCATTTTTTAAATGACCATGTGACAAAAGTCTCTAGAGAAGTGCAGTATGTATGTGGAAGAAGGTATATAACACCCCGCTTCAATCTGTAGTTTTTGGGGGCCACTGGTCTATCACACCAGTTATAATACTTTTTTTTAATTGCGTTTGTCACTCTTTGTAGTATCGCTGCAGAACCGCTCAGCAGTCACAATGCTGCACAGTGGAAATGCACTATACTATGCTTTCTATATGTGCAAGTATTTTATACGTGTATTACACCCCTATGTACTGCACACCAAATAGTACACCTATACCAGTCCTTAAAAGGACCTTTGTGGACCTAGTAGCTAGTGATTTGCAGACTGTCCCTCAGTCCCTACACTGATAAAAGACAGCTGCAGAATCGGTCAACAGTCAAGTATAATAGGCTTTCTATATTTGAAAGAAAGTATATTATACGTGTACAACCCTATATACTGTACACCTATACCAGTCCTTTGTGGACCTAATAGTAATAGCTAGTGATTAAACTTACTGTCCCTGCTCCACACGGCGTCCTGTCCCTACACTGACAAAAGACAGCTGCAGAATCAGTCAGCAGTGCACTCAGCAATCAGCAGCACAGCAGTCAGCAGCAGTGCACCAGAACCCTATATACTGTACACCTATACCAGTCCTTAAAATGACCTTTGTGGACCTAATAGTAATAGCTAGTGATTAAACTGACTGTCCCTGCTCCACACAGCGTCCTGTCCCTACACTGACAAAAGACAGCTGCAGAATCGGTCAGCAGTGCACTCAGCAATCAGCAGCACAGCAGTCAGCAGCAGTGCACCATAACCCTATATACTAGTGTACACCTATACCAGTCCTTAAAAGGACTTTTGTGGACCTAATAGCTAGCGATTTGTGTCACTACAGTCTGTCCCTGCTCCACACAGCAACCTCTCCCTACACTGACAAAAGACAGAATGTAAAATGGCCACCAGATCAGGTCTATTTATAAGGAAGGGGGAATGTCCAATTGTCCATGTGCTGAAATATCTCAATTGGCTGTCCTGTACCCCATGATGGACGTGTCATCATGGGTCAAAGTTCTTTCACAATGTAAACGCATATGTCTGCCGCGCAAACAGCTCCAAAAGTCAGTCGGTTTGGCGAACCGTGAACATGCAAAATTCACAGCGAACTAACCACCGGGCAAACTGCAAGGCCATCCCTAATGATCAGTAACAAAATCTCCTGCAGCACTGAATGCCTGTTCTGAAAGCATGCTGGATGCAGGGCAGCCCAACAACTCAATAGCATACTGGGCAAGTTCTGGCCCGGGGTCTATTCTCATGACCCAGTAAGTCAGTGGATCGTCAGCTGGAAAGCTCTCATCTCTGTTTTGGCCCCGGGGTAATCGTCCACCATGTGGTGCAGATGCTGCCGATGGGATGTGGAAGCTGACAGCCCTGGGCAGCAAGAACTAAAAAAATTCCGAAATGCCTCACTTAGGCAGACGCCTTCTCCAACACTCCTCTTTTGACCAACAGAAGACTCAAAACAACATTTTCCACCACACTATAACCTACTGGAGTCAGGAAAAATGTTCAATAAAATCTTCTTTAATGTGTCCTCAAGAGATTTTATCTTCTGCAGTCTCTGTGGGGACGGGATGAGTTCTGAGACCTTCCCCTTATAACGGTGGTCAAGGAGGATTGCCAACCAATATTCATCCTTCTCCTTTATGCCACGTATTCTTGGGTCATTTTGCAGGCTTTGAAGTTTGAGGTTGCCCATGTGCCTCAAATTTGATGAGGCTTGAGAAGCAGACTCCTCTGGGTCACTCAGGATGTCAGCATCTGGAACTTCCTCCTCCCAGTCACGTACTACTGCCAAGGGTCCTGGGGTTGGAAAGACATCGCTTACAGATTGACACATATGTTCCTCTTCTACAAAGCCTCTGAGGCCGCGTACACACGGGCGGACTGTTCGCCCAACTTTGTCCGCTGAACAGTGTTTGGGCGGACAGTCCGCTCGTGTGTGGGCTTTCAGCGGACAGTTTCAGCGGACAGTTGGACGGACAAGGTTTTTCGGAATTTCCGAAAAACTGTCCACTGAAACCTTGTTTCAGCGAACAGCCCGCTCGTGTGTAGGCTTGTTCATCAAACAAAGTTGCGCGCATGCTCAGAAAGGATTTTCACGCCGAAAGCTATAATGCAGTGTATAGGACGTCGTATTTTTCGTCCCGTCGTACGTGCCGTTCACGTCATCGCGCACGGTTTCAGCAAACTGTTCGTTCGTCGTGTGTGGCCATGTCCGTCCATGCTAATTTTGAGCGGACTGTTTGCCGAAACTGTTGGACGGACAAAGTTGGGCGAACAGTCCGCCCGTGTGTACGCGGCCTGAAAGTGCCAGAATCCTCCTCCTCATCCTTTTCCCCCTCTCCTCCTGTGTGTTCTGTGACATAGGAATGATGGTGTCTGGATAAAGTGGGCCACTGTCACTGCTCACCATCCTTATGGCCTACTCAAATGGTGACAATACAGTGCATGCATCCTTAATGATCAGCCATTGGCATGGGAAAAAAAGCAGAGGCGCCTTGAGCATATCATCGTGCTGTGCTGGCACAGGGACTCGCTGACAGCCCTATTCTGCATTTATAGCCACTGCAGCAATCCCAAAGTTGAGTTCCACCTTGTGGGCAGGTCACAAATCAGGGGGTTTACGGGCAGGTGGAATTTCAGCCAACCGAGCACTGGCTGTGTATGACCGTCTGAAATGGCTACAGACTCTCTTGGCCTGCTTTAGTATGTCTTGCAACCCTGGGAACATACTTAGGAGACGCTGCACTACCAAATTGAGGACATGTGCCATGTCTGATGTGCCTGAGACACAGTTTGCAGATAGCAACAGTGCGATCTGCTGCAGATGTGCTGAAAAAGGCCCAGACATGAGCTTTGGGGAGTGGGCCCGGGAGATTACAGCTGCAGAATGTGATGGAATAGGGTGGCTGCTCTCTACTCGTTCTTGACTTCGGCCTCCTTGAGGTTGTGTAGCCTCACCTTCAGTTTCCTCCTCGGCTCTATCTGGCACCCAAGTGGCATCAATGACATCATCATCCTCATCATCATCTCCATCTCCTCCATCATCATAATTACCACTGGAGACAACTTGGCAACACGCTGCGACTTGGGGAACATGAATGCCAATTTATCTGCCAGTGTTCCTCCCTCTCTCTAGGCTCATGTTCCTGTCATCTTCAACCACAGATCCAACATCTGAATTCAGTAATGGCTGGGCATCATCAATGAGCAAGTGGCTGACGCTGTAGTCAAATAACTCAGCTGACTCCTCAATGGTTGATGTTGGGGCTATGGCGGGAATAGATGTGGACAAGGAGGCAGGTTTATCTACTCTGGCAACTGCAAAGGACTGCACACTTGTCTCTGCTTGTGTGACAGAGGATGAGGAGGATGAGAAAGGCTTAATAAGCAAATCCACCACCTCCTCTGCTTGCTGTGGCTGGATAGCATGGGCAAACTCACTAAACAGAGGAAATGATGCCCTGTCTGAGGACTGACCACCATGTCCACCTTTGCCTGTGGACACATTTGTTGCTGGCCCCCTAACAGTGCCAAGTGAAAGTCTGCCTTTCCTTGTCCTCCCAGACATTATTGGGAGGGAGGGGGCGGTGCTTATAAGCAAATGTAAAGAAGAAGTTGAAATCTGTATGGCGTTAAACTGGTAGTAACACATGCAAAACTATATGGCATTAAACTGGCAGTAACGCACACAGAAGTAAATGGCGTTAAACTGGCATTAACACACACAGAACTATATGGTGTTAAACTGGTAGTAATGCACACAGAACTATATGGTGTTAAACTGGCAGTAACGCATGCAAAACTATATGGAATTAAACTGGCAGTAACGCACACAGAAGTAAATGGCATTAAACTTGCAGTAACACACACAGAATAAATGGCATTAAACTGACATTAACACACACAGAACTATATGGTGTTAAACTGGCAGTAACGCATGCAAAACTATATGGCGTTAAACTGGCAGTAACGCACGCAAAACTATATGGCGTTAAACTGGCAGTAACGCACGCAAAACTATATGGCATTGAACTGGCAGTAACGCACACCAAAATAAATGGTGTTAAACTGACAGTAATGCACACAGAACTATATGATGTTAAACTGGCAGTAACGCACGCAAAACTATATGTCATTAAACTGTCAGTAACGCATACAAAATGATAAGACTTTAAACTGGCAGTAACGCACGCAAAACTATATGGTGTTAAATTGGTAGTAACGCACACAGAAGTAAATGGCATTAAACTAGCAGTAATGCAATCAAATAGACAGTGTTCAACCGTCACTACACTGATGCTATCTGAACTGTCCCTACTCTAGCTATACACTAATGTAAAGATTACTGACAGGGTCTTACTACACTACACTGAAACTATATGAGCGGTACTCTACTCTACACTATTGTATGTGTGAATGACACAGTCTCATTACACTACAGTGAAACTATCTCAACTGCCCCTACTCCAGCTGCATACTATGCAAAGCTGAATGATGGTCCTCCTCATTACACTCGCACTATCCCTGGACTCACGCTAAACTAATATTCTACACTGACAATTGAAGCAAAATAGCACAGTAGAGCACATTAACTAACTGCTAGCACTGAACAGAGCCCTGTTCTATCTCTCTCCACACCAAAATCACACTGAAAATGGCTGCCATTTAAATAATAATTTTATACTGTGGGGCGGGAATGAGCCATGATTGGATAAAGTCATGATGGCAGTGTCCAATCATGACTCTGATAGTGCTCTGTGCCCCGATTGGCTGAAGCTTTCACTGCTTCAGCTAATCAGGGCTTGCAATGCACTGTTCAGCACCGCAATGCATTGTGCTCAGTTCAGGGGGCCGAACAAACAGTTAAACGACCCGTTTGTTTGGCTGTTCGACGAACGACCGAACAACAAAAGTTCAGCCCAAACTTATGCTCGGGCTGAACCGTTCGCCCATCCCTAATAGTCAGTACACCCGGTTATCAGTAGTTTAGAGATACCTTCTTAGTAGTTTAGTGATACCTTCTGCTGTTAGAATCTACTTCTAGTTCTCATCTTGTGTTCAGCAGCATGCAGTTTCTTTCATCAATGATCCCCTGTGATACCTTCAGCAAATTGGTTATCTTTATACCAGAGCTCTGATTACTACCTTTGCTTTGGCTAACTGAAATCCATGTCTACCAACACTCTGATCCTGTATAACCAGGATCTATATTTCTCAGCATCCTGACCAGCCTGTAGTAAGGTCCTATGGAAAGTCATAGGTGTAACATTTTATATTATGTCACAAAATGATGTGAGTACACAACAACAAATACAGTATCTGAAATAATAATTGTCTGTGCTGCAACATAGGAACTAATCAGGTTCAAACCTTCAATAGGAAAATGTGCAACCCATGTGCTAATTTAGATGCTTTCATAAATAAGTCTATAACTCTTATTCAGGTACTGTATGTTTTTGCAGAGGAATTGACAGTGTATAATACATTTCCCTTAGTTGATAATTTTGTTTCTTTATATTGCCTAGTTCAAATTAGTTCCTAATCTTGTTTTATATACTGTATGTATGTATTTTATTATTATTATTGTTACTATTATTATTATTTTCATACATGTGTTCTTTTTTTGAGCTGTTTCTCTCCTAATTTGCAAAAGTGACAAAAGTTTCCATGATTAATTAAGCTTTTTTGTATTTGAGGTGTGGAACCTTGCCTCAAAAGTTTAGGCAGCAACTGGGTGTGTTATGGATTGCTTGGTGGACAGATGTATTGAAGATTTTTAATTTTTTTCCCTCTGTTTGATCTGGAAATTGATATGTAGCGCTAAGCAAGGTCAATCCTCACTCATCATGTTACGGAAAAGTATGGTCATGAATATTGCTAGATATGATTAAATATTCAATTCCAATTAATGCCCGCAATCTCCTTTCATATTTGACTACAGACGTAACATGCCTATTTCTTGAATACCTACAGACACACTGGCTAAAGAAAGGGATCGTTTTCAGTATGATCATGCTAGTCTGATACATTTTTATGTTATTCAATCACCCCTGCTGTTTGTAAGCATTTTAGCTGTTTACAAATCCTAACTGCTCTGAAAGCAACAAGAAGAATATGGCAAGTATCAGAGGCAGCAGGCAGTTCATCATATTGATCCCAAAAAGCAGAACAAACAAAAGTATGTTGTCGAAAGGGACTGAATGTTAACTGAGTTGACTCAGTTAAAAGCATTGTAATCAAATATCAGGAATGGAAAGACCTAGGGTGCAAATATTCCAATAGGAAGACTTCCAAACTTTATTATGATGTCATATTACTATATGCAAAAATGATCAGTCTTCTATAATATATAGTCTATTCTAATTTCTTAAAGAATAGCTATAGTGATTTTGTTGTGTACATATTTTCTTCTTTTATTTATTATGGTTGGGACTAACAATGTAACACACGCACACCACACACACAAACACACACACACTGTTTTGCTAAACAAGTCTAAATAAAGCAGACTTTAACGGATTCATTTTTGTTTTTCAACGAGCGGGTTGAAAAAAAAAAAAAAAACAATTCCCCATCCACACATTTAAAGTGGATGGTTGAATCACTCCCGCTGAGCTATTGCATTCTGTCGGTGGGGAGCCTTTCCTACTGGGAGTATACAATGATCAGCATTGCCAGCTATAGTTGATAGCACTGATATTTGAGGAAAACCCAACAGGCTGATTGTACACAAGTCGATCGATAGATGACCTGTGTATCAACAGCTAGCCCATACATGGATCAACATTTGGCAAGTCCCTGTTGAACTGGCCAAATTTCAATCCATGTGTGACCGGCTTCAGTCTATAATGCATTTATGCACTGGGATCTTGGAACCAAAAATATGCAGTTTAATACTACTGCTGTATAAAATTATAGAAATTGTGTTCACTATTCTAATAACATAAAATATCTCTTTCCTAGAAAGTGTGTGATAGGGAATGAAATTGGCTCCATTGACGAAAGGCGAGGATTAAAGTAGGACTCCAACCAAAACATTTTCAGCTTTGAAAATTGTGGGGAAGATTGAGCCAGGATTTTAGTTGCTGTCTCTTTTTGGGCAGATTTCCTATTTTAATTGTAAGCAAGGAAATCTAATACGGGACACAAGAAAAAACTGACACATATGTTCTAGATAACACAACCATATGTGAATTAAAAGTCCTTCACAATTAGGGTTGAGCGAACCCGAACTGTAAAATTCGGGTTCGTACCAGACATTTGGATTTTTGGGTCCCGAACCCGAACAATTGTGTTCATCAGTCTTTCACATCACCCCCTTGCAAATCAGCCAAGCAGTCTGGGCCCCAAATCATGCAGCACACTCTTCTGCTTTTTGATGACTCTGTTAGCAGGGTTTCCCAGGGCCATCCACCTAGCCCTGCCACAGAAGGTGAAGAGATTGTGTGCACCGATGCCCAACCACTTCTGTTTCATGAGAGGACCATCGCAGCATGTCTTGGATGATGATGAAACAAAGGTGCCAACTGCTGCTGCTTTCGCAATTGTGCAGACCAACAAGGAAGGCAGGGTTGAAGACTGGGTGGAAGATGAAGTGGAGGACGATGAGGTCCTGGACCCCACATGGAATCAACGTCATGCAGGTGACCAGTGTAGTTTGGAGGAAGAGGTGGTGGTCACACAGAGCCATCAGCACAGCAGAAGAGGGAGCAGGGTGCAAAAGCGGAGTATCCGTCCCCTAGACAGTATGCCTGCTACTGCCCAACACAGCAAGGGACCGAGCACACCAAAGCCAGGTCCAAGGAGTTCCCTAGCATGGCAGTTCTTCAGACAATGTGCTGATGACAAGACACTAGTGGTTTGTATGCTGTGCATTTAGAGCCTGAAGCGAGGCATAAACATTCTCAACCTGAGCACAAGTTGCATGACCAGGCATCTAAGTGCAAAGCACAAGCTGCAGTGGAGTAGACACGTCAAAAACCAAGAAAGGTCTCTGGCTCCTCCTGCTTCCTTTTCTGCTGCAGTCTTGGCCTCTTCATCCACCTCTGTAGTGACAGTGGCACCTGCCAACCCGCAAACAGAGGATCTGCCAGCAACACTACCACCTGGGTCACCAACCATCTCCACAATGTCCCATGGAAGCGTTCAGCTCTCTATCTCCAAAACACTGGAGCGGAAGAGGAAGTACCCCTCTACCCACCTGTGATCCCTGGCCCTGAATTCCAGAATTTCAAAATTCCTCACTTTTGAAATGCTGTCATTCCGTCTGTTGGAGATGCAGAGTTTTAAAAGCCTGTTGGCATTGGCTGTCCCACAGTACATCGTGCCCAGCCGCCACTACTTTTCCAAACGAGCCATCCCTTCCCTGCACAACCAAGTGGGGGACAAAATTAGGTGTGCACTGCGCAACGCCATCTGTAGCAAGGTTCACCTAACTACGGATGCGTGGAGCAGTAAGCATGGTCAGGGACATTATATCTCCCTAACAGCACACTGGGTAAATGCAGTGGCGGCTGGGCCTGAGGCGGATAGCAGTTTGGCGCATGTCCTTCCACCACGGAGGATTGCAGGGTCCTTCAGTTTGCCTCCTGTTGCTAACTCCTCATACTCCGCTTCCTCATCCTCTACCGCTTCCTCATCCGTTCAGCATAACACCTTCACCAACAACTTCAGCACAGCCAGGGGTAAACGACAGCAGTCAGGTTTAAAACGTTCCTGTTTGGGGGAAAAACCCCATACCGCGCAGGAGTTGTGGAGGGACATCGAACAACAGACCAATGAGTGGTTGGTGGCAGTGAGCCTCAAGCCTGGCCTGGTGGTGTGTGATAATGGGCAAAATCTCATAGCAGTTCTGGGCCTAGCCGGTTTGACGCACATCCCTTGCCTGGCGCATGTGCTGAACTTGGTGGTCCAGAGGTTCCTTAAAAATGACCCCCATATGCCAGAGCTGCTGCAGAAAGTGCGGGACATCTGTGCGCACTTTCGGCATTCTCACCTTGCTGCTGCTTGCCTGTCAGAGCTGCAGCGTAACTTCGGCCTTCCCACTCACCGCCTGATATGTGACGTGCCCACAAGCTGGAACTCCACCTTGCACATGCTGGCCAGACTGTGCGAGCAGCAGCAGGCGATAGTGGAGTTTCAGCTGCAGCACGCACGCATGAGTCACTTTGTGGAACAGCACCACTTCACCACCAATAACTGGGCCACCATGCGAGACTTGTGTGCCTTGTTGCGCTGTTTTGAGTACTCCACCAACATGGCCAGTGCCGATGACGCCGTTCTCAGCATTACTATCCCAGTTCTATGCCTACTTGAAAAAACGATTCGGGCGATGATGGAAGAGGATGTGGCACAGGAGGAGGAGTAAGAGGGATCATTTCCAAGGCTTTCAGGGCAGTCAATCACAAGTGGCTATGAGGGTGGGTTCCTGCACCAACAAACGCCAGGTACACAATTGTCTGGCAGCAAGGGCACAGTTCTGGAGGATGACGAGGTGGAGGATGAAGAGGAGGAACCATGTTCACAGCAGGGTGGCACCCAGACCAGCTCATGGTCATCACTGGTGCGTGGCTGAAATTTTTAATTTCAAAGTATTTTATTTTTCCACTAGCTTATCCATTAAATTGAATAATTTTTTTCCAGAAAGGGAGTACTCTGGGGCATTTCCACCATATGTGTGGCATCGTGCTGTTGAGTTTCTGAAGTTCTTATTCACTTCCTGTACCTCTTCTTTGAAAAAGGGGGCCTCCAGCATATATTTTTTTCTTTTTATTTATTTTATGTTATTTTAAGTTATTTCCCTATCCATGTTTGTTTGCAGAGCACTTACCATGCTCTTAAGAATATTTTGTTGCCATTTGCAGCCCTCTAACCCTTTCCATTACTTTTTTAGAGCCATTTTAGTCCTCAAAAGTTCGGGTCCCTATTGACTTCAATGGGGTTTGGGTTCGGGATCAAGTTCGGGTCAAGTTCGGGTCCCAAACTCAAACTTTTTTCCGAAGTTTGGCCAAACCCGTCAAACCTGAACATCCAGGTGTCCGCTCAACTCTATTCACAAGGTGAACAAATACAAATAAAAACACCTGACAGAGTATTCCCTTTCTATCTACAAGTAAATCAAATAAAATTAAAGTTTTAGTTGGAGTTTTTAAACCATTTTTGGACACAGACAGTCCATTTCCATTATATACTCCACATTTGACCTTTTCAGTCATACTGGTACAAACATAGACTCTGGTCAGTAAATTTATATGAAAAATGTAGTACAATTAAGCCTATATCCTGAACTTGTGTCATTCTGTTGAAACATGAATCACTGACTATGCCTAAAAATGTGCACACTGGTTTATAAATGTTGTATGTGTGGCAGTGCATTATAGTTATAAAGTATCTGTTGCTGGAATCAATATGCATTTTTAGGTAAGAATTACATTATATAAGCCTAATAAAAAGTAAATGGTAAAAAAAGAACTTGATGGATGTAATAAGTGTATTTGAACTTTTTTTTTTACTAGGGATATTGATACATTTAAAGAGGACATCATTTAAAGCATTTATTAACCTAAAAAAATAAATTAAAAAAAAATAAAAAAAAATAAAAGACCCTATTATATTAAAGCATGAATAATAGCACAGCATTTGTGTTGTGTAATTTGGCCCCCTGTGTCACCTAAAAACCTGGCTGATCCTGCCTGGCTATGCCCTCCCCCCTGTAAACTGACCACAGTTAATCATGGCTTCTGAGCCCCGACACCATAGTCAGTTTACATGCCTCTGTCATCCACAGCTCTCCCCTCTACTCTCCCCCATCCTCTCCCCCTCTGTGCTCTCCTGTTTCCTCCTCCCTCCCCTCCCTGCCTGTCAGCTTTGTGTGTGAGAAGCCACTCCCCTCCCCTGTTCCAAGCAGTGCAAACATTACTACACACAAGCACTGCCACCCCACCGCTAGGTTAGCCTGTAGTATATAGTGTATGATGTTTTGTAAAATTCACCTTCTAAATAACCTATTCTTTCTCCCTGATCAGTGGTCACGTGACCGCCTGTCGCTCTTTTCCTCTGATTTATGTACTACAGAGGGAAATCACACGACCGCCCAGCAAATGTCAGAGGGAGATCTCGTGCCCTCCCTCTGTAGTACATACATTGGAGGACGAGAGCGGCGGTCGGTCGCATGACCGCTGACTGGGGAGAAGGAATAAGGTATTTAGAAGATGAATTTTACAGCATACACTATATACTATATGTTATCCTAGCAGAGGGGCTGGCAGTGATTGTGTGCATTGTCTTAACAACCCATTTAAGTCTCATATACAGTATATATTTTTTTCAATTTACTATAAAATATAAGATATATATGCCCTCACTAGTCATTACTACTTATCAGAGTAAGTCATAATCTTTAATAAATCAGACCGTATAGTAATTTGCTGAACACCCCTATAATGTTTTTTTTTTTTTTACAGAATTATCTTTCTATGAACATTTTAAAGTATGTACCTATTTAAGTTATATACACAAATACAGTTTTAATTTCACATGGGTGTTCAGGTTACAATGCTAACATTATTTTTAGTAATTTTCTAGATATGTAGTTCATACTGCTTTGTAAATTGTACTAGTGATTTATTATTTCCTGCCTTGAAAACACTGAGGCAAAAATCTTACTAATCTTCCTTCATGTGAAATGATTGTTTTTTGCATGCCTAGAGGTAACACTACTCAGGGCCATATTTTTCTACAATTTGATAAACACAAATGACTTCTGTAAAATTCCTAGAACAAAAATGATCCCCTAGAACAGATAAAAGTTATTTAAAAATGATCTTCCAATGTTTTAAAAAATAATTTTCTGCAGAAGGTTGTTTTCTAGAATGAGATTATTATGAAGTCAGGATGATTATGATCTAAAATATTACCACTGATCAAAGTGCAATTGAAAGCAGTGACAGATCCCCTTAAAGAGTTACCCTGAAAATTTTTTTTTTTTAAGTCAGCAGCTACAAATACTGCAGCTGCTGACTTTTAATAATCGGACACTCACCTGTCCCAGGGTCCAGCGATGTGGGTAAACTAAGCCCCGCTCATTCCCCCTCCTCTCGGCGGTGCTGGCATTCTAACCTTGGGCACCCAGCTGTGGCTTCACGGCCAGGCACCCACTGCGCATGCGTGAGCGGCGCCACGCGCCGTGATTGGCCCACGTGATTGGACCTGTCCCAGATGACTGACAGGAGGGAGGGGGAAGAGCTGAGCCCTTCCTGCGCCGAGGGTGACGTCATGTCATCAGCCCAGGCACTGAAGGAAGCAGACTACAAGGGCCCCCTCCTAGCAACAGGCATTTAAAGGTGAGTTAAAAAAAAAATCCAAATTTTTATTTTATTTATTTTTTTAGGAATTTTAATGATTTTATTTTTTTATGGAACACCACTATAACCACTTCAATACCTGGCACTCCTTCCTACCCAAGCAAATTTTCAGCTGTCGCTGTTTAAATTACAATTGTGTGGGCATGCTACACTGTACCCAACCAGAATTTGTATCATTTTGTTCACACAAATAGAGCTTTCATTTGGTGGTATCTGATCACCTCTGCGGTTTTTTTTTTTTGCTAAACAAATAAAAAAAGATTGAAAATTTAGAAAAAAATGTAAGTTTTGCTTTTGGTTCTGTTATAAAATGTAGTAAATAAGTATGTTTTCTCCTTCACTGATGGGCATTGGTAAGGCGGCACTGAAGGGCACTGATGAGGCAGCACCGATGAGGTGGCACCAATGAGTGGGCACTGACAGGAACTGACAATGGGCACTGATATGCGGCACTGATTGCCAATGGTAGGTGGCACTGATGGGCACTCATGGGTAGCACTGGTGGGCACTGATATGCGACACTGATGGGCACTGAAAGGCTGCAAAGATGGGTAATTATGGGTGGCACTGATAGGCAGCACTGCTGGGCACTGCTGGGCACTGATAGGCGGCACTGATAGGCACTAATGGGCATTGCTACGTGGCACTGATGGGCACTGATACGTGGCACTTATAGGCATCCCTGGTTGCACTGACAGTGGTAGGCATTGTGAGTGGGCACCGATTGGCAGTTCACTGGGCATTGATTGGCAGCTGCCTTGGCACAGATGTGCATTTCCCTGGTGGTCTAGGGGGGCATACCTGGTGGTCCAGTGTGGATGGCCATCCTGGTGGTCCTGGGCAGCATGATGGTGGTTCTGGGCAGGATACAAGGGGGGCTGTGGTGATAAACAATCAGCACGGACCCCCCCTGTCAGGAGAGCAGCTGATTGGCTCTCCTCTACTCACGTCTGTCAGACACGAGTGAGGAAACGCCAATCAATGGCTCTCCCTGTTTACATCGTGATCAGTTGTGATTGGACATGATCACATGGTAAAGAACCTTCGTCGGGGGCTCTTTATCGAGATCAGTGTAGCGGTGTGTCAGACTGTCAGACTGACACACTGCACCACCAATCACCAGGATGCACGCCACCATGGGCGCGCGGCAGCTGTTATCCTGCTGGACGTCATATGATGCCTAGTCAGGATAACTGAACCACCGCCCGGCCGCCATTCTGAACTTTGAACATAGAACTGTTCAATCCATCATCCGAAAATGGAAAAAGCATGGCAAAACTGCAAACCTACCAAGACATGGCCATCCACTTAAACTGACAGGCTGGAGAACATTAATCAGAGAAGCAGCCAAGAGGTCCATGGCAACTCTGGAGAAGCTGAACAAATCCACAACTCAGGTGAGAGAATCTGTCCACAGGGCAACTATTAATCATGCACTCCACAAATATGGCCTTTATGGAAGAGAGAAGGCATGTGGGGGACACAGCAAACATGTGGAAGGAGGTGCTCTGCTCAGATGAGACCAAAATGTAACTTTTTGGCCTGAAAGCAAAATGCTATGTGTGGCAGAAAACTAACACTGCACATCAATCAGAACACACCATCCCCACTGTGAAACATGGTGGTGGCAGCATTATTTTGTGGGCATGTTTTTCTTCAGCTGGTCAGAGTCGATGGGAGGATGTATGGAGCTAAATACAGGGCAATCTTGAAAGAAAACCTGTTAGGCCGCGTACACACGGGCGGACTGTTCGCCCAACTTTGTCCGCTGAACAGTGTTTCAGCGGACAGTCCGCTCGTGTGTGGGCTTCAGCGGACAGTTTCAGCGGACAGTCTGACGAACAAAGTTTTTCGGAATTCCCGTAAGACAGTCCGCTGAAACTTGGTTTGAGCGGACAGTCCGCTCGTGTGTAGGCTTGTTCGTCAAACTAAGTTCCGCGCATGCTCAGAAAGGATTTACACGCTGAAGGTTGCATTGCAGTGTATAGGACGTCGTTTTTCTAGTCCCGTCGTACGTGCCGTTCACGTCATCGCACACGCTTTCAGCGGACTGTTCGTTCATCGTGTGTGGTCAAGTCCGCTCATGCAAATTTTGAGCGGACTGTTTGTCGGATTGTTTGACAAACTAAGTTGGGCGAACAGTGTGTACGCGGCCTTAGAGTCTGCAAAATACTTAAGACTGGTGCGGAGGTTCACCTTCCAGTAGGACAACAACCCAGACCATACAGCCATAGCTACAATGGAATGGTTAAGATCAAAGCATATTCATGTGGTAGAGTGGCCTATTCAAAGTCCAGACCTGAATCTAATTGAGAATCCAATCTGATAGAGCTTGAGATATTTTGCAAAGAAGAATGGGCAAACATGTCACTCTCTAGATGTGCAAAGCTAGTAGAGACAGGGCTTTTTTTTCTCAGGGAATAGGTGCTGGAACTCCCCCCCCCCCCCCCCCGAGTCACTTCTTGTCTCCGCCCCCTACCCACCTCCCAGGACTGACTCATTTAGAGAATACAGAGAAAAGTATCATTATGCCGTGCTAAGTAATTTGTTTGGAATTCGGTAATAACAAGAAAAGCAGTAAAATAGATCCCCAGCAGCAAGCAGTAATATACCCCTCAGCAACATAGGACCCCTGCAACAAAATATCACCTCAGCAACAAAAGAACCAACCCCCCCCCCCCCCCCGCAGCAAGAACAGATCCCACAGAAGCCAGCATCAATAAACAAACCAGCAGCCAGCAACAATAGATCCCACACCAGTAACATTAGACCTACCCAGCAATAATAGGCCACCACACAAAAATAGACTCCCTCCAGTAACAATAAATCCCCCCAGCAGCCAGCATCAGTAGACCCTCCAGAACCTTTTGCCATTACATACATTTAGTGCTGGAGGTGCTGGAACTGCATTCCCTCGTGTTCCCACTGAAAAAAGCCCTGGGTAGAGACATACCTATAAAGGCAGCTGTAATTGCAGAAAAAGGTGGTTCTACAAAGTATTGACTCAGGGGGGCTGAATACAAATGCACACCACACTTTTCACATATTTATGTGTAAGACATTTTGAAAAACATTTATCATTTTGCTTCCACTTCACAATTATGTGCCACTTTGTGTTGAACTATCACATAAAATCCAAATTTTTGGTAGCATGACAAAATGTGAAAAATGTCAAGGGGTGTGAATACTTTTTCAAGGCACTGTATATGCAAAAACAATACAAAATGTATGCATCATAGCCTACTCTTTCATAGTCATTTAGATAATGAAACGTTATGTAATTATATTTTTTGGGAAAATGTAATGTCTGGCTCCAAAATGTTGTGTGTATATGACAATGGTTCCCAATTCTAAAACTAGCTGAGCAAGCTAGAGTTAAATGTTGAGGTAACATTTTCCAATTATACATATACTTGATAATAGATTCAGTTAACACATGCAATGCAAATTTCATGCAGGGTCACAAGAAAATAACCAGGGAAATGTTATTTATACCAGCCACACTCTGCAGTTTGAGGTTGGCACAGTTCAAGTAAAGAATTAATGATGAACTTCCTGAAGACAGTAACAGGACGATCCTGCAGCTCTCTTCAGTATAGCACAAAGAATATTAAAGTGGTTGTAAACCCTTACATATACCTAGGGAAGTAACTGGCTTTCGATGATACACAGAGATGAAACAAATCCTTCTACATAAGTTACACATGTTTATCTGCAGTCTTCTTTTCTCTACATCTGTTCAAAGTGTAGAATATATATAAAGCTTGTCTGAGAACTCAGACAAGCAAGCTGAGATTACACTGTGCAGAACTCAGTGAGCAGAGTTATGAGAGTTGATTGGAGGGCAGAGACACCCCTCCACACAGCTCACAGGAACATAACCATGGCTGTCAATTAGCTAGAAGTCCCACCCTTGTCACCATTTTTCTCTTGGTGTCAAGAAAGCTTGTCAGAAGTGATTTATGCTGATAGCAAAGGAATGAAGTAACAGACAGAAATTACTCTTAGGGCTCTGGGTTTAGAGAAGTACACACTATAGAAGGATATGCTTTGTTCATATTTCATGTCTGAGGTTTCCAACCACTTTAAATACAAGAGAAAGACCAAAAAGAGATAGGTCAGCAATCTTGGGTTTTGGGTGCATTATGAACAGCCATGTATTGTAGTAATAAGTGTTAAGCTGGCCATAGATGATTCATTTTTTTCATTCAACCAAAAAAAAAAAATGAACATATTCCTCCATCCACACAAGCAAAGTGGATGGAGGTAGTATTTTGAATAGCACCCACTGATTGACAAAAGTTTTCCAACATTCACGCTCAACAGAAGTAAATCTAACAACCTGCTTCTGTTGAGCAGGAACGCCATGAATCACAATTCTGCCAGTTCCTGTTCAACAGGACACATTTTAAACTATCTATGGCCAGTTTAAGCCGGAACATGGGCAGTGGCAAAGTTTTTGGACTGCTGTGCTGCATTCAACTCCCTCCAGTCCATGGCAGCTGTCAAACTAAATGGCTGTGATGGGTGACCATAGAGCATTCTACGTCAGAGCTCACTCAGAGCTATGTGAGACCGAGGGGCGTGAGTGGCACAATAATTTTTATAATGGACCATTATTTGAACCTTAACCACTTAAGGACCGTCCACCACATATATACTGTGGTAGGGCGGCCCGATTGCAGGAAACAACGTACCCATTAGGGAGCTGATGCGCAGATATGGCCTCCACAATGTCCTCCGGTCATCTGCAATCGCCCCTCAGAGAAGCAGAATGGGGATCTGCTTTTGTAAACAAAGCAGAACCCTACTTTGACAGGGGAGTACAGAGAGATTGTCTGTTCATATTGATCAGGAACAGCAATCTCTCTGTGCTCCCAGTCAGTCCACTCCCCCCCACAGTTAGAAAGCACCTCCCTAGGACACATTTAACCCCTTGATCAACCCCTAGTGTTAACCCCTTCCCTGCCAGTGTCATTTATACAGTGATCAGTGCATATTTTTAGCTCTGATCATTGTAAAAATAGAAGAATATATAATGGCTTAAACTGATGAATACATTTGTTTTTTTTGTTTTTTTTTATTGGATATGTATTATAGCAAAAAGTAAAAAATATATTTTTTTTCAAAATTGTCAGTCATTTTTTGTTTATAGCGCAAAAAATAAAAACCGCAGAGGTGATGTAATACCACAAAAAGAAAGCTCTATTTGGGGGAGAAAAAAACTATACCAATTTCATTTGGGCTTTGAGCACCCGCACAATTGTCAGTTAAAATAACGCAGTGCCATATCGCAAAAAATGGCCTGGTCATTAAGGGGGTAAATCCTTCCAGGGCTGAACTGGTTAAAAAACTATGTAACCTGGGGGACAGGTAACAGGTACAAAGCTCCCTGGAAGGGGCAGTCTTTCAGGCACAGATACCAAATCCAGTGAGAAAGTGACAAACAGTGCAGTGTTTATTTGTGTTATATACAAGTCTATATATAGATGCTGTACAGTGTTCCAGAAAACAAATAGGAACAAAATAGAAAAACAAAAACCTACCCATGTCTCGGCACTAACTATACAATATATACAGGCCCTAACTACTAGGCTGAGCAAGCCTACAACTTGTCAGCTTCCACAGATACAGTTTAACAGTTTTTTACCAACTTTTCGCTCTCACAGACCAGTGTTGTCTTTGTTTCCGAGGTCGAGAGCACTGGCTGTCTGTTACAGGTGAGTTTAAATTGGCCTGGGGGAGAGGACCAAGATTTGAACTGGACCATGGATCAGAGATACCTGAACGTGTATGAGAGGAGCCTGGGAGACATATGAACCCTGTACAGGACTTTCCAGCTCTCTCTGGGACACTCTGCTACAACTACGGAATCGGGGGGCTTCAGTAGGGATGAGCCGAACACCCCCCCGGTTCGGTTCGCACCAGAACTTGCGAACGACCCCCGCGTTCGGTACGAACGTTAGAACCCCATTGAAGTCTATGGGACTCGAACGTTCGAATTGGAAAGTGCTAATTTTAACGGCTAATATGCAAGATAGTGTCCTAAAAAGGGTTTGGCGACCTGCCTCCTGCCTCAGGGGACATGGGTCACTGCAAAAAAAAGTTTTAAAAACTACCGTTTTGGTGGGAGTACTGATTTTAATGACGATTAAAGTGAAAAAAAAAAAGTGAAATATTCCTTTAAATATGGTGCCTGGTGGGTGTCTGTAGTATGCCTGTGAAGTGCCACGTGTTTCCCGTGTTTAGAACAGTCCCTGCACAAAATGACATTAAGCGGAAATAACACCATTTAAAACTGCTTGCGGTTTTAATGTTATATCTGGTTCCTGCAATATGGTTGAAAATCATTCAGAAAAATGGCATGGGTAGCCTTCCCTGCCCATTACCAGCCTATTTGGGTCTTGTACGCATATTAAGGGGAACCCTGTACCCATATTAAAAAAAGGAAATGCGTGTGGCCCCCAGGCCCTATATACTCAGAACAGCAGTATACAGGCGGTGCAAACAAGACTGGGACTGTGTAGGTTTGTTGTGTTAAGTTGAATCTGTTTGTAATTTTCAACTGGTACATTTTTAAAGTGTAGCTCCAGTCAAAAAAAATATTTTTAAGCTTTTTGGAAAACATAGGGAAGGGTTATCACCCCTGTATAATTTGTTTTGTCGTCCATCTTTTTTCATCTCACTTGCTGTTGTCTCCTTCCGTTTGCAAGTAGGAGATGTTTGTAAGTTGGATGTTTGAAAGTAGGGGCCTGCCCTATATGCTCTGCAGAAATGGCGGAACAAGGTGTTGGTTTTGCAACAACATTGTAAGCCCTCAAAGTGACTCTTGGTGGGCGCTGGAGCGCCCTGCTGTGAAGGATTATATCAAGAATTGTAATTACATGCCATTGTTGAACAGTGGTAGAAAAATTGACCTTTGGTGGTTGTGGTGCTGGTGCCACAACACTATAAGTCCTCACAGTTACTCTGGGTGGGCACAGGAAGGGGCCCTCCTGTGAAATATTATATCAAGAATTGTAATTACATGTCCCTGTTAAACAGGGGCAGAAAAATTGGGCCTTAGGCACTGGTGCCATCACACTGCAACCTCTGCCATACACTATAGTTTTATTGCAGGAATTAGCCCTGCTGCAAAGCCTTGCATCAAAAATTGTACTTAAACGCCCCTGTTAAACAGGGGCAGAAAAATTGGGCCTTAGGCACTGGTGCCATCACACTGCAACCTCTGCCATATACTCTAGTTTTATTGCAGGAATTAGCCCTGCTGCAAAGCATTGCATCAAAAATTGTACTTAAACGCCCCTGTTAAACAGGGGCAGAAAAATTGGGCCTTAGGCACTGGTGCCATCACACTGCAACCTCTGCCATATACTCTAGTTTTTTTGCAGGAATTAGCCCTGCTGCAAAGCATTGCATCAAAAATTTTACTTAAACGCCCCTGTTAAACAGGGGCAGAAAAATTGGGCCTTAGGCACTGGTGCCATCACACTGCAACCTCTGCCATATACTCTAGTTTTTTTGCAGGAATTAGCCCTGCTGCAAAGCATTGCATCAAAAATTTTACTTAAACGCCCCTGTTAAACAGGGGCAGAAAAATTGGGCCTTAGGCACTGGTGCCATCACAGTGCAACCTCTGCCATACACTCTAGTTTTATTGCAGGAATTAGCCCTGCTGCAAAGCATTGCATCAAAAATTGTACTTAAACGCCCCTGTTAAACAGGGGCAGAAAAATTGGGCCTTAGGCACTGGTGCCATCACACTGCAACCTCTGCCATACACTCTAGTTTTTTTGCAGGAATTAGCCCTGCTGCAAAGCATTGCATCAAAAATTGTACTTAAACGCCCCTGTTAAACAGGGGCAGAAAAATTGGGCCTTAGGCACTGGTGCCATCACACTGCAACCTCTGCCATACACTCTAGTTTTTTTGCAGGAATTAGCCCTGCTGCAAAGCATTGCATCAAAAATTGTACTTAAACGCCCCTGTTAAACAGGGGCAGAAAAATTGGGCTGCTGGCATCACCCAGAACCAAAAATGTTCTTCCAACATATCAGCGGAGGAGGAAGAGGATAGACAATCAACATAACAGGACAGTCACTCAGCATCAGCATAGGCAGTCTTGAAGGGATGTGGTATTTCAAAAAAAATTATTCGGTTACATCAGCTTCAGGTGCTTGGTAGCTGTGGGTGATCCAAGACTGATTCATCTTGATGAAGGTCAGTCGATCAACTGATTCGGTGGACAGGCGCACCCTGTGATCGGTAACGAAGCCACCAGCAGCACTGAAGGTGCGTTCCGAAAGAACGCTGGATGCAGGACAGGCCAGTAGCTCAATTGCATACTGTGCAAGCTCTGGCCAGTGATCCATCCTCAAGACCCAGTAAGCCAGAGGATTTTCAGTGGGAAAGGTGTCCAAGTCTGACCTTGCCCCTAGGTATTCCTGCACCATGTAAATTAGACGCTGGCGATGGGTGCTGGAACCAATCATACCTTGGGGCTGCGGACTAAAAAATTGTCTGAAAGCATCAGTCAGACGGCCACCTTCTCCACCGCTCCTTCTGACTGATGCCTCAGCAACACGTTGTCCAGGACCAGGAGTTTGTGACCTCCCAGTCTCTGGGAACGCGTTGCACAGAGCTTTCTGCAAGGCCTCCCGGAGATGTCTCATCCTCTGCTCCCTCTGCGATGGCAAGATAAGGTCGGCAACCTTACCCTTGTACCGTGGATCAAGGAGAGTGGCCAGCCAGTAATGGTCCCTCTCCTTGATCCGAAGAATACGAGGATCCTTCCGCAGGCTTTGCAGGATCAGGGAGGCCATGCAGCGTAGGTTAGCTGAGGCATTCGGTCCGGAGTCCTCTGGGTCACTAAGGACAACATGATCCGCAGCTACCTCCTCCCAGCCACGTACAAGTCCACGTGTTTCTTGGGACTGTAAATCATCCCTATAAGACTGCTGCTGCTGATGCTGAGTGCCAGCCTCCACCTCCATGCTGACACAATCATCCTCCTCCTCCTCTTCCTCCTCCTCACCCTCTTCCTGTGTGATGGGTGGCACAGCAGGAACACTGTCTGGATAAAGGGGGCCTTGAGAGGCAAGGAAGTCCTCCTCTTCCTGCCTCTGTTCTGCCTCAAGTGCCCTGTCCATTATTCCACGCAGCGTATGCTCCAAGAGGTGGACAAGAGGTATAGTGTCACTGATGCATGCACTGTCACTGCTCACCATCCTTGTGGCCTCCTCAAACGGTGACAGGACAGTGCATGCATCCCTGATCATGCCCCACTGGCGTGGTGAGAAAAAACCAAGCTCTCCTGACCCTGTCCTGGTGCCGTAGTCGCACAGGTACTCATTGATGGCCCTCTGCTGCGTGTGCAGCCGCTGCAGCATGGCCAATGTTGAGTTCCATCTGGTGGGCATGTCACATATAAGGCGGTTCTTGGGCAGGTTCAACTCCTTTTGGAGCTCAGCCAGCCGAGCACAGGCATTAAATGATCGGCGGAAATGCACACAGACTCTCCTGGCCTGTTTCAGGACATCCTGTAAGCCGGGGTACCTGCCCAAGAACCGCTGCACCACCAGGTTAAGGACGTGAGCTACACAGGGCACATGGGTCAGTTGTCCCTGTCGGAGGGCGGAGAGGAGGTTGGTGCCATTGTCACAAACCACTATTCCTGGCTTAAGCTGGCGTGGCGTCAACCACCTCTCGGCCTGCCCCTGCAGAGCTGACAAAACATCCGCCCCAGTGTGGCTCCTGTCCCCCAAACAAACCAGCGCAAGCACGGCATGGCATCGTTTTGCCTGCGTACTTGCGTAGCCCCTGCAACGCCTACGGAGCACCGCTGGTTCTGAGGACAGAGCACTGGAAGAGGCCATGGAGGAAGAAGAAGAGGAGGGGGTGGAGGAGAGAGGTGTGTCACAACCAATAGTAGCATTTTGGAGGCGTGGTGGCGGAACAACCTCCAATACTACTGCACCTTGTCCTGCATCCTTCCCAGCAGCCAGAAGAGTGACCCAATGGGCCGTGAAAGACAGGTAACGTCCCTGTCCATGCCTGCTGGACCATGAGTCAGCGGTAATATGCACCTTACCGCTGACCGCCCTGTCCAGCGAGGCAAGGACATTGCCTTCCACATGCCGGTAGAGAGCCGGAATTGCCTTCCGTGAGAAAAAGTGGCGTTTGGGGACCTGCCACTGAGGAACCGCACATTGTACAAACTCACGGAAGGGGGCCAAGTCTACCAACTGAAAAGGCAGCAGTTGAAGTGCTAGCAATTTAGCCAAGCTAGCATTCAACCGCTGGGCATGTGGATAGCTGGGAGTAAATTTCTTCCGCCGGTCCAGCAGCTGGGGCAGGGACATTTGTCTGCTATAATCGGACGTGGATGTACCACTAGCAGAGTTCCCGGAAGCACTTGGCTGTGACACACCTAATTCTACACCTTCATTCCTCTCAGAGCAGGTTTCAGAGAGGACTGAAGGTCTAGTGGGGTTGGAGATGCCAGCTGATGAGGAGCAAGGAGAGGTCCGCTTTGTTCTTTGGTGTGGGTCTTTGAGGTATGCTTGCCAACGAGCTGCATGGCAGGTCAACATATGTCTGGTCAAGCATGTGGTGCCCAAGCGGCTGATGTTTTGGCCACGTGAGATACGCTTGAGACATATGTTGCAAATAGCAGCGGTGCGATCTGATGCACTCGTCTCAAAAAAGGCCCACACCAAAGAACTTTTAGAATAACGCGCAGAGGAAGCGCTCTGCGCAGAGGAAGCGCTCTGCGCAGGCGGAGCTCTGCGGTGTGATTCAGTCGGTGTGCTGCCCCTAAGCTGGCCCCCGGAGGGCATCCTGCCTCGTTGGACATGTGCCTCCTCCTCCTCCCTCCTTCCAGGCACCCACGTGGAGTCAGTGCCCTCATCATCCCCTCCCTCTTCATCGCTGTAGCAAACCTGGCAGTATGCTGCAGCTTGTGGAACATGACTGCCAGATTGCTGTCCTTCTTGAGCATCCCCTCTCTCTGTGCTCACGCTACTGCCTTCCTCTAGCTGAGTGTCATCATCAGAGCCCACCAAACACTGGGCATCCTCCTGGAGCATGTACCCAACACTGTGCTCAAAGAGTTCAGGAGACTCCTCAGGAGGACGTGGTGGGTCTAGGGAAGGAGTCACTGATGATGACATTGAGAGGAGGGACGACGATGTGTTGGCAGCTGCTTTTCTACTACCCTGAGACTGGGTGAGAGAGGATGAGGAGGATGAAGAGGGCTTGGTCATCCACTCTACCAAGTCGTTGGCATGTTGCGGTTCAACATGTCCAGCTGCAGAAAAGAAGGACAAGCATGTCCCATGGCCACGTGCTGATGACAATGCACCGCGTCCACGACCAGCACTGTTGTCTCTAGACACAGAGCCTGCTTGCCCTCTTTTATCGGCTCGCGCCTGTCTGCCTCTCCTTGCTGGCCTTCCAGACATGGTAATGGCCTGAAGGGAGTTGGGTAAAACAGTAGTTGGGTAGTTTATATTGTGCTGGAGGCACACAACACCCACTAACTCCTGCTGATGCCTTTTTTATAGAACAGCAGAGTTAAAGGGGTATATACAGATGTATACTGTGCTGTGCTGGAAGCACACACAACTTCCAATAACTCCAGCAAATGACAATCGGGCCCAAATAGAGAACAGCTATGTAGGTGGATAATAGCGGTATGTACTGGGTACAGAGCAGGCACACAGCACGCACTATATCCTGAGTGACACTACTGACTGCAAGCTCTATTGTTAAAGATGGACCACTAGCTATATAGGTGAGGTGAATATCACGGTGTATACTGCGGTCAGGGCACGCAGACAATAACCAGAAAACAGCAGAGTTAAAGGGGTATATACAGATGTATACTGTGCTGTGCTGGAAGCACACACAACTTCCAATAACTCCAGCAAATGACAATCGGGCCCAAATAGAGAACAGCTATGTAGGTGGATAATAGCGGTATGTACTGGGTACAGAGCAGGCACACAGCACGCACTATCTCCTGAGTGACACTACTGACTGCAAGCTCTATTGTTAAAGATGGACCACTAGCTATATAGGTGAGGTGAATATCACGGTGTATACTGCGGTCAGGGCACGCAGACAATAACAAGAAAACAGCAGAGTTAAAGGGGTATATACAGATGTATACTGTGCTGTGCTGGAAGCACACACAACTTCCAATAACTCCAGCAGATGTCAATCGGGCCCAAATAGAGAACAGCTATGTAGGTGGATAATAGCGGTATGTACTGGGTACAGAGCAGGCACACAGCACGCACTATCTCCTGAGTGACACTGCTGACTGCAAGCTCTATTGTTAAAGATGGACCACTAGCTATATAGGTGAGGTGAATATCACGGTGTATACTGCGGTCAGGGCACGCAGACAATAACCAGAAAACAGCAGAGTTAAAGGGGTATATACAGATGTATACTGTGCTGTGCTGGAAGCACACACAACTTCCAATAACTCCAGCAGATGTCAATCGGGCCCAAATAGAGAACAGCTATGTAGGTGGATAATAGCGGTATGTACTGGGTACAGAGCAGGCACACAGCACGCACTAACACTACTGACTGCAAGCTCTATTATTAAAGCTAGATCACTAGCTATATAGGTGAGGTGAATATAGTGGTGTATACTGCGGTCAGGGCACAGACAGTAACCACTACACAAGAGCAAAATAGTAAATCAGCCAAAAACGATTGGTGTGTAACTGTGTTGAAGGTACACAGAACACCCACTGCTTCAGATGCTAACAAACACTACACGAGGCCGCCTGAAAGGCAGCTTTATATAGTGTGGGGCGTGCACTACACAGTCTGAGCTATGATTGGCCACAGGCAGGATGCCTGTGGCCAACCATTGCTCTCCTCGCTACTGGTGCTGCGATTGACCAAGCATGCGGGGTCACAGTGCATGCTTGGCCAATCGTGAGACAGCAATGCATTGCGCCATCGCAGTGCATTGTGGGCCACACGAATTTTGCCGCGAACGGCCCAAACGTTCGGAATTCGGCGAACGCACGAACGACCGATGTTCGAGTCGAACATGCGTTCGACTCGAACACGAAGCTCATCCCTAGGCTTCAGTAATCAAAACTGCAGTGTTTATCCTCATTAGGCTTGTGCAATTCGTTTCGTAACTAATCGAAATTCGGCCGAATTTTGCATCTTTCGGGCATTCGGATGCATCCGAATGTCCGAATAAAAAAATAACAAATTACAACGAATACGAAAGAAATATAACAAATGAATTCGAATGAATTCGACATGATTCGAAATTATTTCAACCGCATTCGAAATTATTTCAACATGATTCGACATTATTTCAACTGCATTCGAAATGGTTTCAACATGATTCGACATTATTTCAACCGCATTCGAAAATATTTTGTGACCCGCAAAATGTTATTAGTTATTAGAGCAGAGAATGACATTTTGCAACCCGATTTTGGGGCCACATATCTCGGGGTCACTTATAGCTAGAAACCCCAAATTTGGTATGCAAACACAATAGTACTAGCACTACAACATATCCAATTTGGAGTTTCTAGCACCAAGTGACCCCGAGATACATGGCCCTAAAGTCGGGTCACAAAATATTTTCGAATGTGGTTGAAATAATGTCCAATCATGTTGAAATCATTTCGAATCCGGTAGAAATATTTTCGAATTTGGTTGAAATAATTTCGAATGTGGCCGATTTTTCGAATTCGGTAGAAAACTAAACGAAATCCGAAAATGAATTTAAGGAAGTTAACGAATATAACTAAACGAAATTAATGAATTAACGAATTAAAAAGAAACGAAACTAAACAAATTTTTTCCTTTTGCACATGTCTAATCCTCATGACACATCACAGGAAGCACCTGCATAGTTAACAGAGGACAGAATTAAAATTAGACTTGGGAAACTTAACATTAATAAATCACCGGGACCAGATGGCTTGCATCCGAGGGTACTTAGGGAGCTCAGTCAAGTAATTACCAGTCCATTGTTCCTAATTTTTACTGACAGTCTACTGACTGGAATGGTACCAGCTGATTGGAGAAAAGCCAATGTAGCACCAATAGTTAAAAAGGGCCCAAAATACATCCCTGGGAATTACAGACCAGTTAGCCTAACATCAATAGTATGTAAACTCTTGGAGGGGGTGATAAGGGACTATATACAAGATTTTAGTAATGAGTATCATTAGCAGTAATCAGCATGGATTCATGAAGAATCAGTATTGCCAAACCAATCTATTAACCTCCTATGAGGAGGTGAGTTGCCATCTAGATAAAGGAAGGCCCATAGTTGTGGTGTATCTGGATTTTGCAAAAGCATTTGACACAGTTCCCCATAAATGTTTACTGTCCAAAATAAGGTCCGTTGGCATGGACACTAAGGTGACTACATGGATTTAAAACTGGCTACAACGGTGAGTTCAGAGGGTGGTGATAAATGGGGAGTACTCGGAATGGTCAGGGGTGGGGTTCCCCAGGGTTCTGTGCTGGGACCGATCCTGTTTAATTTGCTCATAAACAATCTAGAGGATGGAGTAATCAGTTCAATCTCTGTATTTGTGGATGGTACTAAGCTAAGAAGGGCAGTAACTTCTGCGCAGGATGTGGAAACCTTGCAAAAAGATCTGAACAAATTAATGGGGTGGGCAACTACATGGCAAATGAGGTTCAATGCAGAAACATGTAAAATAATGCATTTGGGTGGCAAAAATAGGAATGCAATCTATACACTGGGGGGAGAACCTCTGGGGGAATTTAGGATGAAAAGGGACCTGGGGGTCCTAGTAGATGATAGGCTCAGCAGTGGCATGCAATGCCAAACTGCTGCTAACAAAGCAAACAGAATATTGGCATGCATTAAAAAGCGGAACAACTCCAGAGATAAAACTATAATTCTCCCACTCTACAAGACTCTTGTCTGGTTGCACCTAGAGTGTGCTATTCAGTTCTAGGCCTCAGTCCTCAGGAAGGATGTACTGGAATTGTTTAAGAGTTTAAATAAGGGCAACAAAGCTAAGGGTCTGGAGGATATTAGTTATTAGGAAAGGTTGCGAGCACTGAACTTATTCTCTCTGGAGAAGAGACACTTGAGAGGGGATATGATTTCAATTTACAAATACCATACTGGTGACTCCACAATAGGGATAAAACATTTTCGTGGAAGGGAGTTTAACAAGACACGTGGCCACTCATTAAAATTAGAAGAAAAGAGGTTTAACCTTAAACTATGTAAAGGGTTCTTTACTGTAAGAGCGGCAAGGATGTGGAATTCCCTTCCACAGGCAGTGGTCTCAGCTGGGGGCATCAATAGTTTCAAGAAACTGTTAGATAAGCACCTGAACAACCACAACATACAGGGATATACAAGGTAATACTGATATCTAATCACACACATAGGTTTGACTTGATGGACTTTTTTTGACCTCACCTACTATGTAACTATGTAACTATCATGGTTTAGGTCATTTTTATTTACAGATTTTTTTAAAAGTAGTTTTTGCTTTAAGAATACTGAAAGCTGCTGACAAGTAGGGATGAGCCGCAGGGGACATGTATCAATGCAAAAAAAAGTTTTAAAAACTGACGTTTTTTTTCGAGAGCAGTGATTTTAATAATGTGAAACAATAAAAGTGAAATATTCCTTTAAATTTTGTACTTGGGGGGTGTCTATAGTATAAGAACTGTCACCTGCGAGGTGACAGTTCTGTAATACAGTTTCTGTATTGCGGGGACCTGACAATTCATTATAGCCATGAGTAGTTTTAAATTACTTTTTTTTCATTTAGAAATGTCATTTTGTGCAGGGACTGTTCTGAACAAGGGAAAATGCACCACTTTACAGGCATGCTATAGACATCCTCCATGTTCGAAATTTAAAGGAATATTTCACTTTTATTGTTTAACTTTAAGCACTATTAAAATCACTGCTCCCGAAAAAACATCAGTTTTTAACCACATACCGACCAGCCGCCGCAGTTGTACTGCGACAACATGGTTTGGCTTTGCAAATGGCCATTATGCTACGTCGGTAGTATAAACGGCCACTAGGGGGTGCACGCCTACCCCCGCTCGCTCCCCAAGTTTATGTGAGTGCCTGACGGTCTCTATCGCCGCTGGGCTCCCGCGATTGCTCGGGGCACACAGAGAATCGGGAACTGTGTGTGTAAATACACAGTTTCCAGTTCTCTGATCAGTGAACTGAGCAGTGAACTGACAGATCGTCTGTTCATACAGAGTATGAACAGTGATCTGTTAGTTTCCCTGTACAGTCCCACCCCCCCTTCAGTTAAAACACATACTAGGATACATATTAACCCCTTCAATGCCCCCTAGTGTTAACCCCTTCACTGCCAGTGACATTTTTACAGTAATCGATGCAATTTTAATCACACTGATCGCTGTATTAATGCCAATGGTCCAAAAAATGTGTCAAAATTGTCCGACATGTCCACTATAATGTCGCAGTCACGATAAAAATCGCTGATCGCCGCCATTACTAGTAAAAAAAATATTAATAAAAATGCTATAAAACTATCCCCTATTTTTTAGACGCTATAACTTTTGTGCAAACCAATCAATATGCGCTTATTGCGAATTTTGTTTTACTAAAAATATGTAGAAGAATACGTATTGGCCTAAACTGAGGAAAAAAAAGGTTTTTTATACATTTCTTGGGGATATTTATTATAGCAAAAAGTTAAACATAATGCGTTTTTTTTCAACATTTTTCGCTATTTTTTTGTTTATTTTATTTTATTTTTTTTATTTTATTTTTTTTGCCATCTCAGTAAGTTACTTTGTACTGATGGATTCTAATCAGCTTGACGCTCAGAATCCCTCTTATTCTACTTAACATCATTGTGGCAATCTTTCTTTTTCTTTCCTTTCTTTTTTCTTTTCCTTTTTTTTTTGTTCTATCGTTACTTATCCAAGTTTATTACATATCCAAAAAAGAAAAGCCGAACACAGCTCTTTTTTTGTTTATAGCGCAAAAAATTAAAACCGCAGAGGTGATCAAACACCACCAAAAGAAAGCTCTAATTGTGGGAAAAAAATTAGGTTAATTTTGTTTGGGAGCTACATCGTGCAATTGTCAGTTAAAGTGACGCAGTGCCGAATCGCAAAAAGTGGTCTGATCTTTGGCCAGCCAAATGGTCTGGGACTTAAGTGGTTAAAACTTTTTTTTGCATTGATACATGTCCCCTGGGGCAGGACCCAGGTCCTCAAACACTTTTTATGACAATAACCTGTATATAAGCCTTTAAAATTAACACTTTTGATTTTTCATGTTAATGTCCCATAGAATTTAATGGTGTTCCGGCAGCTTTCGAATTTGCCCCGAACACTGCATATTGTTCAGTGCTCGCAGAACATCCGAACAACCAAAGTTCAGCCCAAATTTATGCTCAGGCCAAACCATTCGCCCATCCCTATTGACAAGTATGAAATGGGGTACATGCACATACATGCAGAAGCTTTCGGTGTCATCTGCATTGCCAGAACACTGGGATGTTCTGATCAGGGAAATCTTAAGCACTTCCTCATAGCAAAAGATTGTCCGCCCTCCTAATCCTTCCATATATTCATATTTGCCAGTGAGGCAGTCCATCATGCCAATGCACTAGGAATGTGTGAGGGCAAGGCCCCAGCGCAGGATGTTATTTTTTAATGTGACTTTCGTATTTGCATATAATCTTTGATTTACAAATAAACATTTAATTTATGACAGCATATTTACAAAGCACAATGGGTTAGCCTAAAAGACCACACAGCAGAAGTAGCTAGATTTTCTTTACAGCTGTCTATCACTGAATCTTTGTATTGCTTTATTGAATGAGGCATACATTATCACTGTAAGTTCTGTGTGTACGTTTCATCTTGATCTCTCAACCTTGGTAGACAATATGTTGCAGGGAGAAAGGTCAATGAAAGGAGCCTGGAGTTCCACCTGCTGGTTGAAATACTACAAAATAGCTACAATAATAATTTACTAAGAAAAAAAAACCTCTCTCTTTCTATCTCTCTCTGTATATATCTATATATCTCAAATCTGGTGCCAAAGAAAGTCACCAACGGTGAACATAACAAAGGCACTAGCAGCGCTTTTAAAAAAAAAACGTAAACATAAAACTATAAATATGAATTTAAAATGTAAATACAAAGTCACCTAAGTATATGTAAACATCAACCTACACACACAGTATGAAACCTTATAATATATATATATATATATATATATATATATATATATATATATATATATATATATATATATAATTACTTTCAAACAGAAAGCATAAATACTGTATGTTATTTAAACTTAATGTGTTCCTCTATGGATCACTCTGCATACATATTCCTCATATTCAATAGGCACATGTCTATTCATATATTTGGTTGCAATACAAATGCAAGAAACCAAAAAGTCCGATACAAATGCCAGAAACAAAAAAGTCCATCAATGTTTCAATAATAATTCATAGTCAACAAAACTAATGCAAGCAGAAAAATATATATAAAAATGTAGCAAGAGGCTCTGCTCTAGGGAAGTGATCGGCGGAGGACGTTTTCTGAGGGAGCTCCGTGTACTCTGAGCTCCATCCATCGCCATCCTTGCTTAACCAGCACCGACTAGTGCCTGAAACTACGGCCGGCTACTCCCTGGGGTGCCCTGCAGCGTCTGGTGGCCATATTTTGAGTACATACCCCTCCATTCGGCAGCGGGACGGTCGACACCGGGAGCTTGCGGCGGCCATCTTGCCGCTCCGGAGGCCTGACGGATTTTCGTGATTTAGGCTGCATCGGGCGATAGGGGACTATCATCCACCCTCCAACCCTTCTGATCTTCCCCCCCTGTGTGCTCCGGTGGCTCGTTCGGGCCTCGGGGGTGAGCGAGGAGGCCGTGGCTGGGTCCGGCCTAGTGCGGCCTAGTAAGGCCTGTGGATCCCGGCCTTTCCTACGGCGGACACCCACGGAGGAGCATCGCGCCCAGACTACTATCCAGCGAAAATCGGGAGAGTGTTCCTCCGACTGCAGGATCTGGACAGCAACTACCTCCCAAACCCCCACACTGCATCTTTCATCAGACCTGGCCCTGATCCAGGCCTGTGCTGACTGTGGTCAGCCATCTTGCTACACCCAACGGCCTACTGCTCCTCATTTCACACTCTGCTGGTGTGGAGGGGGAGAGGAGTCTCCTACAATCTTCTAGCCCTGTCTTCAGAGGGCGCATGCGCGGCAGCTCCGAAGATGGCCGCATAGACCTGGAGCTCCGTCCCGCCCTGGCGGATCAGGACTGATAACGGCGCCCAGAGAACCAACGCTCACTCCACAACACGTCCGCAAAGTAGCGGATACATCAGGGATCTCCCCAATGTACTCCGGGGCTGTCAGGAGAAACCTCGAGCCGACTTTCGAGACGACCCGTTCTTCCCAGACAGAGGCGAAAATGGCCCGGCCGCTCACCACTCGGACGCGGCTTACTCGACCGGGGCACAGCTGGCAGTCTCTCCCTCTCCTGCCCTGCAACGACAGTCAGGTACCGATCGTCCTGAAATGTCTTCCCCAGCCTCCACAGTGTCCCTTCTGGAGCAATCATTCCCAGACATGGATTTCCCACCCTTGGGAGCTAACCTCCCTCAGCCCCAACTTCTAACACAGCCTGGGGATCTGGGCCTACTGCAGCCGATCAATGTGACTGAACCCTTTGCTAAATTTGCAGAACTCCTGGATAGGGGCTTACAAAATACAGCTACCAAAATCACAAATGACATTAAAGCAGACCTCCAGAACATTGGATCTCGCATTGAAACTATTGAATCCAACCTGGATGCGACGATTTCCAGAACAAATCAAAACTCTGCTTGCTTACAAGTTTTACAAGAGCAACTGGATACTGCCAATGCCAAAATAGATGACCTTGAAAATAGAAAAAGGAGGTGCAACTTTAGAGTCAGGGGACTCCCTGAATCCTACAAGGACGTTGCTGAGACAATACAGGCCTTCATTAAAGATCTGCTCCCTGACACCCCACAACACCATCTAGAGCTTGATAGGGCTCACAGGGCCCTCAGGCCCCCCAGGGATGATGGCCTGCCTCGAGATATTGTAGTAAAGCCTCACCACTATACAGTGAAAGAAGCAGTCATGAAGAAATCCAGATCCCTGTCCAAGATCGTCTTTCAGGGACACCAATTACAAGTCTTTGCTGATATATCTCCCTCCACCATTCAAAAGAGACGCACCTTGAAACCGCTACTTCAAATTTTAATGAATAAGGACATTAAATATTGGTGGCTCTTTCCATTTCAACTGAAGATGTTATTCAATGGCAAACCCTACACCTTTAGTTCACTTCCAGAAGGGGAACAGCTTTTCCTACGACTCGGCCTCATCTCTCACGACCCAATCGCTATGCAACAGGAGCCCTCTCCTCACTCGGCTAAAAGGCAACTTCCCTCCAGTCCATCCAGTCCACTGAACTCGATGTGGAAACCTGCAAGATACAAGAAATCAAAGGACAACGTCCCTCCCTGACTCACTATGAACTGTCTGCAGTACAAGTTTTGGGACTTTGGGGGGGTACTAGTCCCCTCTCGGGGGCCTTGAGCGGGGAAATCGCCTAGAATATATCTCACCATATAGGTGGGAGCGGCACTCAAGGTCTCCCTCTGTGATGGGGGGAACTGGTTAACCCTTTTTTACCAATTTTATGTTGCCACACTCAAGTATTTTTCCTCTCCTGATTTGTTTTTCTTTATTCTCTCCTGGACTTTGGGGAGATTCAAACGATTTCTCACGTTAACGTTGGTTCTGGGGCCTTTTTGACAGTTACATTTTGTTTAAATTCTTAGATGGTCCTTTCTGCTAGGGCGGTGCTCATGCACCCCATCCTGCCTAGTGAACTCGGTATTGACCCTTCACTGGTCAGGATTACTCTCTGTCTTTATCCCCTTTGGGATTGAGATTGGGGAGGATTTTGTATTTCTTTTGCAGGTGATATTTTATTCCGCCCGCATCGGGGGTCATGTTTGTCCCCCTTCTTCTCTTCTCTGTTCCTCTCTATCCCCTTTTCTTGCTCATTCTCTATTCTTTCTTTCCCCTAGAAGTCGTCTGGAGAATGAGGGCACGGTCTTCATCCATGCAAGCTGAAGTCACACACCGGTCTGATATTGTCCTGGTCTATGAGTCTACTAAGGGTAAGTGCCTTTGTTTATCGGGGTATTCTCACTCCTCTGCTCGATGGCGGTAACTGACCCAGACAAAACTCCCCTTAAGCTAATCACTCACAATGCCCAAGGCCTAAACTCCCCGGCTAAACGTCGGAAAATATTTCAACATTTTCACTCCCAAAAAGTTGATGTAGCACTTCTACAAGAAACCCATTTCCCTAAACGCTTCCATCCTTCCTTTATCCATTCCAAATTCTCTAATTTCTCACTGGCTAATGCAGATGATAAAACAACGGGGGTGGGTATTTTTATTTCCAACAGATGTACATTCTCTCTCAAGTCAGAACTTAAAGATCCAGAAGGCAGATTTCTCCTATTGATTGGAGAGCTAGATGGTCATCTCTACTCATTCATTTCATATTACGCCCCCAACAGAGGTCAATATGCCTTCTTTAAGAATCTACTAGACACCGTGTCACCTTTATTGGAGGGGACTGTAGTTTTTGGGGGTGACTCGAATACGGCCTTTGACGCGGGTATGGACAAGGCACGCCCTCCGGGTAAACGCCTTGTTCGACCCACTAAACAAAGTCTGCGCATAGCCAAACTAATCTCTCAACATGGGTTGATTGATATCTGGAGGGAAATGAATCCATCCCTGAGGGATTTTACCCATTTCTCCAGTCCCCACCAATCTTTCTCGAGAATAGATCACATATGGGTTACTTCCCATACCATTCCGTTAACAAACAGAGCTTTCATTAAAGACGTAGTCTGGTCGGACCACTCTATGGTGGTGGTAGCCTTCCGGTGCCCTGGAGTGGTTCGACCCAGTAGGAGATGGCGCCTCAATTAATCTATTTTGAGCGACCCGGGCAGGAAGGCGGAGATTGATACCAAAATTAAAACTTATTTTCAAGTCAACGACACCCCGGAGGTTGGACCCTCGTGCCTTTGGGCTGCTCATAAGGCGGTTCTCAGAGGACACCTTATCCAAATTGCTTCTCAAATTAACAAAGCACAAAAATCTGATATTGTCAGACTGGAGCAGGAATTTGCGGCCCTATCTAAAAGACACAAGGCTCGCCCCTCTGAGGTTCCCATCTCGGACCTAGATGCAGCTCGTGCTTCTTTAAACTTAGCACTCACTACTAGAGCTGAAAAATGGATCCGCTGGAGTCAATCGCGTTTTCACTGCCAGGGAGATCGGATAGGCACATTTTTAGCACGCAGACTTTCTCCAAAAATCAAACACACTGCTCTCCCTAAAATCAAAATAAATGGTAGTACCCTCTCCCAAAATCCGCAACGCATAATGGAACAATTTCATTCCTTCTTCCAATCCCTCTATAGTAATAAAGACTGCCCGACGCAAGCGCAGGTTGATCAGTTCCTCGACACGGTACAAAACCCAATTTTGAAATCTTCACATCGCCAGATCTTCACAGGAAGAAGTCTGTGCTGTGATCAAAAAATTAAAGCCCCACTCTGCTCCTGGCCCGGACGGTTTCTCTATACCTTACTACAAATCCTTTTCCACCACTCTAGCCCCATACCTTGCTCGTTTTTTCAATGAGCTTCGGAGAGGAGGTCCCTTAGAAGCTTCTTCTAATATGGCATATGTAACGGTTATCCCTAAACCAGACAAGGACCCTAGTGCTGTTTCCAACTATAGACCAATTTCCCTCATCAACAATGATCTAAAGATTCTGACTAAAATCCTTGCAGACCGCCTGGCCTCTTTCATTAGTCTGTATATCCATAAGGACCAGGTAGGCTTTATACCAGGCCGAGAAGGCTCTGACCAGACGCGTAGAGCCATTGACCTGATTTCTATCCTAAACTCCAACTGGGACGAAGGAGCTCCTAGACAAGGCTGTTTGCTTTCCTTGGACCTGAAAAAGGCATTTGATTCTATTAACTGGTCATTCATCTTTTCAACTTTACAGCGTTGGGGTTTTGGTGAGCATTTTCTCAATGTTCTGAGGGCTCTCTACTCAACCCCATCGGCCCACGTACGTCTGCAGGGATTTTACTCTGAATCTTTCCCTATCTTACGGGGGACGAGACAAGGATGTCCTCTATCCCCTCTTATCTTCGCTATAGCGATTGAATCCTTAGCGATTTCTATTAGGAACAACCCTAATATCAAAGGCATATCTTGTGGCTCCCAAACTCACAAATGAGCAATGTTTGCGGATGACATCCTACTTTTTGTATCCTCTCCCCTCACAACGCTCCCTAACTTATGCCGCCTCCTAGATGACTTTGGCTTGGTATCTGGCCTCAAGGTCAACTACAACAAATCTCAAGCACTTAACATTAATCTTGCAGACTCACTCATCTCTAGGCTTTGAGATAGCTTTAGACTCTCATGGACCAACTCATTTATTACATACCTGGGAATAAAACTGACACCAAGGATAGATCTCCTCTACCAAGCTAATTACCCGCCGCTGTGCAAAAAATTAGAGAGAGATCTCCTAAAGTGGTCGGGACTTCCCATGACATGGCTAGGTAGGATCAATGCCATCAAAATGACATTACTCCCGCGTATCCTTTACTATTTTAGAACCCTTCCGATACCAATAAACAAAAGCCACCTTAGGCTCTTCCAAGCCAAAGTCATCAAATTTATTTGGGGGAAGGGTGGACGCAGACTGGCTAAGTCTGTCCTATATAGATCGAGGTCAGAGGGGGGACTGGGCCTGCCAAACTTGCTTTGGTATTTCCAAGCAGCACAACTTTCACAGCTCTCCAGAATCTACTCCCGATGGGAACACCCTGACTGGATACACATTGAAAGACTGGCAGTGAATGAATGAATGAATGAAATACTTATATAGCGCACAATGCGAACTGAATCGCCTCTAGGCGCTGTGGCGAGCTTTGATCATCTGCTAAAAGAGGAAGGTCTTGAGTTTTTTCCTAAAAGCCAGGTGATTTTCTTCCAGGCGGATGTTGATTGGTAGAGCATTCCATAGCCGAGGCCCTTGGACAGCGAATCTCCGATCCCCCTTGGATTTATACCGGGCTTTGGGCACGAGGAGGAGGTTTTTGTTGGCTGATCGAAGACTGCGGTTTGGTGTGTAATGATTTATTTTCTCCATTAGGTATTGCGGAGCTTCTCTATGCACGCATTTGTGGGTGAGGCAAAGGGTCTTGAACGTGATCCGATTTTTCACGGTTAGCCAATGTAAGCTCCTCAGTGAAGGAGAAATGGATTCCCAGGGTTTTTTTCCTGTTATCAGCCTTGCCGCCGTGTTTTGGATCAGTTGTAATCGCGCAAGTTGATATTGTGGTAATCCTATGTAAAGCGAGTTTGCGTAGTCCAGTCGTGAATTAATGATTGTTCCAACTACCACTGCTTTGTCATTCTTTGGGATAAAAGGGATGAGTCTGCGAAGCATGCGCAGCAGATGGTGAGATCGACTGACTACTGCTCCTATTTGCGCATCCATTGACATTTGTGCGTCTAAAATAACCCCAAGACTCTTGGCTTTGGTCTTTGGGGAGATAGTCTGCCCAAAGACGGTTGGTGGAGACCAGGAGGTTTTGGTTGCGGGCTTATGATTTGGGTGTAAGATAAGAAGCTCTGTCTTTGATTGGTTCAGCTGGAGGGAGTTGGTGGTCATCCAGTCCTCTATTGATTTGAGGCAGTTTTCAAGTTGTTGTTGGTGATCTTTTTTTCCATTGATCCGGAAATAAAGTTGCGTGTCGTCAGCGTAAGAGTGGAAGCAGAGATCTGAGCATCTGATGATTTGAAGGAGTGGGCGAATGTAAATGTTGAAGAGAACGGGTGACAACGGAGAGCCTTGAGGGACTCCGCAGGTGACTGCCCGAGTTTCGGAGAGGAATTTTCCTAGTTTCACTGTCTGTGACCGATTTCCTAGGAAGGACGCGAACCAATGGAGATCTATGTCTTGGACTCCGGCTACTTCTGTGAGGCGGACGAGTAGAGTATTGTGATCTACTGTATCAAACGCTGCACTTAGGTCTAGCAGTACGAGGAGACACGGCTCTCCGTCATCTGCCGCTTCGAGGGCGTCATCCCAAATCTTGAGGAGAGCTGTTTCTGTTCCATGACCCGGGCGGAAGCCTGATTGCAGCGGGTCCAGGAGTTTGTGAGTATCCAGGTGAAGTTGTAGCTGATGTACTACAGCTTTCTCCATGATCTTAGAAATGGTGTTGAGGCTTGTAATTGGCCTACGGTTGTTTGGATCCTGAGGGTCCAGGTTTGGTTTCTTGAGTAGAGGTTTGACGATGCCTTGTTTGAGGATGCTGGGAACAATCCCTTCGTGGAATGATCGGTTTATGAGGTGGGTTATGGTTGGAGCCACGATGTCGGAGCATTCTTTCAGTAGTTTTGTGGGGATGATGTCAATAGGTGAGGTACTGTCACGCAGTTTATTAATGATGTTTTTTGCGGTGTCTACGGTAATTGGGGATAGTGAAAATTTTGGCGGTTGCGGTATGTTGGTGCGGACATCCTCTTTATGTATTTGCTGGCTGAGGTCGGATGTTTTCTTCTGACAAATTGTTTCCCTGATGGTTTTGACTTTATCGATGAAAAAATCTGACAGTTTGTCACAGTAATCCTGGGATTCGCTTTCTGGGGGTTCTAGGCACACCGGATTCATTGATTGATTAACCAGTTTAAACAGTTCCCGTGGTTGGTTTGCGGCCGTTGAGATTGTATATGAGAAGTGGTCCTTTTTGGCTTTGAAGATTGCTTTCCGATAATTCTCTGTCAGACCTTTGTAGTTAAATAGGTTTTCCTCGGTGGGATTTCTTCTCCATGTTCTTTCCGCTCTTCTGCGTTCTTGCTTTAGTACGGAGAGGGAGCTATTAAACCATCCAGCATTTTTCTTCCTGATGAGAGCCCTGCGTTTTGGTGCTACCGAGTCTGCTGATTGCAGTAATGCCTTGTTCAGGGAGTTGAGTGTTTCCTCCGTAGAGTGGTTTAAGGTTATTGTAGATATTTTTTTGGACAGAGTGGTTTTGAAGGCTTCGGAGTACAGTTTTTTATGCGATCTGGCCCAGTGCGTTGTTACAGGTTTCCGTTTTGCGTTGGTGATGTTGGTAGTGATTTTGAATTTGATGGCGTGGTGATCCGTCCATGGCAGAGTTATGTTGTCGCATATGTTGACGTCGATGTTCTGTTTGAAAATGAGGTCCAGGGTGTGTCCTGACCCATGCGTGGGAGTCTTTATCAGTTGCTGTAGACCCAGTTCTTCTAGTTGATTGATGCAGGCAGTCGCGATGGGGTCTTTAGGCTCGTTTGCCCAAAGGTTGAAATCTCCGAGTGCCAGGAAATTTTTGAATTTTAGGGTGTGCATTGCAAAGGATTCCGTGAGGGGTGAAAGAAGATTGGACTTTGGTCCCGGTGGTCTGTAGCACAGTAGAATATGAGTGGTGTCATGGGGTGTTGGTTGAAAATGTAGCGTCAGGGTTTCCATAAAAGACACTGGGTTCTGAGATGATGGTTTAGTGAGATCCAGGTGACCTTTAAAGATCACTGCTAGGCCTCCTCCTTTTTTCCCTATCCGGTGTTCGGTTAGGATCCTGTAGTTTTCCGGCACCAATTCGGTGAGGATGGTGTTGCAGTCAGAGGTTAACCAGCTTTCGGTGATGAAGAGACAATCTACATTGTTCTCGATGATGAAGTCGTGTACTTCCAGTCTATGTTTGACTGCAGACCTGGCGTTAATCAAGGCGCAATCTAATTGTAGTGGTCGAGTAGATGTCTTCCTGTGGTTGGGAGCTGCTTGTCGTCCGGTTTTTAATAGTTGTTCTCTTTGAAGTATTTTTTGTATGGAAGATGGCAATGTGGTGTTGATGTTCCTTAGTCTGTGCAGAACTTCAGCTGAGTATTTGAAGTAGCACATGGTTTGTGGATGCTGTTGATGGTACTATGGGCCTAAGATGATGATCCTGATCAGGGTATTGATCCTGAGGTGGGGCTAGGTATCAGACTTGCCGCCGTGCTTGAGGCTATTAGCGCGCAAGTTGATCAGGGGATGCCTATATGGATGCGGAAGGAGTTGTTGTATTCGGTTGCTGGCTGTTCCAGCTGCCTTTACTTAAGGTGGAGGTCTCCGCTTAGAAAAGAAGTCTGGCTGTGATCTGGAATAGTCGTCCTAGGATAGCGTAAAAAATGGAAAGGAGGCCGGAGGTAGGGGTATGCTAACCTATGGTTGTTCCAGAGGAAGGCAAAAAACCCCCTGACAGTAGCAGCCAAATGCACCAGTGGGGCAAAAATTCCTTCCTGATCCCCGTAGGCGGTCGGACAGAGTCCCTGGAACAATCACTGGGGGGGGGGGGGGGGGGAGTGGAGGTGCGAGCTTACCTGGCTGCGGTTGTCCCCTTAAAACACTCTGATCCGGTGAATCTGGCTTGCTGTCAGCCTGACATTTCTGGAAAGCTGTCTGGTTGCCCCTTGCAGTGGGATCTTTAAAATGGAGGGGAGGATGGATGTAGGATAGAGGTTAGAGACTCCTGTCTTAACTCCTGTTTTCAACTCCTGGTTATTAACTCTCCACTTTAGTTCAAAAAAATCCACTTATGTTCAGAAAATCCACATGCAAGCCACAATCAGGAGCAAGCAGTCCCACTTCATACCCTTGATTTCCTTCTATGGAGCCCCAAAAAGTCCAGACCCCCGATCATGTCGCCGACGCTGTCCCACTCATTCACTTTATGGGACTCCCTCAGGGGTAACACACACCTAATTTCTTCTTTAGAACCCCTGAAACACTTATTTCACAACCCAGACTTCTACCCGGGCCTAGACATCAAAGCATTCCAGTGGTGGCTAGACAAGGAGCTCTACAGAATCGGTCACTTTCTCAGACCTTTAGGCCCCCTAACGAAGGCCTATTGTGTGAGTAAACTGGACATGCCCAGATCTGAATTTTTCAGCTTTACACAGATATCCGCATTTCTTCACAAAAAATGTAGATCTTTCCCAGATGGACCACAAATTACCCCTTATGAACAATGGTGTGGGCAAGGCATTGAGCAGAGGGGTGGGATCTCACTGGTTTACAAGGCACTCTCGGGTAAACAGTCCAAAACCTCTTACATGTTGGCTTGGGAAGATGACTTAGCCCAATCTTGGAACCTGGAGACTTGGCAAAGGAATTTCTCCTACTCATACAAGGGCATCATGAATACCGGTCTCATAGAAGCGAGCATTAAAGTACTTACCAGGTGGTACTTAGTACCCACAAGACTTGCCCACATCTTCCCGTCAACATCTCCTCTATGTTTCAGGGGCTGTAACCTTAGAGGTGACATGCTTCATGTTTGGTGGTCCTGTCCCAGGGTTCGACATTTCTGGCGTAAAATTTTCTCCTGGATAAGCATAATTACCTCACAGCCTATCTTACCATCCCCCCTCATTGCACTTCTCAACTTCCCAGTCACGGGAGCGCCCAAGATTACACAACGCCTCATCCACTTTATTTTACTGGGTGCCAAACTTACCCTGGCAAAAGCCTGGAAGACGCCTACTGTATCACCCAGAGTAGCAAAGAAAAGAAAAAAATTTCTTGGATCATGAATCAAGAAAAAATGGCCGGTGTAATCTTGGATCGTTCTGAGAAATTCTATCATACTTGGGAACCTTGGGCATCTTTTGGTGGGATCATCCTCCCACACTGAAATTGCTGTACTACTGGCTGTCGCTCACTTCTCCAGACGACCTTCTACACCTCCCTTTATCTCCTTTTACACTCTTCTGCGCTAATTGCCTTTTTCCTCTACTTTCCCTGCTCTTATTTTCTTTGTCTATCCCCTTTTCCTCCTATACTCCCTTTTCCCCTCCCTGTAGGGGATGCTCCCTTTGGTTGCAAATATTCTTTGTGATTAGTTAACATTTCACTTATTGGATTTCTTAATCTATACGCTGAAAGAAAATCTTCATTTGTTCTACTGTGTTCTTTTGCTCTTCCTCCCAGATATTGAGTATATATCACGTGTGCCTCATTCAGTTGCATAACTCATAGTTCTCACTTGCTATATTTCGAATGCATAACCTATGTAGTTGGTTGCCCTGTCCCTTTTGCTGGGGGGTGGGGGGGGCCCTGGGGAGTTGCCCAGTCGCAGTGTGTTCCCATTTGGGGCGGCTGGGCGATCTTCCCTGGGCCCGTCTCGGCCCCGGGTGGAGGGTGTTAAGGGGGGATCTCCGGGTCCCCACGAATCAGGAGGGGGCCTCGTTGACCCCTTGTTCTCGAATGTACTATTGCTATCACACGCTCTCATTCTCGGACTGGTCAAGGTTTATTCTCTTACCTTCTATATTGCAACCATGGTCTGGGGAGGGATATGTTTTTTTTTTTTTTTTTTTTACTTGTTTTCTCATTATATGCTTTACCAGTATGATACATTTGTCTTTTAGGGGGCATCTCGTCCTACTGCCACTTATTATTGACATGTTTTGTAAACTGTTGTTATAATTAACAATAAAAATCTATTGCAACCAAAAAAATGTAGCAAGAGTTGCTAGCAGATCATTCAGAATCTCAGTAGTCCACCACCACACCTCCTGTGCAAATCCCTATGGGTTATGCACGTACTAGAAGCATCTGGTTCAAAAGCACATCTCTTATCAACAGATGACCAATCGTATCTTCAGCTCTCACATATAACAAGGCATCGGATATATCCCATCGGTTATATATTAATCACTGTCCGAGAGCCAGGGAAAGACTCATGCTTCTGGTAAGTGCATAACCCATAGGGATTTTCACAGGAGGTGTGGTGGTGGACTACTGAGATTCTGAATGATCTGCTAGTAACTCTTGCTACATTTTTATATATTTTTTTATTCTTGCATTAGTTTTGTTGACTATGAATTATTATTGAAACATCAATGGACTTTTTTGTTTCTGGCATTTGTAACGGACTTTTTGGTTTCTTGCATTTGTATTGCAACCAAATATATGAATAGACATATGTCTATTGAATATGAGGAATATGTATGCAGAGTGATCCATAGAGGAACGAATTAAGTTTAACCACTTCAATACAGGGCATTTATACACCTTCCTTACCAGACCAATTTTTAGCTTTCAGCGCTCTCACACTTTAAATGGCAGTTACTCAGTCATGCAACACTGTACCCAAACAAAAATTTTATAATTTTTTCCATACAAATAGAGATTTCTTTTGGTGGTATTTAATCACCACTTGGTTTTTTATTTTTTGCGACATAAGTGAAAAAAAGCGAAAATTTTGAAAAAAAAAAACACTTTTTTTTAGTTTCTATGATAACATTTTGCAAATAAGTAATTTTTGTTCATAAATTTGGGCCAAAATTTATATGGCTACATCTCTTTGGTAAAAATAAACCAAATTAGTGGATATTATTTAGTCTCTTTGAAAGTTATAGAGTCTACAAGCTATGGTGCAAATCATTGAAAATTGATCACATCTGATCACACCTGATGTACTGACGGCCTATCTCATTTCTTGAGGCTCTGAAATGTCAGGAAAGAACAAATACCCCCCAAATGACCCCCTTTTGAAAAGTAGACAGCTCAGGGTATTTAGTAAGAGGCATGGTGAGTTTTTTGAAGTTGTAATTTTTTCCCACAATTCTTGGGAAAAAGAAGATTTTTTTTTTTTGTTTTAGTTTTTTACTAAATTGACATAATAACAAGTTATTTCTCATACACAGCATATGTATACTTCCAATTACACCCCAAAATACATTCTGCAACTCTTCCCGAGTATGGTGATACCACATGTGTGGGACTTTTACACAGGCTGGCCACACAGAGAGGCCCAACATGCAGGGAGCATCGTAAGGGGTTCTAGGAGCATAAATGACACCTCTAATTTCCTAACGACCTATTACATTTGTGAAGGTCCTGGAGCACCAGGAAAGTAGAATTACCCACAAAATGAACCCATTTTGGAAAGCAGACACCCCAACATATATTCTACAAGGCACAATGAGTCTTTTGAACAGTTAATTTTTTTCCACAAGTCTTCGGAAAACGTGGAAAGAAAATGAAAACATATTTTTTTTTTACACAAAGTGGTCAGTTTATAAGATATTTCTAACTCAAAGCATGTACATAGCAAAAATTACACTCCAAAATACATTCTGCTACTCATCCTGAGTATGGCGATACCACATGTGTGTGACTTTTACACAGCGTTTCCACATACAGAGGCCCAGCCCAACATGCAGGGAGCGCCGTCAGATGTTCTAGGAGCATAAATGACGACCTATTGCATTTGTGAAGGCCCTGGAGCACCAGGACAATGGAATTACCCACAAAATGACCCCATTTTGGAAAACAAACACCCCAAAATATATTCTATGAAGCATTATGAGTCTTTTGAATAGTTAATTTTTTTACACAAGTCTTCAGAAAACGTGGAAAGAAAATTAAAATCTTTTGTTGTCCATTTATAAGATATTTCTAACACATAGCATGTATATAGCAAACATTACACCCCAAAACACATTCTGCTACTCCTCCTGAGTATGGCGATACCACATGTGTGACAGTTTTACACAGCCTGGCCATATACAGAGGTCCAACATGGAAGTGGTACCTTCAGGCGTTCTAGGAGCATAAATGACACATCTCATTTCGTTCCTACCTATCACACTTTTGAAGGTCCTGGAGCACCAGGACAATGGAATTACCCACAAAATTACCCCATTTTTGAAAGCAAACCCCTCAATATGTATTCTATGAGGCATGGGCTGCAAATAGGTACTCGGGTACTCTGACGGGCTGGTGACAGGTACTCTGTTACTCCGACGGGCTGGTGACAGGTATTCGGGTACTCCGACGGGCTGGTGACAGGTACTCAGGTACTCTGATGGGCTGGTGACAGGTACTCAGGTACTCGGGTACTCAGATGGGCTGTGATGGGTGATGACAGGTACTTTGATGGGTGGTGACAGGTACTTTGATGGTGCGGCGATATACCGAGGCCATCATATGACGTCCACCCAGGATGGGAGATCCCATCTGTGGCCGTCATATGACTATGGCCGGGTACTGAAGTGGTTAAATAACATACAGTATTTATGCTTTCTGTTTGAAAGTTTCTTTATAAGGTTTCTTACTGTGTGTAGGTTGATGTTTACATATACTTAGTTAGGTGATTTTGTATTTACATTTTAAATTCATACTTATAGTTTTATGTTTACGTTTTTTTAAAAAAAGCGCTTCTAGTGCCTTTGTTATGTTCATCGCTGGCGGCTTTCTTTGGCATCAGATTTTGAGAATTTAGAGTAATATAGTAGCAGCTATTGTTTAGCACTTACCGTGAGCGCTGAGGGAGTTGGATTTTAGTTTTCTAATATCTTGCTCATATTTCCTTTCTATCTATCTATCTATCTATCTATCTATCTATCTATCTATCTATCTATCTATCTATCTATCTATCTATCTATCTATCTATCTATCTATCTATCTATCTATCTCTATATCTCTATATCTATATATATATAGTATCTGACAAAAGTGAGTACATCCCTCCTCACATTTTCGAAAATATTTTATTATATCTTTTCATGTGACAACTTTGAAGCAATGACACCTTGCTACAATGTAAAGTAGTGAGTGTACAGCTTGTATAACGGTGTAAATTTGCTGTCCACTAACAACTCAACACGCAGCCATTAACGTCTAAACCACAGGCAACAAAAGTGAGTGCACCCCTAAGTGAAAATGTCCAAATTGGGCCAAACGTGTCAATATTTTATGTGACCACCATTATTTTCCAGCACTGCCTTAACCCTCTTGGGCATGGAGTTCACCAAAGCTTCACAGGTTGCCACTGGAATCCTCTTCCCCTCCTCCATGACAACATCATCAAACAGATGTTAGAGACCTTGCATTCCTCCACCTTCTGTTTGAGGATGCCCCACAGATGCTCAATAGGGTTTAGGTCTGGAGACATGCTTGGCCAGCCCATCACCTTTACCTGCAGCTTCTTTAGGAAGGTAGTGGTCATCTTGGAGGCATTTTTGTGTTATTTATTATGTTGGAATACTGCCCTGCAGCCCAGTTTCAGAAGGGAGGGGATCATGCTCTGCTTCAGTATGTCACAGTAAATGTTGGCAGTCATGGTTCCCTCAATGAACTGTGGCTCCCCAGTGCCAGCAGCACCTATGCAACCCCAGGCCATGACACTCCCACCACCATGCTTGACTGTATGAAAGACACACTTGTCTTTGTACTCCTCATCTGTAGCTGCCACACACTTGAAACCATCAGAACCAAATAAGTTTATTTTGGTCTTATCAGACCACAGGACATGGTTCCAATAATGTCCTTATATATATATCTATAGAATATAAAATCAATATGAATCTTTCCTGGCAGTATAATAATCAGGTCATAAGCAAGTAAACTCTGTTGCTGCTATGCTGCTGTTTTTTTCACAGGCAAACTTGGGATGGTGCTAGCTAACCATATTCCAAAAGTTGTTATTTTGCATTGTAGGTGGCACCAGACATACCGATTCTGCACCAAGGTGGTTACATGACAACAAATGCTCTTGTCTACAAATTATGTGACAATAATACCATCCTCAGCAGGTGTTGTATGGCCAGTAAAATTGTTAATTCATTTTTTTTTGGGGCACGGAGAAAGGAATGATTTTGAATTTATTGTGCAGAGATTTTCCAACAGTTAGGAAAATGATTGTTTCCAATAAGAAGCATTTAAAGTTCCTCTCTGGCTCTAACCTCTAAAGATCAGGTCTTTACAATGCTTGAATCTGCTGCATTGTTTGTTTTTATTGAACCATACTGCATATACCCCAGCACCAATAACCATGTCATTGTATTCTAAATAATTACATTTCACTATCATCTTATTAGGTAATTCCATGTTATTAACTAAATATTAACTATTTTTAGAAATCTGCAACTTAATTTGTAACAGTGATCATGCCTAAAGATATTTTGACATTTTAAATCAAATACTATGATAATTTTCTGCCTTGGGTAATATACATTGCCCATGGGAGCTAATTATTTTAATATAATTGTGTGTATTTTCTCACCAACATGGTTATGTAATGTTTACTAGTGGATTTACAAGAGTGTTTAAACAAATGAGCGGCCATTAAGGATCAATAAATAATAAGGACAGGTTAATTCTTAGTTAGCTCTCTAACTATTTTATTCACTTTATTGCAGCATGACCCCTGGTATGATGACAGCAGACTAACCTGTGTATTTTACTGCTGTTAATAATTACCCAAAGGAGACTAAACACATGTATTGTGGTTATCTTAAGGATTTATTTGACTGAAAAATTTAAGAACAAAGGTGTTTTTATCACTGGATAAGCAGACAGAGACCATAATATGATGCCTCAGATAATATTCTAGACAAATGTTTGTCTATACTAGAACAACTCAGTAAGTTAGCTTAAGCTAACGTTTTCAAACTTAAGCATTTAATGATGTAGGCCATTTTTTTTGAAGGTGGTGCTGTTTGTACCCTCAGTGAAAAGCTTGAGGTTCTCATCACTACAGTGAAAAATGCATGCTGGTGTGACCCCATGAACCATTAGAAAAACAAATGAGCATTCCAAAAATGAAAATTTTTGATCAAAATTCTACCAGTGTATGGCCAACTTTAGAGATGTTGTCTTGTTTATTTTTACTTATATTACTTACTGCTATTTTTATTATAGGATTTATATAGCATTAACAGTTTATGCAGTTCTTTACAAAATAAAGAAAGACTGCATACAGACAATACAATTCAGACAAGATTAGGAGAACCCTGAGAGCTTTTATCCCACATATTTTCTGTAACCGTGTGTAAGGAGCAGGCTCCCAGCAAAGGCAGCATGACTGCTGCCATAATAGTGCAATCACTTGGCTTGGGATTGCTACAAAAATGTAAACAAAGCAACTGTGGCTACTTTAAAGAAGAATTCTGGCATAACCATAACTAACCCTAAAAATACTCCCTCTCCCCAACACATATGCTTACTACCCTGTGTAAAAAAGAAGCTTATACATACCTGTCTTTATGTCACTCCAGTCCAGTCACATGATCTGGATCCACTGTATCAGCCAGCACTGCTACATGGATGAGGAGGAAGCATCAACAATGTTTGACCCATAGTAAGCCTATGGGTGAAATCACCACACATGCATTACCACCAGGGCAGGACATAGGGTGATGGGGGCCCCTGGGCTTGAGTCACTTTCGGACCCTACCTTCTATACATTACCGTATTTATTGGTGTATAACACGCGCCGGCGTATAACACGCACCCTAAGTTTAGGAGGGAATTTTAAGGAAAAAACTTACATTTAAATGCCCATCAATGCAGCCTTATCAGTTTCCATCTGCAGCCTTGCCCATCCATCTGCAGCCTTGTCCTATGTCATTGCAGCCTTGTCAGTGTCATTTGCAGCCTTGTTAGTGTAGCCTTGTCATTTGCAGCCTTGCCCCAGAGTGATTTGCAGCCTTGTCATTTGCAGTCTTGTCAGTGTAATCTTAAAGTTTAAAAATGGCGCAGTCGAGATACAGACTCCTGTGTATCTCGGTGGCTCTCGGCAGCTCTCAGGTCCTCTCAGAGGCTCTTGGATCCTCTCGCAGCCCCATCATAGGGCGGGACTGGGCGTGACTGTGAGCGGACCTGAGTACACTTGGCTATGTATCTCAGTGGGGCCCGCGGGGCCCCCTATTGGCATGTGATATTTATGGAATGTGTACTGGTTGTTAAGGAGTGGGCAGGCCACTGGCATCCATAACAACTAGTAAATAACATGGTTGTTAAGGAGCGGGCGGTCATTGCGTCTTTAACAACGAATCAGTCCTCGACTGGGGTTCCATGCTGGCAGCTGAATGTAAAAAAAATAGAATTGCTGACAATGAAACATTAATAAAAAAAATGCCGTAGCCCCCTTAACTCCATCCCAGACCATTATCTGAGCATGGAGTCCAGCAGGTCAGAAAAGCAGGGGGATGAGCGAGCACCCCCCTTTCTTAACCATACCACGTCACATGCCCTCAAAATGGAGGGGTGCTTTGGGTCAGGGGCTCTGCTCCCCCAAAGCACCTTGTCCCCATGATGATGGGGAGAAGGGACTCTTCCCAACAACCCTGGCCGGTGGTTGTGGGGGTCTGGGGGCGAGGGAGCTTCTTGGAAATCTAGAAGCCCCCTTTAACAAGGGGGCTCCCAGATACAGGTCCGCTAATATGAAAGGGTACTAAGGCCGATAATATGTCTATGTTTGCACAACATTCAACACAGCTTTCACACTTTTTAATTAGATTTAGTCGGAAAATGTGTGTATCCTGAGTAAAAGTTATGTGAATCTTGCGTGAAAATATTTATAAAAGGACCCCCCAAATGTAGAAGAGGGATTACAATTTTTTACATGAGCAGTAAAATGATTGGGGAGTAGCTGGCTACTTTCAGAGGAGCCAACATTTAGTAAAATGACAAAAAATCATCACAGAGCGGTCATGTAGTAGCAATTAAGAAAAAAGTAGATCTACAATATCTAATGGGAATCCATTCAGTGCATGCCAATAGTCCCTAGCAAGTTTAAATAAATGAAAAGTTATTCATAAATAAGGATGATTCAGGCCAAGCATGACCCTGTTTTTTTGCCAAACATTTGCCTGTTCAGCAGTTCACCCGAATTTGTAGGATATTCACCAGGTGTTCGCCCTGACGAACACCCTGCAATGCACTCAGCGCTGCAAAGCTTTGCCCAATGAGGGAGCAGTGTAACCTGGTTGTTAAGGAGCAAGGCCGGGAAGCCGGCCGGGGCATCCTTAACAACTGATGAATCATCAGCTGTCAATGGGTTTCCCTGCTGACAGCTGAATAATAAAAATGAAAGTGCCGGCAAAAAAATAAAGAAAAAAATTGCATACCCCCCAGGTCATACCAGGCTCTTTAAGTCTGGAATAGATTTTAAGGGGAATCCCATGCCAAAATGCAAAATAAATGGCGTGGGGTCCACCCCAAAATCTGTACCAGACCCTTATCCAAGCATGCAGCCTGGAGGTCAAGAAAGGGGAGGGGATGAGCGAGCACCCCCCTCCTGATCCATACAAGACCACATGCCTTCAACATGGGGGGGTAGTTGCTTTGGTGCGGGGGGCTCCCCCCCTCTACCGCTATGCAGTTTAAAATCCTACCAGGAACTGATTGGTGATCTGCTGGTAAAACAGGATGAGCACAAAAACACTCCTTGATTTCAAGTAGTTATAAAATCAAAACGAATTTCTCAATCAGACAATATTCAGCTGCATATTTATCACACAATGTCAACCACAATAGTGTTTCAGAACCAAAAATTTACTTTAGACTGCATTTTGTTTATGCTAAAATTCACTCTCCGCCCCTATATGTTTACTTTATACTTTTCATTACATCTCGCTACCTTTGTTTTTGGTGAGTCTGGGAAAACCACAGCTTAAAATACTACTTGTCCTGCTATAAATTATTACTATTACAGTTGGAAAGGGAATCAATATGTTAGAGGTCATGGTGGATCATAATTACCCTTGAAATGTTTCCTGGAGAAGTAGTATTTTATCCTGACATCTCTAATTCTGGAACTGAGCAGTTCAGTGACCCAAAAGACTGATTTCAACTGGAGAACTTACTATACTCCAATGGCTTGAGCCTACAAGGTGACAGTGCGACACAATACTTATTTATCAGGCAATGTTATCACTTGTTTTTTTTTTTATTTAACCACGTGGATGCCAGCATGTATATACCCCTGCGTGTATTATAACTAGGCCATTTTTCAGTTTTAGGTGCTATGATAGTTTGACTGTTAATTTGACTGATAATTACTTGGTCATGCCCAAATGGATTTTTTAAATTTCATATCATTTTTTGAGACACACAGCTTTCTCTTTGTTATGATTAGTAACTACTGAGTGTTTTTACAATATAAATAAAGAAAAAACATGTTGATAACAACTGTTTCCCTTACTTTCTTTTATAAAGCATATCAAATAAAAATGCCAGGACAGTATGAACACCCCCAAAATATCACCCTTTTGGAAAGTAGACACTCCAGAGTGATCTTGTTTTTTACAAATGAAAAAGCATGCTGATCCTAGGTGATTAAAACATAATTGGATAATTATCTGCACTAGATACAGCAATCATAGGTCAAAGGGAGAAGTAGGTGGAGGGGTTTTACAGGCAGACATTCCAAGTCTCCCACAAATCTTGGGAGACTCCTGCATTTGGTTGCGGGCTCACGGACACCCGCGAGCACTAGGCGATCTCCCGGCTGAGCCTGTCACTCAGAAACACAGAGCACCCGAGCTGCGGAATGTTACTGAGCTGGTGACAAGCTACCTCTTCCCTACCCAGTGTTATAAAATAGACAGCACCCCGGATTCCCTCTAGACATGCACTTTTCCCTTCCTGGCACTGGGTGCTGCTTGTATATGCAGGGGAATTGGAAAGTGATTATAGAGCATCCCCAGTTTTCTCTACCCGAGGCTGACTGTTCTTCATGTCCTACACCCCAAGGTATGCCACTGCTTGCTAATGTATATTGCAAATAGAATTTTTTAGTATTTTATGCTAAAAGCCTTTATAATATTTGATGTTACAATGGCAGTCCTCCAAATGCAGTGGTAACTATGTGCTACGTGTTACTAAACATTTAGCATATGTTATATCTTGTTTTTAAACAAATTTGATATATTACTATAAATCTTCTTTCTCTTAGCAAACTCATCCTCTGAAGAGACCCCAAACATTATGGGTCGAAACACGTCAGGAACTGTTATGCAATAGTCATTATTATATGCTGTATATAACTCCCATGTTTGCTACTCCCTGGATTTGGTATGGGTATATTCCCATTCAAGCTCATATTTTAACACTCATGTTACAACCCATTTCACTTTTCAATAAAGAAATTTTTATTCTCTACCCAACGTTCATTTTTCAAATTTTCTACATCTAGTTGCTTAAAAACCCCCTTGGGGGAATCTTCCCATTTTCTCTGTTTATATTGGGGTGAGCAGCACTAACATCTCTCCTTAATGTGTCTTCCCTTTGCTATATAATGGCAGTCCTAGCAGATTCCTCTGCGAAGAGCCGAGTGCTGGGGATATGGCAGGAGAACTTGTCATAATATGACATTATATATTTTTATTGCAAATTTAACTTGAAGTTTCCACGTTCCAGCACTTACAGTTTTGCACTCTCCCTTCTGTCTGAAGCAGACAGTACTCATTCAAAAAACATTTACTAGTAAAAATAGAAAAATAACAAACATTAGAATGCCTATGTATGTCAAAAAGTGCAAACTTTAATTGCCACTGATCAGTTTGCATTTAATCGGGGGGGGGGGATTTCTGTATAGGTTGCATACAGTGGGAGGATGGAGATAGAGAGATTGATGTTAAAATATGCAAGAAAGGAAGGTGAGGGGTTAATATACTTTCACTGAGGACAGAATGGAGCTCAGATATGCAGGGGAGGAAGAGGAGGTGAAAAAGGTAAAAAACGGTCCCGCAATTAAACCTCTCCTACCTGGAATCTGTTGATACGTGTGCCCTATAACTAAAGAATGATTGTTTATTGATTCTCCTTCCTCTGTTGTTAGAGGATGGCTGGGTACTTCAGCAGGTGATGTTCATCATGATTGATGCTGGATTTACATTTGCTTGATTTTGTATTTTTTGTTTTCATAAAGGACTTGTCAAAAATGTGTGTGTGTGTATTTATACCTTGACTTTATTATGTAGAAGAGTAGGGGTAATATGTAATGGTCATGTTTGACATATATGTAAAACTCTCTGAATCTGGTAGGGATTTTAGGATGGGGCCCACATGAAAAAAATGCAATGACCCCCCCTATATGAACACCACACGATTTGTATCTGGTACAGATTTTGAGGGGAAAACCCTGCACCAAAAAAATGACACAAGTTCCCCCACAAAAAAACAAACCAGACCCTTCAGAACTGCCTGTGGCCTGTTATGGTTCAGGAGCCGCTGACCTCCACTCCTTTCCCTTATTGGTCTGCCAAGCTGCATGCTCAGATTAAGGGTCTGGTATGTATTTGGGAGTTTTCCTTTAGATAGATACTAGTTCTGAAGGGTCTGGTTTGGATTGTGTGGTGGAGGGGGGGGGGGGGGGGGGGGTCTATGTCATTTTTTGGCTCACGTGGATTTCCAGATGTGCATTTGTGAAGTCAGGAACTGATGTGGACGAGAAGGCCTGGCTCACAGTCATGGCTCAAATTCAACCCAAAGGTGTTTTATCGGGTTGAGGTCAGGCCAGTCAAGTTCCTTCACCCCAAACTCACTCATCCATGTTTTTATGGACCTTGCTTTGTGCACTGGTCCAAATCATTTGGTGGAGGGGATATTATGGTGGGGGGTTGGGCTTGGACCCTTGGTTCCAGTGAAGGTGTCAGCATACCAATAAATTTTGGGCAATTTCATGCTCCCAACTTCGGGATGGCTCCTTCCTGTTCCTGTTCCTGTACACTAGTGCACAAAGAAAGGTCCATAAAGACATGAATGATTGAGTTTGAGGTGGAGGAACTTGATTGGCCCGCACAGAGTCCTGACCTCACCTGATAGAATGCCTTTGGGATGAATTAGAACAGAGACTGCAAGCCAGTTTTCTTGTCCACATCAGTGCCTGACCTCATAAATGCACTTCTGGAAGAATGGGCAAACATTCCCATAGGAACAACCCTAAACCTTTTGGACAGCCTTTCCAGAACAGTTAAAGCTGTTGTAGCTGTGAAAGGTTAACCAAATTATTTCTAAACCTATGGACTAAGACTGGAATGGCATTAAAGTTCATGTGTGTGTAAAGGCAGGTGTCACAATACTTTTTGGTAATATAGTGTACTTCTCAAAACTTCAACTACAATAGCTAGAGCATATTAACAAGCGCACAAGTCTATATCACAGCCTAAGTAGCTGGTCTTGTTCAAAGGACTTCCTAGGCTGTCAGGTCTCGGTTTTATCCAAAATTTATTTGCTTTATTGATATTTCAACTTATCAGCCCCTTCTTTTATATTTACATTCTGTAAAATCCCAGCTGTTTCTGATATTTTGTTCTGCAAATATGCCTTTTTATAATTAAACGCTTCTATAGCCCAACTATATTCTTTGTTTTTAAAAGCATAAGGAAGGGTCAGTTTGCTTTGTCTCTGCTTAGGACATTGGTCCTCTTTATTTTTCTTCTAGAAACCTTTACTGGAAATGAAAGTAAGGGAAAATTTAAAAATTTGAGTTGTCACTAGATCATGTGGGAATATTTGATTACTGTTCAAAAGTTTCCTCAGTTTTGAAAATTCTTCTCATATATAAAAGTGTTTGCCCATGATATCAGGTCTCACTGCACTACTCTTTTGTTAGCTAGGAGACTCTTCTATTATACAGATATCTCCCCGTTCCCATCACTCCTAACTCCTGTGATCAGTAATCCAAATGTTACTCCGGGTTTGTCTAGTTGAAAACTATGTTGTCCTCCATCCATGCTTGACCCCCCTCTTGAATTCTGGTGTATTTTCTAATTTGGCCACTTTCTGCTGACCAGGTAGAGAAGCCCTTTGCAGAAGCCTGACTCTGTTCAAGCACCTTTGCAGATCCAGTGCTCCCTCCATCACACTTTATCTAAACTTCTACTCACACCAGCGGCAGATTACTCTACTCATTTGTTACCATGGCAACAGGAATTGTAAGTTGCGCTCAATTTGCAGTGTGATAATGCCATGCACTTTGTCCATAAGTCCTCCTTCACATGAAAGTTTCAGTAACTAGGTTACAAGATTTTGACTAGATGGTACAGGGTCCTCCACACTTTGCACAAGATTGATCAAACAATCCCTGAAACATGATGGTGCTGCGAAACCCATTCTGGTACGGTGTCACTCATTTTCTGGCACTGTTCCAAATTGTGCCTTTTCTAGACCAAAATCACTAATATGATTAAAAGCCTAATTATGGTAGATCTCAGTCAAGATCTGGTTGCTTGCCTGTTACATGCCACAGTGAGGAGTGTATACAAGAAATACAAGGCTTCCCCTTACAGTCCACATACTACATGCAGCTAGAGCCTGCATTTCTCTTTTGTCCAAGCAGAGTTTCCCTCCATGATGGTACTTGATTGTCAATGATATACTTCAAATGGAAGATTTACCTCCATCTGGATAACACAGAAGGAAAAAAGAAAGGACAGTAACACCCCAATAGAGGGTCAGAGGGCGCTGGTCACCCCTGATGTATATGAAAAAAAAACAAAGAAATATCCCCTGGGTGGGGTTTTTAAACAGCATATATTACCTGTAAGGGCTGATGTATATGCACAGTAGAAATAACTACTGAAATGAAGCAGATAGTTTGTAATACAAGTATTTATTAATAAAAAAGATTAAATGGGTGACACAATGGTCAAGAATTGAACTCCACTTGGTGAATAAAATGTATAATAGTACATGTATAGACAGAAAAATGACATCATATAAACCCTTTTATATCTGTATACACAGTAAAACATAGATAAAAATAGCCCTTTACGCGTTTCGACCCTATCGGGGGTCTTCTTCAGAAGGTTTATCTATTGTAAAAAAGAGGACAAACATGAATATATATCCATACATTGTACATTATGATATACTAGAGATAACCTGCTATAAGTAGAGTATATATCTGATATAATGACATTATACAAATATCGGTTAATATACATCACAGGTAAATACACACAGAAGGAAAAGTCAGGAAATCTTTGAATTATTTCAAATCCACAGATACCTAAAAGTGATAACAACTGTTTCTAGCCCCAACTCAAGAGTCATACAAGATCAAGTAAAACATGCATCAGCTTCTTTAAGTGTTCTCTACATATCCTTGTCCCCAGCCATATCTCCTTTTGACCTTTTTGTTTTGCTAGTCCCTCAGACTACTTGGCTATTATCCCCCACTAGGGATGAGTTCGAACATCGGCTGTTTGCCTGTATAGCGAACGATATGCAGTGTTTGTGGCAAATTTAACAGAACACCGTTAAAGTCTATGAAAACACAAAAGTGATCATTTTAAAGGCTTATATGCAAGTTATTGTCATAAAAAGTGTTTGGGGACCTGGGTCCTGCCCCAGGGGACATGTATCAATGCAATAAAGTTTTTTTTAAAACGTCAGTTTTTTTGGGAGCAGTGCTTTTTTTAATGCTTAATGTGAAACAATAAAAATGAAATATTCCTTTAAATATTGTGCCTGGGGGGTGTCTGTAGTATGTCTGCAAAATGGTACATTTTTTCCCATGTTTAGAACAGTACCACAGCAAAATTACATTTCTAAAGGAAAAAAATTAATTTACTAATCGTGGCTGTAATGAATTGTCGGGTCTCGGCAATATAGATAAAACTCATTGAAAAAAGGAGCATGGGTCCCCCCCAGTCCATTACCAGGCTCTTTGGGTCTGGTATGAATATTAAGGGGAACCCCAAACCAAAATTGAAAAAAAAAATCCATGGGGGTCCCCCTAAAATTCATACCAGGCCCTTCGGTTCTGATATGGAAATTAGTCCCATAGACTTTAATGGTGTTCATGTGTTCTGCAACATTTTTTGCCTGTTTGAATTTTGTTCTGCAAACCAAACCAGAGGGTGCTTGGCTCATCCCTATCCCCCACCTGTCTATTCCCCTTGCCCTACTCTTCCCCCAAGTCCCCTATAAGTTACATTATAGTTCAGGGTGTATGTAACCCATACATTCTTTCTTTTTGTTTTATTGCTGAATTTTAAAGCAGATTTGACTGGGAAAGTTTCTTTCATTTCCAACTGACAAATACATTACAATGTAAAGATTTAATGCATAAAATGTTTAAACATTCCTGTTATTCACTTATACAGAGTCTTATTCAAGTTGTAACCTCAAATTTATATTCTGTCCTGTGGAGCGTATTTCCTGTGAAAAAAATGGAAATTGTCATGCTTTATATATGTGTATTATCTGTATACCTGTGATGATTATGTGACAACTTAAATAAAGCATATAATTTTTTTTGGAGCGTTGATAATCCTTAAGTACTATTAAAGCTTCATTTTTTATATTAAAATAACAAACATGTCATACTTACCTGCTCTATGCAATAGTTTGGCACAGAATAGAACAGCCCAATCCTACTCTTCTAGGGTCCCCCTCCAGCGCTCCTCCCCACTGATGAGTGCTCACTCCTGAGCTGCCCTGTCTGTGCCTGTTGGCAGAGACAGGGGGGCTCAGCCCCACAGCCCCCTGCTCCCTAATCACTGGATTTTATTGGCAGCCAATGGCTCCCACTGCTATCAAACTGCCCAATGAGAAGGAAGAGAAAGGAGAGAGCTGCTGCTCTCATGCACATTGCTGGATCAAGATCAGGCTCAAGTAAGTATGGGGGGGGGGCGGTGATGGGATGCTGTAGCACAAAAGGTTTTTCACCTTAATGGATAGTAACCATTAAGGTGAAAAACTTTAAGACTTTTGATGCACTTTAAGGTTATGTATGATCTCACTGCACTGCCTTACAGTATTACATCAGAAATATTGAGTTGAACTCTACTTAGCTAAAAGTAGTTTATACTTATAAGTATTTTGTTCCTGTGGTAAAATTCAGCTTGCTAAGGTTCTGTTCAGTATAATTGATAAATAAGCTCTGATCATCTGAAAACTACCACAAACAGCTCTAAAATACATCATATAAACGTAAACCTTTTCCAGCTTTGAAATCAGTGGAAAGACTGACTGACTCAGCCAGTAACATTAAAAGAAAATAAATATCATCTCCATTTCCATTTTCAAGCTTTTCAAATAAGGTAAACACAGTTTACTTCAACCATTACACATGTCCAACAACAACAGTTCCCCTTTGCAAACCCATGCAGCTGAATAAACAGAGACAGCTATGTGTGTTGACACCCACACATTCAGCATTTGTGAACTTCCGAATTTAGGATGAGTTTTGATATATATCATGGAATACAAATAATGGTATCACAAACTGCACAGACTGAAGGAATGTTGCTGGCATGAATGTCTATGCAAAATGATTGTATAAGGAAAACCTTAAAACCAATAGATCATTCAACATACAGTAAGAACTGTTTATCGGCATTGATATTTTGTAATGTTGCCAATATCTTATAAACAATATAAAACAATTAGATGCATGGTTACATTTTAATCTGTGCTATAAAAAGTAGAAAAGTGAAATATACCCAAACACTTAAAAGTTCTATTGCATAACAAAATGCAAAATGCAAGAGAGTATTGTTATGAACACTACTCCCAAAAAAAGGTCATTTGTACTAATATTTTCCTTGATGCTCCTCTCAGAGGTTTGAAGTGTAACATTGTAGTAAGAGATACCAATGTTGTGTACTGTTAGCATATCCAGCCAAAAGAAAAACACTTGTACTTACATGCCCTGATGAAACATTTGTATCATCTCTGATCCCTCCTGTATTGAATTGTATTGTAATTATACTGTCTTCCCCGTTGTTATAAAGTGCTGCTCAAACTGTTGGCGCTATATAAATCTTGAATAATAATAATAATAATAATAATAATAATATCATCAACATTGGGGTGGGGGGGATTGCATGTCTGTAAATTATCAGCAGAAAAGGGTTAAATGGATCTTTGTGGCAAGTATCTAGCTCTACTGTTAACAAAATGGACACAACGGTGTCTGTTTTTTTTTTTTTTGTCCCCCCCGTAACATTGTTTTATCACCAGTTGATCCTGCAAAAAATCTATTGATTTTCAACTTTCTTTAACAGACCAAGCTGTTCAGCAAAAGTTGCTGTTAGATGTTTGATACAAAACATTCAAACCATTTAAACTCTGCGGGGTACCTACAATACTCAGATTTTATTCATTTGGTTAAAACCGTAATAATAATAATAATAATAAAAAAAAAACTGTTTCTGTAACTGCTTAATATGTGTTTTCTTATGCTAGAGTTAGGCTTTAACTTGTAAGTTGCTTATTTAAAGCCCATCTTTAAAAAAAGAAAACGAAAGCACCCGCCACATCTTTTTTTTTTTTAATAATAATAATAATAATAATAATAATAATAATTGCTACTTTTTTTAAATGTGTTTACAGTCTTTTTGGGGTGTTTATTGAAATTCTTTTTGTATTTGCATATTTTATTCACTGTATTTGATCAGTATTTGTGAACTGTCACTTTAACGTTTCCATTTTACTTTTACAGAGTCTGTTTTTTTATTTCTCTGAACTGTAAAATGTAAAATAACAAAGCTAATAGTGTCCTATCCAGAAAAGCTAAAATAAGCCTTTGTAATCCCCAAAATCAATTTGAAGCTGAACGCACCCTTAAAAACATTTTGATTTTCATCTTTATTTTGGGATAATAAAAACTATACAAGTTTTTTTTAGTACCTTGTACATATACTGTATTAATACATGTCCCCCAATAACCCTCCTATTGTAAAATAATAAGAAGAAAATTAGATGTACTGCATGCATAATTGTTTAAACCTGAATAAATGTACAGTATTTTTTAGATGTATTCATGGTATTATTTGGCAATGCTCCACTGGTTTCCATAATCAGTATTTCAAAATCAAAACCTTTAGTTTAAAAAGGTGTTTTTGGCTCGGAATCAACAACCCTCAACGTGTATTCTAGTTATAGTTTTCATTTGACCTGTCTGAACTCATAAGCAAGCTCTATAATTCACAATTTTACATTAGAAATAAAATACTGCACAAAACAGAAGCTATAGAAAATATGGCTTCAGTCACTAAGTGGAAAGCGGTTTGACGAAAATATAGGTGAGCCATTTAAAATGCTGCCGCCACAGTCTTTACATAATCTGCCAAAATACACAGCCAGCTATGATCAGGCTAAGCAACTATGAACTGCTATGACAATCAAAAACATTTTATGCAGTCAGGCATTTCATAAGTGACAGCCAAGCCTATAATTAATTATGGGTGACACTCCAGGTACATTACTCAGGAAATGGTCCAAGACAAATATGGCATTGTCTAGGAATTTTCTATACAGTTCCTTTATTGATATGTCACAAATCAGAGTTACTATAGTATTAACCTGGTTCTCTGCCTTTGTAAAACTTTGCCCCTGACTGCGTTTCCTTCGCCACACTGGTCCCTGCCAGATGTGACACAGTGAGTCATATAGCTCTGCTATTCCATTACAGCAGTTTAATAAGCAGTGACCAATAGCTGCTGCTCACTGAAAGGAAATAAGAAAGATGACGGCTCTCTCTATGGATTGCCATGGAAGAAAATCATGGCATGTTTAACCACTTAAGGACTGCCTCACGCCGATATACACCGGCAGAATGGCACGGCTGGGCGCAATCACGTACCTGTACGTTGCTCTTTAAGTGCCCAGCCATGGGTCGGGAGCGTGCCGCCACCGGTGCGCTCCTGACCTGGTCCTGAGCTCCGTGACTGTGGCTGCGGGACCAGTGGACCCGATAGCCGCTGGTGTCCTGCGATCGGGTCACAGAGCTGAAGAACGAGGAGAGGTCTGTGTAAACAAACGTCTCCTCTTGCTTCCTACTGTGGCTGTCACCGATCGTCTGTTCCCTGATATAGGGAAAGACGATCAGTGATGTCACATGCCAAGCCATGCCCCATAAAAAAAACACATAATGTCATACATAACACCTACACTGCCCCCTAGTGGTTAACTCTTTCACTGCCAGTGTCATTTACACAGGAATCAGTGCATTTAAATAGCACTGATTGCTGTAGAAATGACAATGGTCCCAAAAATGTGTCAAAAATGTCCGATGTGTCCGCCACAATGTCGTAATCACAATAAAAATCGCTGATCGCTGCCATTACTAGTAAAAAAAAAATATTAATAGAAATGCTACAAAGCAATCCCCTATTTTGTAAACACTATAACTTTTGCGCAAACCAATCAATAATCTCTAATTGTGATTTTTTTTTTAACAAAAATATGTAGAAGAATACGTATCAGCCTAAAGTGAGGAAAAAAATTTATTTTATATATTTTTTGGGGATATTTATTATAGCAAAAAGTAAAAAATATTGCATTTTTTTTCAAAATTGTCGCTCTATTTTTTTTTATAGCGCAAAAAATAAAAACCACAGAGGTGATCAACTACCACCAAAAGAAAGCTCTATTTGTGGGAAAAAAAGGACGCCAATTTTGTTTGGGTGACATGTCGCATGACAGCGAAATTGTCAAATAAAACGACGCCGTGCCGAATCGCAAAAAGGGGCCTAGTCCTTTGGCTGCAAATTGGTCCGGGGCTTAAGTGGTTAAGGAAAACATAAAGTTTTTTTTTTATTTTACCTACCTTTGTTCTGCCATTTTCACCAAATAAAAGTGACTAGACATCTGTCTTTATGGTGTCTTTCTATAAGTGCGGTGAGATGAAAGATCCTTAGGGTTATTTAACCCAGAAGAGGGTCAGTGTTGAACCTTGGATCATTGAGGATGCAGTAATTATTTCATAAAAGCCTGCTTAATTTGATTTTAACACATGGTGAGCAACTAAATGGAGACAAGCTTACAGAAATTGTTCAATAAAAAAAATGCAACTATATTTGACATTGTCTACACTTATAAGGTGGTAAAGGTTTTAAAATTGTCTTTGTAACATTTATCCCGATGACTACCTACAGAGACCCACACAATCTGAAGAAAATATATTTTTCCTTGACATCTTGTTTCTTGTTTCTGTATGAAAATCTACTGGTTAACCTTTCATCACATGAATATCTATTTGGGACTGCGCTTCAGTTTCTCAATTTCCATTCTTGGGACTCTGCCTTAGTCTTATTTCTCAGACTTTTTTCACCATTGCATTTGAGAATTTTATGGTGTTGAGATATTTTTTATGCACTCAGTATTTTTTATCGATTCTTCAGTATTTAATATTGTTAATTGTGTATTAATATAATGTATTATAATCTCACCACTTTGAGCACGTTATTAATTTATTTATTGTTTGTTATTTCATTCAAGCACGTTATTGATTAACACATTTGATGTGTTTCCCATCTTATATGGTTGTAGTTTTTCCCTTCCACGTTTGGAAATTCTACTTTAGTTTTTTTAGTTTTTTTTAGTTTTTTTAGTTTTTTTAGTTTTTTAGTTTTTTTTTACGGTAAAGCACAGCTTTACCGTAGATTTAGTGATGCTATTCGGCTGCTAGCGAAGTGGTTTTAGTCCTCCTCTAGCTGCTGAAAAGGGGTTAAACCCACCAACAAAATGCTGCAGGTTTTTCTGGCAGTATTTCAGCGCTGCCCCATTGATTTCAGTGGGGAGCAGCAGTGATTTTAACGCTTCTTCACCGCTCCAAGGAAGCTGCTGGCAGGACTTTTTGTAACGCCCTGCCAGTGCACCACTCCAGTGGGAAAGCCCTCGGCTTTTACACTAGAGAATGAATGAAGCCGCTTTTTTTCAGGTGATATGCAGGTGCTATTTTTAGCACTGTAGCACCTGAAAAATGCCCACAGTGTGAAAGGGGTCTAATCCTGCTCCAAAGACTTTGCCCAATGCAACCAATTGAGTGTGATGCAATGGCAAAAAAAAAAAATTAGATGCCTTCATGTTCCAGTGCCCTCTAAATGTCTATGGTTGGTGCAACTGCAACAAATCAAGATCACTTACCGATACCTCAAAACTGTAAAAGAAAGGGAAGAGACTGGACATAAGTGATAGTATCCTGACATGCTGATATCATTTTGATTACCCCAAACCAAAAAAGAATGTTTGCGCATTTGATTTTCTTTATCATTTATGAGAGAAACCCAAACCTTACATAGACTTAATGTAATGCGGCTCCAAGTGCCAGGTGCCTTTGCTCAAGTACGGGTGTAAAAGTGCTCATCCAGAAAGTTCTGTAGACAACAGGTGAATCAACACACAGATCAGGCCTACGGCTAAGTACGAGGCAAGGTGAACTGCGCTGGGGACGTGGTTATCGGGAGGAGCTGGGGCCTAGGGGTTTTTCCTTTTTCTATATATTTTGAGCTGACCCGTGTGCGGCATTGATCCACCTGTTGACTGCAGAAACTCAAACATGTTACACGATGTAAAATCACATCCTATATGACTAGCATTACAACTTTAGTGAGCAATCTCCCACAGAATCATGATAGCAATATAGCAAAGTCATATTATGTAAAAGATACAAAAATCGAGATAGCTTGTTTGTCCTCAGAGTAAAAAAATAAAATATTATTCAGTGCATTGTTTATAGAAAAGTTATCCTTCAAAATTAGCACAAAATGTGTTTTTACATGTTAGCATAAAGCATAATTAAAGTCCTGCTTGACGAAAATCATAATGATATTGAAAATATAGTGTAACATTTTAATGAATCCCTGAAGTGAACAGAGAAAATAACATTGTTCTTACAGCTTAAACATAAATGTAAAAAAAAAAAAACACACATTCTTCTGCGAAAGCCTGGTATTTAGTTACTTAGTGAAAGGTAAAAATGGATGTTTAATGCCACTAAAATGAGTAAAAAGTGCTGTTATTTAATGGAAATGAAAAGTGACTCGATCTCAGCTACATTATAAAATAAACTTTTAGAAAGTAGTAATGGTTCCCTGCAAAGGTGCATACAATTCACACTCTGTAGTGGCAGAATGGTCTTCTCTTAGGGATTCTGTTTAGCAAGGGTGTAGGCCCATGTTTCAGCCATGTTTGTATAATGATTAGCAATTATTCAGCATGCAAACTGTTTATTTTTTACATAATAAACTTCTTCAACTACCCCATTACATCTGCCTATAGAAATAAACTGAGCTATTACTTCACTGTCACACCATAAGATTAGAAAAACAAAATTGTAAGACTCCTAGTAAAAACCCACTTAATCTGGTGCATAGGATATGGTAAAGACATCCATTAGCTGGAATTATTGCAGCTTTGATATTATATACTGTATATACATACATATATATATATATACACACACACACACACATATATATATATATATATATATATATATATATATATATATATATATATATATATATATATATATATATATATATATATATATATATATTATACAGTATATATACAATATTTCTCCTATATATACTGTATAAAAATAGACTTTGTTATGAATGTGTTAGAAAAGATGAAGCCTTCTATACAGGGTTATTTAATTGATTGTGTCCAGTGAATTTGACTGGTAAAACTATTTTCAATAATCATTGTTAAGCCAACTCAGGTGATATTTTTATTAACCATAAGCCTTGTACAAAGTGAAGCGGAAAAATGACTCATTATTGGGCACCAAGCCCTGTTCCTAGCAGCAGTTGTATTGGCAGTAAATTAGTCTTTTACTGGGACACAGTAGAGCAAATATGAACTCTTAGAGCAAAGCAATGGTGATGTATGGTCTAGGTTTCTCCAGGTTGTCCCAAATATGATCCCTGTCTTATCTGATAAAGTTATCTTCACCTGACCTTGGCTGGACACCACATTTTACTGAGCATCAGATGTTAAGGAGTTTTAATTGTACAATTATCTGTGATTGTTAGATCTGGACAGCTGTTGCCCTTGGGTTCAGAAGCTTTGGAATAGCTACTGATAAGGGCTGTTATCAAAACGCTTTATGGCAGTTCTGGACTGTAAATTAGTCATCAGTTGCAGTAACCTGTTTCTGCTGAGCTGGTTTTCAGTGAAATAAAATTTGCACATGAGAATAGGAATAAAAACACATAGAACTGTTACTTCCTTTAACAAAGGAAATATTGTAGCATAAGTTTATATGTATATGTATTCTTAATGGTATAGGCCTGAAGAATGTAAAATGTAAGTCGCTATTCCTGATTACATTTTGTATGTGTGTAGGCTATTTGAACCACATGCTCCAGGCTTGTACTCCTTCTGTAATGATCTAATGCATAATGCAGTAAAAGGAATTCTTAGTTCCTAAGCAGAGGAACAGACACTGCCTTTACGACTCATCTCTTATAGATCAAAGAGACACAGACTTTATCTTGTAATGCTAGAGTCCCCAAGCCTTCTATTCAATTTACTTTTGATTATCTACATTTACTCTATATTTTATTCATGCCCTTTTTTTTTTACATACAAGTGTGCATGACGAATTGGCAAGATCTCAATGAAGGAAATATTTTCTGTCTCATAAAATTACTGTCTGCACCATTCAGAATTTCCTCAAGATTATTGAAATGATAAGTGTTGAAATATGTACTTTGCATGATTTCCTTTGCACTTTAATATATATTTGCATTAATCTATTCCTTTTTTTCTCTTAAGGATAAGATCTACAGTGCCCTTTCTAGACTTTTTAAATCTATTTGCCTTGTCATTTTACATCAATGTACGCACTGGAATTTTTTTTTCCATTTTACTGAGAAAGGTATATTTTGCAATGCTCTTGATTTAAAGTAAAAATACAGAAAACAAGGAATTTTTAATCTTGGAAGGAAAAAAAAAACATGTGGTATAGAAATATTATAGCAGGCACAATTCTTATTTAGACATTTACACTGACTCCCAGATTTCTAAACTCAAATGGTAACATTCAGAGAACATTCACATTTAACTTCTCGAGAAGTGAGAAGGGAGTATGTTGAAGCCACCACCAAAACAGACTTATTAGATAAAATAACACTCACAATAGTAGTAGACAATACTCCTGCACTCAAATGTGGTGCGCAAAGACAATGAATTGTCTCTGTTTTCAAACAGCCACCATGCCTTGTTGCCCTCCTAGGCCTGGGGTAGTCCCACAATGAACATTGGAAAAACAAAGGGCACATCAGTCTACGGCACCACCTTTATTGATAAATGAAATCAAGTAATATACTCCCAAATGAATGTAAAAACAAGCTCATTAATACAATACAAAACAGGTAAGCCAGGTCTTCTGCAATAACTTCTTATCACGGAAAGAAACCATGCAGGTTTAGAAAGGCTAATGCATTCCAAGAGGTGTCCTCTCTTTTTCAGAGCCAGATAGCTGGTGCTCCCTTTTTTGTTTTTCCTGTGCAAAAGAGCACTCATGGCTGTGCAATATTTTTTACACATGTCAGATTGCTTCTCCATCCAATAATTCACAGGCAGCACCCATGTGACCCATAGACATTTTTGCAGGTTTGGTACAAGAGACTGTTATCTAATTTCTATGGACACCTAAAAGACACACTTATAGATGGTTCAAAAATAGGCAAATCAATCACTTGGTACACACAGTTAAGAAACCTGGAATTCATCTGGAAAAAAGCTTAGAGTTCATTTAAGCACTATCCCTAAAGCTGACCAAACATGGATCGCACTTCAGCTGTTTCAGGAGGGAGTGGTGTGATCCATGTGTGGCCACTCTGGTTAAACAGAAGTCTATCTATAGATCAACATTTTTCAATCAATTAGTATATTCTCTCAATCAGTGCTGCAGGCAATAGACTGCCGTGCTGATCTATGTATTCTGATGGAAGAGCAGTTTGCCCTCTGTCAGAATAAAATGACACAGTGGAGAAGATTCCCTCATCCATATTGAATGTGTGGATGGTGGAATCGGGTAATTGTTTTGTTCAATCTGTTGGTTGAATGAAAAAAGAAACAACTGATGTATGGCTAGCTTTTCTATTGCATGAGAATAAATCTTCAGATATAGCTGCACATACATTACATAGGATATGTTAGATGTAAAAGAATCAAAAGTGAACAGTATCTTTGTTTTTCCATGTAAACAGGTATCCAATCAATGCCCTTAATACAATGAAGATGTCCCTGCAGTCTGCCTTTAGGTTGGGTACCAACCAATTTAATCAGTGGCAACCACTGGATCAGTTTGAGTTTCTAGGTGTGCAATGTATATGTGTTTGTGTTTTTTTTCCCTGGAAATTGAACTAGATCGAAAGAAAATATTTTTAATTTAACATTAACATATAATATCTCTAGTAATAAAGAGATAGATGCTGGTTCAATGTGCTTCTGAGCTAAGGATGGGACATAAACATGTTTCCAGATATACCTTGGCACTGAGATGGGGTTGATGAAGGGTAATCTCTATACCTACAACAAGCACATTTTGTTATTTTCACTATGTAATCAGTGGACGAATATATGCAAGCTTATTATTATTATTATTATTATTATTATTACACAGGATTTATATAGTGCCAACAGTTTGCGCAGCGCTTTACAACATGAGGGCAGACAGTACACTTACAATACAAATTAATACAGGGGGACCAGAGGGCCCTGCTCGTTAGAGATTACAATCTAGAAATTATTATTATATCAAAGGTCTGTAAAAACATAACATGCAAAAAAAACTTTTTATCTGAAGTATTATGCAAGCAGCAAGGTAACACAAAGATGTCATGGGGTACAATGGGATACTCTTCATAAGATAACAATGGCAAAATCATTCATGGGAGTGGATTAATCTGACTGCCCTATTGGTTCTGAAAATATCATTTTTGGAAGGCCAGGTTTTGTTTCTTTTGTTTGGAAATAATTGCTGTAGTTTGGGTGTGGAACTTGACTTGAGTTGTGTATTTTTTTTTTTTTAGTAAACCAGGAATCTGCAATATAGGGCCTTATAGATGTTGATATCCAGCATATTAGTTAGCGTCATTTACATATTAGCACGAAGATCGTTGCACAATGGATTCATAACATTCCACAAATAGCTAAGCCCTTGTACACACGGTTGGACATTCCATCGGAAAATGGCCGATCGGACCGTGTTGTCAGATAATCCGACAGTGTGTGGGCGGAGTATCTGATGGACCAAGTTTTCCAGCTGGGCTATAAAATTTTCCGACAACATGATCCGATCGGAATTTGTCCGATCATGTGTAGAGAATTCCGATCGGACAAAGTGGCATGCATGCTTAGATCAAATTCCTAGACCAAAGCTATTGGCTACTAGCCTGAACGTAGTCCCGTCCTAATGAAATAACGTCATCACGTTAAGTACGATCGGATTTCCTGACAACTTTTTCCGACTGTGTGTATGCAACAGTTTCTGACAAAATCCTTCGGACAAAATCCGTCGGACAAAATCCGACGGATTTGGTTGTCGGAATGTCCGACCGTGTGTACAAGGGCTCAGAGTCTAGGATCTTACAGGTGCCCCTACTATCTTACTATGCCCCTACTATGAGCAACTTCTCAGCCTCGAGGGAGCATCCTTTCTGATTTACACTTATGATCAAATCTCACACTTTCCAGGGTTAGCACCTGTCTTCCCAAAAGAAAGACATAACCCATGTATTTGATGTTTGTGGCTTCTTGTTCCTGACTAGGGATAAGCTGATGGTTTGTTGCGAATCTAGGTCTGGACCGGGCTTAGGCTGTTCAGGCTTTTGGATGACCGCCTGAACTTTTATCTGTCTTGCCTTCTGTCCAGCAGGAGTTAAGCATCATATACCTATAGAATCAGTATTTCTACCGCTTCTATATATGACAGCTTCCTGTTTTCAATGGTTGCTAAGGAAGCAGTGGGTGCTTGCACCTGCTGAGTCCCTAGGAACTACAGATGTCACCAAGAATTCCCGGTAAGTAAAGGAGTGGGAACAGCAGTTACATCACTGCCCAAATATGGCCACTGGCCATATTTGAGCTTTGACATTGACCAAATGTGGTCATGGCCATGTTTGTTTAATTATATTAAAATATTTAATGTGCTAGACCCTTATAATGAAGGCATCATTTAGAAAAGAAAAACATAATGTCACCACTATCCTTTATCCTTCCCTTAAATAGCTGATGACAGCTTGGTAAGCATTAGATTGCTCATGTGCGCTTGGTTTTTCTCTCTTGAGGACCACCAGGAGGCTTACATTGGGATTTATAATCAACTTAAAATAAGGGACTTTTTTAGGATTTTTATGCTTTAATAAAAGGATATTTGGGTATCTATAATTTTTGGTTAAATTTTTTTCCATGAATGAGTAGGGCTACTATGTACGCTATACTCATTACAGTAAGGAGTGGTATCTGGGGCCCCTTATTGTTAAAAGGGGCTTCCAGATTCTAATTAGACCCTCATCTGCAGACCCCACAACCACTGGCCAGGGTTGTGGAGAAGAGGCCCTTGTCCTTATGGGGATAAGGTCGCTTGGACACAAGGGTCCCTGATACAAATTTTTATTTTATTTTTATAGCCGGCAAATTAAACTTTATTGTCAGTTACCATGAGGAAGGTAAAGAAAAACCTTGAGAGACTGCCTCCCCTTGGATTTATAGCCCTTCACAAGGGCCAGAGCTATGAACACCCAGGAGTTAGCACACTAACAGGGGGTTGAACGAAAAAAGCCTGTCCACTCTGGTCAGAGCCACTGTACTAATCATGCAAGGTTAGTTTAGTGATCTCCCCCTGCTGAGTTGTTCTGCCAGGGTGACACCAATAGCAGAAAGCACTGATCGGGAGTTGGTCAGATGCTGGTTTTACAGCACGCTCATCCACTTGGCTGGCTTCTGTTGGACAGACCAACATACACACGGGACGAATGTCTGACTTTTTTTTTTACCCACCCACTGTCTCCCGACATTCAGCCCGTGTGTACCCAGCTTTACACAGACTTTATTATAACAGATTGCAATACATTAACATGGCATAGTGTGCACCCTAAAAGTAGGCACCTGCCTACAGATACACTTAAACTACTAAGATGGACAAACCCCCCCATCCCCAACCCCAGATCCTATTGAGTTATAAAACTGAACTATTGCTAGGTATAAGTAAGGTCCATTCCACACGATCGTTGATAGTTTTTTAGGCAGACCCATTTGGAATTTCCATTCTTCAATATGAAGCAGAGGGTGTACATGGACATGTGTCCGTTTACAACCACCTACATCCAATCCAATCTGAGCTGCCAAAAACAGACAGATGAGGATATGTTTGTCATCCATCTGGTGAATCAGATCAGATGGCAGACAAGTGTAAATGGATAGGAGGTCAGTTTATATATGGCGGCCCATAGAGGAAAGTGGTCTGTGTCTGTGTCCACTCTGCATGAGCGGAGCGGACACAGTCCTGTTATCTGCCTGTTCAGCATAGATCAGTAGAGAGATGCCCTGCTGAGCAAGCAGATTGGAGCCGCAGTGCCCCGTGTGAAAGGGACATAAGACAACAATCAATGCAACCCTGTAATCATTAATACATCATTACTTTCATTTTTTAAGTGCAAGTAAGTACCTTAATAAATCCTGGTATAAGCTGCTTGCAGTCGATGTACAGGAAGACGTAGGAGAATGCAGTAGACATGTTACAAATCTTAACACATTTTTGGTTATACGCCTAAATCTCCAAATTAAATAATAACTAATAGTAACAAATTTTGTTGAAATCTGTTTTGTTTATTCATTTTCTAACAATTTTAAACTTTTAATAAGGATTAGAATTTGGATCAGTCGAAAAACAATCAACCAATTCAAATTCTGTGTAAAGAATAGCTGGTTAAGTGAGCGTCCCCCCTCCTTAACCATACCAGGCCACATGTTGAGGGCATATGGCCTGGCATGGTTCAGGAGGGGGTGCTCGTTCATCCACCTCCTTCCTGACCTGCCAAGCTGCATGCTCGGATATGGGTCTGTTATGGATTTTGGGGGGGGTGCTGTTTTTTTTGGCATGGGGTTCCCCTTAAAATCCATATCATTCCCAAAGGGCCTGGTATTGACTGGGGGGACCCCATGCCATTTTTTAAAACGTTTTTCTATTGCTGGGCAATTGCCAGCGTTGTTTCCTTCACATTCATCTGTCAGTGGGGAATCCAGTTGACAGATGATGAGTCATGGTTGTTAAAGACGCAGGCGAATGGCTTTATGGCCCGCTGCTTAACAACCAACTATTCTTTACACAGAAGTCGAATCGGTTGATCGTTTTTCCAACGATCCGAATTCTAATCATTCTGAAAAGTTGGAATTCATTAGAAAATTATTAAACAAAACTGATTTTAATGAAAATGAAACTAAATTTAATGAACACAAAACTAAATTAATTCTGAAGCCAAACTAAACAAATTCCATAATGAAACAAAATTCCTATCAATGCATCTTGCTGTGTATGTATTAACAACAGGAATTATGTAAGTATTCTCTATATTGTTTGATTTTTTTTAAATTTTTTGCCATGTTTGAAAGACGATTAGTTTAGATTAGGCAACCATTGTTAGTAGTCTCTCTATGTATAGTATTATACTTATGTATCATGATATCTGTACTAATACTCTGTTTTCTCTGTTTCAGAAAATACCATCATTTTTCTGAAACATGTTGGGCATACTGTCAACACAGCTGGGTTGACTACAGGTCTAGACCCTATGCGTATACAGGTTCATTTTTGCTGTTTACTATTCATGCTCTTTCTATATATTTCTTTGCTTAATATATTTGTACAAACTGTACATTTCATGTATTTTTATATATTCTTTCAATACATTTTGTACCTTTTTCATAATTTTGTATGGTCTGGTTTTACCTTCCATGCCCTTAAAATCCTTGGGGCTATTTCCTTTTTGCAAATCCATGTATAGAATGCAGAGCAACATAGAGATGAGCGCATCACAGCATTGTTTTTATTTTCACTGACCACTCACAGGCTGGGGCAGGTACAGGATAACCTGAGCTCAGAGGAATTGGGTCAAATGATGCTGACCATTAGACTGAAGACATCTAGTGATAGTACTAGTGGTGAGAAAAAGCTGTGAATTGAAATTTGCAGAAAAGGCTAATTTTATTTCATCTAATAATGGGATATTCAATGTTATTGTTGCTATGATTGGTGGAATACTGTACAAGAGACCTTGGGTCATTGATCCTGAGCTGTGGATTATAGAACTATGTTCCCAGCCATAGATTTCTTTATGAGTTTTATCCAGGCAGTTTTAGCAAATTTGTCATGGAGCAAGTATGTGTTATTTGCATATGTATTTAGCAATTTAAATCACATATGGAGTATTGCTATAAAGAACGGGCCTTTATAAATGTCAGTGCTTTAAAAAAAAATCACTACACCTATTTTCAACAGTATTGTCCACCCCCATCCCATCCATGTTATTTTTTTGACAACCCTTGCCTATTATTCCAGAAATCTGGCATTTTTAATTTGACAAATTAGGCTAATTAATTAATGAGCTTCCGGATCAGAATTCAAACTTCTTTTAAGTTTTCCGAACCCTGCTCAAACTGAACTCAGGGCAGTTCAGCTCAATCCTAATCAATCAGTCTGACTGCTAATGGCTGTCAAGCCCACATCTCTCTGACAATTCCAATATTTCAGTTTATTATTATTATTTTTATTTATTACAGGTGCTTATATACCACTGTCAATTTACACAGCTCTTTATATATATTATACATTTACTTCAGGCCTTGCCCTCAAGAAGCGTACAATCTAAAGTCCCTAACTCACATTCTTACATACACATACTAGGGCTCATTTTGACAGGAGCCAATTAACATATTATGAACTCTTACTGAAGTTTACACATACAAACTGTCTGAAAAGTTTAATTTAATAATCAACTGTCCATTATTCAGCAGGAGAGCAAGGCAGGAGGACATGTTTGTACTAGACAATCTGATTCTTTTGCTTTTGTTTGTTCTTTGTAGGCATAAAATTACATAAAAGGAACCAGTGGAGTGCTTGACACCAAATCCAGCCATAGATGGTTCAAATCTCGCCTGGTTTGGATTCAAACCATGTATTGACAGGCTGAATGCACCACTAGCAGTAATCACTGTGTTCACCTGGCAGGGGCGGCTCCCCCACTCTGAGAGAATACAATGGCTCAGCAGGAGTGATTCCCCCATGAACCCATGGTTGCAGGAAAGAAAATCCCTCCATCTATGGCCAGCTTTACATGGTGTTTTCAGTCTCCTCTCAAGCCCCAGAGGACCTTTAAGTAGGAAAACCTACATATAGCTAAGTATATGACTTGCTTGTGAAGTAAAGACAACTATCCACTGATCATCCTCCCCACTGCACACTGTACCTCTAAGGTAAGTCATAGACGACTCAGTTTTCTTTCCTTCCATCATAGTGGTTCCTGCCGAACCATCTGAATTTCGATCCCTGTTTGGCTGGCTTAACACCTGTGAGCAGCACTCTTTATTTTATTTTCTCAGTCTTCAGAATGTCTCTAGTCCCCTTATAAACATTCCAGCTTTGGAGAACTAAAATAAGCTAACCTTTTCTAATAACACGTTATATGTGATGTAACATATGCAGATAACATGCACTTTGAGAAAGAAAAAAAAAACTAAAAACAATTTTAAAAAGGAGTTAATTTTTGTTGGCAGCTATTTTTTATTTTTATTTTTTGCAATATTTTTGTAATAAACTGCATGGATTGATAAGGCTTACTGAAGCTTATGAAATGGGCTCTGAAGCCAAAGATGCCAGTATATGCTATATCTAGAAATTTCACACAGCCAACCAAGATACTTCTTTCTTTCCTCATAGTTAGTATTTTCCATTATTCAATACTGAACAGCTTCTGCGTTTATATAGCATAGTTCTTTTCATAGGGTTAAGGGTCTATTCACAGTCTCTGAATGCCAGAAATAACAATCACTTCAAATTAGACCTTTGTGCAATGAAGTTGAATTTCATGCTGTCTTCTGATTTCTTACTGAACAAAGTAATGATTATTTTTCTCCTAGTTCAAAACTGATTCTTGACTCATATTCTTGTCCTAATAATCAACCTTTACATTTCATGGAATGTAAAATATATGTTTAGAATCATTCTCCAGAGTTGTTAAACTGTTCCTAGATTGTGCCTACATGGCTTTATGGAACTACAGTATTAATTAGAACCAACTTTTTTTTCACATGATTCAAGCTCTTTCATTCTTGAACTGTTTGGAATAGTTGATTTGCATAAGAATGTTTCCTCTGCTGTTCTTGCATAATGTCACAATAACACAGCTAACGAAGAGGGGAAGAAAAACTATCACAAACAGTTGCTTTGCTATGCTAGCAAGAGTATTACTGGAATATTAACTAGTCCAAAGGCTGCTCTAATCTGTGGTAACTTAGATGAGCACCTGTATGACTTACTATAAGTTCTCACTTTGACTTGACCATTTTTTTTGATGACCATGAGGTGAATTGATGTTTGCCCAAACAGAAAACTCAGTGATGATTACTGTTTGAATCAATTTGCAAACATATTGGAATGTATCTGTAAGTAATAATAGATATTTTGAAGCTTACACGTGTTTATTATTTTTCATACAAAAGATCCCATCCTACTCTTTATGTTAAATTTATTAAACTACAGTACTTGCCAAATATCTGTCTGTATATGCTTTCTAAGACTGGTAAATTTAATTTTTATATTTTTATTGTTGGTGAGCCTACTTATCTTTTGAAAAACTGACATGCAATCTGATTATTTTCAAGGATGCATAGGCAATGAAAGAATGCATAATTTATGGAGAGAAAAGATACATTTAAAAATGGTAATGCATATTTTTACAAAGGCTTAAATTGCTCTGTGACTAATGCCAAGTTCTTTTGTCACTTTCAAGCTTTTTTCTGTTTTTCTGTGAACTACCCAATTGTTGACAGCAATACAGCAATCTGAGCGTGGTCAGCATATATGTAGAGCACACAACCATGAGCAATAAAAAATGCGTGACAATGTATGGCCTTAAACTTAACCTGTCAGATTATCATATTTTCTTTATGATTATGATGAGGAGGATAATTATATTAATAGCAACAATAATGTTGATGGCAGTAATCATCTCAATATGGCAGTTGGTTCAGTGTTAGCTATAATGCCTTTGGTATGAAATTCATATGAGTTTTTCAACAACATATTATGTTGCTGTTATGTAATTGAAAAGATTCTAAGAAAGCATAACATTATTCTCTGGATACTGTAAATTAAATGTTGCTCTTTATTAATTAAAGTGGTGTTCCGCCTCGGGAAAAAAAAAATATATATGTATAAGTCAGCATATGTAGCATATGTCAGCATATGTCAGTATAAGTCAGCAGCTACAAATACTGTAGCTGCTGACTTTTAATATATGGACACTTACCAGTCCTGGGAGCCCGTAATGTTGTCACCCCAGTCAATTTTTGGATGCTGCCGCTGCCTTTCAGCTCCACAGCTGGTTCCCTACTGTGCTTGCTCGAAATTGCGCTGCGCATTCTAACTGGTCTACCGGCCTGAGAGGTACGAAATGTGGCACTGTAGTGCCACATTTGACACATGTATTAAAATATATTCATATCAAAAAATCAATGATGTACTGTAAAGCCATGTACACACAGCTGGACTTTTCAACAGCAAAGGTCCAACAGAACAAATCCTTCGGACAATTTGACTGTGTGTGGGCTTCATCTGAACTTTGCTGTCGAAAAATCAGACGGACTTTAGATTTAGAACATGTTTCAAATCTTTCCGATGGACTCAAGTCTGGTCGAAAATCCGTTCGTCTGTATGCTAGTCTGACGGATGAAAACCAATGCTAGGTCAGCTATTGGCTACTGGCTATGAACCTCCTTATTCTAGTCTGGTCATACGTCATCACGGTCGAATCCGTTGGACTTTGATGTGATTGTGTGTAGACAAGTCTGATTCGATGGAAGTCCGTCAAAAAGTCTGACGGCATTTAGTCCGCTGAAAAGTCCGGTCGTGTGTACACGGCATTAGGCTCCAGGCACACTTGGCTTAAAAAAAATTCAGTTTCCTCGGCAGAAAAAACTCTCATATAGAGCATTTTTTGTACACAGTTTAGATGAGTTTAGGAGAGTTATTTTTTTTCTGCCAGAAAGCTCCAATCTGAAATGCAAACCAGAAGTTTTTTTTTTCCTGCCTCTAATCGCTAAGCTTAAAATATGCCTGTAATCGTTCTAATGTGCATGGACACATAGGGTAACATTGAGTTGCATCTACAGGCAAAACACATAACTCCTGTAGAAGCAGCGATTTTTAAGCCAGTGTGCATGGAGCCTAAGAACCCCATTTAAAAAAAGAAATAAACTGTTTCTTAAGACTGTGGTGGCCAGAATTCAGAATGAAAAACAGATATCTTGGTCAGCAAGGCTTTGTTTCCGTTATTCTTTTTTAAAGGCTCTATATTCTTACTTCTTAAGTGTTCCTTTAATTTTGGGTTCTAGTTTAAGCACATTATGGTCAAAACATCCCTGTCCATAGAGAACTCAGAAGAAGTTGAGTTAGACTACAGCAGCATTTTTACATACATAAAACAGTACCTAAAGCAAATAAATTGTTATGAATTGTACCCATTCCCCAAAAACTTAGCTATCTGCATTGAGTTTGCATGTTCTGCCTTTAGTTGTGTGGGTTTTCTATGGTTACTCCGATCCCACCCTCTGCAGACATGCTATTAGGTTAATTGGCTCCTGTCTAGATTTGCCATAGTATGCATATGCTTGCATGTGAGGTAGGAACCTTACTTTGAAAGCTCTAGATGGCAGGGACGTATGTGAATGTACTATATGTAAAGTGCTGCTCAATTTTTTATGAATACCTGCAAAAATTAAAAATAAAATTAAAAAATAAATATAATAATGGCCACAGCTATTCCTTAGAGTGGTTTTCTGTCCTCTTAATTCTGAAGGGCAGAGCAGCATGATTTATAAACTCTCACAAAACATTAAATATGCATAATTTAGATTTCAATTTTTTGCTTGTCAAGGATATTAAATTTATTGTTTGGTCAAAGATGGAATTCTCTCCTTATAAATTTGCAGGTTTAATTGATCTACTCTTAGACTTTGATTTCTTTTTCTCTCTAAGCTTTTCTCTACTTAATAGAATATATGCAAGCACACCATAACATGTGGTCTATAATCATAAAAAATTATTATTTTCTCCAAACATAGTGAGCAGTAGAATATTTTCTATGTTGAATTACATGTAGAAAAATAAGGCATGCTTTAAACAGGTTAATGAAGTGAGATAGTTTGTTTTGCAGTGTTTTACCTTGTTTCCTGGATGCGTTGCTTGTAAGGTGCATTTTACAATTGGAGAGATATATTGACCTGATAATCCTTTTTATGTGAGTCATGATCCACATTTTTTCTTTGAGGAAAACAAATTACAGAATAAAGCTAACAGCTATCACATCATGTTGGGAAAAGAAAGAACAGCTAAAATGTGCCTTCTGGTAGTCACATAAAATTTGTGTCTTTTTTCTGGGAATCTAAAGACATTTGAAAGTCAAAAAGACATCTTTGCTTAGTTCATCATACTTTAACAAACATTGATATTAGGACTAATAAAGCTTTCTTTTGGTGGTATTTGCACACCACTGGGTTTTGTTAGCGTTTATTATATGAATGAAAAGAAAATGTAGAAAAAATATATTTTTTTACGTTCTGCTATAAAACGCCCAGTAAAAAAAAAAAAAACAATCTTCATAAATTTAGGTAAAAATGTATTCTGCTGTCATTGGTAACAAATATGTGTATATTAATTGGTGTATGATTGCTAAAATGCCTACAAACAATGGCATATGTTCTGCATTTTTTATTTTATTTTTTAATACTAGTAAAGGCGGTGATCAGCAACTTATAGTGGGAATAAAGTATGTTTCCTGTGTGTGCTGCTTTTTACTGCAGATCGATTTGTTCTTTTCCCTGGGAAAAAAATGAACATTCACTCTGTAAAGAGCCCTGTATTAATTATCAACACAGAGTTCTGGGCTGTGATTTGACACAGCCGATCATCAGGTCCCAACCATGAATCATTAGTCGGGATCTGCTGACAGTCCCTTGCTGTGTCAAATACCAGGGGAGTAGGTGGGTGGGACCGTGGGAGCATGAGCCTGAAACACTGAAACGGGTAGCGTCATACGCCTGTAGCTACTACCCTGTAGCAGTATATGTACTGTGATGGGTTGTCTTTTCAAGTGGTTAATTACCAATGGTATTTGTAATATGCAGCATGGGGAGGGGGTTAATGTACTGCCACTGGTCACTGATGCATTAGTGGCTGACCAATGGCAGTTAATTAACCCCTTTGTGCTGGATTAGTGGCACCAGTGTCAGGGTTAATTAACTGCCACTGGTCAACCACTAATGCATCAGTGACCAGTGGCAGTACATTAACCCCCCTCCCATGCTGCATATTACAGAAATTAAAAATATCATTGGTAATTAACCTCCCCTCCCCCAATCAGATCCAGACCGTTAATCTATTAATCTGCTGCAGATTAATAGATGAACTGTCTAGATCTAATTGGGAGAGGGGAGAGGGGTGAAGAGAAGTTAATTACCATTTTTTTTTATTTCTGCAATATGCTGCATGGGGGGGGGGGGTTAATGTACTGCCACTGGTCACTGATGCATTAGTGGCTGACCAGTGGCAGTACATTAATCCCCCCATTCTGCATATTACCTAAATTAAAAATACCATTGTAATTAACGTCCTTTCAGCCTCCTCACCTCCCCAATCTGATCTAGACAGTTCATTTATTAATGTGCACAAGGCATGACATTTGGCTTTCATTATCTGCTTAGTGCTTGCTTACTTTTGTGTGATGCACACTTTATTGGTTCCACCTCGGCGGTCAAAGCTTCAGCAGCAGCAGCTCTCTATGCTCCTCCCATCCCACCTCTGGCCGCAAGTGATGTCACGCCACTGGGATAGGACTACGAAGTGGCTTCATAGCGACAGAGAAGTGCTGACGGGGTGCGGTCTGTCTAGGCTTTTGCTGGGTTCAGGAGCGCACTTAGCACATCATTACAGTAACAGTTCAGGTACAGATGACTAAAGTACAGCTATTAGCAGCGCTGGCTAGTGTGTACTTTGAAGCACACTGCCGGAACTTCATCTGCGCCCCCCCCCCCCCATCCAGCAAATTGTACCGCCCAGGGCATCCACCCCTCCTTTATACTGGCCCTGGTCACAATGACTGGTGACTAGAAAAAAAAGTTTACAAGATACAGTGCCTAAAAATATTATTCATACCCCTTAAAATTTTCTGCATTTTTTCATGTTACAACCAAAAACATCAATTTATTTTATTGGAATTTTATGTGATAGTCCAACACAAAGTGGCACATAACTGTGAAGTGGAAAGAAATAGATAAATGGCTTTCCAAATTCACCTTTTGGATTTAGGTCTGGACCATACATGTGACGTTTTTGGACATTGGAGCTCCTTATTCCTTTTCTCTCTCACCCTATGACTGGGTATATATGCTGCTTTGGAGATCAAATTAACGCCTTTTAGTATATGAAATACTAAGATCACAGGAGATTGATCGGTAGACTGGAGAGTATCAGTCACTAGTATACAGCGTCATTTGGCCTGTAGGGGCCGTAAATAGAGGTGAGAGGCTGGTGGAAACAGGGGGAGCACCCCGGATTGCATGGAGCACATTGGATTAGTGGATTTGCACTGTTTGATGGTTGATTGCACCCAGCTTTGCACTTTAACCCTTTATTGATGAACTATTAGAAGAACATGGAGAAAAAGGGGGGCCAGAGGAGGGGCTTGGGGGTCACCAACCCCGGGACTTTTGGGGTATCAAATCACAGAATTAACAATTGAAATAGATAAAAAGTATAATTTTATTTACATTTTCCAAAATCAGTAACACAACTTTATTGTTACATTCATAAAAATAATCTTGCACGGTACAGCGTGGGAAACCATTCCAGAATTACCCAACTTTGTCCATGAAGAGAGAGAAAAGAGCTGCGATTTTCAACATGTTTCGCTCAATTTGAGCTTCTCCAGGAAATTTAAGCAGCCAATAATTGACACTAAAACAACAGAAGTATGCAATGAGTAATACCCCCCCCCTTTTTCTCAATTTTTTGATAATTATTGGGACGTGGTATCCTTAATGATTTGATCCCTCTCTCTCGAATTTTCTCAATATTAGAAGAACATCTAATATTGAAAATTTATGGGACTTGGTTCTTTTGAGTTTGGAATCCTTTTGATGGTTCACATCATCTTATCTTACAATTATTGTATAGCACGGATTACACTTTAGAAGTTTTAGCACTTGTTTAAGATTTTTGCACAGTATCCTGCATATGTTTGCACATTTATTTATCACTATTGCATTTATTATTGGATTGTATCATCACTATATCATTTGTGTTGCACTTTATTATCATTGATATTTATGTGATTATTGCAGTATAGAAAATGTATGTTTTATTTTTATAGTTATTAATATTTAGGTTGTTTGGTTAGGTAGTGCCGCATACCATTTACATAAATTGGTCCCACTAGATTTTAGTTAGGGGTATCAGAGTAAAGGGGGCTGAATACAAATACATGCCACACTTTCCAGATATTTATTTGTAAACACTGTTCCCTTTCACTCCCCTCTGTGTGATCACTGGAACAAAGAAAAAAAATCCCTGTCTAAATGTCAGTTTTTACTTGCCTTAACCTGTGCTCATGTGACACTGCAGCTCCAGGTTTTCTTCCCTTCTGTTTACTCCCTTGGGATCATTCTTTAGGTGTCTATGTCACTACCTGCCTGACATCTTATTTGATGGATGTAGGCAGGATTTTCTCAGGATAGAAAATGGGACTGACATCATCATAGGAGAACTGAAGGGGGCCAGCGGTCTCAGGTTGCCATCGCAGCACTGGATTAGCTGTTCTCCATACTGGAACTGGTAGTGGTAAGGGAACTGGTTGGGGTATAAAGTTGAGTTTTGCTGGTTTCACCTGGTAAGGGGACAAAAAGACAGTCAGCATTTGGTATAGTGGGGAAAAGGGGGTGTTAAAATGTTAGTTTTATCAAAGAGTGGGGCTTTAATTACTTCCCTCTGGTTGGATGTCTTATGACATCCTGGAGTTTAAGTGGTTGTACCAGGATGATGCCTGCAGCTTCAACCAGTGATGCTGTTTCATTTACAAGTGATTTGAGTGGCTTTACAACCACTCAATCACTTCTACAGTGATGAGTGGTCACTCCCCCATCAACCAGCAGCATCCTGTGGAATGAACAGAGAGCTGGAACTGACATTGTTCCTTCCTCTCTGTGATGTCAGAAAGGAGAAGTGATGAGGATTTCATCACTTCTGGTTTTGGTTATTTATTTACTGACCTGCCACCAGTCAGTAAAACAGCCAACCAGACTAATCTGTGTCTAATTGGCTGCCTTGGAGGGCAAAGGAGAGATCTGGGGTCTTATGGACCCTAGATCTCTCCATAAAGAAGACCTGTCACAGCTAACGCTATCTCAAGGGATGTTGTTCATCCCTTGTGATAGTAACGTTAATGAACAAAATTAAAGCGACAGTGTAAAAAATACATTTTAAATAAAATAAATAATAGAAAAAAGTGCCCCCTTGCTCACGTGCAGGTGTTAATGCATACATAAGTCCTGCACTCATATATAAATAGTAATTACACCACAATTGTGAGGAATTGTCATTAACGTCCGAGGGAGAGAAATAATTCTAGCCCCAGACCTCCCATGTAATGCTAAACAGATAATCTGTAAAGGCTTTAAAAGTGTTGCCTATGGAGATTTTTAGATACTGTGGTTTGCATATGTTCCATGGATGTATGCATTGGTGTCACTAAGGTTAGTGTCACCCGGTGCGGTGAAATATGGTATCGCCCCCTTCCACCAATTATAGTAGCCCCTCAGTACAGACCCCACTCTCCACTAAGTACTGACCCCCCTCCATCAGTACAGAACCCCCTCCCTCAGTACAGACCCCCTCTACACTAAGTACACCCCCACCCTCAATATAGATCGCCTACTAAGTATAGACCCCCTCCCTCAGTACAGACCCCCTCCATCAATATAAACCCCCCTAAGTATAGACCCCTGTCCCTCAGTACACCCCCCACTCCATCAGTATAGACCCCTCCCTCAGTGCAGACCCCCCTCTATCAGTATAGACCCCTCTCCCTCAGTACAGACTCCCTCCATCAGTATAGACCTCCCTCTCTCAGTACAGACCCCCCTCCCTCATTATAGACCACCCTCAGTATAGAACCTCCTCCCTCAGTACAGACTCCCTTCCATCAGTATAGACCCTCCTCAGTACAGACCCCTCAATCAGTATAGACTCCCCCTCCTCTTACGTACCTTGGTGGTGGGCAGAGGTGGATACAGTGTGCAGCTGTTGCCCGGAGAGTTGCTTGCTCAGACTATCACCCTTCGGCCAGCGGGCTTGTGACAAGAGGCAGCAGCAGTGAAGTGAGGCTAAGAAGTCTCACTCAGGGCAAGTGCAGTGCTGGCATGTTCAGGCTGAAAAGAGCCCTGCCTCTGGGACCCAGGACCCTCCACCACCCCCTGGATAGCCCAGGTGTGGGCACCCCCATAACGACACCAGTGGGCGTATGCAATTTTAAAGCATGACGTGTTAAGTATCTATATACTAGGTGTAACATAATCTTTTATATTTAACCAAAAAAAATAGGTGGTATGTTGTGTTTGTGTTCATTGAAATTCATTAAAGTGTATTTTTTCCAAAATACTGTGTGACATAAAAAAATCACAACAACCACCATTTTATTCTCTAGAACCTCTGTTTAAAATATATAATGTTTGGGGGTTCTAAGTAATTTTCTAGCATAAAAATTTCAGATTTTTAAATATATAAGAGAAATGTCAGAATTTGCCTGGTAGGGGTAGCTAAATGATGTTAAATGAAGAGTCTCAGTAAGCGTAGTGAAATACTTATGCAACCACAAAAGTATGGGAGAGTAAGTAATTAAATATTATTTGAAAATATTATGAAATAGTACATTACAATAATATATTTTGAATACATTACAAATAAAATGATTTTTTTTTTTAAATCACTTTAAATAACCAGTAGATATATTATCAGATTTGGTATTTTGGTGATTATTTTTTGAATTGTTAAGTGCAGTCTGTCTTTAAAGGGTTAGATCATCTTTTACAAAAAACTGCCTATGCAGGTAAAGGGTGTCTGTAGATATGCAGGAGGCATGTATATCCTTCTAGATATCCAATATTGCAGTAGTTTAGAAAGGATGAGAGTGGGTTTACATCCTCTTTAACATAGTATGTTGTATTAAAACAAAGTTATACTAGACTTCTATCAAAAGTAGATGCAAGAGAAAGTTCTTAAGCTGAATATACAGTTTAATCTGATTGTGCATACACTTGATAACCATTAGAATTACCAACACTATGCAATGTGGAATGTCTATCAGAATAGTCCACTTACATTGTTTACAGTCATATACAGTAGGCCCCCGACATTTCACATTTATTTATAAACCTAAAGAATATTGTACAATCAGATTGTAACATATATAGTCAATTTTATGGAGTGCTAGTGATATGGAACTTTCTTTTCGCTATGCTATATTTGATGAATAAGCTTATATATATGGACACTTAAAGATAATACTGTTCCAACCGAATGGTTATTTAAGAAATAATATGTAGCATTTTGCTGGAGCAGAGTGCTCCACACTTGGAATGGATCATGCAATGTCTTTCCCTTCTCAGACATTTTGTTTCATTCACCAGTGTCTGTTTCCTGTTTGTGATCTTAAGTGGCAATCTAAACAAGCAATGGATTCATTGTCCTATTCTTTTTAATGTATCCTGGCAATACTGTTCTAGAACAGTGGAAAATGGCACTTCATTTGAGAACGGCACACATGGTTCTGTATTTACACCAAAAACCAAGAGCATGATCTGCTGCCTGTGCTACATTTATTAGCAGACTGCAAAAGTAAAAATTCAGTGCCATAGTTATCCAAATTTTATAGTATGCTGTGCCTCTGTTGGAGTACATGGTACTGCTGAAGCTTACCAGGAGTTGCAATAAAATTGATGTTTTTAACATAAGACATTTTTAAACATTTACACGAAAGTTTAGAAGGCTGAGAACTTTGCAACTTTTTTTATGAATGTTTGCTATAAACTGCAAAGTCATAAAAGTCATAAAAGTTAGGTTGGTATATATACACACACACACTATATATAATATATATATATATATATATATATATATATATATATATATATATATATATATATATATATATACAGTATAGTGGTGAACTGTCAAATGTACTCAATTACTTTCCTCCATGCAAACACATAAAGCAGGTTCTGATCCAATGCTGAAATTACAGCTCAAGTAATAAGACTATGGCACAGATATTGTTGTAATTCCTTTTATTCTATCAATTCAAAGCCATGCACAGGGAACAACAGAATAGCAAAAGCAAACTATTTATTGTCATACTTTAGTCAAAAACAGTTGACATGTACAGACAAAGATCATGATCTTTATTCAGTCCTTTTTGTTGGGTGTAGCGATGAGAATCTATAAAGGAAGCTGTTTTGTCTACCAGAATGGGCCAGCTCTCAGCTGTAACTGCAAACGTTTGGAGGCTGCTGCAAATATGCCTGCTTATACCATGTACCTGCAGCAGTGTTTTAATTTTCCTTGACAGGATTTCTTTAAGGAGTATGAACCCTTTAAAGCAGGGATATGCAATTAGCGGACCTCCAGCTGTTGTAAAACTACAAATGCCATCATGCCTCTGAGTGTCATGCTTGTGGCTGTCAGAGTCTTGCTATGCCTCATGGGAATTGTAGTTCTGCAACAGCTGGAGGTCCGCTAATTGCATATCCCTGCTTTAAAGGAAGGGTTTAAAAGAATAACAATGAAATTAGATTTGTATTTTTCAGTTATGTATGCAGTAGATCTATCCTCCAATTTCCATACATCTTCTAATGAGAAAAAAATATATATTTGAAAACATATAATTGTAGAAGATGTCTCTTTTCCCCAACACCTATAATAAAAAATAGTTAAATACATCAGGGGTGTTACTATCACAGAAGAAGGAGCAATGATCATCGGTGAGTCATACTGTAACAGCCTATTTATTTTCAACCTATATGATTTAAAGAGTAGTTAATGAAATGAGTTTGCTGATTGGTTTGTATAGGTTACTACACTTAGTTCCATGCATTGCTTAACCACTTCAATACTGGGCACTTTCACCCCCTTTCTGCCCAAGCCCATTTTCACCTTTTAGCAATGTCACACTTTGAATGACAATGGCGCGGTCATGCAGCACTGTACTCATATTACATTTGTATAATTTTTTTCACAAAATAGAGCTTTCTTTTGGTGGTATTTAATCACCACTTTTATTTTTTATTTTTTGCTAAACAAAAGAAAGGCCAGAATTTAAAAAAAAAAACGGTATTAAAATCTTGCAAACAATTTTTCTTCTTCACTGATGTACACTGATGAGACTGCACTAATGGGCACTGATGAGGCTGCACTGATCAGCACTGGTGAGGCTGCACTGATAGGTACCAGTGAGGTTGCACTGATGGGCACAAGTGAGGTTGCACTGATGGGCACTGCTGAGACTGCACTGATGTGCATTGATGAGGATTCACTGATGAGACAGCACTGATTGGCACTGTTGGGTCTGCACTGATGACCATTGCCCTAATTATCTGTGCAAATGTACCCTGTCACACTTGCCTGTTATGGGATCTCCTTTGCTTACGCTGTGACAGCGCGTGAAGAAAGGAATGGTGATTACCGGCAAGTTTGTTTACCATGTGATGAGCAGTGTCCAAGCACAGCTCATCACATGGTACAGGATCACTGTGATTGACCCTTTACCTCGATCTGTGATCAGCTGTGTCCAAAGTAGATACAGTTGTCCTTTTTTTGCTGTGTTGTCCCCAAGGTCTTTTTTGACATACATGTGGAAGAGCACAATCTGGTATTTAGTGTTTGATGTACTTTGTATCATGATTAAGTGAATTTAAATGACATTCCATTCACTAAGCAATTTTGTGATTAGGATTTTCTTGTATTATGTTTCATGTTTGGTTGGTATTATAACTATCTGATGCATCATGCACTGATTTTTATGGTACCTTATTATTATTTGATAACAGTTTACTTTTTTGTTTATTATCTCTGCACATTCATTCATTCATTCATCACTGAGTGTTGTTCAGGGGCGGACTGACAACTCATGGGGCAATAGGAGATTATGCCCCCCCCAGGCAATCAGAGAATATGGGGCCACACAGTATACACAAACACACACACACAGTACACAATCACACAGTATACACAGACATGTTTCTATTGGCTGATAAGGTACTGTAGAGGTGGGGAAGCTATAATCTCTGGATTTCTAGACCAAAAGGATGTCGGTAAGGGACATTTCAGAGACAGATGTAAAAAAACAAAACAAATTTGTACATACTGTCCCTGGTTTTACTGAGGCTGGCAACCCTGATATGGCCCCCGGGCAGTGCCCGAGTGGCCCAATGGTCAGTCCGCCCCTGGTGTTGTTTCAAGTTATCCAGCTCCATAGTAGAAGCACATGCATTTTAATTGATAAGCAGAGGGCAAGTGAACCTGGAGGGAGCCCACCCCTCCTTAAAGGCACAGGGGCACACTGGACACCCAGCATATAGCACAATGGCAGCAAAGGTGTCCAGTGTATCCCCTCACCAGTATTCCAACAGTACAAACAAATGGCCACTGCCTCTACCTAAAACTGGCCTTTACAGCAAGTGATCCACGTGCTCCTTGCTGTTAAGGCCAGGTATAGGTGTGGGCAGTGACCATTTGTTTGTACTGGATTAACAGTGCCTACTTTTCTTTTTAAAAATAATTTATTGAGAATGATACAATACAAGTTAATAATACAAGTTTTAACATTGTATAGGGCTATCAAACTTGAATAAAGGAACTTCTCAGTTATTCATTTGGAATAACAATAGTACAGTTACCATATAGAGCGTAATATGGGAGTCTTTTATCAGTAAATATATGTGAAGAATATAATCATAACAATTAAAGAGGAAGTAAACCCTGATGAGTTTACTTCCTCTTTTTTTCCCTGCAAAGGTAAAGCATAATGGACTACTATCGCATAGTAGCCCATTATGTGTCACTTACCTGACACAGGAGCCAGCGAAGTCGCGCTGTCCCCTGTAGTCCGCCGCATCCATCTTGCTGGTGGCGTCTCGCAGCTCCGCCGCTGTCATTCGGCGAAGCCGCGATGACGTCACTCCCGCGCATGCGCACGGGAGTCGACAAATGCGGCAGCTCCATTTTTGGAACTGCCGCGTTCAGTGCGCCTGCGCGCCGCTGTCTACGGCGCATGCGCCGTAGACAGCGGTGCCCGTTTTCGGGCAAATATCTCCTAAACCATATAGGTTTAGGAGGTTTATTGCTTGGACCTACAGGTAAGCCTTAATCTAGGCTTACCTGTAGGTCAAAGTGGTTTGTAAGGGTTGACAACCACTTTAATAAACCTGGTATAATTTGCATTAAGGAAAATTAATAATATGTCATATATTAAAGAATTGGATATAGAGATACAACTATGTTGGATGAATCAGTCTGTATTGGGATGTCCTGGAGAGACACCCACCCAACCAGGGCCAAGGTCCGGCTATGTGGCCCGACTTTTTAACGGTGCCTACTATAGTGATTGTCAGCTTTTAGAAGTATCTCACAGGCATTGTATAAACATAATTACATTAGTATAAGATGAACCAATGTAACTATGAAAAACATATCATACCTGGAATTCTCCTTTAATACTCCTACTTGCATTCATACAGAGCTAATGTAAGCCATATTCCTATAAGAATTTTCTGTTATTGTCCTCTGAATTCAGAGAGAAAACAGCCAGCGTAATAGCAAAGAAGGAAGAGCTCTTGTGACCTGAAGAAAATGATGGTGCTCTCAGACATTATTATCAGCCTATATTGTGTAACTCTATACAGCAAGTCAGGTATATTGTAAACACAAGAAAGGATGCACAATGAAACAGGGTCATGCTTTCTGGAGCTTTCAGTCTACATAGGGTGCAGCAGGATCATTTCCTCACATATAGATAGATATCTGTTTGCAAGCTAAGGTTATCACCTATATGTAGTTTGTTCAGTCATATGTTCTGATAAGGAACTCTGATGACCAGTTACTATGATACTTTTGTTTTGTCTTCTCTAATATGTACCTAATTAAAACAAATATAATGATTAAACCTGTAGCAACACAACTAAATGCGTTATCTGTCATTCAGCTGACACTAGTTAAGATTACGTTAATTAGTGAACACCACCAACCACTGAGAAGAAAGAAAAATAAACAGCATGCTAGATTCACAAATAAGGTAAGCACATTCTCCATAAGAGGCATGTGGTGCTGGGCCTGCATGCTGGATGTTTGCCTTAGAGTCAGTGTAAGGAAAACTCCCAGTGCTGGATATACCATTAATAAAATGAGGGTTGTTCTCAGACTGCTAGTGCTGGCTTTAACCTTTTTTGTGATATGGTTCTTAATTTATTGCTTTCATTTCCTTACTAAATCAAGATACACTCTGAAACTATGGCCAGGAAGTGGAATAATGTTTTTCTAATATTCCCCAAGAATTTATTAACTCTTTGCAGTTGCCTATGCATAAGAGCCCTGGCATAAAAGTTTCATAATATAGTTGAAGTACACAGCCTTACTTAATAAAAAAAAAAAGCAGTAAAGTGGTCTTAACAGACTGCCAACACTTTGCAAGTTTCATAACCTCAGCATAAGGAGCTTTTCCCCATCATTTGCACCTATTGCAGTTAGAATTCCTACTAAGCATTAATGAAACACACAAGCTCTATCACCTACCACAGCTAAGTGACAAGCTATTTTGGTAATTTAATGAATATATCTGCATATATTACACGTAACCTTGGTATTCAGTAAAACTTCCAGAACCTGTATTGAACACTGATCTTCTAAAACCTGAATCTTCTAACTCAGATTTACAAGTTTTTATTACTATTATTATTTTTGTTAGTGAGCACTTGGACTTATAAACATATACACACACTTAAAAAAATGGACATAAACTGAAATGCATTTTATGCACTTTACAAAAAACTGCATTCTGATTGACATCTGGTAACAATCCCTTTCATGAACAGCTTCATTATTAGCTATTTTCTAAGTTATTGGTCATTTACATCAAAGTTTCATTTTATTTACTATGAAACTTTTCATACCCGCCAAAAAAGGCAGGAATATGGCAAAATACCAGTCATTAGTTTTACCTGTCGTCTCCATGTAGATAATTTTTCTCATTGTTTTCTATGTCTTTTTCTTCATTGTGGGGTTTATGTACTAACACTGGAGAGTTCAAAATCCGGTGCAGCTGTGCATAGTAGCCAATGAGCTTCTAACATCAGCTTGTTTAACCACTTTCAGACCGGACCATTTTGCTGGTCAATGACCAGAGGTCTTTTTACAATTTGGCACTGCGTTGCTTTAACTGGTAATTGCGCGGTCATGCAATGTTGTACCCAAACAAAAATTGCGTCCTTTTCTTCCCACAAATAGAGCTTTCTTTTGATGGTATTTGATTGCCTCTGCGATTTTTATTTTTTGCGATATAAACGTAAAAAGACCGCAAATTTTGAAAAAAAATGATATTTTCTATTTTTGTTATTAGAAAAATCCAATAAACTCAATTTTAGTCATACATTTAGGCCAAAATGTATTCAGCCACATGTCTTTGGTAAAAAAAAAGTCAATAACTGTATATTTATTGGTTTGCGCAAAAGTTGTCACATCTACAAACTAAGGTACGTTTTCTGGAATTTACGCAGCTTTTAGTTTACGACTGCCTATCTCATTTCTTGAGGTGCTAAAATGTCAGGGCAGTACAAAACCCCCCAAAATGACCCCATTTTGGAAAGTAGACCCCCTAAGGAAATTGATAAGTGGCATGTTGAGCCCATTGAATATTTATTTATTTTTTTTACACAAAGTTGTCACTAAATGATATATTGCTCACACATGCTATGGGCATATGTGAAATGACACCCCAAAATAAATTCTGCTGCTTCTCCTGAGTACGGGGATACCACATATGTGAGACTTTTTGGGAGCCTAGCCGCGTACGGGGCCCCGAAAACCAAGCACCGCCTTCAGGCTTTCTAAGGGCGTAAATTTTTGATTTCACTTCTCACTACCTATTACAGTTTTGAAGGCCATAAAATGCCAAGATGGCACAAAACCCCCACAAATGACCCCATTTTAGAAAGTAGACACCCCAAGCTATTTGCTGAGAGGCATGTTGAGTCCATGGAATATTTTATATTTTGCCACAAGTTGCGGGAAAATTACAAACTTTAATTTTTTTTTATTTTTTTTTCACAAAGTTGTCACTAAATGATATATTGCTCACACATGCCATGGGCATATGTGAAATGACACCCCAAAATAAATTCTGCTGCTTCTCCTGAGTACGAGAATACCACATGTGTGGGATTTTTTGGGAGCCTAGCCGCGTACGGGGCCCCGAAAGCCAAGAACCGCCTTCAGGTTTTCTAAGGGCGTAAATATTTGACTTCACTCCTCACTACCTATTACAGTTTTGAAGGCCATAAAATGCCAAGATGGCACAAAACCCCCACAAATTACCCCATTTTAGAAAGTAGACACCCCAAGCTATTTGCTGAGAGGCATGTTGAGTCCATGGAATATTTTATATTTTGCCACAAGTTGCGGGAAAATTACAAACTTTTTTATTTTATTTATTTTTTTCACAAAGTTGTCACTAAATGATATTTTGCTCACGCATGCCATGGGCATATGTGAAATGACACCCCAAAATAAATTCTGCTGCTTCTCCTGAGTACGGGGATACCACATATGTGGGACTTTTTGGGAGCCTAGCCGCGTACGGGGGCCCGAAAACCAAGCACCGCCTTCAGGCTTTCTAAGGGCGTTACAGTTTTGAAGGCCATAAAATGCCAAGATGGCACAAACCCCCCCAAATGACCCCATTTTGGAAAGTAGACACCCCTAAATTTAGGGGTACACTAGTGAGACTAGGTAATAAATGGCGGGTGCCCTGAAACTATAAAAAAAGAACTAACCAACCAGCGTCACCTGTAACAGTTATATGGTGATCACTGGTGAAAGGGTTAACTAGGGGGCAATCAGGGGGCTTTATGCGGTAGTATATGGGGGTCCCTGGCACTATAAAAAGCTGCGGCGAACCTAAATACCTACCTGCCTAACTAGCGTCACCTGTGACACTAATACAGTGATCAGAAAAACGATCGCTTATTAGGCTGGGTTCACACTGGAGCGATGCGGGAACGCCACGAATCCGCTGCGGGTTCCCGCATCGCATGCCTCCCGGCGGCAGTTCACACTGCCCTATGCGAACTGCTGGGAGTGTCAGTGAAATGTTAATGACACCCCCAGATCAGTTCGCATATCGCAGTGCGATCTGCAAACTCGGATCGCATGGTGTGAACACCCATGCGATCCGATTCTGCTGCGGACCAAAAAAAGGGTCCCGTGCGAGTTTGCGGCGGGTGCGGCGGGTGCGACACGAATTCAGCCATACTATCTGTATGGCTGAACTCGAATCGCACAGAGATCGGATGTGATTTGCACTGCAGTGCGGTGCGAATCACAACCGTTCTCATAAACCGCTGCAATGTGAACCCAGCCTTAGTGACACTGGCGACGGGGGGTGATCACAGGGTTAAACCTTTATTGGGGGGGTTAGGGGGGTACCTTAGAACTAAAGGGGGCTAACCCTAACTGCCCTAACAGTTATTACAGTCACAAATGACACCCGCCGGGTGATCAGGGGGTTAAACCTTTATTAGGTAATAAATGGCGGGTGCCCTGAAACTATAAAAAAAATAACTAACCAACCAGCGTCACCTGTAACAGTTATATGGTGATCACTGGAGAAAGGGTTAACTAGGGGGCAATCAGGGGGCTTTATGCGGTAGTATATGGGGGTCCCTGGTGCTATAAAAAGTTGCGGCGAACCTAAATACCTACCTGCCTAACTAGCGTCACCTGTGACACTAATACAGCGATCAGAAAAATGATCGCTTATTAGGTTGGGTTCACACTGGAGCGATGCGGGAACGCCACGAATCCGCGGCGGGTTCCCGCATCGCATGCCTCCCGGCGGCAGTTCACACTGCCCTATGCGAACTGCTGGGAGTGTCAGTGAAATGTTAATGACACCCCCATATCAGTTTGCATATCGCAGTGCGATCTGCAAACTCGGATCGCATGGTTTGAACACCCATGCGATCCGATTCTGCTGCGGACCAAAAAAAGGGTCCCGTGCAAATTTGCGGCGGGTGCGGCGCGAATTCAGCCATACTATCTGTATGGCTGAACTCGAATCGCACAGAGATCGGATGTGATTTGCACTGCAGTGCGGTGCGAATCATATTCGTTCTCATAAACCGCTGCAATGTGAACCCAGCCTTAGTGACACTGGCGACGGGGGGTGATCACGGGGTTAAACCTTTATTGGGGGGGTTAGGGGGGTACATTAGAACTAAAGGGGGCTAACCCTAACTGCCCTAACAGTTATTACAGTCACAAATGACACCAATGCAAAAAAAATAAAAAAAATGCAATTGGTGTCACTGTGACTGGGGGGGCAGGGGTAATTGGGGGGGTGATCGGGGGGTGAAGGGGGGGTGTGAGTGTGCCTGGCATGTTCTACTGTGAAGTGTCGTGTTGGTGCAACTCACCGATCCTCTCTCCTCTGTGCCGGAACGAAAAATACCAACACGGAGGAGAGATTACATCACTTCCTCTCCTGTTTTTACATTACAGGAGAGGAAGTGATGTCACGGAGCATTTCTATTCGGCGGGAGCGATCGCGAGGGGGTGGCCATGAATGAATGGCCGCCCCCTCATCCCGGATCGCTCCCGAAGGAATACCGACCGCCGCAGGCACCGGGGGGGCTCGATCGGGCCCCCCACCCGCGGGAAGGCAGGGACGTATATATACGCCCATATGCCTGCCCGTGCCATTCTGTCGACGTATATCGTCGTGCGGCGGTCGGCAAGTGGTTAATTAAGCTTTGACAAACACACCTGGAAGCTGATTGGTTTCTATGCAGAGCTGCACCAGGTTTTGCAATCTCTAGTTTTAGTAAATCAACCCCTGTGTTTCTTTATGGAGGGAGCATTTTGATAGAGGCAGCCTTTTGCTTACTCATGTCAGAGCCTTCAGCAAGGAAAACAGTGAAGTATAAATAAAACAACCCCTACACTACTTAAACCTTACCAAGTATACTACAGTAACTCAAAGGAGCCGCTGCCATTAATATGTGCAATCACAATACATTATATAAGGTTATAGACAAAAATATAGTGAAGGGCTGCAAAAAAAAATGCAAAATGTGAATTCAAATTAATTAAGTGTATAAAAAATGTGCAAATTCATCAAATTACTACTAAACACATGTGGGGAATGTGGGGGAACGCAGTTTCGGCACCTCCAACACTAAATGTATGTAATTCAGGGTCTAGTGATCTATGATGGCTGGGGGGGATCTATTGTTTCTAAAGAGGTATTGTTGCTGCTGGGGACCTACTGTTGTTGGGAGTGGGTCTTATGTTGCCGGGGTCAGTTGCTGCTGGGAGGGATCTAGTGATGCTGTCTTCAGGGAAATCTGTTGTTGCTGCTGCGAGTCTATTGTTGCAGGGGAGGGGGTATTTTGTTGCAGGTAATCCATTGTTTTTGGCTGCTGGAGAGTTTATTGGTGCAGGCTGCAGGGGGATCTGTTATTGCTGCTGGGGATCTTTTTTTGCTGGGGGATGGGGTATTTTGTTGCAGGTTGTTCATTGTTGCTGGGGGATCTTGTGTTTCTGGCTGCACGGGGCCTATTTTACAGCATTTCTTGTTATCATTAACACATTCCATACAATTGACTTAGTACCTCAATTGTTAGTTCTGTATTCTCTAAAAGGAGCAGTACTAGGAGGTGGGTAAGGGGTGCAACCAAGCAATGATGCAGAAGGTGGTTAGGGGGTGGAGACAAGGGGCGATTCGGAAAAAGGGGGAGTTCCTGCACCTATTGTCTGAGAAAAAAAGCCCTGACTAAACACATATAATGCATTAACGTCTTAAAACCAACGTGAATGTGCATATATGCTGTGCGAAGTGCAAAGTTCCAAAGTGCACAAATGGGTGTGCCTTCACTTTCCAGTTTGGACCTCACTAATATACATGAAGGTCAAACAGCATTTGAATAAACCTTCTCACAGCAACCAGGTGGTTGGATACTGTGATTCCCCAGATCTTCAATATACAAACCCTTTGATCATTTAACCTCCCTGGTGGTATGATTAGTTCTGGTTTTAGGTGCTGAAAGCGGTACAATTATTTTGCAGGGAAATTTGGCGTTTTATATTGTAGTCCTGTAATTCTTAGGAATAACTCTCTTAAATCTGTTCAAACCGGGGGGCGTGGCTTGCGCGCGGCCGAACATGGCAGCTTGAGCTGAGAGCTCCGCACACCATCCGGACGGCAAAGCAACTTACCGGGCTCCCACACCGACATCCGCGGCACCGACAGATCCCCCGTAGCTGCCCGCATCACCAGCGACCGAGATGTCCCGCAAACGAGGGCAGGAACCGGGCCCGCGGCGCCTCCAATCGTTCGCCTATCAGCCCCACACAGCCAGGCAAGATGGCGCCGCCGGAGGCACAGCGCGCCATTCACTGTCCTTCCCTGAGCCTGCCTCAAACCATCCACACGAAATTAGGCACAGGATGGCCTCAGGAGAACCGCCAGACTACGCTCCAGCGACCCCAGCTACCCAGAGTCCAGCGAAGATAAGGATGCGGATGGATACAGCAGGACAGGCCGCAGATACTGTGAGTACAGGCCTACATAATGACACTGCAATCTCTTCCTTGCAATCATCCATCGCTCAGTTCCCTACCCTGGGGCAACCGGTGCTAGACACCACCATGAAGGACATGTTAGTGTCCCTCCAATCATCCCTCATGTCAAATCTTTCCTCTTTGATCAACAAATTTTCACTTGAAATGAAACACATGGATAACAGGGTGACTTTCATTGAGACCAAAGTGGAAGAGTGCACGGAAACGATTAATGATCTGGTTGATGCCTATCATGACCATAAAGACGATTCCCTATGGATGAAATATAAACTCGCGGACCTTAAGGACCGCTCAAGGCGCAATAATGTTAAGATACGTGGCATCCCGGAATCTGTACAGCCTACAGAATTGCATAATTTTGCTAGCACCCTGTTCTCCAGCTTACTACCAGAACTGTCCCCCATAGAACTAACGATTGACCGCATACATAGATTGCCTAAACCACGCCATCTTGAGGCGGATGTCCCTAGAGATGTTCTTCTCAGAGTGCACTTTTTCCAAGCCAAGGAGCAAATCCTCCTGAAAGCGAGAGAACTGTCCCCTCTACCTGTCCCCTACTCGGATATCCAGCTCTACGCTGACTTGTCTCAATACACGCTACAGATGCGCAGACAACTCCGCTCTATCACTAAGGCCATGAATAACCACAAAATTCAGTACAAATGGCGTCAACCGGCCACCATACTGGCCACCTACAACGGCATACCCCACACCATCTCCACCCTGGAAGGAGGCTTGAAACTGCTGCGAGATTGGGGTGTCCTTCTAGATCCACCACCGGAGACGCGTGATCCCATAGGGACCCCAACTCCATTCTCCTTTGGCGCGGGCCGCGGATCCCGCAAGAATAACCGTCGCTGATAAAGAACCCGGGACACTCTCAACGACTGCCCGTCCGGCATGGTTTGCGACACGAATCATACTTGCTGAACTATACCCCCACCCTGACCAGCTGCCCTTCAGTGTCTGCTGCTGAATTGGCCACTGGCTGATCCATTGTGCATACTGCACATCTCGGATCTCCACTTTTTTTGTTGTTTTAACTTTTTCTTTTTACTCCCCTTTTCTCCCCTCTGGACACGTTTGTCCCACCTTCTATTGTTCTCATTGCCCTGCTCCCCAGTTGCAGATACCACAGCTCACCGACCAATATTTTCAACGCCGCTACCAGGAGCAGCGCCCAGTGCTTTTATCAGGTGACATCTGAGGACCTACCCAGGTCTTTTCCACAACTACTGCCAACTCCAAACGCTTGAGGGGATACCGATTAGAGCTGAAGTTACTTCTACCACATCCTAGATCTGAGCTAACCCACCAGCACCCGGGTCCTCAGGACCCCAGGAATCTTCTCCCTTGCCTTTGTTTGCCTATTTTTTTTTTTCTTTTTCCTTCTCTCTTATCATCAACATCTTTAAGTGCTAGAGACCTCCTCCCCTAAATACAAATATGGGAATCAACATCATCTCAATTAATGCAAGAGGTCTAAATCACCCCGCAAAAAGATCATCTCTATGGTCAACTGCTATGTCCCACCATAGCGACATTATTTGCGTTCAAGAGACACACTTCTCTGCGAAAGCTCCCCCTAAATGCCAACATCGGCTGTACTCACGGGTGTTCACATCCTCATTCCACAAGAAAAAACGGGGAGTGATGATAGCGATCAAAGACTCAGTAAATTTCCAACTTGGATCCTGTGAATCCGACCCGGAAGGAAGTTTTATAATATTGATCGGTTCAATTGATTCAATTCAATTAATGTTATGTATACCTTTGTCCAGGTTTATGCTCCCAACAATGGTCAATTGGCGTTTATCAAAAAAATTGTCCGTAAAGTTAAGAGAAGCCATCGAGGCCATATCATCCTATGTGGAGACTTTAACATGGTACCTGATGTTGACCTTGATTCAACCTCTGGCACCAAGAGACGCCCCTCCCTACTGGGGAGTTATTTGTCCTCAATGGATCTGTATGATGTCTGGAGGTGCTGTCGCGAGTGAGAGGGACTTTACTTTCCTCTCGCCGCGTCACAACACTTACTCGAGAATTGATCTATTTTTGGTTGATAAGATATTGTTGCAGAGAATAGTAAAATCTGATATACACACCGCCACCTGGTCGGACCATGCTCCAGTGAGCATTAGCATCTCTGATGGCCCCTCCCACCAAAAATCTTTCATATGGAGAGTAAACGACTACTTACTCCGTAACACTAGCTCATGCTCCCATATCAGGGAACGACTAGTAGAATACTTTTCAATCAATCAGGAAGCTGTGTCGGACCCGGTGGTGGTGTGGAACGCTCATAAAGCGGTGATTAGGGGAACCTTCTTGCAACTAGGTGCTAGAGAAAAAAAGGCTAGATCGCAGAAGCTAGATGAATTGACTAATGCATTAGCGAAGGCTGAGTCACAGAACAAACTTGCACCCTCTCCTGCCCTCCAAGCACAAATTTTCACCCTGCGCCACGACCTGCGGGCACACCTCCTTGAGAAACAAGAAAAGCTATACAGGTTAATAAAGGCCAGATCATACACCACAGGCAATAAAGCAGGTAAAGCAATGTCTCTTAAAATCAAAGGATATAGAACCAAGACTAAAATCCCATTTATATTCCACCCTCACTCCCACAGGAAACTTCTTAAACCTCATGACATCGCCAATGCCTTTAGTACGTACTACGGAGATCTATATAACCTTGCTAAAGACCCCTCCGCCACACAGCCCTCCCCGAAGAGTATATCTTCCTTCCTTGACAAACTACAACTCCCACAAGTATCGCCAAACCAACTCGCTTCACTCAATAGCCCATTCACGATTGATGAAATTAGACGAGCCATCCATAACCTCCCAGCAGCCAAATCTCCTGGCCCTGACGGTTTCACAGGCGAATATTATAAAATGTTCCAAGACATTTTAGCGCCCTTTCTATGTAATACCTTTAACACAGCTGCCAAATCCGCACAATTTCCCCCTGAAATGCTTAGTGCTCGAATAGTGGCTCTTCCCAAACCGGGGAAGGAGCCAGACTCCCCTAAAAACTTCCGACCCATTTCGCTGCTAAATATTGATATAAAAATTTATGCTAAACTTCTTGCTAATCGACTAGATAACATCCTACCCTCATTGATACACCCAGACCAGTCCGGATTTACGAAAGGCCGCCAGGCATCTGACGCCACTAGACGCATGATAGACCTTCTCCACCATGTCGAACACACCCAAACCCCATCTCTACTCCTATCTCTCGACGCCGAAAAGGCATTTGATAGGGTGCACTGGGGCTATATCTCATTGACGCTTCATAAATTTGGGCTATCAGGTCCAATCCACGACTACATAATGGCTCTCTACTCAAACCCATCTGCCAGGGTACTTGCCTCAGACACCCTATCAGATCCCTTCAATATCACTAACGGGACAAGACAGGGATGCCCGCTCTCCCCACTAATATTCAACTTAGTTATGGAACCCCTAGCAGAAAGCATCAGAACCAATAGCAACATACAGGGCATCCGCATAGCAGACACTGAACACAAGATTAACCTCTTTGCGGACGATGTCATACTTTTAATCACAGACCCAGAAAGAACACTACCAGAGGTCCAAAAGATGCTAGCCTGGTTCGGAGAAATATCATATTACAAGGTTAACGACACTAAATCGTATATACTAGATCTGGGAGTAAGTAAGGACACCAGCGATCGACTCAAACTAATCTTCCCTTACAGTTGGGCGAAGCTCAGCATAACGTACCTCGGCATCCAACTTACCCCTAGAACGAAGCTATTATTTGAAGCAAATTATATTCCACTTCGAACTAAACTTCACTCAGACCTGACCAGGCTGGCATCGGTTGAATTCTCATGGCTGGGCAGACTAGCGGCGTTTAAAATGCTCCATCTCCCCCAAATATTATATTTGTTCAGGACTGTCCCGATCCCCATCCCCGGCAAGTTTTTCCAATCTCTGCAATCTCTCCTCTTGAAATTTGTGTGGCAAGGCAAAAGACCCCGTTGCGCAGGGTCCCAACTGACTAAACATCGTATGGCGGGTGGACTAGGCTATATTAACTTTCAAGATTATTACTGGGCTTCCATCCTGACCCAAGCTAAAGCATGGTTCTCCAACGCACCATCCCCTACCCTATGGGAATCCATTGAACGATCCTCAGTCCCAGGCAAGGACCTGGTGCCCTGGCTAATGGCCCTCCCTTTAGGAGGCAAACATCCCCGAACCCTATCTCCCCCAATCCTTGCTACATGCCAAACTTGGTCCAAATTAACAAAACTTTCCTCTGATGACCCTGACTGCTCCAATGTTCCTATCCCCATTGAAACACTTCAACATCTGATCGAAGAATCCGACTTCAAGCGATGGAAAGGGTTAGGAATAACTCACCTAAATGATCTGGTTAGCGAGAATGACATTACACCTTTTCCTATACTATGTGCACAATACCAACTTCCCGGATCTGATATATTTCTATACCTTCGCACTAAACATTATATTAATTCCCTTAAAAAACGTACCATATCGATCCCCCGTCCAGCTTGGCAGTTCCTTTCCTCTTCCTCTAAACTTAGTAAGGGCATATCTCTGTTCTATAAACTATTTAACCACAAATTGACATTTGTCAAATCGACTCCTCTAATCCGCTGGGAGAAAGATCTGGGCCACTCCTTCACCGCAGAAGAATGGGAAAAAGCAGGTAGATCCGTCTACAAAGCCACCAGTTGCTCCACCCTCTGGGAACTAGCATATAAAATAACGTATCGTTGGTACCTGACCCCGGTCAGGATATCCAAATTTGATTCTGCAATATCTGACCTATGCTGGCGAAATTGCGGAATGAAAGGCAGCTTACTCCATATACTTTGGCACTGTCCAAAAATCTCGGAATATTGGAAAACAGTATACCAACTTATAACTGAGGTAACTTTAGCTGATGTACCAAAAAAACCTTCTCTTGCCATACTATCTCTATCACTGAACAGGTTCCCCAACCCAACCAGACACATTATAGCTCACATTTTTCTGGCGGCGAGGCTTAACCTTACCAGGAAATGGAAAGATCCACTTCCCCCCACCCTGAAAGAAGTACTTCACACAATACAGACACACTTTACTCACGAATCCACTCTAGCACTAACCCATAAGAGCTCATCACAAACTCTCCTCATGTGGAAACCATGGATAGAATGGACCGAATCCCCAAGGTTGTTACAGATCTTTGAATAAGGTCAATAACATATGGATCTCTAGATTCACTAACGGAGCGGGGGGGGGGGGGCACCCTACAGGGACACAGAAGTGATCCCTATACGGGGTGTCCAGGTGGGGTGTTCCTCCTGCACTTCTCCCACAGAACGACTTCCAACACATAATGAAGGTCCGTACTGAGCTCCCCTGCGCAACTTGTATCACATCGCGTAAACGCTAAGCTTCTTGACACATGAAGGGTAACGAATAGGCGGTAGCCCATTCTTGTACTTCCTTGGATGTCACCAGTAGACCCAGGTAACGGCATTATAGCATATGAGTCATGGTATCTGTTTCTTTGTTATCTACTGATTTGACGTTATTTCTTTTTCTGTTTTTATTTTCCTTTCTATTTGTACAATGGAACTGTATATGTTACATGTGCTATGAGACAATCATCTCTGTTCACCATTTGTTTGTAATGAAAATCTTTAATAAAAATCTATTGAGAAAAAAAAATCTGTTCAAACCAGAGTCTAGCAGACATTCCGGGTATGATAACGTTTATAATATAATAAATAATAATAAAAATTATTCAATAATGTAATCAAATCCAAAAACACTGACATTTGCTCATTTGCATAATTGTCGCTGTCATTAGATTTAGTGTTTGATGACGAATTTCCCCACAAATCGCTATCGCTCAGTTCTACAAGTGATTATAATTTATTATCGCTGTTTTCTAGTTGGTCTAAAATCACTTTTGACATAAAGGGACACTTTTTGGTTGCTATGGACAATCTCCAAATTCCAGGCAGAAAAAACAGTATTTATAATATAAAAGTGCATGCAGGGCACTGCACAGACCACTAGGGACAAAGGGGGTGTGTAATTTTTTTATACAGTACTGTAATCGGTAAGATTATAGTACTGTGTGTGTTTTGTGTCTTTTTACTTTTTTGAATTTGGCGCCGATCTCCACTCCCGTGCGCTGAAACGTTGCAGGGAACGGAGCTCGGCGGCATTCGGGCACTGTGTGAATCGAGCGGAGGACAGCTCGATCACACAGCACGGAGGACATCGCTGGATCCAGGGGACAAGGTAAGTAACCTCTCCCTGTATCCAGTGATGCGATCCTGAGTCTGGCTCGGGGTTACCGCTTATGATAGTAAAATCCCAACCCGAGCCAGAATCGGGATCACCACCAGGAAGGTTAACGATACATTGGGGTTGATTTATTAAAGGCAAATAGGCTGTGCATGTTGCAAAGTGCAGTTGCACCAGAGCTTAGTAAATGAGGTAATGCTTCACTTTGCAAACAATAAGAAATCAAATGTAAGGAAAAAGAAAATGCATTTTTTGCTTGCACATGATTGGATAATGGAAATCATCAGCGCTTCTGCTCATTTACTAAGCTCTGGAACAACTGCTGTTTCAGAGTGCAACTGTACTTTGCAAAGTGCACAGTCTATTTTACTTTAGAAAATCAGCTTCATTGTGTTCCTTGTAAGCCATCAGAAATTTGGTAGGCAGGACTGACAACTCATGATTAGGATTTCAGAGTTTAAAAGACACTGGGCCTGAGAGTGACCAGTGATAAATTCTGATAGGAAAAATATGCGTGAAACTGTCTAAAAAAAAAAAAAATATATATATATATATATATATATATATATATATATATATATATATATATATATATATATATATATATATGCAATCTCTTCAATTATATGGTGCAAAAAATGTGACATTAATAAACATGTTGCAAATAGGGATTTTCATATTTGTAACACACATGGCGCATTCTGCAGAACATGTATTGCAAATCATTGTTTATTTGTTGCACTAACATAAATGTCACAATTTGTACTCAGAATGGGTACACTATGTTGTCAGCTCAAACAAGAGGATAGGAACACACTATATTTCTGGAACAGTTGTTTTTTTTTTTTTTTTGTACTTGCAGTGTTTTGTCTTAAATTTTTCTTTGCCATAAGCTTCAATGCATGTGTGCTAATTCAAGGCAGTACTGTGCATGAAGGCACGCTGTATTAAGTATTAAGGTAGCCTATTCATTTTTAAAAATCATACATGACATTTAATGCAGGTCACTGCATTTGTACATTTATAGTGGTGTACCATGGTGTGTGTGCTTTGACTGCTACTGCAACAGTGCACTGGGGTACCATTAAAAATGAATAGTACAGCAACGCACATGTTAACACACAATATCACAAGGAATGAATAAAAAAGGGACCTTCAGTGATAAATTAAAATCTTACACAAACATATTTTATATGGGTGCATTGGATTTAATAATAGCAAATTTTTCGAAAAACTAAGATAATTTGATGCACTCTGCCCATGCCTGGCTGAAGAACCAGATGAAGTACGTGATGTCTACAATTTAGTTAATTGTCTTATACACCAAACAAAAGTGTTAGTAATTGCACCTCATGATGTAGAACTTGATAGCTTCTTGATCAATGTGATCCTGAATGGACATACCACTTGGCAGACGTCTTACATGAAGAACACAAACATAAAAGAAGTGACATTGTGGTTGGATTTTGTTATTTTTGTACTTTACAGATTCCGACAAGCTTAGAAAAATGACTGTATGTGCACTATTTCTAATATGATGACAATGTTCTCAGTGAATTTCTTCCTTTGAATACACATTTCAGCTCTTGGCAAGGGAATTATAAGTAACACAAACACATTTGTCAAATTTACAATAACAACAGCAAAAATAAGTATAAAGTAAAATATAACATATTCCTAAGATTAGTCTTTACAATTCTTCATTTGTGTGGTTTGAAATGTGTTATTGTCCACATAGACTAAGCATTGTGGAAAAACATACACTTTCTAGGCACTAATCATTAAAATTAATATATTTAATTTAAATACAAAATTTAATGAAAAAACACTGATAAAAACACACATAACATTTAATATGCAAATAAGGCTACTGCTGTAGAAATATGGCCCAGTCCAATCCTACATGAGTAACATGGAACTTGCAAAAGGCTGTAGAACTGTAACAATCTAAAAAGAATTGGCATAGGTCAGCATAGATTGTATAGGCTTGAAATGTTTCACAGTGGCTCACTTGCTCAGGAGCGTATTTGATTATTTCAAGATAGATAAAAAACACATACTGTATATTATATATAGACCTTACAATATTATATATAGTTCAGGTGAAGATATCAACAAATATCATACAGATAAACAAAATACCCAAGTTGTGTTAAAGGGCTGGGGAGCAAAGGGATACACTCATAAGTGCTATCTAGAATAAACAAATAAGTTTCTGAACAAGCGAGTCATCGCAAAACATTTCAAAGCTATTCAAGCTACTTTGACCTATGCCAATTCCTTTTGGATTATTTCAATTCTACACAGCCTTATGGCTGGTTACACATTACTCGTGTAGGGTTGGTCTAGGTCATATTTCTACAGCAGTAGCCTGATTTGCATATGAAATGTTATGTTTGTTTTTATCAGTATTTTTTCATGAAATGTTATATTTACATAAAATATGTTGATTTTAAATATTCGTGCCTAGAAAGTCCATGTTTTTCCACAGTGCCTATTCTATATTGATTGATTGAAAATGTAAGGGGTGTTCTCACTTTTGTGAGATATTGAACATTTAAATAAAGCACACTGTTCAAAATTAGTTGTTCAAGGAAAGGGAAGACTTTGCTGATTTACATAAAAATAGGAAAAGTCTCTTACTTTGTTTATGACACTTTAAATAAGCAGCCAAATTGTTAACATTTTCTTATTCACAGTGGATGCAAATGATTCAATAGTGCATACATATATGGGTTTTAGCCAACCAAAGTGTCATTCTTAGGCAGCCCATATATTGATCTCTTTTTATTGTTCAACCATTGGGTTGAATGAGAAAAAATAATTTGATTCCCCATCCACACATTTAGGGTGGATGGAGAATCCTCCGACTGTGGTATTATATTCTGACAGTGGGGACCCTTCCCTTCCATTAAAATACATTGTTCATTGTTGCGAACCATAGGCGATGGCACTGATAATTTGATAAAAACCCAAAAGATTGATTGTATACAAATCAATCAAAAGTTCAACTTGTGTATAAAGAGCTGCAGCTGCCCATACATGTATCGAAATTAGCTGAACTGGACAAATTTAGATCCATGTATGGCCACCTTAAGTCAGAAGACAAATGTACAGCCTGCCTTTGTGATGCATGATCCAGTGCATCACTAAGTTTTTGATAATGAACATTTTTACAATAAGCATTGATTATTCATACATAAACTTGCTATTAAAAATAATAAATACAGTATGTGTTTCTCACACAAATGCTTGAAGTGTTTCATCCTGCTAGGTAACAACTAGGAATGTGTGCAGGTGTCCAAATTTACTTGAATTTACAAAACTCTGCCATGTCAAACAACTTATGTCTCCTATTTTTATCCAATGGAGCCATGTTATCTAGCTTGGATTATATAGACACAGATAACTAGTCCCTAAGAGATAACATAAGGATTTAACAGATATTCCATATGTTAACACATGCTTCTTAGCGTTCCTGTTTTTCTTCGTTTTAGACATAACCCATCTAATGCAGCAATTTGAATTTTCATGGTAAGCACTTAGTGGCATTTCGCATTGGTCTTGCTCTCTAAAGCTAGGTTTGTTGGACAAAATTGCCTTATTAGCACTGACAGGTTGTTTGCAATAATGAACTACAGGTCACTGTAAAATGTATTTTTGGCTTTGGATGGAGTGGGGAAGAATTTGTGTAAGGTTTCTTCCATTTATTAGAAAAAATACTAGACATATAAACTCTATACTATGAACAATGTTAGCAGTATAATGTATGGGCAAGGTAGAAATCTTATCTTTGTGACTGAGAAATGAAAAAGTAAAAAAAGCCCACCTTCTGAGAAAAGCAGACAGTCCAACAAGAAAACCCATACAAACCTTGTAAACCTTCTGCACTCAGATTTAGGTTTTGACTGGACTTTCATGCATGCATAAAGTCTAATTTGTTGATCAGCAGCAATATAACAATTTGGCACTTTAAATGAATGCTGGTAGTAGCAGCTTTACTTGCATGCATCTCAAAAATCTTTGCTCTCTTTTCCTGTCAACAGGCCATTTGTAATTTTGTGCAACAGTTTTGTAATCCTGCTTCCCCTACTGGAAATCACAGCCAGGTTCTCTATATCAGTGGTACTCAACCCTGTCCTCAAGTACCCCCAACAGGCCATGTTTGCAGGTTTTCCTTTATCTTGCACAGGTGCTTTAACCACTTTCAGACCGGACCAATTTGCTGGTCAAAGACCAGACCACTTTTTGCGATTCGGCACTGCGTCGCTTTAACTGACAATTGCGCGGTCGTGCGACGTGGCTCCCAAACAAAATTGACGTCCTTTTTTTCCCACAAATAGAGCTTTCTTTTGGTGGTATTTGATCACCCCTGCGGTTTTTATTTTTTGCGCTATAAACAAAAATAGAGCGACAATTTTGAAAAAAACGCATTATTTTTTACTTTTTGTTATAATAAATATCCCCCAAAAATATATAAAAAAACAATTTTTTTCCCTCAGTTTAGGCCGATACGTATTCTTCTACATATTTTTGGTAAAAAAAATCGCAATAAGCGATTATTGATTGGTTTGCGCAAAAGTTATAGCGTTTACAAAATAGGGATAATTTTATAGCATTTTTATTAATAATTTTTTATTATTTTTTTTTTTTACTAGTAATGGCGGCGATCAGCGATTTTTATTGTGACTGCGACATTGTGGGGGACCCATCGGACATTTTTGACACATTTTTGGGACCATTGTCATTTATACAGTAATCACTGCTATATAAATGCAGTGATTCCTGTGTAAATGACAACTGGCAGTGAAGGGGTTAACCAGTGGGTGGCAGTGTAGGGGTTAAGTGTTCCTAGGGGTGTGTTACTAACTGTGGGGGGGTTGGGCTTTCTGCTCCAATCACATGGAGCAGAGATCAGCATCATTAGTTGCTAGGCAGAATGGAGAAATGCTGTTTACTCGGCATTTCCTCCATTCGGCCGCTCCGTGAGACGATCGCGGTGATGCCCGCGGCGATCGAGTCCGCGGGTCCCGCGACCGGACTCACGGGGGTCCCGACCAGCACGGGAGCGTGCTGCCGGCAGGGCGCTCCCGATGGCAGGGCGGCATTGAATATTGGACGTACCTGTACGCCAATATGCCTGCCCGTGCCATTCTGTCGACGTACATCGTCGTGCGCTGGTCGGGAAGTGGTTAAATAAGAGTAAATGGCTTGGTATTTTGGACAGCTATTTTATCTATGAGAAATTCCCAAAACATGGCCTGTAGGAGATAGGGTTGAGAACCACTGCTCTTTATTATAGATGATAAAGCTCATCATGAAAGTTTCACTTTAAGACATGCATGCATAAAGTCAAGTTTGTTGATCAGCAGCGATATAACAATTTGGCACTTTAAATTAATGCTGTTACAAATTATCAGTCTCACTCATGAAAATGTATCTCAAAAAGCTTTGCTCTCTCTTCCAGTCCACATGCCCTTTGTCAGCAGAATGAATAATGAACAGTGGGCACAGTATGGAGGCCACAACACCACAACATGGGATTGTGGCCGCCGGAGTAAAGTTTATTATATATATATATATATATATATATATATATATATATATATATATATATATATATAAAATGTTATATGCTTTAATATAATATATGCTTTAATACTTCTCCACAGGTGCAAGAGGTTATAAAAGCCACCTGTGTGACTAGCCGCTCACATCCATCTGCCCTGAGGTGGCTTAGGATTGAGCTCAGCTGTATTTTGCCAGCTCGCCTAAGCATTAACAGGACATGAAATCCCTGGTTAGGAGGATCTTTGAAAGGGCTGAAGCAGAAGGCAGTAATGAGTTGTTACAGAGGTGTTTGGCTCTTACTACAGAGGACACTCTATCTGGCACAGCGCCAGCAGAGTCTCAGCCTGCAGCGAATATGACAGAATTGTCTTTTTTACCTCAGCCGGCCTCCCCTGCTTCCGATCAGCGCTCTCCAGCTTGCTCAATTCAGAGAAGCTTACCTGCGGAACACCCAGCCACAGCGCAAGCAGTGGTGAGTGTAATACAGCATCACACTGCAACAGAACAAGAAAATGCTTTCACTGGAGCCCGAAGAGGGAGTCATGCAACAAGAGGACCAGAAGAGCTCTTTCCCCTTCTCCTATCTGCCGCAGCAGAGGTAGAGGCCTGGAAGATAATATGAGTAAAGTTGCCCTGAGCCAGACCATCTGGATTCCAATGAAGTTTAGGGGTCTCCCTAGAGAAATATCCCCGATTACAATGGAAACATTAAGAACATGGGATGGGGTACTTAAAGGTACAGTAGGACAAAATAATAGCCCCTTAATGCCCCTGTCAGGAAATAACTATTTCCCCCCGGGGAAAGAAAATAAAATGTTCTTGAAGTGGACTCATAGCGATAGATTGAGATTAAGGGATGTGATAAAAGTAAATAGCTTATGCTCACTAGTGGAGCTACGAGAGAAATATGGCAGAACACCATGGGATGGATGGAGATATAGACAACTCCAACACTTTGTAGAGTCCCTCCAAAACCTCTCCGTTCAGGCAACAGTTTAAATCCCTGGGAGAAATTGATTGACCGAGGAGGAATGGGCAGACAGGGGATCTCTAAAATATACAGGACCCTAATAACTTCGATGGAGGATGAGGCGATGCCCTCCTTGGGGAGATGGGAAGGTGAACTGAACCAATCAATTTCAGAAAAATTGAAAGGGAAAGTTATAGATTACACCCATTCCACTTCAATGGATACAAAGATACAAGAAATGAACTATAAATTATTGGTTAGGTGGTATTATGTTCCATCTAAAATGCATAAAATTTATCAAGATTTATCACCCCTATGCTGGAGAGAATGCGGGAAGGAGGGAATTCATGCCCATATATGGTGGCAATGCAGCGCAATTCAGTTATATTGGGAAAAAGTGGTGGGCCTAATTAAAGAGATTGATGGGACGGAAATAGAACTGGACCCTTGGAAATGTTTGTTTCATGCGACTGAGGACCCTAGGGAAAAATATAGAATAGCATTAACTCAATTTCTGCTGAATGCAGCGAAAGCAATGATCCCGAAATATTGGAAAGTAAAGGAAATACCAGGGATAGGAGACTGGTTCAGGGAAATAGACAGAATGAGGATTATGGAAGAATTAATATGCCTTCAAAGGGGAGTAGGAATGAGATTCCAGGATACTTGGAGGAACTGGATGGAATGCAGAAAGTCTTCAACATATCTTGGAACTATGGGGGATGGAGTGGGCGTCTAGGAGCGTGTAGCTGGAGGTTATACTCCATAACCCATGGGAGGTGGGGTCTCTTGCCCCCTTTTTTTTTTTTTTTTTTTTTTTTTAGGGGGGGATGGGGAGAGGGGATGGGGGGACCCTCTTTTTTTTTTTTTTCTTTTTTTTTAGGGGGGGGGATGAGGAGAGGGGATGGGGGGACCCTCCTTTTTTTTTTTTTAATTAACGGCAGAAGAGAGTGGGGATTGAGGGAGAGGAATCCCCACCTTATATATATCACAAATTTAAATTAAGAAAAGGAATCACGGGGGAGAGGCAATAGTAAGGGTCAGATAAGATCACAAGAGGATAATTTTGAACACTGAGGTGTGGAGGGTTGGCTTCCCGCCCCCTCTCCCCCCCCCCCCCTTCCTTTTCTTTTTTTTTTTCTTTTCTTTTCTTTTTTTTTTCTTTTTTAACATTTTCTTAGGTATATTAAGGATCGATCCGGTCGGGTACCCAATGTGTATTTTCTTTTTGTTTTTATATGAATGTTGAAAACACTGAAAGACTATGAATCCTAAACAAAGTGATTTGAAATAGTATGTATAAGAAATATTTTTTACTGTTTTTTGTAAATGTGGAAAACAAAATAAAAAGTATTTAAACAGAGGTGTCTGGCTCTTACTACAGAGGACACTCTATCTGGCACAGCGTCAGCAGAGTCTCAGCCTGCAGCGAATATGACAGAATTGTCTTTTTTACCTCAGCCGGCCTCCCCTGCTTCCGATCAGCACTCTCCAGCTTGCTCAATTCAGAGAAGCTTACCTGCGGAACACCCAGCCACAGCGCAAGCAGCGGTGAGTGTAATACAGCATCACACTGCAACAGAACAAGAAAATGCTTTCACTGGAGCCCGAAGAGGGAGTCGTGCAGCAAGAGGACCAGAAGAGCTCTTTTCCCTTCTCCTATCTGCCGCAGCACAGGTAGAGGCTGGACATGCCGCTCGTCAGCACCGCCAGTCGAACCACCTTACAGGGAAGATTTGTCACCGCCTGTCACAGCGTTCCCTCCTCCTGCCTCTCCACACACAATACAGTCATATCCAGAGCAGTGCTGTCTCCCAGCGCTGCTGGGATGCAGCAAAGTCCAGTACTTCATAGTGAAAACTTGGCATCACAAGCATCCAGGCCATCCAGGCTGGATGCAGTGAGGGCCCCTATGTCTCTTTCTTCCTATACAGGTCCAGATGTCAGTCAGGTCACAGCTCAAGGAGCACATATCCCGGTCATTGTTAGTCATCCAGTATCTAACTATGCGGGTGAGTCTGCTCAATCTGAATTAATTAACCAGCTAATTGTTTCTTTAGCTAGATTCAATGAGAATTTATCTTCCAATCGTTCTGCATCGGTATCCCCTTCTCCAGCGAACGTTTGGTCAGGTAACTCAGTATCTAATGTGAATCCTATCTCTACTAATTCAAATATACTTGTCTCTCTGCCTGCTTCTGTGTCAGAGACATGTTTTAAAGAAGTTCTTCCTTGCGAAATGTCACCTCTAGGTTTTTACTTGCTTATTGTCTTATTCACCATCTCTCTTACCCATTAGGTCATTCTCTGAATGACAAATTTGACCCATCATTTGTGTCTGTAAAATATGCAACTTTTGATGATGCCATCCAAATTATTAAAACGTTCGTACGAGGTGCGTTACTAGCTAAAGCCGACATTCAAACAGCCTTTAGATTATTACTCATTGCCCCAGATTCTTACAATTCCTTGGGTTTTTCTTTGATGGATATTTTTTCTATGACAAATGCCTCCCCATGGGTTGCTCATTGTCATGCTACTACTTTGAAATTTTTGCTTCATTCCTGCAGTGGGTATTAATGTTTGAATCTGGTCATTCTGGGATAATTCAGTACCTAGATGCCTTTCTTTTTTTTGATCCCTCAAATTCTTTGGTTTGTTCTTTAATTCTAAATGTATTTTTCCTCATAGCTAAACATTTTGGTATTCCTTTAGCAGTTGAAATAGAGAAAAAGGAAAAGGCCAGGTGTCCCCAGTGACACACTTCCATCCCTGTAACATATAAAAAACAACAACAAAGGATTCACCCTGGGACTTTAAATGAAGTGGGTACTGTTTCCACCAGTAAACATAACAGTAGTAAATATAGTATATGGTTTATTCAAATACAATTGTTTACACGGATAAATAACACCAACGGTTGTCAATTAAAAAAATACATAAACAAGGAGTATTGGTACATAAATGTAGAAGTAGTACATAGTACACGGGCATCATACTACCCGACTAGTTTTGTGAGATCCAGCTCGCTCTTCAGGGGTGGATGTGTGTAACAATGTACCTAGGATGAACAAAAATATATGTATTTGGCAATATAGCACAGTATTAGTTATAAAGGCACAGGGTAGGAGGGGTTGTAGGCCCCCCATACTTACCACTGAGCTCGGCCATTGCTCCAGGTGTGCGGTCTCAAGATGGCGGCAGCAGATGCCTCCCCAGGGAGCTGAGGGGGCAGAATCAAATGGGACCCCACCCAGGGCCAGTTTGAAAAAACTTCCTTTTCAACTCATATTATCGAATTTTTGGGTATAAAGATTGACACTCTGTTATTCCAATTTGAATTACCTGCTGTTAAAATGTGCAGGCTTCAATCTCAAATTTCATTCTTTCTGCGTTGGAATAAGATCCTACTTAAAGAACTTCAATCCTTTTTGGGCCTTCTGGCTTTTGCTACACGCATAATGCCTATCGGTAGATTTTTTTCCAGAAGATTATCCTTAGCTATGTCTGGTCTTAAATCGCCTTTCTCTCACATTAGGTTGGCTTGTGACCTTAAAGATGATTTAATAGATTGGTCCCAATTTCTTTAAGACTATAATGGCAGATCCTTTTTTCAGGAAGATTTCATATTTGCGACGGACTTAGAGCTATTTACAGACGCCGCTGGATCTCATGGTTTTGCTGCTATTTTTCGGTCTCATTGGTGTTCGGGTTCATGGACCCCTTTTGGGTTTCCAAAAAATTGACAAAGAACATAGTTTTATTGGAACTGTTTCCAATTGTGGTGGCTTTGGAGATTTGAGCTTATCAATTCGCTAATAAACGTATTATTATCAATACGGATAATAGCAGTGTATTATTTGCTCTAAACTGCCTTTCTTCAAAGTCCTTATTAGTCATATAACTTTTATGTTATTTAGTCCTCTTATGTTTAAGATTAAATATTTGGGTTAAGGCAAAACATGTACCGCTGATGCCTTATATCGATTCCAGATGGCCCGTTTCAGACAGCTGTTGCCTCATGCAGATCTGGTTGGGTACCACTGCCCGAGTCATCTTTGGGATCTAATATGAATCCAGTTTTTTCATCTATAAAAAATTCAATCGCTCCAAAAACATGGACTTACTATTCAGTTGCATGGGAGAAGTGGCTAAATCTATCCTAGAAGATAAGGTTCTTATTTTTGTTAAAAAGTCAAAGATGGATCAAACAATCAAACAGGTAAAGGCCGGTGGCTCAATCTATTTGTATGTTGGTGACTCCTTCCTCTGCCCCCTTTTAAAGCTCAAAAAATATATAGATGTCAGAACGGTTTCTGGACATCAATTTTTTGTACACATTGATTCTTCTCCTATGACTACATTTTAATTTTTTTGCAGTCCCAAAGAAGTGTTTTTCTCATTTAAGTCTTTCCCAATTCAATTTTTCTACCCATTCCTTCAAGATTGGAGCTGCTACAGAAGCCTCTAGACACCTTCGTCCTAATTTATATCTTTCATTTTAGGTGCAAAATCTTTCATATGGATAGTTGGCCATTCTTATATATATTGGGCTAATAAAAGAGCTTCAAAACGCTGCTACGGTTGCAACCTTTCTTTACCTTCGGATAAATTTCATATCTTTTGGAAGGGCATGCGTGGTCTGCAATGGAATGATTTGTTCTTTCACCTTTCTGATTTGTTTCTTTCCTGGCCTTCTACATTTGTTTTAACTCTGCACCTCGGAGGTAACGATGTTGGTAGACTAAAAACTTTAGGATTGATGTTTTTAATAAAACAAGATTTGTATCGTTTGAAGTTATCTTTCCTAATACTCGTATTATTTTCCCCTTAAATGATTTCTCATTTACCTTGGTTATATTCACAAAGCGGTAGATCACATGAAAGATTAAACAGAGAATTAATCATTCAATTGAAAAGTTCCTGCCAAGTATTGGGGGGATCTCTTTCTGTCATGATTTGGAAAGAGGTTTTCCTGGTCTTTATAGACAGGACGGTGTGCACCTTTCAGATGTTGGTTTGGACATCTTAAATTTATGTCTTCAAAAAAATGCCACGGTGCTGGGGTAGCCGTTTTTGTTTTTCTACAAACCCGGCTGGTGGGGACTTTGTTTTTATAAATTGATTCATTTATAGCTCATGTCCTATGACTAAATGAGTTTAGAATTGATTTTAGATTTGAAATATAAATGATTTATTCTTTCACTGTTTGATTTGAATAAAGTTATTTGATTTATTTATACCACTAAAGGTGCCGCGGCCATTTTAAAAACCAATTTGTTGTATTGTATTTATAAAAAAAAAAAATGTGTAGATATATTTCATGAGTGCGACCTACAGTCCCATGAACAGTGGGCACAATAAGGAGCCCACAACATGGGATTGTGGATGCAGACGGAGTTAAGTTTATTTATAAAAAAAAAAAAAAAAATATATATATATATATATATATATATATATATATACAGTGGTGTGAAAAAGTGTTTGCCCCCTTCCTCATTTCCTGTTCCTTTGCATGTTTGTCACACTTAAGTGTTTCGGAACATCAAACCAATTTAAACAATAGTCAAGGACAACACAAGTAAACACAAAATGCAATTTGTAAATGAAGGTGTTTATTATTAAAGGTGAAAAAAAATCCAAACCATCATGGCCCTGTGTGAAAAAGTGATTGCCCCCCTTGTTAAAACATACTATAACTGTGGTTGTCCACACCTGAGTTCAATTTCTCTAGCCACACCCAGGCCTGATTATTGCCACACCTGTTCACAATCAAGGCATCACTTAAATAGGAGCTGCTTGACACAGTAAGGTCCACCAGAAGATCCTTAAAAGCTACACATCATGCCGAGACCCAAAGAAATTCAGGAACAATTGAGAAAGAAAGTAATTGAGATCTATCAGTCTGGAAAGGGTTATAAAGCCATTTCCAAAGCTTTGGGAATCCAGCGAACCACAGTGAGAGCCATTATCCACAAATGGCGAAGACATGGAACAGTGGTGAACCTTCCCAGGAGTGGCCGGCCACCCAAAATTACCCCAAGAGCGCAGCGACGACTCATCCAAGAGGTCACAAAAGACCCCACAACAACGTCCAAGGAACTGCAGGCCTCACTTGCCTCAGTTAAGGTCAGCGTTCATGCCTCCACCATCAGGAAAAGACTGGGCAAAAATGGCCTGCATGGCAGAGTTCCAAGGAGAAAACCACTGCTGAGCAAAAAGAACATCAAAGCTCGTCTCAATTTCTCCACAACACATCTTGATGATCCCCAAGACTTTTGGGACAACATTCTGTGGACCGATGAGACAAAAGTGGAACTCTTTGGAAGGTGTGTGTCCAAGTATATCTGGCGTAGAAGGAACACTGCATTTCATAAAAAGAACATTATACCAACAGTAAAATATGGTGGTGGTAGTGTGATGGTCTGGGGCTGTTTTGCTGCTTCAGGACCTGGAAGACTTGCCGTGATAAAAGGAACTATGAATTCTGCTGTCTACCAAGAGATCCTGAAGGAGAATGTCCGACCATCTGTTCGTGTACTCAAGCTGAAACGAACTTGGGTTCTGCAGCAGGACAATGATCCTAAACACACCAGCAAGTCCACCACCGAATGGCTGAAGAAAAACAAAATGAAGACTTTGGAGTGGCCTAGCCAAAGTCCTGACCTGAATCCTATTGAGATGTTGTGGTATGACCTTAAAAAGGCCGTTCATGCTCGAAAACCCTCTAATGTAACTGAATTAGGACAATTCTGCAAAGATGAGTGGGCCAAAATTCCTCCAGGACGCTGTAAAAGCCTCATTGCACGTTATCGCAAACGCTTGGTTGCAGTTGTTGCTGCTAAGGGTGGCCCAACCAGTTATTAGGTTTAGGGGGCAATCACTTTTTCACACAGGGCCATGATGGTTTGGATTTTTTTTCACCTTTAATAATAAACACCTTCATTTACAAATTGCATTTTGTGTTTACTTGTGTTGTCCTTGACTATTGTTTAAATTGGTTTGATGTTCCGAAACACTTAAGTGTGACAAACATGCAAAGGAACAGGAAATGAGGAAGGGGGCAAACACTTTTTCACACCACTGTATATATATACCGTATTTTCCGGCGTATAAGGCGACTAGGTGTATAAGACGACCCCCTATTTTTCAAGTGAAAACATAGGCTTTGGGTAATACTCGCGGTATAAGACTACCCCCCTTCTGAGGCAACACCATTTAAAAAAAAACATTAGAACCATTAAAAAACACAAAGCAAGAATGCCAACTACTCATCCGCCATGCTGTGATATGTCATAAAGTAAATCAAACAATAATAACACACACAGAGATCGCCACAACTCTGGAAAGTAGAATTTTTCACTAACCAAACCTATACCACTTTTGGGTTACATTCTATGGGAATTGTCCACCAAAATGCATTTAATAAACCCCCTGTCATATGTCCCAGATTAACCTGTCCCTCTTGGGTGCCTGGGACCTCAAAGGCAAACATCAGGATGTATAGTAGTAGGAGATCGGTGAATGGATTTACCCAGGGAAGTATGGTGAGCGGTGTATTATTTTAATGAATACAACGCCTGCTTGGATTGGCAGAGGCTGTAGCATCATCAGCCCTTGCCTCTCTCTCTCTCTCTCTCAAAGCCAATCCGAGCAGGCTACTCTATGTAGCCTGCTCGGATTGACAAAGGTTGTTACTCCAATCCAAGCAGGCTCTGTATTCATTAATAGAATACATCGGTCGCCGGGATTGGCTCAACAGCGTATAGTGTTTGTAGCTGAAGCCACATACAGTATTAGCAGACATTTGGGGGCTGACATCCATCGGGCAGCATTGTATACCCGGCGTATAAGACGACCCCCTATTTTTGGCCATTTTTTTTAAGTGTAAAAGGTAGTTTTATACGCCAGAAAATACAGTATATATATTTATATGCAACTGATGCAACACTCCCTGTATGAAGCTTGCCTTATGGCACATCGTGTAGGGAAGAGCGTCAGCATGGGCTACACTCAGTAGAAGTGAGCATAGGCTCGAATCTCCCTTTATGTTTCATAATACCTCTCCACCATCTCCAGCAGCAGTCTTTATAAGACAAGTGACTAGGCTGGAGAGGAAGGAAAAAATGTCCCATAATCATCCCCATGACAGCTTGGCAAACCTACTAGCTTTACAGTGACTTCTATTTCAGCAGGTGGAGTTGGTCACCTTACACCAGTTTATTTCCTCTGTTTCACTACAATGGCATGTACCCAGATGCCATTTGTTTGCAAATGTCTTTGTCTCACACAAATCAATTAATATACACTTATTGGGATATTCTTTATTTTACAAAAAACATGTAGCAGAATACATATAGCCAAAATTCATGAAGAGACTCGATTTTACTGGATAGATTTCATAACAGAAAGTTGAAATTATGTTTTTTTTCCCAAAAGTTTTGCCCTTTTTTTCATTTATATTGCACAAAAATAAAAAAAAACCCCAGTGGTGATTAAATGCTACCAAAAGAAAGCTCTATTTGTGTGAAAACAATTATATTAATTTAATTTGTGTACAGTGTTCCCTATTCTCGCAAAAAATAGTCCAAGGGATCAAGTAGCTAGCAATAACAGTACAGTGTATCCGTGTATTTATTTTACTGAGAAAAGCTCCCCAAATATTCCAGTGCACAGCCTTTGCAAGCTTTTGCTAACCCCCACATTTTAACTCAGCTAAAACAAAAAAAACTTAAAACATAAAAATAAGTTTAATTAAGTTTTTGCTAAGACACACAAAAAGATATCTCTCCCTGGAAACACAATCATGTGACATCTTCTATAGGAGCTAAAGAAGTGTGCAAAACACAGTGGGATTTAATTACCAAAGGTAGGTAGGATGTTCAATTTAAAAGGGAATTTATTCTTAGTTTAGTGAATATGGTGAAAATTCAATTTGCAAAGAATATCCAATCACGTGCAAGGAAATCAAAACAATATATATATATATATATATATATATATATATATATATATATATATAAAATATAAAAAATGTAACTTTTTTTGTTTTAACCACTTAAAAAAAAAACAATATATATTTTTGCTTCCACACAATTTGATAATAAAAGTCCCATCATTCACTGAGCTAAGGAGTAATTCCTTTGCAAACTGAAAATTCACTTGCAAAGTGGACAGTCTTTTTGCCTTTTGTTAAGCCTCATACACACGATCAGACTTTGCACACTTTTCCATGAATTTTTGTGCAAAGGGCGTCGGCCATGAACTTGTATTGCATACACACGGCAGGACTTTTTCAGCCAAATTTCACCACATCACAAGGTTTTTCTGTTGTTTACCGCCACCTTTGGTCAACTTCTGGATTGTTGTCTGATCTTTTGCATTGGTTCTGAGCATGCATGCTTGTACTTTGTATAAAAGTCCTATGGTTTTCTGTACACACGATCAGACTTTGCTCCATCGGACTTTTGTTGCCGAAAAGTTTGTCCGTTCGCACAGCCAACAAAAGTCAGATGAAAATTGAAAAAGTTCATCCAATGGAGCGTACACACTGTCAGATGTTGCCTTAAAACAGCTAATTTGCATGTTTGTTGTCAAAAAGTCTAATCATGTGTATGGGCCTTTGGTCAACCCAAGTCTGTCTGTGACTCAGTGGAGTTGATTTACTAAATCTGGAGAGTGCCAAATCAAGTGCAGCTGTGCATGCTGCTCATGTAGCTACTAACTTCGGCTTGTTCAATTAAACTTTAAAAAAAAAAATAAAAAAATAAAACTGGAAGCTGATTGGTTCTTTTGCAGGGCCGCACCAGATTTTGCATTCAATAGTTTTGGTAAATCAACCCCAATGTAAATATGGACGTTTTTAAACAATGACGACGATCATTTAACGGTTCCTGGAATTACGCTTAAAATCTCTCTCCAATCTGCTAGATCCCTATACAACAAACTGTTAGTGCCCGTTCACACAGGGGCGACGCGACTTGCAGCGCGTCTCACAGACGCGTCCTGCACACGACTTCAGCGGCGACTTGCAAAATGACTTCTGTATAGAAGTCAATGCAAGTCGCCTGAAGTCGCCCCGAAAATACTACAGGAACCTTTTTCTAAGTCGGAGCGACTTGAGTCGCTCCTATTAGAACGGTTCCATAGTACAGAACGGAGCGCGACTTGTCAGGCGGCTAAGTCGCCTGACAAGTCGCGGTAGTGTGAACGGGCACTTAGTGTGTCTGTGACTACATGTAAAAATAGAGAGATGCTATTATAGCAATCAACACCAGAATTTAACTGTCTCTGGAATCACTCTAAAGCCTCATACACACGGTCGGACTTTGTACAAACTTTTCCGTGGACTTTTGTACAAAGGGCGTGGTCCACAAGTTTGTATTGCATACACACGGTCGGACTTTTTGATAACAAACACGAACGTAATGACGTCACAACGTACTGACGCTGCTTCAAAAGAGGACGTTCAATGACTCCAGCGCCACCTTTGGTGAACTTCTGTATTGTAGTCTGATCTTTTGCATTGGTTCTGAGCATGCGTGTTTGTACCTTGTACAAAAGTCCGATGCTTTTGCGTACACACGGTCGGACTTTGCTCCATCGGACTTTTGTTGCCAGAAAGTTTGTCCATTCGCACAGCCAACAAAAGTCCGATGAAAACAGAAAAAGTTTGTCCGATGGAGCGTACACACAGTCGGATGTTGCTCCAAAACAGCTAATTTGCATGTTTGTTGTCAAAAAGTCCGACCGTGTGTATGGGCCTTTACAAATAAATCTCTCCCTATTATGCTTTATTACCATACAACAAACTGTTAAGCCTAGTAAACACGGGCCGAATGTCGGCGGCATCAGCCGGTTCAATAAAAAACTGATTATATTTGGCCCGGGTGTCCTGCATTTGGTCCAACAGAAGCCAGCTGTTCGGCCTGTATCGACATGGCATGACTGAAAAAGGTCTTCTGATTGCTCCAGATCAGCGCTCTCACCTAATGCCTGAGAGCACTGAGTGGAGTGTTCTGGCAGGGGGATTCACAATAGAACAGCAGGGGAGATTGCTGTACTAACATCAGATAGTTAGTACAACAGGTCCTCCTAAACTGTCAGTTTTTTTTTTTATTCAGCCCTGCTGGGTTGAATGAAGAAAGCTACTATATGTACTAGGCTTAAGTGTGCCTGTGACAGTATTTAAAAATCGAGAGACAATATCACCTAACTTTCCCTACTGTCTGTGTTCTCACCCTACTCCATGTCTCCTTCAACACGCATTGAACAAAGGCTACTGGGAATCCTGACTTTTATAGAGAGCAGGCTGGCACAAAGAAAAACCCCATAGATTTGCCCTTCCAAGCCACCTATGGCTCCATGCACACTGGCTTAAAAATGGCTGCTTCTAAAGGAGTTTTATGTTTGGCCTGTAGAAGCAGCTCAGTGCTATTCTGTATGTTCATGCACACTGATTAACCACTTCAGCCCTGGAAGATTTTCTCCCTAATGACCAGGCCATTTTTTGTGATACGGCACTGCGACACTTTGACAATTGCACGTGCGACACTGTACCCAAACAAAATTGACGTGCTTTTCCCACAAATAGAGCTTTTTGGTGGTATTTGATCACCTCTAAGGTTTTCATTTTTTGCACAATAAACAAAAAAAAAAAATTAATTTTCAAAAAAAAAAAAAAAACAATATTTTTTACTTTTTGCTATAATAAATATCCCAAATTTAAAAAAAAAATCTTCATCAGTTTAGGCCAATATGTATTCTACACTTTTTTGGTAAAAAAAATAACAATAAGCGTATGTTGATTGATATGCACAAAAGTTATAGCGTCTACAAAATAGGGAATCAATGTATTACATTTTTATTATTATTATTATTTTTTTACTAGTAATGGCAGCAATCTGTGATTTTTTTAGTGGGACTGCCACATTGCATCGGACATTTTTGACACTTTTTTGGGACCATTGACATTTATACAGCAATCAGTGCTATAAAAATGTACTGTGTAAATGGCAAGGAAGGGGGCTAACACTAGGGCACGATCAAGGGGTTAAATGTGTTCCTTCATGTGTGTTTCTAACTGTGGGGGATATGGCTGATTAGAGGAGGAGACAGATCACTGTTCCTAATTACTAGCAACAGCAGATCTGTTTCTCCTCTCCAGTCAGAACGGGGGTGTTTGTTTACACAAACACATCCCCATTCTGACTTTCGTGCCCTTGATCTCGGTTGGAGTGCCGTGATCGCAGGTGGCGGGTAGACATTGTTGTCGCGTGCATTGGGTTCCATGCCATGGCTGGTAAAGGACCCGACGTACCAGTACGGCGATTCGAGGGAACGAGCCAACCTACCTCCGTATAAGGAAAGCGACTGGTCGGCAAGTAGTTACAGGCATAATTTGAGCTCAGCGATTAGAGACAGGAAAAAAGCCCTTCATATTTGCATTTCTGATTGTAGCTTCTGGCAGAAAAAATGCTAAACTCTCTTAAACTTGCCTAAACTGTGTACCAAAACCCTCTAACTGATGTTCTTTTTCAAGCCCAGTATGCATGGAGACTAATTGGTCAAAGACCAGGAAGTGCTTTGGTAACAATTGCTATGGTGGATAATGATCTCAATAGTTAGCCCTTTTCTCAAACTGTGAACTGCTGTCCAAATTCACGGTAAACCCAAACCTGAAGCCCATCCCTACTAACGCAGCAGCAAGACAGCTTACTCTGCTATCTGATCCTTGTCAACACAAGTGTATTGCATCAGAGCACGAGTGACCCTTGTACTGACTAATTCAAGTATTTATATTAGTAGAAATTAAAATGATATGCCAGTTTTATCTTTTTAACTACAAAACTGCAATAATTGATGTGTATTTATTTGAACCTAAAATTAGTCTTACAGACAATAGATATTCAAGTGCATTTTTTTCTTTTTAATGCGTTAACATTTCTATTTACCCAAGCTCTAACCCAAATGAGCCACCAGTGGATAAATAACTGTGTCTCTGTGACATATTATAGCAAAATATTTGTTCTGCTTCAGTCTGAATTCATCCCTATTCATAAACTATATAGTTCACATTTGGCAACATATTCTGTAAGCACTGGAAAAGTAAAAGGTTTTTTAAAGTGCATTTTCCACATAGGTGCACTAAACTACTGTCAATAGCTAAACTATAGTAGAAGCCAGGGTTGAACTGACAACTCATGGGGCCACCTGGCAAAAGAAGATCATAGGGCCTCCCATTTTCCTGCCCACACTCAAGCCCCACCTTCATATTGCACTACCCACATTACACGCATTCATCGCAGAATGGAGAGAGAGGAGGTGGAAGAGAGATGGGGACAAGAGAGAAAGAAGGGGGTGATAGAGAGAGAGGAGGGAGAGAGAGAGAAGGTGGTGAGGAGGTTCCAGTGGGGAGTGAGAGACAAAGGGGGTGAGAGAGAGGGGAGAGAAGGAGGGGGAAGACAGAGGGGGAAGAGGGGTGTGAGAAAGAGGGGATGAGGGTAAGAGGGGGGATGGGTGTGTGTGAGAGAGGGTGAGAGTAGGGGATTGGGGGTGAGAGAGAGGGGAGATAAAGGGGTAAGAGAGAAGGGGTGGGAGAGACAGGGGGTGAGAAAAAAGGAAGGGGGTGGGAGAGAGAGGGGGTTAGCAAGAGAAGGGGTGAGAGAGAAGTGGGTGAAAAAGAGAGGGGAGTGAGAGAGAGAAAAGAGGGTGAGAGTGGGAGAGAGGTGAGACAGAAATGGGGGTTGAGAGAGAGGGGGTGAGAGAGAGAGGGGTGAGGGTGATTGGAGAGAGGGGTGAGAGAGAGAGAGTAGTGAGAGCAAGAAGGGGTGAGAGAGGGGAAGAGATAGGGGGATAGAGAGTGAAAGAGGGGAGAGGGAGGAGGGTGAGAGAGAGAGGAGAGGGTTGAGAGAGGGGGTCAGAGAGAGGGGTAAGGGGTGAGAGAGAGGGGGTGCGAGAGAGGGGTGAGAGAAAGAAGGGAGTGAGAGATATAGGGGCGACAGGGTGTTTTGTAAGAAAGGGGGTGAGACAGAGGGGAGAAGAGGAGGATGAGATGGAGGGGGATGAGAGGGGGAATGAGAGGGAGCGAGGGGGTGATAAAGAGGTGAAAGGGGGTGGGAGAGAGAGTAGAGGGGTTGAGAGGGAGTGAGTGAGAGAGAGGGGGTGAAAAGGGGGATGGGTGGGAGAGAGAGAAGGTGAGTGAGAATGAGAGAGGGGGTGAGTAAGAAGGAGGTGAGAGAGAGGGGGTTGGGAAAAGGGGTGAGAGAGAGATGAGGGTTGTCTGCAGAGCCTCCCTCCTGTGTTCCCCTGTCCCTGTGCATGTCTGTGGGTAAGTGTGTGTAATGCCCAGCAGCTTCCTGCTAGCAGTAGGAGGATGTTCATGATGACCATCAGCAGGCAGGGCCAGTTCTCATTCTGGTGACAATGGGGGTGCTGTGCTGCACTCCTTCCAGCAGATCTATTTAGTGTGATAGCCAGACTGTCCTGAGTAGTGCCTGTGCCTCCTCGTATTTCTCCGGGCCCCCTGTAAACCTATCCTCCAGGTCACCCTTGCTGCTCACCTTCCCTGTGGCCTCTGTTTGAGGCCACCCACTCGACATGTGCAGATGGTAATCAGAGCTGGGTGCTGTCATCCTGCCCATGCTCCGAGGCCTTCGCTGCCCGCTCCCCACCACCGCACATGGACTATCCATGATCGGGCCCCCAATGGCCCTAGGCCGTCGGGCAGTGCCTGACGGCCCGGTGGGTCAGTCAGGCCCTGGTAGAAACCCTCCACTCTAGCTGTTTACTTACCCCAGAGGATAGTGACTGCCTGCTTTGAGATGCTTCTTGACATCCTCCAGGACAAAATACTATTCAGTGGCCATGTGTGTGCAGTGACCCCTTTAAAACATGTATTGAGCCATTTACTAAGACTATTTACTGAGACAATTAGCAAGTTATTTTGGAGTTTAAAGACTGCCTAACATTAAGTGAAAGTGGTGCATATTGGTTTAAACAGTGATATGAGTCCCTAATTATTATTATACAAAACATCCAGAATGATTCACGTATGGCAACTTTATGTATATTCAGTAATATTATACATCCTTTAATGTAAAACTATTTAGCCTTTGTATGCCTGCAGTTGTTTTAATTTTATATCCTCAAAAATAGGTCTAAGTGACAAGAGTTTTATCATCAGCTTATCAAATGCACAGTAACTTTCCTTGTAGGTTATAGATGTCATAAAGCTGCGTATTAGAGTATATGAATGGCATTATATGCATTAAAACTAGTTTCAGTGATCATCTTTCTAAATTGTTTGTCGTAAACTCAGCATGTTTTGCTCTTATAGAAAACTATGTGTTTACAAATTTTATGGCTATGGATCTGCATAAAATCTGTGTGCAATTTTGCTGCCATCACAATGTTTGCATTCACAGACTATAAGACCTCATGCACACTGGACGTTAAAATAACATTATAAAAACACGAGTAGCTTTGCAGTGAGTTTTTCAACTTTTTCAACATTTTTGCAATAGCGTTTTTAGCGTTTATTAGCGTTGTTTTAACATTTTTCCCGGTTAACGTTTTTTAGCGTTTCAAAAAAAAAAAATATATATATTTTTTTTTTTTCAATGGATCAAAAACATTAAAAAATCCTGGTGAGCAAAGTTTTTGAGCGTTTATCAAAGTTTATCAGTGTTTATCAGCGTTAGAGCGTTTTTACAGATGAAAAACGTCTCTCAGAACACACTAGTTTTGGCTTTTTTTTACTGCTCGAAACGTTACTGCCCAAAGCGGCTGATAACTGCTGCATGGACACATAGGTTAAGATGAGGCAGAGTTTAATGACTGTAGAAAAAAAACATCTACAGCCAAAAACAGCTGCTGTAAAAACATCCAGTGTGCTTGAGGCCTTAGGATTAAAGGTTTTCTTGTGTCTTAGTACATAAATAAGAACAGCCGGTCACGGGCTCCCCTGTCAGACCGCTATTACTATTAGGCCTCATGCAAACTAGACGTTAAAATAACATTATAAAAACGTCAGTAGCGTTGCAGAGTTTTTCAACTTTTTTCAGCTTTTTTCAATGTTTTTGCAATAGCAGTTTTTAGCATTTATTTGTGTTTTTTTAGCATTTGTCCCGTATTAGCCTTTCCAATCAATTTTTTTTTAAAGGAAAAAAATATATATATTTTTTTCAATGGATCAAAAACATAAAAAAACGCTGGTGAGGGAAATTTTTGAGCGCTTATCAGCGTTAGAGCATTTTTACAGCTGAAAAACGTCTCTCAGAACCCACTAATTTGGGGTTTTTTTACTGCTAAAAAACACCACTGAAACTCAAAACTGCTGACAACAGCCTATGTGTGCATGGACACATAGGATAACATGATGGAGAGTTTAATGACTGTAGAAAAAAACATCTATTGCCAAAAACAGCTGCTGTAGAAACATCCAAAAACGTCCAGTGTGCATGAGAACTAAACATGCACACACTTAGTTTATTAAGCACCATGTGAGGGGTTGTGGGAATTCGTAAGCCTATGAGGAAAACTATTGGCAAAAGATAATGATAAACAGGTTTAGCTTAGTACAAAGTCCAGTGGAGTATGTTATTAAATTTTTCCAAGTCACCTACCCTTCTGACCCATCTCTATCTTCTGTTCTTCTTTTTATTGCCTTTGCACAACCCTCTATATAGGCAACAATCAGAAATCTATTAACCCAATCATTTAAAGTCCTTGACGGAAGTGAAATTGTCCTATTCTATCTCTATCCATTTCTCCTCTGTCTGCTGGCCTAGTATCTTCCATGCCCTTTAATACTTTACTGTACTCTTCAAACTCCTGGGTTCCTGACCTCCTGTGCTATTTGTAGCTACTATATTTTGTGACCCATCAGCCTACTTAAACCTGGAATTACTCTAGGTCTCATTTACCTGGTCTATCGGGATAGAAATTTCACGATTCCTAACTGCTTCACATTGGAGGATGTCCAGCCTTATCTCTGATATCCTAGAACTGGAACACATTTCCTAATTGTAATGTTTACTTTATCAAAATAGGTATATACAGTATTCCTATAAATGTACTGTATATACAACAAGGACCTGCTAAAGGTAATACAACCGAAAGGAATGCACCACCCAAAAGCCTACGATCTCCCCTTCACACCCCTTCATCTGAGAGCCCTGAGAAGGCAAGATTAAGTCTGGATGCAATGGATTACAGCCAGGAGGAAAGCTGGGGCCTAGATTCAGGGGAAGACACTCCTTGACTTAATTTATCATTTCCCTACAACCAATCAGCCAGTGCTGGACACTATTCTAAAATAGATGCTAGTATCCCTGAGGAGTTCACTACATGCTGATATGTTATCATGTGTCCACAAGTTTGGGGTAGAACTGTGGGCAACATCATCCAGGGTAGATCATATAGAAACAAAGATGGAGAAAATTGCGACCACCATCAATGATCTAGTGGACTCCCATAACAATACTGAGGATGAAATAGAGGCAATCAAAGCAAAGCTAGCGGACATTGAAGACCGTTCTAGGAGAAATAATTTAAAAAAATCAAAGGAGTCCCAGAATTGGTCCAAAAATCCAACCTGCACAAGTATGCAGCACGACTTTTCACATCCATACTACCAGATCTGACGGAATTGGATATCACAGTGGACAGGATCCGCCGATTATCAAAGTCAGCACACCTACCTGACAATATACCCAGAGATGTCATACTGCGTCTCCCCTTCTTTCGCGTAAAGGAGCGTCTGATGGCAGCATTGCGTACTAGAGATCTTTTCCCACCGATATGCAAATACCTGCAATTTTTTGCTGACCTGTCTCAATTCACCCTACAGAAGCGCAGAAACCTGAATACCATCTCAAAAGCACTAATGAACCATAAGATTACCTACAAGTGGGAGTTTCTGACTAAACTGATCATTACAAAGGAAGGTAAAGACCACATTGTGGATACTCTTACTAAAGGGATTCACTTGCTCAAAATGTGGCACATTGTACCAGAGGGTCTCCACAGTCTTCCAAGAAACAGAGCCCTAACCACATTGCAGAGGATTGGAATCTAGTTACTGCAAAAAATGCTCCTAGACACAGTTGAAATGACTGCAGCCAGCAATTGAAAATATCTACTGTTCCCTAATTAAGAGAGAGCTGCTAAGTGGAACTGTTTTTTGTTCATAGCCCCTATGCATTCATGAGTGGCTCTATGCCACACCCAGGTCACACTGACCTATGTCTGTTACAACTGTTCCTACCTTCTCTTTTGTTTTTGATGTTGCAGCTAACCACTGTTCATGTCTGCAGTCACAGCCATACCCAACCCTTCACAGAGATAACTACGCCAAGACACAGCCACAGAGATGAAGACCGGAACCTTAACCGCTATCACCTCTGGAACTGGCCTATCAAGGCAACCAACTCATGTGTTACCAACACCTGCTACACAACACTCTCCTTACCTAACCTCCAAGATGACAATAACCTTTCTATTAACGTCAAGGGATTTTATCACCCAGCAAAGCGCAGATCTTTGTGGAAAGAGGCAGCGCAAAATAACTGACATTCTTTGTGCCCAGGAAATCCACTTTAACATCCATGCTCAACCTTCTTGCTCAAGCCCCAAATGTACACGTTTTCTTTTCTAGTGCAGAAACAAAAAAAAGGAGGAGTGCACACTGCAATAAGAGACATGGCAGCTTTCCACCTACATAAAGAACTATCTGGCCCACAGGACAGATACCATATTCTGGTCTGTGACATTAAATACACAACCTATACAGTGGTCAAGAAGGTATCCCAAATCCAATAAGGTTATCTACTGTTATGTGGGGACTTTATTCTACCCCCAGATCCAAAGATGCACTCTACCACTTCATCTAGCAGACAGCAATCACTCCAACCCCTTCTTTTCAGATATGATTTATATGATGCGTGGAGATGTCTTAACAGATAAATGGTTACTGACCAAAATTCTAAAGTCTACAATTAGGTGATGATCCGTTCAGGTCCGCCTGTCAGTTTTTCAGGCGGACCTGAACGGATGCTCCATAGAGACATCGGACCCGCTCCGAAAAAGTGTGACGGTAGGAAAAAGCTATTTTTCTATCCATCATCGGATCGGGTGACGACGGACACTGCGTCCGTCGTCACCCAATCTCCCATAGGGGAGAGTGGTGCTGTGAAAGGTCCGTCCCTGTGCAGTGTGCAGAGACAGACCTGTCATCTTCCTGCTCAGCGGAGATCGCTCCGTGTGAAAGGACCCTTAATGTTATCACTTGGTCGGATCACGCCTCTGTGTCTCTGGGGTTGAGCATACATTTAATACCAATCCCACGTTCGTTTGGAGAACCAACCCACTGATTTTCTAGGATAATCCTTCCAAATCCGTGTTAACGCAAAACCTAATAGAATTTTTTGAGCATAATGTGAATTCAGTGGATGACCCTTCTGTAACATGGAACGCACATAAGGTGTTTATGAGAGGTTTACTCATAAAATTGGGAGCCAGAGCTAAGAGGATGAGGGGATGGCAGATACAAACTATTTCTTCTCACATTCAAGCCCTAGAGGCCCAAATCAAAATGAATACAACTCCAGCAATGTCCGAAAAACTAAACTGAGATACGAACTTCATTTAATATTGTTTATCCATGCTCTCAACCCCATTTACTATAACAAACTGAACTCATCCGGGGTGTCCCTTATCGCCGCTCATATTTAATGTACTTATGTAACCTATGGCTGAATATATATGCCAACACCCCAAAATTAAGGGATTCTTTGTGGAGGGTAGGATGCATAGCATCAGCCTATTCGGTGACGACATCACATTGATGCTGACTGATGTTACATCTTTCTTGGCTTCGGTACACCAGGCTTTACAATTGTTCAACACTGTATCATACTATAAAGTTAATGAGTAGGGTTGAACGGACACCTCGATGGTGGGGTTTGACGGGTTTGGCCGAACTTCGCAAAAAGGTTCGATACGGGACCCGTACTTGACCTGAACTTGACCCCGAACCCGAACTCCATTGAAGTCAATGGGGACCCGAACTTTTGAGGACTAAAATGGCTCTAAAAAAGTAATGGAAAAGGCTAGAGAGCTTCAATTGGCAGAAAAATTTTGTTACGAGAATGGCAAGTGTTCTGCAAACAAATGTGGATAGGGAAATAACTTAAAATAACATAAAATACATAATAATAAAAAATAATATGGCAGAGGCCCCCTTCTCAGAAGAAGAGGTACAGATAGTCATTAAGAACCTCAAATCAGGTTCTTACTCCAGGCCCACGATGGTCTCCCTAACCCCTATTACACCCTGACTCCACATTTGACACAATTTTTTTAATGCAAAGACACAGTGAACCCCACTTGATCCTCACCTAAACACAGCCTACATTGCAGTAATACCGAAACCGGATAAAAACCCAGAAGAAGTCAGTAATTATAGACCCATTTCCCTCATCAATAGCGACTTAAAAATCCTTACCAAACTCCTTGCAAATCGGATGATCTGATCAGATCAGAAGAGCCATAGACATAGTCTCCATCCTCCAGACAAACAGGCCAGGAGGTCCAAAACAATCCGGCATGCTTTTATCACTGGCCCTTTAAAAGGTCTTTAAATCGGTCTCCTGGCCATACATCTTTACAATCCTTGAACGTTGGGGCTTTGGCGACAAGTTTATGGGCCTAATCCAAGCTCTTTATTCAAATCATAAAGCCTATATTAGGCTTAAAGGCCACTACTCCAAACCAATACATATAGCCAAAGGCACCAGACAAGGCTGTCCTTTATCTCCGCTAATCTTTGCAATAGCAATTGAGACACTCGCCATCTCCATTCGCCGGATCCCCAACATACAAGGAGTTCAATGTGGCTCTCAGGTTCACAAATGTGGCCTGTTTGCAGATGACAAACACTGATGCCTAGTCACGGATTCATATCTTAGGGAAAAAGACACATAGTAATTTCCGTCCCTCTTCTTACATTCACTCTTAGGGGTCGTGGTTAAGTTCCTCCTCTCGGGCACAGCTAGCTCCCATTGGGGGTGTCCAGGGGGGAGGTACACCTCCAACCATTAACAGGAATACCAACCCTTCACTCTAGCACTACCATATCTGTCTAAAATTATTTTACATTTTATATCTCTGACGTGTTATACTCGATTCATCTTGTTGCGCTGCCTGTAACCTTTCTATGTTTTGACTGAATCGATATTCTGAATGTCACTTTCAAATGTATTATTCTTGTGATACAAAATAAAATACTTTGAAATAAAAAATAATAATAATCTTGACCTAGGAAGACGAGGTCCATATGGAGTAGGAGGTTGAGGTGGTGGTGGATGTGGTGGTGTAGGTGGAAGGAGCGGTGGAGGAGGACGAGGTAGCCAACGCTGGTTTTTGTTTTTAATTTTTATTTAGGGTACACTCCAAAATAATGAGAAAGATCAAAAATACAACAATGGCTGGGTAAGGCCGGTGATGTGTCAAATTTTTTCCCCCACCATCCAAGTGGACATAGAGTTAGAATAAAAAATAGCTGAGCAAAGCAAGGCCATGCCCAAAGCACGGCGAGCGAAGCGAGCCCACAATGGGCCCTGTTACTATGTGCTACTGTTTGTCCACTTGGATAGTTACTGTCAGGAAATGTTCCATCCATTGATAATATCTGTCTTTTGGCATGCAGTACTGATGTCTACCAGCAGTTGTCTCCTGGCAGTTTGGAACTGTCAGGAGAGCTTTTCTCTGCTGATATTATGTCATCTTTGGGCTGCAGTACTGGCATCCACTGCGATGGATCCTGGCAGTGTGGAGCACACAGCACCTCCTGCAATCAGGTGTCACTTGTGGCCAATCACAGGCCTATAAATACCCGGCAAGCACTCATGTTTGCCTTGTTTTTTTCCTTGAGGCCTGAACTGCATCCTGTTACCCTGATCCTGAACCTTGATTCCTGCATCCTGAACCTGTTGTACCTGATCCTGTCCATTCTTGCATCCCTGGAACCTTGTCCTGCAATCTGATCCCTTTCTCCTTGTCCCTCCATCTGCTGACCTCCTGTTTATGACCCTGGCCTGGCTTGACTACAGTTCTGGAATCCCCTTTGTTATATATACTGGTTAGTTGTCACTGTTATTTGGTTTTCTCATTCTGTTTGGTATTGGTGGTGTATTCACATCATATGCATTTATCTTAATACAATCACTTACTTTCACCTACTTATGTTTGTTTTACTCTGTCGCAGTCACACAGTTCTGGTCACATCTGGTTTATGACAGTTACATAGTTACATAGTTAGTAAGTTTGAATAAAGACACCAGTCCGTCCAGTTCAACTTTAGTGAGTGTCTACAATTGTCCCTATCCCTGTACATTGTACATTACACACCCACATTGGTCTCTACCCTCAAGGAGCCCACAATCCAAGGTCCCCATTCATATACTAGGGTAAATTTTGGACAGAAGCCAATTAACCTACATGCATGTCTTTGGAGTGTAGGAGGAAACCAGAAGAACCTGGAGAAAACCCACGCAGGCACAGGGAGAACATGCAAAATCCAGGCAGGTAGTTTTGTGGTTAGGATTTAAACCAGCGACCCTTTTTCTGCCAGGCGAGAGTGCTAACCACTACACCACTCTGCCGCCGCATGGTGGAGGGGCTTGAACCTGCGGTGGGGCTTGAATCTGCATTCCCTGCGCAGGCACCGTTCATCTTCGGAGAAATTCGGAATCTACTTGTCCTCTGCACTGTGCAAGCGCTGTGCCTGTGCAGTACTATCCGATGGCCGGACAGTTTTTGTCAGAACACCAGCATACATGTCTATTCTGCACAAGGTATGGACAAGTTCTGTGGGATCCATGCCTGGTTCATTTTAATGAAAGTGAGCTTGTCCACATTGGCTCTGGACAGGCGGCTGCGCTTGTCTGTGAAGTAGGACTGGCGGAAGTGAAGTAGGACTGGCGGAAGACGCCATAACACCATTTTACTTCTTGTGCTGTATTTTATATGTTTAAATGTGAGAGTCCGATTTTTATTTCTTCAATTAAACCGTTATATTTTAACTAAGTACTACACTATCAGAGCCTTCCCTCTCTCTCCATGTTTTTTATTATTTTTTTGAGCCACACATCTCTGTGAATATCTTCCCCGCAACTACAGTATAGTTTACATGTATTATATGGCCCCCTTGTGGCCCGGTGTGGAGAATATCGCTTCCTAGTTGGCTGCAGTGGAGAACCCCCCTGGTGGCTGGAGACAAGGAGTGGAGTTGGTCAGCTTGGTCTGATGTGCCTGTTTCTTATACTTGGAGGTGAGAGTTCTGAGAGCCTTTAATTCTGGAATTTATAATACTGCTTTCATCTGCATTTTCACCATTGGTGCCTGTGAATTACACGTTGATATTCACTTTATGGACTTTTGTATTTTGCTAAATATTTTTTTCATACATATTTGTAGTTTTTTAATTTATTTATATTTCATTAGCACTTAGCACTTTATAAGGATTTTTGATTGATTTGCGCAGGACTCTTTGTTCACTTTTATTTTTTGCTTGATAGTTTGTGTATACTATCAGGTTCAGTGGCATTTCTTGCACCTTAGGCCGCGTACACACGGGCGGACTGTTCGCTCAACTTTGTTCGTCAAACAGTTTGACAAACAGTCCGCTCAAAATTAGCATGAGCAGACTTGACCACACACGATGAACGAACAGTCCGCTGAAACCGTGCGCGATGACGTGAACGGCACGTACGACGGGACTATAAAAACAACGTCCTATACACTGCAATGCAACCTTCGGCGTGTAAATTCTTTCTGAGCATGCGCGAGACTTAGTTTGACGAACAAGCCTACACACGAGCGGACTGTCCGCTCAAACCAAGTTTCAGCGGACAGTTTTACGGAAATTCCGAAAAACTTTGTTCGTCAGACTGTCCGCTGAAACTGTCCGCTGAAGCCCACACACGAGCGGACTGTCCGCTGAAACACTGTTCAGCGGACAAAGTTGAGCGAACAGTCCGCCCGTGTGTATGCGGCCTTACATTTGCACGTGCACTTTTGTTCTTGATCATGTATATTTTTTCCTATATCTACTATTTTATACACTGACTTTTTGAAGAGGTATATTCACCCTGTTTATTGGTTTTATTTGTTGAATAGTAGCGCGAAGGCCCTTTTCACATATTTTTCAAGGAGGTATAGAACTGGGATAGTAACGCTGAAATGGCGTCATCGGCACTGGTCATGTTGGTGGAGTACTCGAAACAGTGCAGTAAGGCACACAGGTCTCACATGGAGGCCCAGTTATTGGTAGTGAAGTGGTGCTGTTCTGCAGAGCGACTCGCGCGTGCATGCTGCAGCTGAAACTCCACTATTGCCTGCTGTTGCTCGCAAAGTCTGGCCAGCATGTGCAAGGTGAAGTTCTACCTTGTGGGCACGTCACATATGAGGCGGTGAGTGGGAAGGCTGAAGTTACACTGCAGGGCTGACAGGTGAGCAGCAGCAGGGTGAGAACGCTGAAAGTGCACACAGACGGCCCGCACTTTCTGCAGCAGCTCTGGCATATGGGGGTGATTTTTAGGGAACCTCTAAACCACCAAGTTCAGCACATGCACCAGGCAAGGGATGTGCGTCAAACAGGCTAGCCCTAGAACTGCTACGAGATTTCGCCCATTATCACACACCCCCAGGCTGGGCTTGAGGCTCACTGCCACCAACCACTCATCGGTCTGCTGTTCCATGTCCCTTCACAACTCCTGCGCAGTGTGGGCTTTTTTCCCCAAACAAAGTTTTAAAACTGCCTGCTGTCGTTTACCCCTGGCTTTACTGAAGCTGGTGGTGAAGGTGTTACGCTGACTGGATGAGGAGGCAGTAGAGGATGAGGAAGCAGATTAGGAGGAGTTAGCAACAGAAGGCAAACTGAAGCGACCTGCAATCCTCGGTGGTGGAAGGACACGTGCCAAACTGCTATCCGCCTTAGGCCCAGCTGCCACTGCATTTGTCCAGTGTGCTGTTAGGGAGATATAATGTCCCTGACCGTGCTTACTGGTCCACATATCCGTAGTTAGGTGGACCTTGCCAATGCTCTTTGGGCTGAAATCAAAGGGTCCCAAGTGCCAGGGGTTAACTTATATAACTATATCATAACTAGCCCTTTCCGTCCATCCAAAGCTCCAACGTTTGCCCGTACCATACCAGCATCTATAGAAGCTTGGCACTACCTTCTCAAGACAATAGGGAATACAGGTACACTTACCCCTCTAAAATTACCACAGCCATAGCTCTCCTGATACCTGAATAATTGAAGCACTATGAAAAATTTCCTTCTAGAAGACCTATTTGTAGGACCTGCGATGAAGACATTTAGAGCCTTGCAAATAGAATACTCTATCCCATCATCAGATTTTTTTAAATACATCCAATTATCTCACTTACTAAGACATCATAACAAACTTATCACCCATCTACCCTGGCAGGTAGCCCTATACTATACAACTACAAATACAAGACTTAAAGGCACGTCCTTACTATACAAATACCCACAGAACAAACAATGTTTGATAAAACTTGTAATATACAAACCTGGGAAAAAAGACCTTGGGGAAAACTACATGAAGAATAAATATCAGAAAGCTCTCAAAATAACCTATACATCTACTAGAAGTGCTGGCCTATGGGAACTACGCCAAAAAAGGTTAATGCATTGGTACCTTACCCCTCACTACATAGAAAAATTTACCTCTGGGACATCACCGGACTGCTAGAGAGGATGTGGAGGAATAGGAATGTTATCACATATATTGTGGGCATGTCCACGTATTGAAAAGTTCTGGTCGCATATCTTTATCATAATTGTAATTCATAATTCATCATAATAATAATTGAACAAATAACTGGCATAAAGGTTGTACCTTCCCCAGAGCTAGCACTTCTATCACTTGACATAGATCTGATTCCAAACCATCTGAGAGCAATGGTGTCCCATATACTCATAGCAGCTAGACTCAACATAGTTTGACACTGGAAGGACAGCAATCTCTCCACTATAACAGAAACTCTGAAAATAACAAATACACACAGTGTCTATGAGAAACAATTTGCATACAGCACAGGTAAGCATAAGGAAAACAATGCGCTATGGAATTATTGGCAGAAAAGGTTCTATTAGAGACTAAAAAGAATACATAGATATAACGGAAGCGGCTGGAGGTGTTGTCTTGTCTGCCAATAATAAACCGGGACTAAGGTGATATAATTAACCACTTTAAGACCTTGCAGCGGTCTTACAAGCGCACTTTTAAAAAAAAAATACACTTTTTATAATAAAAAAAAAAAGACAACAGTATAGCTATCCCAATTTTTTTATATTTTGAAATATAATGTTACGCCGAGTAAATTGATACACATGTCACGCTTCAAAATTGCGCCTGTTCATGGAATGGTGACAAACTTTACCCTTAAAAATCTCCATAGACGACATTTAAAAAATTCTACAAGTTGCATTTTTTGTGTTACAGAGGAGTAGAATTATTGCTCTGACTCTACCGATCGCAGCGATACCTCACATGTATGGTTTGAAAACCGGTTTTATACCTCGCACGTGCGGCGGTCCGAAAGTGGTTAACACTGTTATTTCTTAGTACCTAGATTGACTGCCGGACACATTTTTCTTGTTGTTTTGGTTTGCTGTTTATTTTCCTCTCTTTTAGTTCCTTTTATCACTTGTGTTCAGAAATAAAAGTATATAAACCTCAAAGACATGTATGGTAAAGACCAGCCTTTCCCAACCTTTTCAACACAGAGGAACCCTTGAAATAGTTCTCTGGTCTCGGGGAACCCCTGCTAAAAATTTGAAATCTACAACTCATTATACATTAGTGTGATGGTCAGTGGGATGAATGGTCCTTACACTTGTGGTCATTACAGGTAGCTAAAAAGATCAATGGTATGAGTGGGAACTTATCTGAGAGGCAGAAATTGACCAATGCTGAAGCAACCCCTAGCAACATCTGGAGGAACCCTAGTTGAGAATCACTGGTATAGACCATTGGAACGTAACTGAAATGAGTATGATTACCTTTACAGCTCAATATACACTAATGCTTTATATGTGATCGAACCTATATATGCTTGCCAACGTAACAGTTGGAACTAACTTCTACGTCTCTATAATATTATGTACTTCTTATATGTTTCCTTCTTATAAAACAATAAAGAATTATTGAAATGAAATATTCAAGCATAGTTTTTTTTTGTTTTTTTTTGTTTTTTATTGTTGTATAATGAATCATTTAAAAAAAAAAAAAATTACTTCAAGCCCCAACCCAAATGAACCACCAAATTTGAGATAAGGTAAAATAGTTTTTTATTTTTCCTGCTTAAAGTGGAGTTCCACCCAAAATTGAAAGCTCTGCTGATCTGCTTCTCCCCTCCTCCTGTGCCACATTTGGCACCTTTCAGGGGAGAGGGTACCCACTGGGAGAGAGTGACGCAGCACCGCCCCTTGGAAGTTCCGACCCTTCCTCCACTTACCATGCAAAAATAAAAATTATCCTATATCATACAATTGGTATAAAAATAATTTTCCTCTCCTGTATTTGAGGCTTGCTCTGATCTATGTTTATGTGCTTGAGGGTTGCCTACCCATGAGGCAGCAGGCTGTCTCTGAGACTCCCAATCTCTCTTTCTATAAAGCATTAAGCACACTATATTGCATCCATCCTGGATTTGTTTTTAACTGTCTGTGATTTACTTGTTTTCCATACACCCAGTTCTGTTGGTCCTGATGAAGGAAATGATCTTTGAAATGCGTTGAGTTTCTCAGAAGATTGAATGTGCTTATCTTTGTAATGTATTTCACTGACAACAATATGTGTTTTTATATTGTATGGAAAAAAATTATTTTATGCAAACTGTATGATATAGGGTAATGTTTCTTTTTGCATGGTAAGTGTACTCACTGTGGTAGTCCCAAAATACTCTCTGTCCTTTTTGCGGGATGATACCCTAGTGCTCAGACATTTTAGATTTACTGCACTCTTTCCCACAAACATGAACTCAAAGCATATACAGTATTTGCAGCTGCTGACTTTTATTTTTTTCCCTCAGACTGGAACACCACTTTAAGGGTAGCAAGTTAGCCACATACCCACACTAAATATATAGTTACCTGTAATAGAACTACCATATGAAAAAGCTAGAAATGTAATCCATAATCATGTAGAATTATTTAAAAAGAACATATTATATTTATGACTACAAAAACAGGCAAGATAAATGACTAGGCAGCAACCTGAGAGCAAGACCATGAATAATTTTGCACACATCTGTCAGTGTGGTAAAAGTAATGCTACCTGAGCCAAAGCCATATTACCACAACTAGAACTAGGACCAAGTTACCACACAGGTAGAACCATGCTTTTATTCCAGCATTGCCATGAGCCGTCATGTTATAAAACATAAATTGGTTCATATGTTTCTTTCATTGTCATTTTAAAACCATAACAATATAGTTATCACAATTGCTGTGTTACAAAATAGATGGCAATTTTCAGTCTCAGCTGCAGCTGGGATTTACCACCTGCAAGTGGGTCTGGTGGGGTTCTTTGCTGGATTTTCCAGATGCCATTGGCAATTGTGATGTGCTACCAAAGAGAGAAGCTGATTTGATCAGCTTCTGGCTTCATGCTACACAGAAAACTATAATGCCCCGTACACACGATCGGAAATTCTGGCAGCAAAAGTCCAATGTGAGCTTTTGGTCGGAAATGCCGACCATGTGTATGCTCCATCAGACTTTTGCTGATGGAATTCCCGCCAGAAAAAGATTGAGAGCAGGTTCTCTATTTTTCGATTGGAACAAGTTCCGATTGTAAATTCTGATCGTCTGTACAAATTCCAATGCGCAAGCTTCCTACGCTTGCTCGGAAACAATTCGACACATGCTCAGAAGCATTGAACTTAATTTTCTTGGCTCATCGTAGTGTTGTACATCACTGTGTTCTTGACGGTCAAAAGTTCAGAGAACTTTTGTGTGACCGTGTGTATACAAGCCAAGCTTGAGCGGAATTCAGTCAGAAAAACCATACAAGTTTTTTTCACACAGAAAATCTGCTCATGTGCATGGGGCATAAGAATGTTATTTTATAGGAATGCTTGCATTTTGTGGTTACTAGTACTCTAGGCACTTGATCTCTGACATAAGAATTTCTCTTAATCTTGGAACACAACAGATCTGATTCAGCTCTGCTCTACCTATCCATAGGCCCACCTCCACCTATCAAACCAATGTATAGCACAGTGGCTTAGTGGTTAACCCTCCTGCAGTGCAAAACTAAGGTCCTATGTTTGTATCTGTTTGCAAGTTCTCCCTTTGCTTACATGGGTTTCCTCTGGTTACTCCAAGTCCCCCCCACACTCCAAAGACATGCTGGTAGGTAAATAGGTTCCCATCTAAATTGTCCCTAATATGTGTATGCATGTAGAAGAGAAGCCTTTGGATAGGATAGGAGACTGTAAACCTCCTGAGAGCAGGGGCTGGTGTGAAGGCAGAATATGTAAAGCCATGCATAAATTGTTGGTGCATCATGATATAACACTGAAAGGGTGAAAACTGTCCTAAATATAAAGAGAGCTTTAAGCTTTATCACTCCGCAGTGTTACATAAAATGTTAAACTTAGGCAGCATTCTTGTAGCCAGAAGGCTTTGTTAATTACATTTTAAGGTCAATATGTAGTGAAAAGCTGTACTGGAAAATGTATGTATTTTGAAATGTTTGCTTTGCTAATTAAAAATCTATAAAATAAAAATATGCTGAAAAATTAAAGCTCAATCTGTCCCAAAAACAGATATGTACAAAATGATGCAAATGTAAAAAATTACTTGATTCATAACCATCACATTTCTGAAACAAAAAAATTAAGACCAATACTTGTTGTGACGGGAGTAACTTTGGGGGGGGGGGGACTTGTGGAACCCAGCTAACCTTGGAGGGCCCTCCTATGTGTAAGTCACCGGGTGTCTATTTGAGGCATAGGGTGACTGAGAACTCCAGTTGAGTCTGCCTAACCCAACTCACTGTACAACCACACCGGACTCAGCATTTACTTTTGACACGTACGTTGGCTCTTGTGTGTCCCCAGAGCCAATGTGCCTGCCCAGTGGGAACGATGTCTGCCGAGCACCCACGATCGCTCATGACTGAATGAGAATGGGAACATCTTGGTTCTGTCAGGGGAGAGGAGACAGATCGTGTGTTCCTACTAAGTAGGAACAATGATATGTAAAAAAGTTATTGGTGATGGAGCAAAGAAATGCCCCAAAGAAGCAATTAGGAGGGTCAGCCACGGTATATTATATTGAAAAATAGCTTTATTAAAGTTACAAGTGTAAAATTAGATCCACTGAAGATGTCTGGTAACATAGTTGCGGAAATATTCCCCCATTATACCCAACAATAAAAAATACATACAAAAAATTATAACGTTGTCAGAATATGGCGCCAAACTCGGGGCCCCACCCATGCATGTACATATAAAAACCAGCTGGGGGAAAGAGAAAATGGTGCTGATTTTTAGAATTTAATAAAGTTAAGGTTTAATCCTGTGTTAACAAGAGTAGCAGGGGTACACATGCTGCATGTCCATATGCCGGACTTGTACGATTATTGTGTAGAGAAATTGTATCAACAGGTAAGTCAGGCACTTAAAGCTGTAAAGAGGGTCCGTAGTCTGAGTTGCAATAGAGATCTGCCAACTTGTAACGATTTCTAAGAACCACCAATCCACCCATTGGTGTGTACTAAGTGAATAATGGATAGTTCAGGCCACGGGTTAGAGGTTAATTGGTTGTTGAGCAAATTATATATGCATATATGAACTACAATGTCCCTTGGCCAGGTGAGGCATAGCAAGCAGTACACAGTTCAAGTAAATCCACTGGATAACTATGGGTGGTGGAAGGGACAGCAAAGAAGGGGAGAAGCAGAGATAAACTTTGCCTGGAGGCTCCCACCACTCCAGGATGATGGCTGATACAGTCGTTTTGCATAATGTCCATTCCCCTCTGAAGTCAGCCTATGGGTGAATGCTGGATCATCATATGGATGGATGCTGTTATTGTCCATCAGTGGCAGTCTGATGTAAAGAAACTAAGCTCTAGGGCATCCGGTCAGGAGTTAGAGAGACTGACTACAATGGCCCATAAGTAAAGGCGAAGCAGGCTTATCCAGTCAATCCCGCAGGTAAAGGCGAAGCAGGCTTATCCAGTCGATCCCAATAAAGATGGCGGTGCAGGATTGCCTTGCACAGTAGCTGGAGCACATGGTAGAGCATTGGGCGGGGATGGCGCTGCCTTCGTCAACGCATTTTGCACATGTGACCGTGCACTTCGTCATGACGTATGACGTAAATTATCTTCGACTTTTTAAAGGGACATATGTCCAATCAATGTCGATTATGTCAAGATTAACTTTAGGGCCATCTTGTGGTGATAGATCATATTGCAATGATTAAAAAGACAGGAGGAAAGATGGAGAAAGAGTATGAAGGAACATTCTACAATTACCATTTTAATTCTATTATATAGTCATATTAGATCTGCACGGGGCAAAGGCATGAGTCTAGATCGCTGGTATATAGCTAGGTTAGGACAATTAGGCTCAGAGTGGTCAGGTAGAGAAGGTTATTTGGGTAACTTTTTTTTAGTAACTAAGTAAATCAATATTCAATTATGGCTCAAGGAAGATTTTAAAGCTCAGCTCAATATTTAGACCTTTAGGCTGTAAAGTATTCAGCCTGAAGATTCAGAATTTTTCTTTTCTCAATAGGACAGTGTCATGGTCGAATCTACGGTCTACAGTTAGGTTCAGAGCATAAAACCCCTTAACCCTCAGACCCGTAGGTTTGCCACCATGGCATTGTATAAATTGCTGGGCCACTGGAGTCTCCTCTTTCTGCTTTTGAGGTGTTCAATGAACCTGATTGGAAGTTGACGTTTGGTTTTGCCAATATACAGTTTTTTGCACGGGCACTCCAGGATGTAGAGAACCCGTGTTGTGGCACAAAAAGGAAAGAATATCTCTGCGCTACCAGGACAATAATAAACAAAGGAACGCTAGCTGCAGAAGACACTGAACTGGTCAAAATGCACCAACAATAAGTAAATAAAAATCAATATATGAGGTTGCACTCTAGTAAACAAATTAGTACCATAAATAAAGTGCTAAATTAGTTAAAGTGCTATATAAAGGGCCATTGCATTTGCAAAATTGCCTAAAACGCATATATAGTGACAACGTATGTGCAAATTTGCATAGAAATGCATACAATTGCTAAATAATCACATAACCTTTGAGTTGCAAAAAAATGCATATAAAATGACATTGCATGTGAAAAATTGCATAGAAACACATACAATTGCTACATAATCGCATAACCTTCAAATTGCATAGAATGAAAAGGTGTTAATACTGACAAAATATGAGGTAGAGTCCAACAATGCAGATGAATAGAGAAAATTAAAAAATAAAATGAAAATAAGATGTGTCATCTAGGTTCCTTGTTCGTTTCGCCACCATATGGGGCCTAGAGCCAACAATGTCCTCCATGCCCTTAGAGCGTGTCAAAATATGCCAATGATCCCACAGAATCAAGCCAAACTGATCCCATTGTTATCAGTCTAACGGGTCCCTATAGTTCATCAGTTTCCGTCTCGAGTCAATAGGAGGTCAGCCCTAGTTTTTATTAATCTTTGGAATGATGTAGAATGTTGGGGTATTAACGTCATCCACTTTTAGATAGTTTAGTTCTTTTTTAGTAATTAAGTCCACCTCAAAGGCCCAATTGAGCTTGTCCTTGATAAGTCCTACTGGTGATGGAAAAGGGTTAAAGTTCAATTTGCTATAGGTAGATTTATCCGACAGAAGGTGACGCAGCTTGCTCTCATATTTGCCCTTGGTTTAATAACTAGTCTCTCAGCATTCTGAAGGTCTTTTAGTGCTAAGCATTCTTCTGAGGAGAGATTGTCGGTAACAGTTATCATCCAGTCAACCTTATCAAGGTCCTCCTGGACCATGTCCAGAAAGACACCCAGCCACTTATTCTTTCAAAATTGAAGCATGGATGTCGATCTTATTTAAAGATTGGGGTTCCCTCTCCTGGGTGCTGTATCTACGGATTCATCATTCTCGATGATGGTCCATCCTCCTCTAGTAGTGACACTAATTGATCAAGATACTTTTCTCAGGAATAGGCAAAGGTCCTTATAGATTTCAAAGTGGTCCATTCTAGATGTGGGGGAGAAGGATAATCCCTTTTTTAAGAAGTGAAGATGTCTGTCTTCAAGTTGGAAATCTGAGAGGTTAATAACGTTCATGTTGTAAAGAGTAGTAGTATCAGATATGGGAGTATTTAACAGGTTTGTTTCTGGCTCCTGGTGGTAGTCAGATCCATTCTCCCAGGATCCACTCCTTCCTTGTATCTTTCTTTAACTTTTCTTCCTTCTATTGTACCTGCTTCGCCTGCTTTTAATATGCCCCTGTATTGAGGAGGATCCTCTAATTCCAGTAGGCCCTTCTCTAAAATGTAACAGTCATGTAATTCATCTTCGCTGCTGGAGGATTGAGTGCCGGAACTAGTGCCGGGCCGCGAGGGAAACCTGTGGTGTCAGGACCGGCTTCCTCTAGGGGTGAGGTCAAAGACCCCTAGCCCAGTGATCGAGGTCCCCTTTTAAATTTGGACTGTTCAGTCATTTTTAGATTTTTTTGGATCTTGTCAATTTCTTTTTTAAGGTGGTCGTTCAATTTGCCAAAGTCAGGCATATTTTTAAGGGGTTCAAGTTTACCACTACCTTGGCAATTTGTGTTTGTAATGTCAGTAGTTGCCCCTTTTCTTCCTCAACTATAAGCTTTATGACCTCTAACCCATGATCGATATTGTTTCCTCCATTTGTCAAGGAATTTCTCAGTTTGCAAATGAGTTTTCCTCAAGCCATGAGGGATGTGTGTAAACACACAAATCCCCATTCTGACAGGAGAGGAGAAACAGATCTGCTGTTCCTAGTAATTAGGAACAATGATATGTTTCTCCTCTAGTCACTCCCATCCCCCCACAATTAGAAAACACAGTGAGGGAACCCATTTAACCCCTTGATCGTCCCCTAGTGTTAACCTCTTCCCTGCCAGTGACATTTATACAGTAATCAGTGGCTATTTTTACCTCTGATCGATGTATAAATGTCAATAGTCCCAAAAAAGTGTCAAAAGTGTCCTCCGCAATGTCACAGTCCTGATAAAAATTGCAGATCGCCGCCGTTACTAGTAAAAAACATTAATAAAAATGATATAAATGTATCCCCTATTTTGTATATGCTACAACTTTTGCACAAATCAGTCAATATACACTTGTTGCGATTTTTTTTTACCCAAAAAAATACATATCGGCCTAATCTAATGAAGACATTTTTTTTTTTTTTTGGGGGGGGTATTAATTATAGCAAAAAGTTCAAAGTATTGTGTTTTTTTCCAACATTGACGCTCTTTTTTTTTATTTATAGTGCAAAAAAAAAAATGCAGAGGTGATAAAATACCACCAAAAGAAAACTCAATCTGTGGGGAAAAAGAACATACATTTTATTTGGGTATAACACTGCATGAATGCGCAATTCTCAGTTAAAGCAACTCAGTGCAGTATCGCAAAAAATAGCCTGGTCAGGAAGGGAGGTAAATCCTTTGGGGGCTGCAGTGGTTAATGTTTGTGAGCAAGATCCTTAACCTTTAAGACTACTAGACTATTGTAAGAGTATTTCACATAAGAAAAAAAGAAAGGGCAAGGCCTTCCAAAGGGGTCGCAGTAAAATGAACCCTATGGTTGAATTTGATTAAATTTTATTTAGAAAAAACACACCATGATATCAAATATGACAAAATACCAAAAAAAGTATAGCCTTCCAAAACATTAGGAAAAGACAAAGTTATCATTTAAAAAGAGGGATTGCAGCTGCACATACATCCACACAATGATAAGTTTTCCGTTATATCAGAGAGTTTCCATTACATCAGAGGAGGCGGGGTCACCCGCACATCACTGGGGAAGCCCGGGTTTCCCCTTCCATCAGAGGGGGATGGGGTCATGTGACGAATGGCCCCGTCCTCAGCTAAGAGACCTATCAGGCTGTCGGGATTACCACAATGTCTCCGGTGGAGACAGGATGCGCTGCGCTGGACACCATTGTTGGACCCTGGACCTGGAGAGGAGAGATTATCCTTCGCTGGACCCCGGAGAGGAGATCCCCCATCGCAGGATACCGAGAGTGGATTACCCCTACTGGAATCTTTTTATTTTTATTTTTTATAAAGGACTTATCCCAACTGTGTCTTTGTTTTTGAATTTTTTTTTTACACTTTCTTTGTGAAATGGTAGGGGTACAATGTACCCCTTACCAATTCACATGGGGGCTGGGATCTGGGGGTCCCCTTTGTTAAAGGGGTCTTCCAGATTCTGATAAGTCCCCCACCCACAGACCCCCACAACCATTGAGCAAGGGGGATGAGGTCCTTGTCCCCATCAACATGGGCACATGGTGCTTTGAGGGGTCACAGATCCCCAAAGAATCCTCCCCATGTTGACGGCATGTGGCCTGGTACGGTTCAGGAGGGGGCACTCTCTCATCCCCCCTCTTTTCCTGTGGCCTGCCAGGTTGCGTGCTCGGATAAAGGGTCTGGTATGGATTTTTGAGGGGAACTCCACGTCATTTTTTTTCATTTGATGCAGGGTTCCCCTTAATATCCATACCAGACCTGAAGTGTCTGGTTAGTTTGGGGGGACCCCCACGCATTTTTTTTTATCAATGACTTTCAATGACTGATCTCTGTATTGCCGGGAGCCGAAAATTCATTATAGCCGAGAGTGCTTTTAAATGACTTTTTTCCCCTTCAGAAACTTTGTGCAGGGACAGTTCTAAGCATGGGGAAACAAGCGCTACTTTACAGGCATACTATACACACCCCCTAGGTACAAAATGTAAAGGAATATTTCACTTTTATTGTTTCACTTTAAGCATTATTAAAATCACTGCTCCCGAAAAAACGTAAAAACATTTCTTTGCATTGATACATGTCCCCTGGGGCGGGACACTTGCATATATGCCTTTAAAATTAGCACTTTCGATTTTTCATGTTAGAGTCCCATAGACTTTAATGGTGTTCGGATGTTTGAACTAATTTATTGACTGCTGAGGAATCATGAAATACTCTACAGATGGGGCTTCCCTGCTAAACTCATGCTGGAAAAAGATAAAGAATGGTATACCGTTTTGTCCCCGGAAAAAGGCCTGGAGCTAATGCGCAAATGGGGACTTCTTCCCCGAGATGCCTACCAGGAATCGTGACGGCTAATCACCACCATGATTACCACTAGAGGCTAACTGCCTGGATCACCAGAAGAATATGTATGTGTGTATATGTATATATAATGGGATTTTTATATACAGCTTACCTGTAAAATCCTTTTCTTGAGAGTAGGGATGAGCTTCGTCTTCGAGTCGAACATATGTTCGACTCGAACATCGGCTGTTCGCCCGTTTGGCGAATTCCAAACGTTATGGGCCGTTCGCGCCAAATTCGTGTGGCGCTCACGGCCCACAATGCACTGTGATGGCGCAGTGCATTGCTGGCTCATAATTGGCCAAGCATGCACTGTGACCCTGCATGCTTGGCCAATCACAGCGCCGGCAGCGAGGAGAGCCATGATTGGCCACAGGCAGGATGCCTGTGGCCAATCATAGCTCCGGCTGTGTAGTACACGCCCCACACTATATATAAGGCCGCCAGCGCAGCGGCCTTGTGTAGTGTGTTGACGTCTGAAGCAGTTAGTGGGTGTTCTGTGTACCTTCAACACAGTATACACCGATCGTTATCGGCCGATTTTTCGTTCTTGCTCTTCTGTAGTGGTTGTTGTCTGCGTGCCCTGACCGCAGTATACACCGCTATATTCACCTATATAGCTAGCGATATATCTATCTTTTATAATAGAGCTTGCAGTCGGTGTTAGGAGCTTGTGCGTGCTGTCTGCGTGCTCTGAACCCAGTACACACCGCTATATCCACCTATATAGCAAACTATCTTGCTCGTTTTAAATAGAGCTTGCAGTCAGCGGTAGGAGCTTGTGCGTGCTGTCTGCGTGCTCTGAACCCAGTATACACCGCTATATCCACCTATATAGCAAACTATCTTGCTCGTTTTAAATAGAGCTTGCAGTCAGCGGTAGGAGCTTGTGCGTGCTGTCTACGTGCTCTGAACCCAGTACACACTGCTATATCCACCTTTATAGCAAACTATCTTGCTCGTTTTAAATAGAGCTTGCAGTCAGCGGTAGGAGCTTGTGCGTGCTGTCTGCGTGCTCTGAACCCAGTACACACCGCTATATCCACCTATATAGCAAACTATCTTGCTCGTTTTAAATAGAGCTTGCAGTCAGCCATAGGAGCTTGTGCGTGCTGTCTGCGTGCTCTGAACCCAGTATACACCGCTATATCCACCTATATAGCAAACTATCTTGCTCGTTTTAAATAGAGCTTGCAGTCAGCGGTAGGAGCTTGTGCGTGCTGTCTACGTGCTCTGAACCCAGTACACACCGCTATATCCACCTATATAGCAAACTATCTTGCTCGTTTTAAATAGAGCTTGCAGTCAGCGTTAGGAGCTTGTGCGTGCTGTCTGCGTGCTCTGAACCCAGTATACACCGCTATATCCACCTACATAGCTCTTCTCTATTTGAGCCATCTGCCATCTGCAGGAGTTATTGGAAGTTGTGTGTGCCTCCAGCACAATATACACTACCCAATTGCTGTTTTTCCCCAACTCCCTTCAGGCCATTACCATGTCTGGAAGGCCAACAAAGAGAGGCAGACAGGCGCGAGCCGATAAAAGAGGGCAAGCAGGCTCTGTGTCTAGAGACAACAGTGCTGGTCGTGGACGCGGTGCATCGTCATCAGCACGTGGCCATGGGACGCGCTTGTCCTTCTTTTCGGCGGCTGGACATGTTGAACCGCAACATGCCAACGACTTGGTAGAGTGGATGACCAAGCCCTCTTCATCCTCCTCACCCTCTCTCACCCAGGCTCAGTGTACTAGCAAAGCAGCTGCCAACGCATCGTCTTCCCTCCTCTCAATGTCATCATCAGTGACTCCTTCCCTAGACCCACCACGTCCTCCTGAGGAGTCTCCTGAACTCTTTGAGCACAGTGTTGGGTACATGCTCCAGGAGGATGCCCAGTGTTTTGTAGGCTCTGATGATGATACTCAGCTAGAGGAAGGCAGTAGCGTGAATGCAGAGAGAGGGGATTCTCAAGAAGGACAGCAATCTGGTAGTCATGTTCCACAAGCTGCAGCATACTGCCAGGTTTGCTCCAGCGATGAAGAGGGAGGGGATGATGAGGGCACTGACTCCACGTGGGTGCCTGGTAGGAGAGAGGAGGAGGAGGAGGCACATATCCAATGAGGCAGGATGCCCTCCGGGGGCCAGCTTAGGGGCAGCACACCGACTGAATCACACCACAGAGCTCCGCCTGTGCAGGGCGCTGCCTCTGCGCGTTATTCTAAAAGTTCTTTGGTGTGGGCCTTTTTTTGAGACGAGTGCATCAGATCGCACCGCTGCTATTTGCAACATATGTCTCAAGCGTATCTTGCGTGGCCAAAACATCAGCCGCTTGGGCACCACATGCTTGACCAGACATATGTTGACCTGCCATGCAACTCATTGGCAAGCGTACCTCAAAGACCCACACCAAAGAACAAAGTGGACCTCTCCTTGCTCCTCATCAGCTGGCATCTCCAACCCCACTAGACCTTCAGTCCTCTCTGAAACCTGCTCTGAGAGGAATGAAGGTGTAGAATTAGGTGTGTCACAGCCAAGTGCTTCCGGGCACTCTGCTAGCAGTACACCCACGTCCGATTATAGCAGGCAAATGTCTCTGCCCCAGCTGCTGGACCAGCCAAAGAAGTTCACTCCCAGCCATCCACATGCCCAGTGGTTGAATGCTAGCTTGGCTAAATTGCTAGCACTTCAACTGCTGCCTTTTCAGTTGGTAGACTCGGCCCCCTTCTGTGAGTTTGTACAATGTGCGGTTCCTCAGTGGCAGGTCCCCAAACGCCACTTTTTCTCACGGAAGGCGATTCCGGCTCTCTACCGGCATGTGGAAGGCAATGTCCTTGCCTCGCTGGACAGGGCGGTCAGCGGTAAGGTACATATTACCGCTGACTCACGGTCCAGCAGGCATGGACAGGGACGTTACCTGTCTTTCACGGCCCATTGGGTCACTCTTCTGGCAGCTGGGAAGGATGCAGGACAAGGTGCAGTAGTGTTAGAGGTTGTTCCGCCACCACGCCTCCAAAATGCTACTATTGATTGTGACACAACTCTCTCCTCCACCCCCTCCTCTTCTTCTTCCTCCAAGGCCTCTTCCAGTGCTCTGTCCTCAGAACCAGCGGTGCTCCGTAGGCGTTCCAGGGGCTACGCAAGTACGCAGGCAAAACGATGCCATGCCGTGCTTGCGCTGGTTTGTTTGGGGGACAGGAGCCACACTGGGGCGGATGTTTTGTCAGCTCTGCAGGGGCAGGCCGAGAGGTGGTTGACGCCACGCCAGCTTAAGCCAGGAATGGTGGTTTGCGACAATGGCACCAACCTCCTCTCCGCCCTCCGACAGGGACAACTGACCCATGTGCCCTGTGTAGCTCACGTCCTTAACCTGGTGGTGCAGCGGTTCTTGGGCAGGTACCCGGGCTTACAGGATGTCCTGAAGCAGGCCAGGAACGTCTGTGTGCATTTCCGCTGATCATTTAATGCCTGTGCATGGCTGGCTGAGCTCCAAAAGGAGTTGAACCTGCCCAAGAACCGTCTTATATGTGACATGCCCACCAGGTGGAACTCAACGTTGGCCATGCTGCAGCAGCTGCACACGCAGCAGAGGGCCATCAATGAATACCTGTGCGACTACGGCACCAGGACAGGGTCAGGGGAGCTCGGTTTTTTCTCACCACGCCAGTGGGGCATGATCAGGGATGCATGCACTGTCCTGTCACCATTTGAGGAGGCCACAAGGATGGTGAGCAGTGACAGTGCATGCATCAGTGACACTGTACCTCTTGTCCACCTCTTGGAGCCCACGCTGCGTGGAATAATGGACAGGGCACTTGAGGCAGAACAGAGGCAGGAAGAGGAGGACTTCCTTGCCTCTCAAGGCCCCCTTTATCCAGACAGTGTTCCTGCTGTGCCACCCATCACACAGGAAGAGGATGAGGAGGAGGAAGAGGAGGAGGAGGATGATTGTGTCAGCATGGAGGTGGAGGCTGGCACTCAGCATCAGCAGCAGCAGTCTTGTAGGGATGATTTACAGTCCCAAGAAACCCGTGGACTTGTACGTGGCTGGGAGGAGGTAGCTGCGGATCATGTTGTCCTTAGTGACCCAGAGGACTCCGGACCGAATGCCTCAGCTAACCTATGCTGCATGGCCTCCCTGATCCTGGAAAGCCTGCGGAAGGATCCTCGTATTCTTCGGATCAAGGAGAGGGACCATTGCTGGCTGGCAACTCTCCTTGATCCACGGTACAATGGTAAGGTTGCCGACCTTATCTTGCCATCGCAGAGGGAGCAGAGGATGAGACATCTCCGGGAGGCCTTGCAGAAAGGTCTGTGCAACGCGTTCCCAGAGACTGGGAGGTTACAAACTCCTGGTCCTAGACAACGTGTTGCTGAGGCATTGGCCAGAAGGAGCGGTGGAGAAAGTGGCCTTCTGACTGATGCTTTCAGACAATTTTTTAGTCCGCAGCCCCAAGGTATGATCGTTTCCAGCAACCATCACCAGCGTCTGATTTACATGGTGCAGGAATACCTAGGGGCAAGGTCAGACTTGGACACCTTTCCCACCGAAAATCCTCTAGCTTACTGGGTCTTGAGGATGGATCACTGGCCAGAGCTTGCACAGTATGCAATTGAGCTACTGTCCTGTCCTGCATCCAGCGTTCTTTCGGAACACACCTTCAGTGCTGCTGGTGGCTTTGTTACCGATCACAGGGTGCGCCTGTCCACCGAATCAGTTGATTGACTGACCTTCATCAAGATGAATCAGTCTTGGATCACCCACAGCTACCAAGCACCTGAAGCTGATGTAACTGAATAATTTTTTTTGAAATATCACATCCCTTCAAGACTGCCTATGCTGATGCTGAGTGACTGTCCTGTTATGTTGATTGTCTATCATCTTCCTCCTCCGCTGATATGTTGGAAGAACATTTCTGGTTCTGGGTGATGCCATCAGCCCAATTTTTCTGCCCCTGTTTAACAGGGGCGTTTAATTACAATTTTTGATGCAATGCTTTGCAGCAGGGCTAATTCCTGCACTAAAACTAGAGTATATGGGAGAGGTTGCAGTGTGGTTGCACCACCACCAGTGCCTAAGGCCCAATTTTTCTGCCCCTGTTTAACAGGGGCGTTTAATTACAATTTTTGATGCAATGCTTTGCAGCAGGGCTAATTCCTGCACTAAAACTAGAGTATATGGGAGAGGTTGCAGTGTGGTGGCACCAGCACCAGTGCCTAAGACCCAATTTTTCTGCCCCTGTTCAACAGGGGCGTTTGATTACAATTTTTGATGCAATGCTTTACAGCAGGGCTAATTCCTGCACTAAAACTAGAGTATATGGGAGAGGTTGCAGTGTCGTGGCACCAGCACCAGTGCCTAAGGCCCAATTTTTCTGCCCCTGTTTAACAGGGACGTGTAATTACAATTCTTGATATAATATTTCACAGGAGGGCCAGTTCCTGTGCTCACCCAGAGTAACTGTGAGTACTTATAGTGTTGTGGCACCAGCACCACAACCACCAAAGGTCAATTTTTCTACCACTGTTCAACAATGGCATGTAATTACAATTCTTGATATAATCGTTCACAGCAGGGCGCTCCAGCGCCCACCAAGAGTCACTTTGAGGGCTTACAATGTTGTGGCAAAACCAACACCTTGTTCCGCCATTTCTGCAGAGCATATAGGGCAGGCACCCCTACTTTTAAACATCCAAACATCTCCTACTTGCAAACGGAAGGAGACAACAGCAAGTGAGATGAAAAAAGATGTACGACAAAACAAATTATACAGGGGTGATAACCTTTCCCTATGTTTTCCAAAAAGCTTAAAAATAGTTTTGTTGACTGGAGCTACACTTTAAAAATGTACCAGTTGAAAATTACAAACAGATTCAACTTAACACAACAAACCTACACAGTCCCTGTCTTGTTTGCACCGCCTGTATACTGCTGTTCTGAGTATATAGGGCCTGGAGGCCACACGCATTTCCTTTTTTTAATATGGGTACGGGGTTCCCCTTAATGTGCGTACAAGACCCAAAGGGGCTGGTAATGGGCAGGGAGGGCTACCCTACCCAAATTTTCTCAATGATTTTCAACCATATTGCAGGAACCAGATATAACATTAAAACCGCAAGCAGTTTTAAATGATGTTATTTCCGTTAAATGTCATTTTGTGCAAGGACTTTTCTAAACACGGTAAACACGTGGCACTTCACAGGCATACTACAGACACCCCCAGGCATGATATTTAAAGGAATATTTCACTTTTTTTTTCACTTTAATCGTCATTATAATCAGTGCTCCCGCCAAAACGGCCATTTTTAAAAACATTTTAGGCATTGACCCATGTCCCCTGGGGCAGGAGCCAGGTCCCCAAACCCTTTTTAGGACAGCATCTTGCATATTAGCCGTTAAAATTAGCACTTTTAATTTCGAACGTTCGAGTCCCATAGACTTCACTGGGGTTCTAAAGTTCGTACGAATTTGGGGTCCGTTCGAAAGTTCTGGTGCGAACCAAACCGGGGGGTGTTCGGCTCATCCCTACTTGAGAGTACATCACGGGACACAGGAGCTTCATTACATAGTGGGTTATATAGGCACCTCTGGTGATTGGACACTGGTTAACCCCAATTAAGGAGAATTTCTCCCCTATATAACCCCTCCCATATGGGAGGCACCTCAGTTTTGTAGCAAAGCAATAAGAAACCACGTAAAACCCAAGAGGGGCGGGAGCCCTGTGTCCCGTGATGTACTCTCAAGAAAAGGATTTTACAGGTAAGCTGTATATACAAATCCCATTTTCTTGATCATACATCATGGGACACAGGAGCTTCATTACATAGTGGGATGTCCCAAAGCAATGCTCAGATTGAGGGGAGGGAGACACAGATCATAATTATAGACCGCCAGGGACCGGAGGACCTAAACTGCAGCCTGCAGTACACTGCGCTCGAAGGCGATATCCTCTTGCCCTCTGACATTCACCTGATAGAATCTGGTGAATGTGTGCACTGATGACCAAGTAGCAGCCTTACAGATCTGAGCCAGGGAGGCCTGGTGATGCACTGCCCAAGAAGCACTTACAGCCCTAGTAGAGTGCGCTTTCACTCGAAAAGGAGGGATTTTCCCTTTAACATAATAGGCTTGAGAAATAACCCGTCTAATCCACCTTGAGAGAGTGGATTTGGACGCCGCCTGGCCCTTCCTAGGGCCTTCCGGCAATCAGTTTTCCTTATCTGAGCAGTTGCTTTAAGATATATACTGATTGCTCTAACCACATCCAAAGTGTGCAAAGATTCTTCTTCTGTGGACTGTGGGTCCGGAAAAAAGGATGGTAGGATTATGTCTTGATTCAAATGGAATCCCGAAACCACCTTAGATAGAAAGGACCTGTTGGGAGGCATGACCACCCGGTCCTTATGAATAATTAGATACGGCTCCTTGCTGGAAAGAGCTGCTAGCTCTGATACTCTTCTAGCCGTGGATATGGCTACCAAGAAAACCAATTTGTTAGTCAGGAGAACTAATGAAGCCAGATGCAAAGGTTCAAATGGTTGCCTCTGCAAAGCCGAGAGAACCAAATTCAGATCCCATGGGCATACCGGAGGTTTGACTGGCGGTCTTATCCGCATGGCCCCCTGGATGAAAGCCCGCACCAGGGAATGCGATGCAAGTGGCTCTGACAGGGCCGAAATCTGCACCTTGATAGTGCTTATGGCCAAATTCATTTCTAGGCCTGACTGGAGAAATGCCAAGATCCTGCTAAGGACATACTTTCTAGGATGCCATTTCCTGAGTTCACACCAGGAAACATATGCCCTCCAGATTTTGTAACAAATAAGCCTGGAGGCCGGCTTTCTGGCATTGACCAGAGTAGAAAGGACTGGCCCGAAAGGCCACGGTCTCTCAAAATGTGGGCCTCAGCAGCCAAACAGTCAAATTCAGACTGGGTAAAGCAGGATGGTAAATTGGACACTTTGAGAGCAGATCTGGCCAGAGAGGGAGGATCCATGGCCTGCCTACTGCCAACTTCATGATCTCTGCGTACCACGGTCGCCTGGGCCAAGCCGGGGCCACCAAAAGGACCGATTTTATCTCCCTCTTGACTCTTCCCAGGAACCACAACAGAAGCGGGCTCGGGGGGAAGGGATAGATCAGATTGTACTGATCCCAGGGAACTGTCAGAGCATCTGACCCCTGAGCAAGTGTATCTCTTGTCCTTGGCACAAAATTGTCCAGTTTCCTGTTGAACCTGGATGCAAACAGATCTACGTCTAGAGTGCCCCACCTGTGACATATGTTCCGAAACACGTTGGGGTGCAGAGCCCATTCTCCTGGGCACAACTGCTGGTGACTCAGAAAATCCGCCTGCCAATTTTCCATTCCTGGAATGAAGACTGCAGAAAGACACGGAACATGCTTTTCTGCCCAGACAAGTATGCGATTCACCTCTTTTTGCGCAACCAGACTCCGCCCTGGTGATTGATATAAGCCACTGCTGTGGCATTGTCGGACTGAACCCGAACAGGGAGACCTCGTAGTCTGTAAGATCACTTTATGAGAGCCATATAAACTGCCCGGATCTCCAAGACATTTATGGGCAATAGCTTCTCGATCGCAGACCAGACGTCTCCTCCAACACTGCTCCCCAGCCTGTCAGGCTGGCATCTGTCATGATAATCTTCCATGGAAGAGGAAGAAAAGTTTTGCCCTTCAGCAAATTCTTGGTTTGTAACCACCAGACGAGATTCTTGCGTGTCCCTTGGGATAGACGCATAGGAAGATCCAAGGATTGGGGCTTCCTGTTCCAAGCCGCAAGGATGCATCTTTGCAGAGGCCTTGAGTGGAACTGGGCTAATGGGACGGCCTCGAAGGAGGCGACCATTTTCCCTAACAGTCTCATGCACAATCGAATGGGGGAAGATCTCCTGCCCAGAATTAGGCGCACCAGATCCCCAATGGCCAAGGCTTTTGGCCTTGGAAGAAATACCTTGCCCTGAGCGGTGTCGATGATCATACCCAGGTATTCCAACCTGGTGGCAGGCTGTAGGGACGACTTTTCTAGGTTTATAATCCAACCTAGGCGTTCCAGGTGTTCTAGTGTTCTGGTAACGCTGTGGTTCAGGAACGCTACTGTTTTCTCCATGAGAAACAAATCATCTAGATAAGCCATGACGGCTATACCCTGAGCTCTTAGGTTTGCCAAGAGAGGGTCCAGAATCTTTGTGAAGACTCGAGGGGCCGTAGCAAGCCCGAACGGCAAGGCCACAAATTGAAAATGGCGCGGCTCTACCGCGAACCTTAGAAATTTTTGGTGTGCGGGAAAAATTGTCACATGGAGATATGCATCCTTGATGTCTATTGATGCCATAAACTCTCCCCCTTGCAGGGAGGAGACCACAGCACGGATTGACTGCATTCGGAAGGACCGGATGCGTAAAAATCGGTTCAGATCCTTCAGATCTAGAATAGGTCTGACACTTCCATTTGGCTTCGGAATAGTGAAGAGATTCGAGTAAAACCCTGAACCTTGTTCTTTTGGGTCCAATTCTACTATCACCCCCCTAGGATAGTAAGTGATCTAAGGCCAGAAATAGCGTTTTTTGCTTTACTGGATCCCTGGGGATCCTTGACCTTAGAAAGCGAGAAGGTGGAATCTCCTGAAACTAGCCTGTAGCTCAGAGATACCGAAGAGATCAGCCACTTGTCCCGGATCTCTTCCCACCAGGCCCATGCAAACTGCAAGAGCCTTCAACCCACTCGGCCGAGTGGGGGCGCCCCTTCACAAGGAAGCTTTTGGGCTCTGCTTGGCAGGCTTTCGCCCCCAAGTCTTTTTTTGCCCCTGGGCCCGGCCCTGAGCCTTTCCTGTAGAGGAGGGTTGAGAAGGCCGTCGCCACTGCTTAGAGCTTGATGCTCTGGGAGAGAGAGCACGCCTAAATGAAGGACGTTTGCTCCTTTTGACTGGAAGGAGAGTAGATTTACCCTCTGAATTTTTTGGGACGAATTTGTCTAATTCTTCTCCAAACAAACGTTCCCCTTTAAACGGGAACCCAATCAAATGCTTCTTGCATGACAGCTCAGCTGCCCAATTCTTTAGCCATAGGGCCCTTCGCATGTGTGCCAACAGGAGAGACAAACGTGATGCTTGTTGGACAGAATCCAAAATCGCATCAATCATGAAACACAGAATATGAGGTATTTCTGCATAATTCTCTACTTCCTCACTGGGAAGGAGCCCAAGCATCTGCTTAACCTGTTCCTTGAGGAACTGACACAACCCCACGACTGCGACTGTAGGTTGCACTACAGCGCCAGTCATGGAAAAGGAGGCTTTTAATAAGGTTTCCAGCTTCTTATCAGTTGGATCTTTAAATACCTGCGCATTATCCAAGGGACAAGTCAGGTTTTTATTCACGCAAGAAACAGCCGCATCAACAGATGGGACCCCCCACTTCTTGGTGAAACTCTCCTCCAGAGGATAATGCATAGAAAACCTTTTAGGAGGAGCAAACAATTTATCAGGATGTCCCCAATCCTCATACAACAATTTATCCATTAAGGGATGAATTGGGAAGGAATAGGCAGTCTGTGGGGCTTTCCTGACTCCCAGGGAAGAAACAGAGGATGTAGCGACTTCAGCAGCAGGCATTCTGAATGTGGTACGCACCAATTCAGTATAATACTGCACCTGTTTTCTGAGCGCCTGGGAGGAGGGGACTCTCTCCTCTTCCTCTGATTCCTCCGACTGCTCAAGATCCCTGTCCCAAGACAGGGATCTCTCCTCATTGTCAGAAGAATAATCTGAGAGAGGAATCTCAGCAGAGGGAGGGGATCTACCCCTTTTCCTCCTATCTTTCAGGGAAGCAGAAATAAAATTCATTATTCTCCCTTCAAAACCCTCCAATGTAGCCCTAAGGGAGTCCTCAGTGACATATACCGGAGCTAACACATTAGGAGAGGCTGCAAAACCTGACAGGGGCACTGACTCATCCTGAGAGGCTGGCTCCAGTCTTGCAGGGGGAGATGGTAACTTACAGGCACTTTTAGAACCCCTGGACCTAGACGGTGATTTACCAGTGCTCTTGGTACCTCCCCCTGAGACCCTCTTACGAGGAGACATAGTCCTAAGCTACAAAGCAGAGGTACTAGTACAAAGTGCAATCACTGTTGTGCTTAAAGTCTGACAATAAATATATATGCTTAAACTGCACAACCTGATGCTGAGTAGGTGTCTAAGGTTTGCCTGGATCCAATCCCCTGGGATGCTTACTGCCTACAGCTCCTGGGTCTCCACTTACAGCCCCCTGACGCTCTGGGCTTTTTAAAACTGCTGCCTGGTGCCTGCGCAGTACAGCGCTGTGCACACTGACATGCACGGCTCACAACCACACTCCCCCCTCCTCCATTAGGCCGGGAGCGTGCCCGGCACGCGTGCACGAGGACCACGGAATCCAGGGGGGGGAAAGGGAAACTCCATTGAAGCTGCATGGGACCCCCAGACTACGTGGAACCCCTGTATTACCTCTATTGTGGCATGGATTGCAGTGGAGACGTGAGACCTCTGGAGAACCAGGCTTCAATGAGCGTGTGTACTGAAAGGCATGTAAGTATGCATCTTACTCCCTCTAGTGGTGGAAACCAGGTAAGACATACAACTACTCAAAATGAAGAAATCCATCATATAATTATATATATAGGATTAACTTCCCTTACCTGTCCTCGCCTCAGGAATTGCTGAAACAGACAAATTCCAGCCTTCACCCATCACGGCGGGCAGTGTTAGCCAACCTTCAGGTTTATCTGGGGCTCTTTCTCAGAAGAGCCTCCTACCTGGACCATGTAAAAGACTCTGCCAGAAACTTTTGTGCGCTCTGTGTTAACAGTACACCAAGTCTGGTTTTCCCAGAGCCCAGTCTTCCAATAGGAGAGGACTTACAGGCCAAACCTCGTTTCTTCAGCTGACGAGGCCCGGGTACCACATCACCTTGGGAGACAAATATCGGCCCGAGATATGGATCCAGTTTGTTGTAGCCCTTAGGCCCCCGCAGGGACCTGCACAGAGCTTTCTTCATAGCACATGTTTTACGTGACCAACCACCATAGACACTGGCGAAAAAACTGAGGTGCCTCCCATATGGGAGGGGTTATATAGGGGAGGAATTCTCCTTAATTGGGGTTAACCAGTGTCCAATCACCAGAGGTGCCTATATAACCCACTATGTAATGAAGCTCCTGTGTCCCGTGATATATGATCAATAAATATATATATATATATATATATATATATATATATATATATATATATATATATATATATATATCCTAGTAACTTTACCCCACTATTGTTTTTGCGATATCCCCAGATCTATCCAGTTGAAGTTGACTGTTTTGGATTTCTTTTTTCTGATTCTTGACTGTTTTTTTTTTGGTTACTCCTCCATTCTTGAGGAACTTTCACATAAATGCACTAGCCCACTCCACTGCATTGGAATTAGTTCCTAGATCACAAAAATACCTCCCTGCACCATTAGATGTCACCAAAGCACCATTGAAGACAACAATTTCCATTAAATTGATGTCCATCAACGCAAGAGGTCTCAAAAGCCTATTTAAACGTTGAACACTATGGAAGATAGCCTACGAAAAGAACTGTGACATTATCTGTGTGCAAGAAACACATTTCTTGGATCAGACCCCCCCCCCCCCCCCATGATGTTCCCACAACAAGTTTCCACATGTCTTCACAGCAAATGACTCTGGTAAACATAATGGTGCCCTAATAGCCATTAAAGACTCTGTTACTTTTAAATTACTAGATAAACAGGTAGATATCTATGGTAGGTATATTATCTTAATAGCTGAAATCAATAACAATCTTTATACATTGGTAAATGTGTATGCTCCTAACCAGAAAACAATGAAATGTATAGGTAAAATTCTACAGGAGGCTAAAAGTCTAAAAAAGGGTAACCTGTTGATATGTGGAGATTTTAATGTCATTTTAAATGATGTACTAGACTCCTCCTCTGCGCTGCCTTCCCTAGAGGCACACTAATTCAAAAAGCAGCCAGGGGAAAGAAAAAAAAACGCAGCTTATCTCACAACTTCATGAATGTATTGCTGACCTAGAAAATAAACACAAATAAACCAATGACCACTCCCTACTACAGCAACTAAACTCCTGTCGAGAAGACCTAAGATGAGTATTGAAAACTGACTATGACCTCTACTTTAAAAGGCTCAAACTCATATTATTCCCAGAACAATAGAACAGGGAAACTACTAGCCTCTCAACTAAAGAAGAGGCAAAATCACACAAACATCTCGGTGATTAAACACCACAATAACAATCAATCATATCAAAATCCAAAAGAAATTGCCAATACCTTTAAAGATTTTTATGAATCTTTACATAATCTTAAACTAGACAAGAATAGTCACCAACCTTCAGTGACTGAAATTAATGATTTCCTAAAAAATATTGACCTCCCCTCAATAGACACAAATTCAGTACAGCTAATAAAATGAACCTTTTACTGAAGCTGAAGTGCAAGAAGGGATTAAGAAATTACCTTAATATCAACCGAATACTATCAAGCTTTATCATCCACACTCACCCCCAAACTTGAAGAACTCTTCAACATAGCTGCAAAAACAGGTACATTGCCAAGTGAAATGCTACAAACTAGACATGTGCAGAGTAAAATATTTCGTTTTGGAATTTCGTTTTCGTCCGAAAAATGTATTTATTTAGTTACTCCCGAAATTCGTTTTTTTTTATTTAATTTTTCGTTCAAAAATTGCATTCGTCCTAAAATCCACATGAATTATGGTCGAATCTGTCTTTGAAGGCTTATGGTGTCTGTCGAATGTATAAAGAAGATTCGACGGAGCTAGTATATAGCATACTTCGTGTGACTTTAGAACCCTATTAAAGTCTATGGGACTCCAACTTTCAAAATCTAAAGTGCTAATTTTAACCACTTGCTTACTGGGCACTTAAACCCCCCTCAGTCCCAGACCAATTTTCAGCTTTAGTGCTCTCACATTTTGAATGACAATTACTCAGTCATGCAACACTGTAACCAAATGATTTTTTTGTCCTTTTCTTCATACCAATAGAGCTTTCTTTTGGTGGTATTTGATCACCTCTCAGTTTTTATTTTCTGCGCTATAAATGAAAAAATTTGAAAAAAATGAATTTTTCTTCGTTTCTGTGATGAAATTTAGCAAATTAGCAATTTTTCTTCATAAATTTTGGCCACAATTTATACTACTACACATCTTTGGTAAAAATAACCCAAATTATTGCATATTATATGATCTGTGTGAAATTTATAGAGTCTACAAGCTATAGTGCAAATCATAAAGATTTGCAAAAAAAGATCACATCTGATGTACTAAGGCCTATCTCCATTCTTGAGACCCTAACAAGCCAGGAAAGTACAAATGCCCCCCAAATGACCCCTTTTTGGAAAGTAGACATTCCAATGTATTTAGTAAGAGGCATGGTGAGTTATTTTAAGTTGTCATTTTTCCCACAATTCTTTGCAAAATTAAGATTTTTTTTTTTTCACAAAATTTTCATTGTAATAGCTTATTTCTCCCACACGGAATGTGCATACCACAAATAACACCCCAAAATACATACTCCTACTCCTCCTGAGTATAACGATACCACATGTGTGAGACTTTTACACAGCCTGACCACATACAGAGGCCTAATTTTGAAGTAGCACCTTCAGGCATTCTAGGAGCATAAATGACACATTTCATTTCTCAACCACCTATTACAGTTTTGAAGGCCCTGGAACACAAGGGCAATGGAAACGTCCAGAAAATGACCCCATTTTGGAAAGCTAACACCCCAACGTATAATCTATGAGGCATAATGAGTATTTTCAATGGTTCATTTTTTTCCAGAAGTTTTTGGAAAATGTGGAAAAAAATGAAAACGCATTTTTTTTTACACAAAGTTGTCAGTTTATAAGATATTTCCAACACATAGCATTTACATAGCAAAAATGGCACCCCAAAATACATTCTCCTACTCCTCCTGAGTATAACGATACCACATATGTGAGACTTTTACACAGCCTGACCACATACAGAGGCCTAATTTTGAAGTAGCACCTTCAGGCATTCTAGGAGCATAAATTACACATTTCATTTCTCAACCACCTATTAGAGTTTTGAAGGCCCTGGAACACCAGGGCAATGGAAATGTCCAGAAAATGACCCCATTTTGGAAAGCTAACACCCCAACGTATAATCTATGAGGCATAATGAGTCTTTTCAAGGGTTCATTTTTTTCCAGAAGTTTTTGGAAAATGTGGGAAAAAATGAAAACGCATTTTGTTACACAAAGTTGTCCGTTTATAAGATATTTCCAACGCATAGCATTTACATAGCAAAAATAACACCCCAAAATACATTCTACTACTCCTCCTGAGTATGGAAATACCACATGTGTGAGACGTTTACACAGCCTGGCCACATACAGAGGTGCAACATGCAAGGAACACCGTCGGCGTTCCAGGGACACATAGCCTGCACATACCAAGAATTACACCCCCAAATACATTATGCTGAGCAAAGGGTAAAGAAAAGATTACCTGTGGTTTTAGAAGCGCAGTTGTCCACAGGAGGATATCACTGGTCCAGGCAGCAGGCAGGGACTTGGTCAGCAACAGCGAACACAGTTTTTCAGGCAGCAGGCAGGGATACTGTCCATATTACAGTCCAGGGTCAGTGCAGAGATGTCAGCAGTGCCAAAAATATTGGTCCTGGTAGTAGGCAGGTTCTTGTGGTGTGGTCAGTGCGGCATGACGGCAGTAAGTCCTACAGGCAGCAGACAGAAGTAGAGCCTCTTTCAGGACAGAATGGGGATGGGGGTAGAGGCTTCTCCCTCCCAAATCTCTTTGAAGCCTCTGAGTCTCCAGACCCTAATCTAGGTATAAGAAAACAAAGAAAATTGTTTTCTTCTTCCAGAAAAACTATACTGGAGCCCCTCACATATGTGAGACCCCGTGTTGAATCCCACTAGTCCAGTTGCAGAATACAAGATCAGTCCAAGAGGCAGGCAAATATCGTGGTCAAACAGTCCAAGGTCAGTTCCAGATCAGGCAGAGGTATGTACAGAATCGTTAGGCAGAAGCATGGTCGAATAACAGTCCAGGGTCAGTTCCAGATCAGGCAGAGGTATGTACAGAATCGTTAGGCAGAAGCATGGTTGAATAACAGTCCAGGGTCAGTTCCAGATCAGGCAGTGGTACGTACAGAATTGGCAGGCATAAGAGTGGTCAAATAACAAGCCAGGGTCAGTTACAGAGCAGGCAGTGTCATAAGGGGTGTGAAGGTGTATGAAGGCAGGAACTGAGGATTATGTTTACCATACTTCACTAAAAATATATTGAAGTATGGTAACGCCGAAAACAGTCGCCTATGCAGAGGCCTGGTTGGGAAGGACATTGTGCACAATAATAAAATGTGTCTCTTCTGACTCCTGCTCTAGTACACACCTTACATCTTTTTTGACGTCTTTGGCCTGTTGGTTTGGGAGGGATTTTATCAGGAAAGTGGTGCTCGGAGAGTCGACTAATAACATCTGATCGGATATTTTCTGGTGGGCCGTTTGGGAAAATAAGGGCAGTGAAAACTTCCTCCTGGTAGCCAAAGAAACGTTTGGGGTTTTGGGTGGAGTTGCGGTAAATGACATAGGAATTGTAAATGGCCAATTGAAAAAAATAAATTGCTACTTTTTTGTACCAATGTCCGTCTTGTGACAAGATATGGTTCCATCATTTGGTCGTTGAAGTCGACTCCCCCCATGAACAAATTGTATTCATAAATGCATTTTGTTTTTTTTACGGGGCCATTCCTTCTGGGGATTTCCACGAAGAACCTTCTTGTTTCTCAGACTTGCGGTTTCTCCTTTTCGCAGCTTCTTATTCACAAGACTTTGAGGAAAGCCCTTCCGATTCCTTTTTACGGTGCCACATGCTGGCGTCTTCTTCCTGTGAAGGTTGTGGAACAGGGGCAGAGATGTGTAGAAGTTATCTACATACAGGTGGTAGCCTTTATCCAATAGGGGGTATATAAGGTCCCAAACAACTTTCCCCTGGATCCCAAGTAGTCCGGACAATTAGGGGGCTGCAGCTGGGTGTCCTTCCCTTCGTACACTATGAATGAATATGTGTACCCTGTGGCTTGGTCGCATAATTTGTAGACCTTCACCCCATAGCGGGCCCTTTTGCTGGGCATAAATTGCTTCATTTTAAGCCTGCCGCTAAATTTAATAAGGGACTCATCAACACATATGTGTTGGTCCGGGGTAAACAATTTGGGGAATGTTTCTGAAAAATAATTAAGTATTGGTCGAATTTTGTAAAGCCTGTCGTAATTTGGATCATTTCGTGGAAGGCACTGGGAATTGTCGCTGAAATGTAAGAACCTCAGGATCATCTGATACCTGGTTCTGGGCATTACCGCGGAGAAGAGCGGTGTGTGGTGGAGGGGGTGGGTTGACCAATAGGTACGCAATTGATTTTTTTTGTTGAGTCCCATGTTAAATGTGAGGCCTAAAAAAACCTTGAACTCCTCCACCGTTAGGTCTCTCTATTCGTAGGGACGGGCATAATAAGATGTCAGATTTTTAAAAATAAATTGTTGTGCATACAGGTTGCACTGGGCCACAATTGACGACAACATATCCTCCGTAAAAATTAAATTAAAAAAATCTATTGGGGTAAAATTCCCGTGTCCACCTGGACTCCTGGCTGGGCAGTGAAAGGGGGAACATTGGCCTCTCCTGAATTAGGAGGAAGCCACAAGGGGTTCTGAAGGGCATAGGGAAGGCCGGCATGGCTCCTAACCCTTTGGGGCTGAGATGACACCCCACTGGTACTTGGCCTTTCTTGCCGGGGCACTGCGGTGCTGGTGGACGGCACTGCGGTGCTGGTGGACGGCACTGCGGTGCTGGTGGACGGCACTTCGGTGCTGGTGGACGGCACTGCCTCACTAGAACGCCTTCGTTTGATGGGCCGGATATCTTCCTCCTCGGATTCAGTCAGTGTTTCACTGCTGAGGACTGGCTCATAATTTATGTCGGCTTCAGAATCCGAATCTGAAAAGGAATCTGAAGAGGAGAGCTCCCCGTTGCTCTCGTCGGCCGTGGAAAGAATTTGGTACGCCTCCTCGGCGGAAAAGACTCGTTTAGCCATGGTTGCTGGTTAAGCCTGCACTGATGGGCACTGATGAGGTGGCACTGATGTGCACTGATTGATGGCACAGATGTGCACTGATGAGGTGGCACAGATGTGTACTGTTGAAGCAGTACAGAGGTGGCACAGATGGGCACTGATGAGTCAGCACAGATGTGCACTGATGAGTCGGCACAGATGTGCACTGATTGTACAGATGTGCACTGTTTAGGTGGCACAGATGGGCGCTTTTGAGGTGGCACAGATGGGCGCTTTTGAGGTGGCACAGATAGGTGCTTTTGAGGTGGCACAGATGGGCGCTGTTGAGGCGGCACAAATGGGCACTGATGGGTCGGCACAGATGTGCACTGATTTATTGCACAGATGTGCAGATGTATTTGCTCCATAACATATTGTATTTCATTATTTTTAGGTGTGGCCACCTTGGGTGTGCCAAGAACCTCCTCCTCTGTTCCTCTGATCACCCTGGGGAAACTCCAGACACTGTCAATTCTTGTAAGCTAGCGTTTGATGCCCCCGTGAAGTCGTGTTCCGCCTTTTTTCTCCCCTTCTTTTGTCCCCCCCCCACCCCCGTGTCCATCTTGGTGGGTGGTTGAGGTGGGTCAAGATAGTGGGGCAGCGGATCCAGGATGACCCTTTGAGGGAAGGCACTGTTCCGTTTTTCAGATTTCATTAGAAGTCTCTGGTTGAAAAGCATTGGTTCGGTGGAACTGGTAATTATTATCGAAATAAGTTTTGATATTACATTATTTTTGTGGCTAAAACCTATTATATTGAAAGTCTTTTTTCTTTGATTACCTGCAGAATAAACAATATAACTATTCCTTTTGCCAGGGCTTTGTTGCTTTTTACCCCCTGAAGAAGACCCTGACTCCCTGAAGGTCGAAATGCATTGGGGCAGCCCGGGTGCTATTTTGCAACTTTTGAAAAAGTGCTGTACTTGTAAATTGTTCCTGTAACCTATTTCGTATTAAATGTTGGATATACTGTTTATCCACTGATATGCTATAATATTATATACCAGAGCCTGTATTTTTAATCTATGATGGCAAATAAGCCGTTGAATCAATAAAATAAATATAACTTTTTACGGATTTATCTCTGCTTCTTGTTGCTGCCTGAAAACCCCAAGGGGAACTCTTCTTTTTATTCTCTCTAGAATACTTAGGGGTGTGCAGCTAGCTCGTTTTTTCATTTATTTATTTAAATTTATGCACTTTTTCCTCCTTACGTTTACCCCTTAATATCCATACCAGACCTGAAGGGCCTGGTAATTAAATTTGGGGGACCTCCACGCTTTTTTTAATTTATTTTTTTATTTTTTATTTTTTAATCAATGACTTTCAATGAGTGTTCTCTGTATTACGGAGCCGACAATTCATAATAGCTGCGAGTGATTTTAAAGGACTTTTTTTCCTGCATAAATGACACTTTGTGCAGGGACAGTTCTAAGCACCAGAAACATGCGCCCCTTCACAGGCATACTATAGACACCCCCCTACGAAATTTAAAGGAATATTACACTTTTATTGTTTCACTTTAATCATTATTAAAATCACTGCTCCCAAAAAAACTGCAGTTTTTAAAACTTTTTTTTGCATTGATACATGTCCCCTGGGGCAGGACCCGGGTCCCCAAACACTTTTTAGGACAGTAACTTGCAGAATCTTTTCTCTCTGTCAAATCTTTTTTGTCTGTCGAATATTTTCTCTATATAATCCTGGACTAATAGAGGTAAGGTTAGGCACATTCGACCACAGGTTCTATAGACACAGATTGTTATTGTCAGAGTCACGTCGAATCTCCTATTCTATATCGAACTGTTGTAACAATGAAAACGAAAATAAAGCATTTATTTATGTCGGATCTTTCATTTTTCGGATTCTGTGCTTTCGTTATCGTTTGTCAAAATGAAAACAAAAATAGCTGAAATTCGAACGAAAATGCATTCGGACGAAAACGAATGCACATGTCTACTACAAACTATTATAGTGACTATACCAAGTCCTAAACCTGGAAAAGACCCCTCCTTACCCCAAAATTACAGACCCATCTCGTTACTAAACTCTGATCTAAAAATCTTTGCCAAAGTACAAGCAAACAGATTATTGAATATAACCACCACCCTTATAGGACTGGAACAGATAGGATTTGTCAAAGGAAGACAGGCCCCGGACAGCACTAGAAGAATGCTAAACTTAATGAGATACGCAGAAATCACACGTAAACCCAGTATATTCATAGCCCTAGACACAGAAAAGGCATCTAATAGAGTCCAGTGAAAATACTTCTCAAACGCTCACCAAATTTGGCCTAAGCGGATTTTTTCACTTAGCCATCATGTCACTTTATTCAAACCCTTCCACCAGAGTATATACATCAGGAATACTTTCTGGATTCCTTCAACCTTACAAATGGTGCCCATCAAGGATGTCCCCTACCCCCTATAGTATTCTCCCTATCCATAGAACCCTTAGCAGAACTTATTAGAAATACTACTGAAATTAAAGGACTCAATGTAGGACATAAAGAATGAAAAATAGGGCTCTCTGCAGATGATATAATCCTTACTCTGACCAACCCTGAGAATTCCCTACCCAGAGCCACAGAACTTCAACATGATTTTGGGGAAATAACATACTACAAAATTAACACTTCCAAATGCTATGTCTTACCTCTAAATATAACCAAGAAAAGTAAAGCCAAACTTAAAGAAATATTCCCCTGGACTTGGAACTCACCCGATAATTATCTATCTAGGTATCCAATTGACTCACCCTATATCTAACTTATACACTACCAACTTCCCTCTTCTTCTAGCACATATACAGACAGGATTCTCCCAAATCTCTAAATTACACTTAACCTGGGTTGGACATATAGCTGCATATAAAATGCAAATACTTCCCAAGCTACTCTACCTCTTCAGAACCATCCCGATCCCCATTCCACAAAATTTTTTCTCTGACTTGGCGTCACTCCTGAATAAATTTATCTGGCAAAATAAAAAACCCAGAATTGCACTGACGACTCTATATAAATAGTGAAAATTAGGTGGAGGGGGACTATCGAATGCTTATGCCTACCACCAAGCTTCCTTATTGGACCAACTGAAGTATTGGTTCTCCTGTCAAGAGGACAACCTATTGTCCCACAAAGAGCAAGATATCACACCAGGTCATAATCTAACAGCACTATTAATGGCATCCACGATTCATGAATTCATCAACGATTCATTAAGCCCACAACACTGGACTACCCAACAGTACAAGCAACACTCAAGGCTCCATCTCTACTGACTAAAAATTATTTTACGGACGAACCATCCCACACACTAGGTATATCTCTTACAGCCTATGCATACCTCAAATTATTTTTTTCGAACCACCACTGGAAACAAAATGGCATACACTATAACACTGCAGATCTAGTGAACCCTACAGCAGTAGACACCTTTCTGATTCCGAAAATCAAGCAATATAATAAGAAAAACCCAACAACTACCACGAAAATTCCTCTAACTATATGGGATTTCCTAATGAACAAGTACAAACCTACTACTAAGGGTATATCATTGTGCTATAGATACTGCAACCTTCACACTACACAATCCAAACTACCGACCATGCACAAATGGGAAATGGAAGTGCAAAAGTCCTTTACACTGCCACAATGGCTAACAGCTAATAAATACAATAGTACATCTTCAGCGTGTGTAGACCACTGGGACAATTCCCATAAAATCCTCCATAGATGGTACATTACTCCCATGCATCTACACACTATGAATTCCACCTTATCCCCACTATGCTGGAGGAATTTTCATTATAAAGGCAACCTCTTATATGTCATGTGGCACTGTAAGGTTTTGGAAAAAAATTTGGACAGACGTATTCACTCATGTCAGACACAACTAAATCCCAATGTACCCCCTCTCTGGAATTAGCACTACTATGCGTGGGGATAGAATCCTTCCCATAAAAGCACAGAAAAGTAGTGGTACATATACTATATGCAGCTCACATATCCATAGCAGCAAAATGGAAATCTACTACCCCTCCAGGTATAAAGGAAGTTATTGACAGGGTAAACTCACAAAGCCTCATGGAAAGCATGCTGGCATACAAAGAAGGTCGGGCACATACCTACCATAAGTTCTGGGATATATGGCTATCAATGCACAATAACCTCTAAAGTTGATGACCTTCATAATTGGAAAATGACCGCTTCTATTGGTGTTACATCAAAACCCGTGCAGGGAATTAAGAATTATCAGTGCTGAAATGTTATGTTTGGTTATATGTTTACTTGGTTGGTTAACCAGTTGATGTTTATACAAATAGTGGTACAACTACTACACGCTAACCTATAATGGTATTACTGTCAATAGCACTGGGTTCTGGTACAAAAGTTTGTAACCAACCCGAGGCAACCATATAGTGGGTCACATTCACAATTCCTGGAAAGGCATGCAGATAGCCTGCTCACAGTGTGCTCCCGATAGGGGTGACAGCTCCTCATACTAATCATATCTTCCTAACTGATTTTTACAGGTACTACAACACAGATTAAAGACTAGACTTCTGCACAACGGAAAATTTTGTTTAGTTTTGGTTCATTGTCATTTGTAAAATACATAATTTCGTTCTGTTATATTCGTTCTGTTAATACTTTTTTGGATAAACAAGAAAAAGGCCTAGTGCACAAGGCACAACATAACCCCTCAGAATTGTGAGGACAGACAAGGAAAATATTTAAAAATGAATACATTTTATTGAGAAAGTAATTAACAATAGAAACATTAAAATCAGTGTCAGTACAAAATTGTATACATAGTAGTAATTGCCCTCTTAATTACTGAGGATATGATAAACGCAGCTGTTATGGATGATGCCTGACATGTTTCAGACTCATATGTCCTTCTTCATAGGCTTTATGTCATCAAGAGCATACATGTCAGTGATGTAAACATATTTAGGCATTAATACAATAGTATAATCACATTAGAGACAGTTTTTGAACAGAAATAGGATGGTCATTGAACATAACAAAGACGACAAAAAGGAAGACAGTATACTCACATGGCTGAGCTGTTCACTACCCAGGATAACGGGGGACGGCAGTGTGGAAAATGCCTGTTACTTGCGGTGTTTGCAAATGCAATAGCCTTATTGGCTATTTAAACATTCGGTCACCAGCAGTACTCACACTGCTGGTGCTTGCTGCTGGGACCCACTGACCTACACATACTCTCAGATGTGGTGAGTTTTAAGTGTAACTACTTTTACAAACTTGTTTATACTACTATATCTGTAACTCAGATCACTACACTCACTACCATCATCTGTCTCTCTGTCTTTATGCAGACAGGAAGTTACAAGTCTTACTTTTTTTTGCTGGCCGACCATATACTGAGTGGAGTAGTTACTCCCATCAGTGGGAGTTCTTACAACCATTGTGGGTCTGTCCAGCCCTTGTCTTTCCTCACCTTGGCTTACCATCTCAGTCACATATCCTTAGTTTCGCACCGCAAGCCAACACCTGTACAGGCATTTCCCACACTGCCGTCCCCCTCTATCCTGGGTAGTGAACAGCTCAGCCATGTGAGTATACTGTCTTCCTTTTTGCCATGTTTATTATGTTCAATGACCATCCGATTTCTGTTCAAAAATGATCTCTGTTAGGTTGCTCGTCTTCTGTAAGTAACCCCTGGTAGCCTAGGCTAGGATGGAGGAGCGGAGGTCCCGTTCACCGGTGGACAGACATCACACATACACACGATTGTACGTGAATAATGAATGTGCATATTGGAGCACACACAGCAGTTTTATTTAGTTTGAGCTAAAGCACAGCCCTGTGGTTTAGCCAATCAGGGACTGCCACATAAAATATGCAAGATAGTATATTTTACTACGTCATCATGGTTTTTTGTACAAGCAATTTCTGCCTAGAAACAAAAAGCTAAATATATATATTCACAGTTTAGAATGTTTCTTAGATGTAATCCAAGATAGGCCTGTGGTCTAACGCCATGAAGTTACTTCTGCTCTTAAAAGGAAGTAGCTTAACCACATCCAACTGTTCTGAACAGATAACTAACCTTGTGATAAAATACCTTGTACAAGCAAAAAACACATATGACCTTAAGCAATAGGTTTCTATGTCATGCTAACAGTAATTTTCCAATACCCAAAATGGATGTCTCTTAACAAGATGGTTCCCTCATTACCTTATAATCCTCCCTTTGATCATTCTGTGATTTACATAATGATCATTCCTTTTCTAATTTAATAGCACAGGCTTCATACTCCGAACCCTTGTGCTCTTGGTTTTTATACCATAGCTTAGGATCATGGGAAAATGCGTCTAATTTAATAGTTTCATTTCTGGTATGTGATGCTTTAACAATTATACACATTATAAACCTATAACAGACATATAGGAACAAAATAAAAAAAAAATATCATTATTATAGTCATGGCTGTGTTTTTTAACCATGCAAGTATTCCCTGGCCAAAGCTTAGGCTGGAAAAGGGGTCCCAAATCTTCAGGGTGGTATATACAGTTAGCTATCAACCAGGTTGGTAGGAACACTACTAGGGTAATACAGCATAAGAGGCACAAGGCCTTCCCTGACACTGATGGAGAAAGCATCTTTGTTTTTTAAAGTTCTGATTATTTGTTATCTAAGAGTTCTGTTCTTCTTCTTCGTTTCTCATCCCGGCAGTTGTTGGCTCTGTTTTGTCCTTTTGAGGGGGTGTGGGATCTTCCAGGGAAATTTGTTCTATGCCTCTCTGAACTTCTTGTAGATCTTGTTCTTGGGAGTTGCTGCTCTCTGTCACTGCCAGGGGCTCTGGAGTCGAGGGAAGCTGGGGACACTTTTTAAGACGGCTGGCGTGGATCCAGGTGTTTCCTAGGTCTGTTAACACTGCGGTCCTGGATACCTTTTCCACCTTCCATGGTCCTGAGAAAGCCGGTCCGATACTCTTTCTTTGTGCTAATTGTTTGATCAGCACTTTATCCCCAGGGATGAAGGGATGCGTTGGTTCTGTGGGAAGAGGGAAAAAAGGTGACAGAAACTTGTTCGTTTATTTCGTGGAGCATACTTACCAGATTTTTCACGTACACTTCCTGTTGGGAATAAATGTTAATGTCAGAGTTAGGGTCTAATGAGGGTAATAGTCAGGAGTTGGATTTGTTTATTCAAATTATTTGTACAAAAAGATTTATTATACAGGTTGGTTAAAGGGGCAGCTCCTATGTGTCCTGGGCCATGGAGGTATGAGAGTATGAGAATGCAACTTGCTTCAGGTATTCCCAGTACCTTCCCCTCTTTTGTCCAAAGACCCTCGGGGTCTTTGGTCAATCCTGCAGCGACCCAGAAACGAACGTCCTGGTCTGTGGCCATTGTTTGTATTTGTGCTACAATTGTTTTGAAGTTAGATGAAGTGAAATGCTCTTTAAAGAAAACTGTTGTGGGGGCAGGGGGGTTAGGGGAGGAGGCGGCAGCCTGCTTTGCAGTCCTATCGGCTAGGGCGTTACCCTTGGATATTTTACTGTTATCCGAGGAATGGGCTTTTACCTTGATAATAGCCACTTCCTTTGGGAGAAGGATGGCCTGGAGAAGAGCCATAATATGTGTGGAATTGGCAATTAGTCTATTGTCTGCGGTTTTGAAACCTCTATTAGCCCATATCACACCAAAGTCATGCACCACTCCAAATGCATATCTACTGTCGGTGTAAATGTTCACCTTTTTATCAGTGAATAGAATGCAGGCTCTAGTGAGAGCTTCTAATTCTGCTACTTGGGCCGAAGAGGGAGGTAGCGGCTTGGCTTCTAGCACCTTGTCTGGTAATTGGACTATCGCATAACCTGTTAGGAAAGTGGAATCAGAGGGGCGGGAGCAACTACCGTCAACGAAAACATCTTCCGCATCTATAATAGGTGTATCCGTGAGATCAAGTCTAGGGGATGTGATGGATTCCACTTTTTCCACACAGTCATGAAGCTGGTCTGGGTCTTGTGGTAGACGCAGCATGGAGTGCAGGAGGCGGACAGCAGGGTTGCTAGCGGGAACATATTTGAGAGACAGATTGTCTGTGTTCATGAGGGAAATCTCATATCCACTGAGTCTTTGTGAGGTCATGTGTTGGGTGTTCATGTTCTGTATGAGGTGGGTGACAGAATGTGTGGTGTAAAGCGTCATCGGGTGTCCCAAGACCATCTTGTTGGCATCTGGTACGGCCATAGCACAGGCGGCTAAATTCTGAAGGCATGATGGCATGCCTTGAACCTGAAGGGGGAGTTTTTTTTTTTTTAGATAGGTAGGAGACAGGGCGGTAGCCTGTTCCATGCTGTTGTGTCAAAACCGCAGCAAAAGAAGTCCCCGAGACTACACAGTATAGTTGAAAAGCTTTACCATAGTCTACCAACCCTAGGGCGGGAGCATTTGACAGACTGTTTAATAGAGCTTGAAAAGCTTGTAGTCTGTCTTCAGTCCAATCTATTAATTTAGGGGCTGTCGAGCCAGTAGCCTCTCTTAGGATACTATCATAATGAGAACAGTCAGGAATCCATTGGCGGCAATATACCATTGCACCCAAGAACGAGAGTAGGGCGGCTTTGTCTTTTGGGGGACTGAGAGCTCGAAGGGCTGCGGCACGTTTGGGGGACACTAGCCTTGTCCCTTCCTTTAGAATGCACCCTAGGTATTCTACCTGTGGCTGGCACCATTGTATTTTCTTCCTTGAGGCTAGATGCCCGGCGTGAGCTAGGTGTTGTAACAGTGATGTTGAATCGACCGCACAATCTTCAGCAGTTCGACTGCACAGGAGCAAGTCGTCCACATACTGTATTAGTACCGACCCACGCTCAGAAGTCCAAGACTTGACAGTCTCGTTGAGTACCATGGAGAAGGCGGCTGGACTGTCTACATACCCTTACAATAAACATATCCAGATTAGTTGGCCCCCGGCCCAGGAGAAAGCAAACATAGGTTGGGCTTCCTCTGCAATGGGAATGCTAAAGAAAGCATTCGCTAAATCAATTACTGTGTAGCATAGAGAGTCTGCCGGTATGCATGAAAAAATAAAAGTGATGTCTGAGACTAGGGGTGGGAGGGGAATCACTTGTTGGTTTACTGCTCTGAGGTCTTGGACGAGTCTCCACTCGCCACTGGCCTTCTTTACAGGGTAAATGGGTGTGTTCCAGGGGCTAATGATTGGTTTTAGGATACCTTTAGATATGTAGTCATTGATCTGGGGGGCAATGCCTTGGGTCTTTTCGGGGGGCAGGGGGTATTGTTTGTGATATTGTGCTTCTGCATCAGGGCGCATCTGTGGGGAGTAAGGTGTACAGTTAATGAAACCTACGCTCCCCTTATTTTCTGCCCAGATGGCATGTGTTTCAAGGGGGGCGGGTAAGATCATGAAGAAGCCTCTGTGTGTATGTCGTTTCGGGGCCATGTAAGTCACATAATGGTGAACTAGCGGTAAGGGAACCTTCTCTATTAAACTTAATGGTAATACACAGTTGTGCCAAGAGGTCCCGTCCCATAAGGGGCACAGGGCATGAGGACAAGAAGGCAAAAGTTTGGGTACATAATTTCTGTCCTTCTGGAGTGGCTACAGTCAGTGGTGGAGTGATGGGATGGGTGACAGGTGTCCCATTAATACCAACAGAGTTTCCCTCGGTGCATTATTTGTGGCTGTGTAGGATATTGGGGTAGTGGTTGACGAGGGTTCTGGTATGGCGGATAACGGGGATACTGTGGGCGGGTCTGGGGGTTAAATCCCCTGCCTCTGCCTCTTGCTCTAATCTGTCCAGTCCTATAAGGGCACTGGGATTTCCAATGTCCTTGCTGTCCACAATTGCCTATATTTTCCAAGGCATTTGTTCCATGCACAGAAACAATCCTTCATGTATTGTGGGTCAGTCCCTTTGCAGGGAGGATAAGAATGCTTATGTACCTGACAAATTTTACTGACTTCTTGCCAGTCTTCCTCTGAACAAGGACCTTGGGGTCCTGGGTCATGGATTCCCAATTGGTGACACCTTTCCCGGACTTGTGTCCAAAATGGTTCTACCTGGGGGCCAGGGATCATATTACTGACAAATTCATAGGGTGATGGGGTGGCCATGGCTTGGGTTGCTGCAGAATTCCCCATCTAGTAGTCTGGGCAGTGTGTGTCTAGTGGCAGGACACAGGTGATAACACCTGGTTTGTCCAACAATCCGGTCTCTGGTCTGGGAGTAGGATCCCTGATCTTTTTTGGGGCAGATGGTCTTATATAAAACTATGAAGATTCACCCTTAATATACGATAAAGGGTAAATTTTTCCTGGTGGCGGGATATACCCCTCTTACACCAAGTCTGCAAGAGAACCCCCCTGGTCTGGTGGTCAGTAAAATCCACTTGTCATCTATTCTTAGGAAGAGTAGACCTAACGTGCAATGGGGGCAGGCGGATGCTATGTCACTACAAGAGGGCTCCTCATATTCTGCACTTATTTAAACAACAACAATTATTTTCCTTATACTCTATATTAAAACTTATACTCTATATACTTACACACGTACCTAGAGAGAAACAGACATATTCTTAATATACTTTAAGACATGACATAACCGTATTGCAATACATTTATCAATTTATAGTGCACTTTTTAAAAAAAAAATAATAATTTTTTTTTTCAAATGGGCGTCCACTCCACCAATCCCTTTGTCACGGGCGTAATCTACTACTTCCCGTGTTAAAAAAATACTATCACCAATAGTTTTAAGTCAGACCAACCTAGTCGGACTCCCCTAAACCTATAAATTCATTGCGAGCCCTTTTAACCTTCCGAGGGACCAGCCTAGTCCGCCGCGAAGGCACAGTTACTTCTTTTAATTTTAAACTAAGTTCGTATGCGGCCGCCCGGACAGAGTAAGTGTTTACACCATTCACCAATCAGGTAAAAAGAGTAAAGTGACTTACCTGTCGCAAGACGAAACGAACCCCACTTTTCTGGTACCAAAACTGTTAGGTTGCTCGTCTTCTGTAAGTAACCCCTGGTAGCCTAGGCTAGGATGGAGGAGCGGAGGTCCCGTTCACCGGTGGACAGACATCACACATACACACGATTGTACGTGAATAATGAATGTGCATATTGGAGCACACACAGCAGTTTTATTTAGTTTGAGCTAAAGCACAGCCCTGTGGTTTAGCCAATCAGGGACTGCCACATAAAATATGCAAGATAGTATATTTTACTACGTCATCATGGTTTTTTGTACAAGCAATTTCTGCCTAGAAACAAAAAGCTAAATATATATATTCACAGTTTAGAATGTTTCTTAGATGTAATCCAAGATAGGCCTGTGGTCTAACGCCATGAAGTTACTTCTGCTCTTAAAAGGAAGTAGCTTAACCACATCCAACTGTTCTGAACAGATAACTAACCTTGTGATAAAATACCTTGTACAAGCAAAAAACACATATGACCTTAAGCAATAGGTTTCTATGTCATGCTAACAGTAATTTTCCAATACCCAAAATGGATGTCTCTTAACAAGATGGTTCCCTCATTACCTTATAATCTCTAATGTGATTATACTATTGTATTAATGCCTAAATATGTTTACATCACTGACATGTATGCTCTTGATGACATAAAGCCTATGAAGAAGGACATATGAGTCTGAAACATGTCAGGCATCATCCATAACAGCTGTGTTTATCATATCCTCAGTAATTAAGAGGGCAATTACTACTATGTGTTCAATTTTGTACTGACACTGATTTTAATGTTTCTATTGTTAATTACTTTCTCAATAAAATGTATTCATTTTTAAATACTTTCCTTGTCTGTCCTCACAATCCTGAGGGGTTATGATGTGCCTTGTGCACAAGGCCTTTTTCTTGTCTGTCTGCTGGATTGGCCATACCAGGCCATACACACACTGCCATTCTATAAATATGGCCTCAATACGTTTTCGGATAATTCTTTATTTCTGTAAAGTGTCGATATTCGTTATACTGAATCTCGAATCATGTCGCATTCATTCGTTACATCCGCTATAATTTCTTTTGTATTCGTTGAAGTTCGATATTTATGTATGTATATTGATTCGGGATAATGATTTATAATTTGGAAAGTCGTTTGTTTATTGAATCTTTTAACACACAATGACAATATCTCTTCTCCTCTGCTCAAATACAATACAACACAGTTCTCAGGAATGCACTTTGCCAGCAATCCAACCTCCAGCACAACATTAATCAGCTGATTGGACTGTAAGACCTACTTTGAGTTAACCTTTTGTTTCATTAGAGCTTTAAATTTATTACCGAATCATGTCAAATTCATTCATTATATCCACTATAATTTCTTTCGTATTCATTGAAATTCGTTATTTTTTTATTCGGACATTTGGATGCATCCGAATGTCCGAAAGTGCAAAATTTGGCCAAATTTTGATTCGTTATGAAACGAAATTGCACAAGCCTATTAAAGACTCCAAAGTTGTTCTCTTTTGTTTTCTCTCAAGAACCTAATCTACTCAGATGTGCTTAAATTGTTCTCTGTTGAAAGTATTGACATTGATGTACACCTGCAATATTTGTATTTATACAAAAATTGTTTAATAAAAATCTTAAAGTAAAAAAAAAAAAAAAGAAACAATAAATAATGTGCCCTGATCATTCACTGATGTAGATACATGTATATCACAACCACCTGTCATCCAAAGATGTTGAAATGAAGACACAAGGTTAATCCCTTAACAAATGACAGATCACTCAGCAGATTTTAGAGAGCTCCAGAAGTAGTTAAAATGGCTATTTATACGTGACTTGACATTTAATAAAAACAGAAATGTGGCTGTGCCTGTAGTTGGTCTTTAAGGACTTTAAGGATTCATAACAAACAGTTGTCCATTGATTTTCATTCTTAGGAATGCACTTGTCAAGGGCATCCAATAATCTAAAAGAAAAGTGTTTACACTGAATCGCAAGTACAGTAATAGGTGTCAGACAAGGATACCTGTCACTGCATAAGTACTGCCCTGCCCAGAACCCATTTAATCCTCAGATATGTAAATGGTTCCTACATCCTGAATGGTTATTGCTTTAGAAGTTATTTATGTTTAGATGTTGCAAAATCTTTATAGGAAATGTGTTTTACGTGCTTAAAAAAATCTTGCATATCAGAATCTGTGCCAACCAAGAGGATTCAAGTGACTGCAGACATAACATCTAGCACTGCATGAAACACTCAACTGAAAACCTGAAAACTAAATTCTCTCTACACATCAACAGAGGAAAACATCTATCCAAACAACTAGAACTGCAAAAATCTAATGTATTTGAAAATATGCATTATTTCTCTATAAGATAATTTTATCAGAATTGGCAATGCAGTCAGGGATTACTGAAAATAAAACAAACAAAATCCTAGTTCAGTTAACCGCTTGCCACCCAGACACAGTATGTTTACTGCAGCAGGGCAGCATGGGCAGCATGGGCAGCCAAGATCATGTCCATGTATGCCACCATGGATCTTCTGGTTTAGGGGCATGCCGCACAAAGTGGCCAGGGCATCATGTGATTTCTATGCGATCACATGATCGCAATGTCAACAATGCTATTATAAACACAGAAAAACTTCATCCCCTAGAGACGTCAGTTGAACCAGACGAAATGCGCATAGGGTGAGGCCAGTGGCATATGATGTTGTACACCCACTGTTGATCCCTGGTGTGGTGTGCTTTGCCTGTATTACTCTATAACTTTCTACTTTTAATAAATCATGTGGTTTTAGCATACTTTTGATCATTTTTTCTTTCTCCTACCCATTATTACTTTTAGGTGCCAGCTTTGGCTAACCAGTGAATGACTGTGGAGTCAGTGGCATAATGAGTGGTGGCCCCCAGTTTGGATGATTTCTGTGCTGTTGGACTCTTAGCATTTGCAGATCATTAACAGCCAAAACCAATGGTCATTATTACATACTCTTACTCTTGGAGGTTTCCGCTGCCTGTGTTACAGTTGACCACCCAGTCCTCCTCCTCAAAAAACTCAATTTGCTTGGTATCCATGGCTGCACTCTCCGTTGGTTCGAACCTTACCTATCTCATCGCACCTTTAGTGGCATTACAACTCCACTTTTTCCTCTCCAACTCCTCTTATTGTTGGGGTCCCCCAAGGTTCTTTCCCTGAACCTCTACTATTCTCAATCTACACATCCTCCCTGAGTCAGCTGAGAGCCTCCCATGGCTTCCACTACCATTTACATGCTAATGAAACCCAAATCTATCTCACTGCCCCTCAGCTCAACCCATAAATCTTTTCACGCATCACTGATTTACTAACAGACATATCAGCCTGGATGTCAAACCACTTGCTCAAACTGAATCTATCTAAAACTGAGCTCTTAATATTTCCTCCCCCACGTGCCCCTTTCCCTGACTTCTCTGTCAAGATCAATGGCACATCTATCAGTCCATCCCCACGTGCCAGGATGCTAGGGGTAACCTTAGACTCTGAAATGTCCTTTCAGGTCCACATACAATCCCTGTCCAAATCATGCCACCTTAACCTCTGCAACATTTAGAGAATATGCCCCTTTTTAACTAATGACACCACCAAGCTTCTAATTCACTCCCTGGTTATCTCTCGCCTCGACTACTGCAACTCCCTCCTCATTGGATTACCATTACATAGACTATCCCCCCTCCAGTTCATAATGAATGCCGCTGCAAGACTCATCCACCTTACCAACCATTCATTGTTCTCCACCCCTCTCTGCCAATCCCTCCACTGACTTCCACTCACCCAATGAATAAAATTCAAAGTACTAACAATAATTTACAAAGCCATCCATAACTCTGCCCCCAGCTACATCACTAACCTAGTCCCAAAATACCAACCAAGCCACTCTCTTCAGTCCTCCCAAGACCACCTGCTCTGTAGCTCTCGTGTCACTTCCTCCCATGCTCGCCTCCAGGATTTCTCCAGAGATTCTCCCATCCTTTGGAACTCCTTACCCCAATCTGTCCAAATGTCCCCTAATCTATCCATCTTTAGATGATCCCTGAAAACCCTTCTCTTTAAAAAAGCCTATTCTGCTTCTAACTACTGTTTTACTTCCTCCATCAGCTCATCCCCCACAGCTATTACCTTTTGTATAAATTGACCCTTGCTTTTAGATTGTAATCTCTATTGAGCAGGGCCCTCTGATTCCTCTTGTAGCAAACTGTAATGTAACTGCAATGTCTGCCTTTATTTTGTTAAGCAAAATTCCTATGCATGCTCAGAAACAATTTGACGCATGCTAGGAAGCATTGAACTTAATTTTCTTGGCTTGTCGTAGTGTTGTACGTCACCGAGAACACACAATCGGAATTTGGTGTGACCGTGTGTAGGCAATACAAGCTTGAGCGGAATTCTGTCGGAATTCCATCAGAAAAACCATCCAAAGCTTTTCCGACGAGAATTCCGATCGTGTGTACACGGCATTAGTTTACTATTTATTTGATGCACATTGGTCATTATGGTTTAATTCGTTAACTTTATTTTTTCACACACCCATGTTTGTATTGATCTCTCTCTCTCTCTCTCTCTCTCTCTATATATATATATATATATATATATATATATATATATATATATATATATATATATACATAATATTTTGGTTTTGTGCACCTTTTCAATTATTTAACAAAGTTGTTATGAATTCATTTAATTTAGCTGTGATACCTATAGTGATGCTGTGATTGGTCCGCAGCCATCACATGGTACCGGTGCCTACCACTGTTCACCATGTGATAGCTCTGGACCAATCACAGCACACAATAGTAAATCAGAACTGTTACGAATTTAACCTATTCATGACAGTTCAAAGTATTGCTATTACACCAATCATTGCTGTAACAACAATCAAAGTGTAAAAAAAAAAAAAATAGTACACTGTCACCAGTCAGTATCCCTGATCACTGTCACGCCAGTCATATAATGACGTGGTACTGCAATGGTGAAAGTATGTAAAAAAAAAAAATTTGGGAAAAAATTTTAATTATTTTCTTCATTCATTCATATTCCAAAAAATTGTGACAAGAAATGTCAACTTTAAAAAGCTCACACTTCCTCTTACTAAATACCTCAGACTGTATACTTTCCAGAAAGGGGCTATTAGAGGGATATTTTCACTGTTCTGGCGTTTTAAGGGCCTCAAGAAATTGCATAGGCCATCAGCACCTCAGGACTGATCAATTTTCAAATATATATACTTGTAGACACAATAACTTTCACACAAACCAATTAATATACACTTATTGGGAAAAACATTTAGCAGTAACCAATTTGACCCAAATATATAAAGAAATTGAATTTTATTGGATATGATTTATAACAGAACGTACTAAATATATATATATATATATATATATACACTTGGAAATATATATATATATATATATATATATATATATATTTTTTTTTTTTTTTTTTTTTCATACAAATAGAGCTTTACTTGTGTTTGTTTTTTGTTTTTGATGTTTTCAGGTCTTCTTTTTTCTGACCTGTTCCAAGTTCCTCGAATGGAATATTTGAACATTCTATTTACTGTTTTTTTATGGCTCAATTTTTCTTTTATTTTCACTGTTTTATGTTTTTTTACCTTTTCGGTACTCTATGGGCCTCAGGTCTTTCTTTTTCCTTATTGATGCATTATATACTATTTGCTTATGAGTATGTTTATTCATCATGGCTTTAAAGTTACTTACATATAATGTTAAGGGCTTGAACTCTGTTCAGAAGCATTGGTTATCTTTGAAGGAGCTCAAATCCTCTCCTGCAGATGTCATCATGGTCCAGGAAACTCACTTCTGCTCAGGAGGGTGCTACAAATTCACTGCTAAACATTTCCCTAATGCCTACATGGCTTCAGATCCTTCAGGGAAGATTGGTGTGGCCATTTTGGTTTAACGCTCATGCCACCGATGAATTTTCCGAATTATCCGAGACTGGATAGTTCGTCCCATGCACGGGACACAGGGAACGTGCAGCGGAATGTAATTAAACAATGGATGGCCGAATTACAGCTGATAGATGTGTGGAGAATGCAACATCCGAAGAAACGAGATTATTCGTTTTACTCCCCCGTGCATGGGACGTACACCAGGATAGATTATTGGCTGGTGGAACATCAGCTATTGGAGGAAGTGGTGGATACGGACATCGGAATTAGGACTCTGTCAGATCACGCACCTGTAATTATGAGAATTAAAATCCCAGAGGTAAAGAAACCGTTTACCTGGAAATTACCTGGAAACTAAATAAAGATCTATTAGACGTAGAAGGAGAGGAAACAATGAGAAAGGAGTTGGAATTTTTTTTTGCCTCAAATGGGAAGGACGAGATGGCAGAGAACATACTATGGGAGGCTCATAAGGCTTACATAAGAGGAATATATATCTCACTTGGGGCAAAAATAAAAAAAAGAAAGGAATAAAAAGGTAAAGGAATTAAGAGAAGAAATTAGGAGATTAGAATTAAAACACAAAATAGAGAAACAAAATGGAAAGGGACAGATACAGGGGTTACAACGGAATTTAGCTATAAAAAAACTAGAGCTTGAGGAAACAATAGAGCAAGAAGTAAGGAGAGAATATCATAAAATAGCGAAAGAGCGATATTTCTTGGGAAACAAGAATGGCAAGAGTTTAGCTAGGATATTGAGGAAAAAGAAAGCAAAAAATTATATTGAGAAAATATTAGATAAAAATAATGAGATTAAATATAAGACTAAAGATATAGCAGAGGTATTTAGAGAATACTACGAGCAATTATATTGGGTTAGAAAAAAGGAGACAGAGCAACAAGAGAACATCAGAAAGGGGAAAATCAAAGAATATATAATAAACGCCAAGGTCCCTACACTATCACAGGAAATAGTACAGGAATTGGATTCTCCTATAACAACATCCGAAGTAAACCAAGCAATAAAAGGAGGGAAAAGCCAGGGCCCGGACAGTTATATAATAGAATATTATAAGAAATTTGGGGAAACTTTGTCACCAAGGTTATGTGCATATTTTAACGGCCTAGATATAAAATACGGTCTGGGTAAGGAAGCCTCTCTAGCAATTATCTCCACAATATTGAAAGAAGGGAGTGAGGGTATGATATGTTCAAACTATAGACCAATCTCATTGTTAAATACCGACATAAAATTATTCGCAAAAATACCAGCTACTAGAATGAAAAAATTAGTTCCGAACTTGGTCCACCCAGACCAAGTGGGGTTTGTGGGGGGCCGAGAGGGAAGGGATAATGGAGTGAGGACACTATTGCTTCTCCAGAAAGCCCAAGAGAGCAGAATCCCCAGTCTTCTCTTGTCAATAGATGCAGAAAAAGCATTTGACCGAGTAGACTGGGGATTCATGCTGGGCACGTTGAAAGAAATGGGATTTGGTACCCGAATCCTGAGTTGGATAAAGACACTTTATGAGTGCCCAATGGCAGTGGTAAGGGTAAACGGCAACTTGTCTGACCCCTTTAGAATGTACAATGGGACTAGACAAGGCTGCCCACTGTCACCCATACTGTTCGTGTTGACTTTGGAACCACTGTTGGAGACAGTGAGGAAAAACCCTTATATAGGAGGAATTGAGCTTGGGGAAGAGGTACATAAGGTAGCCGCATTTGCGGACGATGTCCTATTTTACGTGACAAAACCTAGAATCTCCATGCCGAACTTGGTAAAGAGTATCGAGCAATATGGAGATTTATCAAATTTTAAAATAAACTAAAAAAAAATGGAGGTTTTAAATGTCAACACGAGCAGTGGGGAAGAACAGGATATCAAGGGTGAATTTCCCTTCCTATGGAAGAAGGAAATTAAATATTTAGGTATAAAGTTGGCAGCCTCATTAAAGAAAATCTATGAGATAAACTATATCCCCCTACTGGATGAAGTAAGAGAAGATACGAAAAAAATAATGACGAAACCATTGTCCTGGTTTGTCCGGATAAATTCCCTCAAGATGATCATACAACCAAAAATATTATATAAGTTACAGATGTTACCGATATATATTCCTCCAGTCTACTTTAATACTATTAAACGTCTAATAACCAAGCTCATTTGGAAAAATAAGAAGCCTAGAATAGCCTTAAAGGTATTACAACTGGGAAAAGAGAGGGGAGGTCTAAAAGTACAGGATTTTTAGAAATATTACGAATCTATAGTATTAACACGGGTGGTGGAGTGGACAAAATTAGATAATGAAAAAAGATGGGTGGCAATAGAACACAGCTCTGCAGAGACACGATTAGGAAAGGAAATTTGGATACCCCCAAAACACAGATCACTCGGACCAACAACACTTGCACTCACAAAAATCGTTTTTAGAATATGGGACGGAATTCACAAGCATAATAAGTGGAAATACAACTCCATTAATGGCATTAAAAGAAAATAACTTATTTCCACCGGGGAAGAGCACTATGGGAGGACACTGGATTAGAAGAGAAGATATTCAATTGAGGCATATAATAAACGCGGGTAAAATAAACACGTTAGAAACACTACAGGAGTACATGGATATAGATGGATGGAGGTACCTCCAGCTCAGACATTTTGTCTCATCATTGCCACAACCATTGAGAAGCGGAGAAGATCTTAATGTCTTAGAGCGGATGTGTGAGGGGAAATTAATACCGTATTTGCTGGTGTATAAGACGACCTTTTACAGTAAAAAAAAATGAGCAAAAAGCTGGGGTCGTCTTATACGCCGGATATAAAGCCGAATACTCGCCGAGTGTGCGGTAATACTGTATACATACAATATACCCCGCTGAGCCAATCCCGGCGAGCGATGTATTCTATTAATGAATACAGCGCCTGCTCGGATTGGAGCAACAACCTCTACAGCCTGCTCGGCGGTATACTATATGTATACTGTGAGACAGCATGTTACCCGGCGCCAACTTAGTTTCTGAACATACGGAATTCCTGCACAAGGGGGTCGTCTTATACAGTGAGTACAGCACAATACCAACTTTTTAAATTGAAAAGTAGGGGGTCGTCTTATATGCCCAGCGGCCTTATACGCTGGCAAATACGGTAAGAGTAAATATCTCACATATATATAAGATGTTGGGAGAAGTAGATGAGACGGAGGTACCTATATATATATAAAAATGGGAAGAAGAAATAGGGCCACGAGGGGAAAAAAGAATATAGAAAAAATCTTGCACCTAACACACGGGACATTGAAAAATCTTAATACAATAGAAATTAATTACAAAAGCCTTGCTAGATGGTATAGGACACCAGACAAGATGAGGAGATACCAGGAAGAGCAACTCGGGATGTGCTGGAGAGGGTGTGGACAGCAAGGGAGTGCGGCACATATCTGGTGGGAATGCCCAAAAATTAGAAAGTACTGGAGAGAAACATTAACTTTAATAAAAATAATAACAGGAACTCAGGTACTAGAAAATCCATGGACATGTATTTTCCATGGTACAGACACCCCAACTCAAAAGTACAAAGAAGGCCTCATAGGAAATTTAATAAACGTAACAAAGAGCTTGATACCAAAAAATTGGAGACAAGTGGAAGCCCCAAAATTGAGGGAATGGATAGGAAAAGTAGAGGATATGTATAGAATGGAGGGATGGGAAGAGGATGAGGAGAGTGGGGAAAAGAAATTCCGAAAGAAATGGGAGCAATGGAAACTGTTTAAATCAACAAAGAAATATGAAGAGGTAGTAGGGCTATGGGGGGGGGGGGGGGTAGTAGGGTGCATATATATATATGTATATTATGTTTTATACTTTTTGTACGGAAAAAAAATTAAATAAAGATTAAAAAAACAAACAAAAAAAAAACGCTCATGCCACCTACGAATCAAGTCCATATATCTGGACCCTCGTGGACGTTTTATTTTCCTTATGTTAGTTAATGTATTTGTTCCCAACACTGGTCAAACACAATTTCTCATAGACATGTTTGGGAAGCTGGAGAAATTCTTTTAACCTTTTATGGTCATTTCAATATGACACCAGGTAAAGACAGACATGTTTTGTTTCCATTTTAACAACCAGTCTATCTACCTCTTTCCGCAAAATATTTAGAGCTCACAATCTCTTTGACATATGGAAGATTAAACATCCCACACATAAACAATTCACTTTCTATTCTCCTTCCCATAAAGTATACTCTAGATTAGACCATTTTTTTCCTATCTGCTCCCTTGTTATCAACCGCAGTTGCCTCTGAAATTAACCCATCCATGTGGCCAGATCATTTTTCTGTCTGCTTGGATATTGCTTTTCACACTTCTAAACCCAAAACATGCCATTGGCAACTTAATGACTCTATCCTTCACATTCCAGCTATCAGAGACCAACTATCCAAGGACTTGACTGAGTTTTTCCAACTCAATGAGAACTCGGAGTCTGAGACCTCTACCCTTTGGGAAACTCACAAAGCATACTTTCGAGGCCAATGTATTTCTGCCGGCTCTCGACTTAAAAAAAGAGTCCCCTCTTCATTGGTCCACACTTATGACTAAACTACATACATCTGAGACTCTGTTGCTCTCTTTCCCTATGGTGGCTCGTCTATGCACTGTTACTTCTCTCCATATTCAAGTCAAGAATATGACTACAGTTGTCAAATCTCTTTTTTGGGCCAAGCAAAAGTTTTACAAATCTTCCAACAAACCACACAGGTTATTGGTAAATAGAATTAAACTCTGTCAGTTTCACTTATCACCACTTATCATTTTATTATGCAATCCGATGGCTCTCCCACATACTGTCCACATACTATGTCTACAGTGTTTGGAGAATTTTACCACAAGTTATACAATTGTCTCAATTCAGATCCCAAATATCAGTTCTCTCAGGCAAAGTTTGCCTCCTTTTTTGCCTCCTTACATTTACCTAAAATCTCTTTGGCTAACCTCTCATCGGTAAACGCTAACATTACCACTGAAGAATTAGCTGAGGTAGTTAAGAATTTACTGACACATAAATCCCTGGGATCCAACGGTTTGCCATACTCATATTACACATTTTTTTCTTCCAATTTTAAGCCCATATTTATTAGATCTATTTACCTCCCTAATGAAAGGCACTGTCCCACATTCTCAATTTCCTCATGCCCATATTACTGTTATCCTGAAACCTGGGAAGGACCCCTCCCTCCCTGACAATTACCAGCCAATAGCATTGCTCAACTCTAAGTGATAAAATCTTTACCACAATCCTGGCCAATAGACTCTCCCTAATTCTCCCTGGTCTTAGCCATAAAGACCAGGTGGGATTTGTATTGTCCAGACATGCTGGGGAGAACACAAGGCGTACCATCGACCTTATCAACTTGCTTAACAAAACTGCTCATCCGGCTCTTATTTTGAGCTTAGATGCCCAGAAAGCATTTGGAGTTAAATATGTTTTTAATTCGATTCTAACAAGGTGATACAATACCATGCATATTACAATTCAATATTCAGAACAGTAGGTATAAATAAAGCATTCTGTAATATGGTTGTATTGCAAGTAGAGACCAACATGGTTCATGTATACATTGCAGATTAAAACAAGTCGATTCATATATGTGATGCTGGAAAATATCTAGTGGGGAGCACCGATAGTCACCTGTTCTGAGACATTATTATGGGTAACTTAGAGGGTTAGAGAGGAAGTATATAGGAAAGGAAGAGGTTGAGCGAGAAAGAAGGGGGGAAGGAAGGGGGGGGGGGGGGTCAGAAGGAGTGAGCAAGCCCCGGTGCAGCATGCCAGGGTCAGGGAAGTCAGACCAAGCCAGTCCAGCTTGAGGGTGTTAACAAGGCTTTTAAAGCATCTGAGTTAGAGTAATCAATCCAGATCAGCCAGAGAGTTGTAAATTTGTCAAATGTATCATTATCTAAAGCTATCATCTCTTCCATTCTCATGATATCATTGACCACAGAAACCCAGGAAGATGGGGGGGGGGGGGGGGGGTGGTGATTTTCTAGAAAAGTATAAGTTGTTTAGCAGCTGACAGGAAAAATCTGAGTAGAGTGCATTTTTGTGAGGGTATGGAACCCGAAAGCATAGACAGCAAGGCAACCTCCGACGTGGGTGATGTAGGTTTATCATAAAGGCTACTGTATATGGCGAAAACTTGCGACCAAAGGGGTTGTATGGCCCCACACTCCCACCAAATAAGGAGATAGCTTCCATCAGTGTCCCCACATCTCCAACATGAGGCAGAGGTGGAGGGAAAGATTCTGTGGAGTGATCTGGGGTCCCTGTACCACCTGGATAGGAGTTTAAAGTTCTTCTCTTGCGTGCAACAGGAGATGGAGGACTTATGCGTGAAATGGAATGATTTTTGCCAATCACTTAATGTGAGGTTCCTTCCTAGGTCTGCGGTCCACCTCCTGGTGTAGGACGAGAGTTGATCATGGGTCAGTGAATGTTGTAGCTTGTATAAGGTGGATAGTAAGTGTTTCGGAGTTTCTGAGAGGGTGCACAGCTGTTCGTAGCTCGTCAAGGGTCTGTGTATTTGGTCAGAAGAGAGTAGGTTCGAACAAAAGGAGGACATACGAAGAGCTGTAAGCCATTTGCCATGGCCTTCTGGCATGATGGGTGTACCCAATGTTGGTTGTATAAGTAGTGCGGAGGCAGGGGCCTACCAGATTGGATCCCATGCCCAGGGGGAGATCAGGGTGGTAAAAAAGTGAGGTGAGAGGTGAAGGGTCGGACGATAATAGGGAAGACAGTCCTTTTTTGTACCAGAGGTGTAGCGCTGTGATTGTTAATGGGGAGGAGTTAGATAGGAGGGTCAATTTTTGGCCATATCCCCATAGTAAGGCCCGGAGATCGAGAGTGGAAAGATCTTGTGAAATCATGGTGGATGCCTTGGAGAATGGTCGGGGGAACCACTCTAGTATCCTGGAGAGTATGGCTGCTTTATGATACATTTCAAAGTCTGGCAGGCCTACTCCACCTTGTACTTTGGGGTATGTTAACAAAGTGGGACGCACACGAGACATCCCTTGCTGCCAGATAAAGCGTATGGACATGGATCTTAAAGAGTTGAAAAAACATTTAGGGACATTTATAGGCACTGTTTGGAACAAGTAGAGCAATTTGGGAAGAGTGTTCATTTTAAGTGTGTTAATGCGGCCAAACCAGGGTAGCTTGGATATGTTCCATGCATCCAATTCTTTAGGGATACGGGATAATAGGGGTAGGTAGTTAAGGTTGTAAAGCTCTGACAAGTTGGCTGGGATGGTGATCCCCAGGTATGAGATGCCCTTCAATCCCCATTGGAAGGAGAAATTAGTTTGTACTTGTGAGAGAGTGGACAATGGCAGGGAGATATTAAGGGCCTCAGTCTTGGACATGTTGAGTTTAAAATTTCTGAGTTCCCCAAATCTGTGGAATTCTTGTATTAAAGAGGGGAGGGATGTGTGGGGTTGTTGGACGTAAACAAGGAGGTCATCCGCCTAGAGCGAGAGTTTGTGTTCGGAGGAAGGTGTGCCTATCCCCACAATGTTACTGTTTTGTCTGATATCCGTAGCCAAATGTTTTATCACCAGTACGAAAAGTAGAGGAGATAGAGGGCAACCCTGGTGAGTCCCATTGGAAATTGGAAATGTGGTGGATGGGGAACCATTGACCAGGACAGAGGCTGTGGGATGGGAATACAGCGACATTACCCTAGAAACAAATGAAGGACCAAGACCTATCTGTTCCAGGGAGGGGCATAAAAATTGCCAGTTAACCCAGTCAAATGCCTTCTCGGCGTCAAAGGACAGGATGCAGACTTTTAGATTTTGTCAGCGGATGTAGGAGATTAGGTGGATTATTTTAGTGGTGTTGTCCTTGGCCTCCCTGCCAGGAACAAATCCCACCTGGTTTTTGTGTATAATGGAATGTAAGAGGGGGTAAGAGGCTATTCACTAAGATTTTTGCAAAAAGTGTGATGTTCAGGTTAATGAGGGAAATAGGTCTATAGCTACTGCATTGGGAGGGGTCCTTGCCTGGCTTAGGTATGACTGAAATAGTGACAGATAAGAGATTCTTAGAGGGAGGTGTTCATCGTTAATATGGTTAAATGCTGCTGTAAGGGGCGTAACTAGTCAGTGGGCAAATGATTTGTAGAATCTAGGGGAGAAGCCATCAGGTCCTGGGCACTTCCCAGATTTTAGTCCTTTAATGGCAAATAGGAAGTCTGAAGTCATTAAGGGGTTGTCCAGGTCTACGGAATCAGAGGGGTCAATGTGTGGCAGGGCCGTTTCTGAGATATAGTTCTGCAGTTTGGAGTGCTATGTGAGATTGGCCTGTTCGTATGGGGAGATTGTACAGTTTGGCGTAGTATTGCTGGAAAGCATCACCAATGCCACGAGGGTTTCGGATTTTTGATGGTTGGTGTAGCAGATATATGGTATTGGAAGCCTTGGAGGACAAGGGTGGAGAACTCTAGCCAAGTGTTGTCCACATTTGTTGGCCAAAATATAATGTTGGTGTCTTTCTTTGTCTCTAGCAATAAGAGAATTTTCATCTAGAATGCGAAGTAATTCCATACGAGAGTTGTAGAGATTTACAAATGTAGTGGGGTCAAGGTCTCTCTTGTGCGCCGCTTCTAAGGTATGGTCTGGTAATATCCGCTGATCTGGCCTTTTTTAGCCGGGAGCCATGCTGAATAAAGGTTCCCCCGAAGCACACATTTTAGGGCTTCCCATTTAGTAAGTGGGTTAGTGTCGTCTGAGCGGTGGTCCTGTACAAAGTCCCAAATTGCTTGCTTAATAACCGCTACGCAGGGCGTGTCTTTTAGCAGATTGTCATTCAATCGCCAAGAAAATGTCTTATGAGATTTAGGTGGGTGGGCCAGACTTAAATGTACTGGAGCATGATCAGACCAGAGAATATTTCCAAGAGACACTTGCAAATGGGTTTCTAGTAGGGACTGAGACATAAGAAAATAGTTGATGCGACTGTATGAGTTATGAGCAACTGAGTAACAGCTGTAGTCCCTCTTGAATGGGTGTTGAACCCACCAAACATCCACCAGTTGGGCAAAGTGTAAGGGTGGAGTGTGGGATAGAGGACTTACCGGAGGAGGTGTCCACAGCCGGAGAGAGGGTCACATTAAGATCTCCACCCAGAAAGAAACAGGGGCCACCAAAGGACAGTAATTTGTCTAGGACCATGGAGAGAAAAATCCCCTGGTCTTGGTTCGGTGCATACACAGTAGTTCTTGAAGTGGGTCTCCTGCAGGAGTAAAATTTGAGATTTAGCTTAATGGAAGTGGTATAACACTTGGCTCCCTTTCTCTGGAGTGTTAAGGCCTCTGCAATTAAAGGAGGCCAGAGTTATGTGATCAAGGGGAGTCATGGTGGAAGTGAGATGGGAGAGGTCTAGGTTCCTCGTCCTGTCTGACCGTGGTCTGCTCATGCACCAAGGCCTGCTCAAGAAGTGGGGAGGGGGACGGGGGGGTAGGGAGGGTAGGGAAAGGAGGATAAAGAAAAGCATAGAAGGAAGTAAAGAGGAGGAGATCAGGATAAGTGGGTGGAAACCATCTCCAGGGTGTGGAAACAGGATTCATCAAAGAGTCGGACGATGGTAGCCACCGTTGAAAATAAGGGTGAAAAATAGGGGTATAGCCATGGAGTGGCAACATACGAACATTCAAATGGTAAAATATGAAGGTTAATAAAGAAAATATACTAAACATCATAACAGTGCAGAAATAAGCACTATTGGTCCTAATTGGGGTTTAAATGTGGTAAGCGCATGGAGCACCTCCCTGTGCCGGGGTCCACGAGGTAAAAAATCACAATATCAAATTATCAACAGCAATCACCAATAACTTTAACCCAGTGTCTGCGACACAACTTTAGATGATAAACTTACCTTCCCTCCACACCATGAAGGGGTAATTAGAGAGACTCAGTGGTATCTAACCGAAGTGGAGTGCACCTGAGGGGCCACAGGGGAGGAGGGGTGAAGGCGCGGAGGCAACCAAACCCTGCCCCAGACAGACTTAATTTAAACATAGTGTGGAAAGAAAAAAGTCTTACAGTAAACATCCATCTGAAAAGGATAATGGTTATGTTAATACAAATAGAGGTACTATCTCTCCCGGACATCACCCCCCCCCCCCAGCCCAAGAACAGTTCACACTCGCTGGTGTAACAAACCCAACAAGGGACACTTCTAGGTGAGGTAGCCTAGCAAAAAAAAAACAACAAAGTCAGCGTGCACCTCAAGCAGGTGGTTTTAGGCCTCCATATCAGATAACAAGGTGGTTAGGGCCAGGGTCCCCAGCTAACAATGGGGATTTAACCATGGCTCCATAGGATGGAGACGAAAAAGGAAAGCAGAGCAGAAGATCCGCAGGCGTATCAGTCGTCTGGTGGCTTTTGGGATGCAGATCTAGGGTTCTTCTGTTTGCCGCCGACTTTTGCCATTGTGCGTTAAATGGGAGATCAGGGGTGGTAGCCGGGAGAGGCCAGTCCGGTATCGAGACATGTGGAAGTTCCAAGGTGCTTGGAAATCGGGAGGTCCCCAAGGGTCCGGACGAGGGCCGTCTTGCCCTCATGGTGTACACGTAGTTGAAATGAGAAACGCCATTGATACTTGATTTGTCTCTCCTGAAGGAGTGAAGTCAAAGGTTTCAAGAAGCGCCTCATGGTTAGCGTTTGGCGGGAGAGGTCTGGGAGTAGCATGATGGGGGTGTCATTTAGCCGGATGGAGTCCTGTGTGCTGGCAGCTCTCATAATGCTTTCTTTGACTTTGGAAAAGTTTACCCTGCACAGGGTGTCCCGAATAAAGGCTGAGTCAGGGTTTCATGGGCCTGAGGTTCTGTGCAATCTATCCAGTTCAATATGAGTGTCTTTGGGTTCTTGGAGTAGCTGATTAAATATGACGGTTACAGCCCCTACCAGGTCTTTGTGCTCAATTGTTTCAGGGATACTGTGGATTCTAATATTATTTCTCCTATTTCGGTTCTCAATGTCATCTTGATGATACATGAGCTGTTGTATCAGAACATTGTGTGAGTTCAGGGTCTCCTCATGGGATTGTAAAGTGGTGCAAATACCTTCAGTGGTATTTTCTACATCTTCTATGTGAATCCCCATGTCCCTTTTAAGTTCTGTTATCTCCTGCCTGTATGTCTTCATAGTGCTCAAAGTCAGCTTTGGTTTGGAGAGATCGCATGTATGAGTGGAGAGATCGCATCTGTGACTCCATATCCTAACCTTCCTCCGATTGTAGGGATGTCTGAGAGTGGCTGTGGGGGCTGTGTAGTGAGGGTGTTAAGTCAGCTAGGGAAGCCGAGCGGCCCCTAGAGCATACCTGGATGGTGTCTGATGGCTCTGAGGGGGCGGGGGACAGAGGTGCCGTCGCCATCTTGGATTTCCCCTGTGTGCTGGAGGCCGCGGAAGCCTGTGTCACAAACCAGCCTAAATTTGCTCTGTGTCCAGTTGCTGGTGGACTTGGGATGTTCCCTGGGCTTCCCTTTGCCCATCAGTGCAGTTTGAGAGTGGTGTGGAGCACCGTAATGGTAGCATAGCCTCGCGGAGATTGTCGGCTCCATGCACTTGGCCACGCCCCCCCAAAAGCATTTGACAGACTGAGTTGGCCCTTTATGTTTGCTACCCTCTCCAGGTACGGTTTCACAGGCACACTGTATTCCCAGCCTTCTCCCCGGGTACAGATGTCACCCTCTCTGTCGTCATCATTTCCTGTGAGCATTGGCATGAGACAGGGTTGTCCCCTGTCCCCCTTGCTTTTTAGATTGTGTTTGGAACCCCTGGCTGCAGCCATTCCTTCCTGCCCTGATACTCACGGGGTCTCTTTGCAACAGAGGGAATATAAGCTGTCCCTTTTTGCTGACAAGATCCTTCTGACATTGACTAGCCCACATATATCCCTACCTAATCTCCATGACTTTCTGACATCTTTTGGCCTACTTTCAGGTTACAAGGTCAAATCTACCAAAACAGAAGCCTTACCAATACATATCCCCTCTGACACTCTCACCACCATGCAACAAAATATCCCAATTCATTGGTGTTCCCTGTCCCTCAAATATTTGTGGGTTCATGTAACCTCCTCATACTCTGCCCTTTACCAAACAAATTATCCACCTCTTTTTAAGGCTATTAACCGTCTCTTACACCAGTGGGATAATGACCCTCTCTCGCTTTTAGGACAAATTAATGTTCCTAAAATGTCCATCCTGAGGAAACTTTTTACCTGTTTGAAACATTGCCTGTAGCTATCCCGATGAAACAGCTGAAAGCTGTATAAATATACTTTCTTAACTTCATCTGGCACAATACATCTCACCGTATAGCCAGTTCAGTGGTATTTGAAGGTAGAATTCTTGTTATGTTCTACTCCTTGAGTTTGGATGCTGGCTCCACCCTGTGACCAACTGTAGGCAGTCACCTGATCTAGTGACCCTCTTAAACCTTCAATTCCCCTTCCTGTCTTCACTCTAGTATAGGTTCCCCTTACTGCTTGTTGGTGTATGATATTGTTTTGATGGTTTCTGACTTCTGCTTGTTGCTGACTCTGCTTCTTGGACTACCCCTTTGGAGTCCGCTGATCACTTTTGCCGACTCTGCCTGTTCCCGACCTTGCCTCTTGGACTACCCCTTTGGAGTTTGCTGATCACTGTTGCCAACTCTGCCTGTTCCCGACCTTACCTCTTGGACTACTCCTTTGGATTACTCTGCTCGGTGTTCGCTGACTTCACTCTCTACCAACTGTGAGTTGTTTGTTTGGTGTTCCTTAATTTAGTCTGTTTGCACTTCCCTTTGTGGCCTGTATTTCTGGCTGCAGGATCTCAACTGCCCTTCCACCTGATACTGGGATAACAAGACTACCGGTCTGGAAACTGAAGGGATGGTTAGAGTCCCCTGGAAGACCCGACACAGATTAGTGATTAGTATCCAATTGGACCCTGTTCATTTTCTTTTGGGTCTGCCTGTTCCTGGTATATCCAAACAAGAAGGAGACTGGTTGCAGTTGTCTTATTAGCTGCTAAACGGGTCATACTTTTAGGCTGGCTGCCCTCTTCTCCTCCTACATCTTCTCATCTGGTACAGGCTATAGCCCACATAAGCAGAATAGAAAATATCACAGCAGTGGTACATGATTCCACACCTCAATTCTCAAAAATTTGGGATATGTGGGACAACTCTGAATTTAAAGAGGAAATAAACCCTGATGAGTTTACTTCCTCTTTCATTCCCTGCAAAGGCAAAGCATAATGGACTACTATGCATCGCATAGTAGCCCATTATGTGTCACTTACCTGACACAGGAGCCAGCGAAGTCACTGCTGTCCCCTGCAGTCCGCCGCATCCATCTTGTTGGTGGGGTCTCGCAGCTCCGCCGCTGTCATTCGGCGAAGCCACGATGATGTCACTCCCGTGCATGCGCAGGGAGTCGACACGCGCAGCAGCTCCATTCTTGGAAATGCCGCGCTCAGTGCGCCTGCGCGCCGCTGTCTACGGCGCATGCGCCATAGACAGCGGTGCCCGTTTTCGGGCAAATATCTCCTAAACCATATAGGTTTAGGAGATATTGCTTGGACCTACAGGTAAGCCTTAATCTAGGCTTACCTGTAGGTCAAAGTGGTTTGTAAGGGTTTACAACCACTTTAATCCTGAATTTACACATTATGCTTCATTCTGACATCACTTTATATTTGATATTCGAACACCATACCCCTTGCTATTTCATGGTATTTTTTTGGAACCCCCCCCCCCCCCCTTCTGTTACTATATCGAGTAGATGTCAAGAAACAGATCCATTGAGCTGTACTAGGTTCTTTGTATTGATAAATCTGTTATTTCTCCGCTTGCTCTTTTGGAGGTCATTTACATATTATCTACAGTTGTGTTCTACTCTTATGTGCGAAGGTCATGATTTAATGTAATGAAGCATACTGTGATATGCATGATTCTTTCATTCATACTTCAATGCCCATTCATAGTTCTCTGTAATGTTTTTGAAAAATCAATAATAAAAATACAATTATAGTAAAAAAAAACCTCTGCAAGAAAAAAAGGCATAATGAGCTAGTATGCATCGCAAACTAGCTCATTATGAAATACTTACCTTAGAACGATGCCTTGCAGTGCCGGCTGCACTCTGCTCCCACAGCCGACATGTTTAGAGTTACTTCCCGGTTTGCGGGCTCCGGCGCTGTGATTGGCCGGAGCTGCGATGACATCACTCCCGCTCACCAGCGGCTGGTTCTTCAGTGTGCATCCACCAATGACATCGGCAGCAGGATATATAGTGAATATCTCCTAAAGTGTGCAAGCTTAGGAGATATTTACAGAACCTACAGGTAAGCCTTATTATAGGCTTATCTGTAGGTACAAGTGGTGTAACAAAGTTTACAACCACTTTAAGGTAGGCTACGTTTATATTTTTACAGTGACATTTGTGTTATTATATTTTGTTATCATTTCTTCATGTTTCCTTACTTTTTATTGGAAAGTTTAAAAAGTAGCACTGGACCCATAATGTTATCTCATTGATAATTTTATCTGAACCCCTTCTCAACCAGCCTCTACAGTTATTATACTGAGGCAGGTTGGCACTGCTAAACGAGCCTTAGTAGCTGTATGTCGGCTCTTTAAGGCGCTCTAGCAAGCGCCCGCCTGCCGCGTGTCCCCAGAGCCAATGCACATGCCCAGTGCGCACAATGACCATCAGAGCCACCTGCAATTGCTCATGACAGAGCAAGAATCGGGATCTGTGTGTGTAAACACACAAATCCTGCTGTCATGGATCAGCCCCCTAGGGCTAATTTCAGTGATTGGTAACAGGCTGCCTTATTTAAACACCTCAGCAGCACTGTGTCTTTGCTGTCTGGTCTGCAGCTCATACCTGTTCCTGTGACTTCCTGTTTCTGTGATGTGATCTGTTTCCTATGTTTGACCCGGCTTGTGTGACTATGATTGATCTCTGTTATCCTGACCTTGGCCTGCCTTGTAACCACGCTCTGCTCTACACTGCTTGATATCCAGTTTCCGAACTTTGCCTGTATCCTGACCATTCTCTGCCTGTCATCTATATCTACATTTGATCATCTGTTACCAAGCCCGGCTTGTCTGACTCCGTATTCAGTGTCTCCCCAGCTTATCAGCCTGCTTCCTGTTTCCTGCTGCACCAGCTGAACTGACAAGACCAAAGACGAACCAGGCACCCATACACCGCCAGGCTCTTGCAGCCACTGTTGCAACATTGGTGGCCCTTGAGCCGGGGTTGTACGAGACAGCCTTCCCACTGCACGTCAGGCTCATCCAGCAGGTACGCAACACCTGCTTCTGTCGGGAGAGGAGAGAGATCATGTGTTCCTACTAAGTTGGAACAATGATCTCTCTCCTCCTCTATTCAGCTACATTCCCCTCACAGTTAGAAAAACACAAAGGGAACACAGTTAACCCCTTGATTGCCCCCTAGTGTTAACCCCTTCCCTGCCAGTGACATTTATACAGTAATCACTGCGTAAATGTCACTGGTCCCAAAAAGTGTCAAAAGTGTTGGTCACAATGTTACAGTCCCGATAAAAATCGCAGTTCGCTGCCATTACTAGTAAAAAAAAAATAATAATAATAAAAATGCCATAAATCTATCCCCTATTTTTTAGACGCTTTTGCACAAACCAATCAATATATGCTTATTGCGATTTTTTTATTTTTATTTTTTTGGTAATTTTTATAGCAAAACGTACAAAATAATGTGTTTTTTTATAGCGCAAAAAATAAAAACCGCAGAGGTGATCAAATACTACCAAAAGAAAGCTCTATTTGTGGGGAAAAAGAACATCAATTTTCTTTGGGTACAACATCGCATGACCAAGCAAATGTCAGTAAAAGCTAAGCAGTGCGTATCGCAAAAAATTGCCTGGTCAGGAAGGGGGCAAATTCTTCCAGGGCTGAAGTGGTTAACATATTGGTGTTGGCGTAAATGATCTAGTTCCCAGGCAGGCGGTTTCTACACCCTAGTAAATCTCCATGCTCACCTTGGCTTGCTGTGTAATCAAAATGAAAATTGAAGCACTACACCACTGCTAATAGGCCCAGATAAAACTTTTTTGGACTACTATTTGGATTGTAGCTCTGACTTTTATTGTAAAAAGTTGTATCTGGACTTCTTAGCGATGGTGTGGTGATTAATTTTCATTTTTTTTTACATTCCTCTTTAGTTAGGCCTTGCTAGTTATTATTTTTTTGTTTTAAAGGGTGCCACACCCAGGTGATTTTTTTTTATCTCTTCCACATTGTGTGTTTGTTAGTTTTTTGGGATGTTGGCATGAAGAGCAAATTTGCATGGGGAGGGGCCCAAGAAAATGTTTTCCCAGGGTCCAATCAATATTAAAGACTGCCCTGGAGCAGGCAATTGCTCAGCAGGAGGGATTCCCCTGCCAGCACTGTCTGTGTTAATGGAGGAATCATGCAAATCTCTTTCTTGCAACCAATTCTTGCACTACCAACTGTACTTAATTTAATGTTTTCACAAACAATTTCCTTTTCAAATTCATTCCTATTTGTTCAGATCACATCTAAGGTTCAAATCTCGGCCGGTACAGCAGGAACTGGCCAAGGTTCAAATTGTGTACAGGCAGGCTGAATGTACCAAGTTGATCGATCGATCAACTTGGGTGCAACCAACATACTGGGTTTTAGTGGCTAGCATTAATCACTGTCTTCACCCGGTGAGGGCGGCTTCTCCCGCCCTTCCCTGTCCCCCTTCAGGGAGAAGATAATGACCCGGCAGGAGGGATTCCTGTGTTGATGGGGGAATTGAGAGAATTTATTTCCTGCAACCTGTGGTTGTAGGAAAGAAATTAGCTCTGTGTATGACTGGCCTAAGGCTGCTCCTGGGTTCCACAATGATGGTAGTTTTTAATAGTGGAGATGTAAGCCCCAAGGCCAAACCCCTGTTTTCTTGGGACACCTGCGCTTTTATTTTATCTGTGAGCATTGGACCCTTACCTGTCTATAGCTTATACTTTTGTCTGTATAGCTCTACGGTCATAATCAGACATGTGAACCTCCCTGGCATGATAAAGAGACAGTCGCCACTGAGATGTTTTATTCTGTTATAAAATGGTGTGTTCTATAGCACAGTGGCATGGACCATTCAGAAGAATAACAGGGAAGAGCAGGTGGAGAGGAAAGTGTTGTACGCCCACCTATGTATACAAAACATGTTGTCATATTGGAATAAGTTAACAAAGGTATGCTGTGAAAGCTGGCTTTTTTTCTAATTCTGTTGCAGCAACCATTATAATGGCAAAAGGTTGTTTTGAGAAAAACAAAAGAGATAAAATATGACCAGCTCCAGACTGTATACCTGTATACTGTGCACTTTGCAATGTGCAGATGCAATCTGCAAGAGCAGTTGCTCCAGAGATTAGTAAATGAGTGAGAGCTCTGCTGACTTTCCACAACCAATCATGTGCACTTTTTTTTTTTCCTTGCATGTGATTGGGTACTCTTTGTAAAGTGTATCTTTATCTAATTTATTAAACTCTGGAGCAACTGCATTTGCAGAGTGCAAATGCACTTTGCAAAGTGTGCAGTCTACTTGCCTTTAGTAAATCAACACTGTAATGCCACCTACAGTATATGGTATGTAATATTTTATGCCTGTGTACTATATGATTGATTGATTCAGATTACCTGGTATAAAATATGTGTAACTTAAAACACAATTAAAAAGTCTATCTATTATTTACCTAGTCAGTGAAAATACAAAGGACTATTCTTTAGATGTGAGATGGTTAATTGTTGTATCTTGTAACTCCCTATCTGGGCTAGAAATTTTGCCTGCTGTCCGTAATTTAATTAACATAAAATAATAAAATACAAGTTTCTCTGGCAACCAGATGTGCCAAGATTAGAAAGGGCAGCATATATTCACATAGAATTAATTATTCAAATTTAATACTCACACTAAAAAGCAAAAAAAAAAAAAAACAGAACATTACTACTACTAAAAAACTGACCAATATAATATTGTCTTGGCAAGACAGTAACTATGTTAAAATAATAGAAAAAATACAAAAGCTTAATCCCAAAGTTAAACCGGGATTTCATTGTAAAAAAAAATATTACAAGCCAGCAGCTACAAATACTGCAGCTGCTGACTTTTAATAAATGGACACTCACCTGTCCCAGGATCCAGCGATGTCAGCAGCCGAGGCCGATCGATTGCTTGGCTCTTGGTTGCTGCCGCGGCCATTCTAGGTGAGGGAATCAGGAAGTGAAGCGTTGTGGCTTCACTTCCCGGTTCCCTACTGCTCAATGCGTGAGTCGCGCATCACAATAGGAATGGTCCGCGCTGTCTCTGGGACCCGTGTGTGTCCCAGCAGACAGTGTACCGGGACAGGAAGAGGCATAGACTCCCGTGGGAGTCTATGCCCAGACGTGGGTGCAGATACCTGTCTTAGACAGGTATCTGCACCCCCCTCCCCCTAAAAGGTGCCAACTGTAAAACCGGAGGGGGGGAGGGTTCCGATGAGCATAAGTTCCACTTTAGGGTGGAACCCCGCTTTAAGGAGACTCACCCTTGTATTTGAAGGAGGGATGATAATCATTATTACTAAGATTAAATTAGTAAAATGTGTCTTACATTAAATTTCGGTCAGTGCTGCGGCTAAACGAACGTTTAGGAGCAGTTGGGCATTTTTTTCAACTGCTCCTGAAATCTCCTCTATGTTATCTTATCATTACATACACACAGGGTCATTTATAGTCATTTCTAGGCAATTAAGTTTAGAGGCCCTTTTTGGAAAGAAAAAAATAAGTTTAAACGCTGAATTTAGAGGCATTTCAAGCGCCAAATGCTTATAAACGTGGCTAAACGCGGTAACTCGTGTTTAGCCACGTTCCATTTACAGGCAGTTTTCTTTTTTGGCTATTTTGAAAAAATAAATAACAATTTTTTTCAAACACTTCTAAATGCAAATACAGCAAAATGCGGCATGTAAACGCGGCAAAACTGACTTTTTTAAACGTGGGTTACTATCTGTCAAATTAAATCATTCAGGAGAGGTAAAAACGTCTACATTAGACGTGTACATCTACAACGTGTACATTAAGTCTAAAGCCTCGTACACACACAATCACATTTTCCACCGACAAAACCGTAGACTTTTGTCCGGCACATAATTGCCAACAATCCCGAACGTAGTAACGTACTAGACGTACGAGCTGTTAAAAAGGAAGTTCAATTGTCATGCGCGACCCTTTGGGCTCCTTCTACTAATTTTGTGTTAGTAGAAGTTTGGTGAGTGTCGATTCGCGCTTTTCAGTTCGTGCTTGTCAGTTCATTTCTGATTTTCAGTTCGTGCTTGTCAGTTAGTTTCTGATTTTCTGGTTGTGCTTGTCAGTTAGTTTCTGAATGGCCGTTCGTCAACTAGCCATGTTGCTTTCTCGTCTGAGCGATCATGCTATTATTGGGCTTGGAGTTGTTGCTGACCCAAGTCCAGTCCAGGAACAGGGGGAAGAGGAGTTCTTGGACCAATAGCTTGTTGCTTAATTGTGACCAATTCTCTCATATGCCTTTTCTGCAGGAGCTCCAGGAGAATAATCCTGATAATTTTAGGAATTATCTCCAGATGACAGACCACTGCTTTCACCGTCTCTTAGCATTGCTGACCTACTATATTAAGAACCAGGACACGTGCATGCGGCTTGCTATTACTCCCGAGCAAAGGCTCATAGCCACCTTGCGGTCCTTGGCAATGGGGAGAAGTCTCCAGGACCTGAAGTTTACAACTGAGATCTCCCCCAGGCTCTGGGACTCATTATTCCAGAGACCTGTTCTGCCATTATTCAAGTCCTGCAGAAGGACTATATTTGGGTAAGTTTTATCCTTTAACAAGACATTCTCTGTATTTAATGTTTGCTAATGTATTGTATTAATTTCTTCCTTCCATAATTACCATTATTTTAATATGCTGGGAATGTCCTCTTTGTCCTCATGCATGCTGTAAGCTTTTAATGCTGCTTTTGTGTCCTTCATGCATATTTTTCTTCACTAACCTCCCCCAGCATGCCATCACGGACCCATATACACCTAGCCTAGTAACTTACAATGTATTTTGTCAGCTACATTGTTGTGCTTACCCTAAATACTCCCTAAAAAGTGTACAAATGTTATTTTTGTTCTCAAACTCAGGCATAGTGCAAGAGGCCATTTTTTTGGGGCACAAACTCATTTAGAACCCTCCAAAATGCTAAGTCAACCGATATCAACCAATACTTTATTTACTAAGTTTGCAAAACTTATACACACTATACCTCTTTTGTGGGCAGATTTCTGGATGAATTCACCAAAGCATGTAGTGCAAGGGCCTGCCTGTTTACTTTCAAATTGTAACGTAGTACGTTTTTGTCTTATATTATCTTGATAGATAATTTATGAATGCCAAAATGTGCTTCAATTTGAACAGTGTGTATACATATTTTTAGATTATGACACTTCTTACCTGTCCACTTGGTTGTCAATAGTGTAAGTAAGGAGGGGCTGACCAAAGTATCACACATTATTTATGCATTTAGCTCTCATGCAAGTGTAGATGGTTACCTGTCCAAAACATCTACCCATTACCTCCCCCCCACCATAACATTTTTCTAATGGGCCACCAGAGGGGGTGATGAATCTGATAAGTTGACCTTACACTTTTGTCTTTAACCACTTAACAACCTCCCTATAGCCGAATGACGGCTACAGGGCGATTTCTTAACTCTGGCAGACCATCATATGACGTCCTCCCAGAATTCCGCTCTCGCGTGCCCCCTGGGGCCCGCACTCGAGAGCATCCGTGACCGCCGGGTCACTCATCGCGGCCGTTTACCACGTGATAGCTCCGTCAAATGACAGAGTGATCACTTGTAAACAAACCGGCGTCATGTTATGACGCCGGTTACTCTCTCCCCTCTCTGTACCGATCGGTACAGCGGAGGGAGAAGAGATCGGTGTCGGCAGCGATGTGAGCTGCATCTGCAGTGCCCACATCGCTGCTCACCGAAATTAACCCCTCAATACCCTGGAAATACTCTGCAATACCAGCCAATACTCTGCACTACCCGCCAATACTCTGCAATACCCATCAATACTCTGCAATACCCGCCAATACTCTGCAATACCAGCCAATACTCTGCAGTATGCCAATACTTTGCAATACCCGCCAATACTCTGCAATACCAGCCAATACCAGCCAATACACTGCTCTGCACTACCCGCCAATACTCTGCAGTACCCGCCAATACTCTGCAGTACCCATCAAATACTCTGCAGTACCCGTCAATACTCTGCAATACCAGCCAATACTCTGCAATACCCGCCAATAATCTGCAATACCCGTCAATACTCTGCAATACCCTCCAATACTCTGCAATACCCGCCAATACTCTGAAATACCCGCCAATACTTTGCACTACCCACCAATACTCTGCACTACCCGCCAATACTCTGCAATATCCATCAATACTCTGCAATACCCGCCAATACTCTGCAATACCAGCCAATACTCTGCAGTATGCCAATACTCTGCAATACCAGCCAATACCAGCCAATACTCTGCAATACCAGCCAATACACTGCTCTGCACTACCCGCCAATACTCTGCAGTACCCGCCAATACTCTGCAGTACCCATCAAATACTCTGCAGTACCCGTCAATACTCTGCAATACCAGCCAATACTCTGCAATACCCGCCAATACTCTGCAATACCCGTCAATACTCTGCAATACCCGCCAATACTCTGCAATACCCGCCAATACTCTGCAATACCCGCCAATACTTTGCACTACCCACCAATACTCTGCAATACCCGCCAATACTCTGCAATACCAGCCAACACTCTGCAATATTCTGCAATACCCGCCAATACTCTGCAATACCCTGCCAATACTCTGTCATAAATTACCATACCCAGAGATACCCAGCCATACTTGGAGATACTCTGCAATACTCAGCCATACTCAGTAATACCCTGCAATACCCAGCCATAGACGCCCCCCCTCCCCCGCCCTCTGGTGCTTCTACCGACTCGTCAATACGGTCAAAGCCAGAATCTTTTTTTTATTTTTTATTTCAGGCTTCCCAGCCTAGAGGTGAGATGTGGGGTCTTATTGACCCCATATCTCACTGTAAAGAGGACCTGTCATGCCATATTCCTATTACAAGGGATGTTTACATTCCTTGTAATAGGAATAAAAGTGATCAAAAAAATAATTTTTGGGGAAAAAATGTCAAACTAAAATAAATAAAGTAAAATGAACAATAAAATACAAATAAAATTAAAGAGCCCCTGCCCACATGTGCTCGCATGCAGAAGCGAACGCATACGTAAGTCCCGCCCACATATGAAAACGGTGTTCAAACCACACATGTGAGGTATCGCTGCGAACGTTAGAGCAAGAGCAAAAATTCTAGCCCTAGACCTCCTCTGAAACATAAAATAATGTAACCAGTAAAAAAAAATTTAAGCGTCGCCTATGGGGATTTTTAAGTAGCGACGTTTGGCGCCATTCCGCGGGCGTGTGCAATTTTGAAGAGTGACATGTTAGGTATCTATTTACTCAGCATAAATTCATCTTTCACATTATGCAAAAATTGGGCTAACTTTACCGTTTTTTTTTCTTAAAGCGGAGGTCCACCCTAAAGTGGACCTTCCGCTCATCGGAACCCTCCCCCCCTCCGGTGCCACAATTGGCACCTTTCAGGGGGGAGGGGGGTGCAGTTACCTGGATAATCCAGGTAACTGCACCCACTTCCGGGACAGCTCTCTGCGGAAAGAGGCGTAACTTACGCCCCTTTCCGCAAGTGCCCGCCCCTTCCCGCAAGTGCCCCGCTGCCTGCTGGGAAACACACAGCTCCCAGAGGCAGCGGGGAGCGTCCTTATTGCGCAGCGCAATTCGCGCATGCGCAGTAGGGAACCGGGAAATGAAGCCGAAAGGCTCCATTTCCTGATTCCCATACCCAAGATGGCGGCGGCAGGACCCGACAGACGACCTAGCGATCGGCTTCGGGTGCCGACATCGTGGGCGCGCTGGACAGGTAAGTGTCACTATTTTAAAAGTCAGCAGCTGCAGTATTTGTAGCTGCTGGCTTTTAAAAAAAAAAAAAAAACGCGGAGTCCCGGTGGACTCCCGCTTTAAGCACAAAACAGTTTTTTTCCCCAAAAAAATGTGTTTCGAAAAATTGCTGCGCAAATACCGTGCGAGATAAAAAGTTGCAACGACCACCATTGTATTCTCTAGGGTCTTTGCTAAAAAAAGTATATAATGTTTTGGAGTTCTATGTAATTTTCTAGCACATAAATGATGATTTTTACATGTAGGAGAGAAATGTCAGAATTGTCCTGGGTGCTCCAGAATGTCTGATGGCGCTCCCGGAATGTTGGGCCTCTGTATGTGGCCACGCTGTGTAAAAGTCTCACACATGTAGTATCGCCATACTCGGGAGTAATAGCAGAATGTGTTTTGGGGTGTAATTTGTGGTATGCATATGCTGTGTGTGAGAAATAAACTGATAATATGACAATTTTGTGAAAAAAAAGGAAAAAAAATCTTGATTTTGCAAAGAATTGTGGGAAAAAATTACAACTTAAAAAACTCATCATGCCTCTTACTAAATACCTTGGAATGTCTTCTTTCCAAAAAGTGGTCATTTGGGGGGTATTTGTACTTTTATGGCATGTTAGGGTCTCAAGAATTGAAATAGGCCGTCAGTACTTCAGGTGTGATCAATTTTCAGATATTGGCACCATAGCTTGTGGACTCTATAACTTTCACAAAGACCAAATAATATCCACCAATTTGTACTTATTTTCACCAAAGATATGTAGTGGTATAAATTTTGGCCAAAATTTACGAAGAAAAATGACTAATCTGCTAAATTTTATAACAGAAACAAAGAAAAATTCATTTTTTTACAGAATTTTCAGTCTTTTTTCTTTTATAGCACAAAAAAAAAAACCCAGCGGTGATTAAATACCACCAAAAGAAAGCTCTATTTGTGTGAAAAAAAGGACAAAAATTTCATATGGGTACAGTATTGCATGACTGAGTAATTGTCATTCAAAATGTGAGAGCACCGAAAGCTGAAAATTGGTCTGGTTATTAACCCCCCTGACGGTCTTCCCGAGTCTGACTCGGGGTGGATTTTTCATACCAAGAGCGGTATCCCCGAGTCAGACTCGGGACAGCGTCGCTGGATCCAGGAGGAGGTTTACTTACCTTCTCCTTCGGATCCAGCGTTGTCTCCCCGCTGTACGAGCGAGCCGTGTCTCGCTCGATGCATCACACCGCCGATCTCCGTGCCCTGCGAGCATTGCGACGCACGGGCACGGAGATCGGCGCCAAATTCAAAAAGTGAAACAAACAGTATACATACAGTATAATGTAATCTTACAGATTACATTGCTGTATGTAAATATTTCACATCCCCGTTGTCCCTAGTGGTCTGCCCAGTGTCCTGCATGCAGTTTTATATAATAAAAACTGTTCTTTATGCCTGGAAACTGGAGATTGTCCATAGCAACCAAAACTGTCACTGTACATCAAAAATGATTTTAGAGCAGCTAGAAAACAGCGATAATAAATTAGAATCACTCGCAGAATTGAGCGATAGCGATTTGTGGGGAGATCCGTCATCAAATACTGAAAAGTAATGACAGTGACAATTCTGCAACTGAGCAAATTTCAGTGTTTTTGATTTGATTACATTATTGAATAATTTTTATTATTGTTATATTATTATTTGGTACAATTATTTATAATTATTTATTATATTATAATTTATGATTTAATTTTTCAAACTTTATCATACCCGGGATGTCTGCTAGACTCTGGTTTGGACAGATTTAAGAGAGTTATTCCTAAGAATTGCAGGACTACAATATAAAAGGCCAAATTTTCATGCAAAATAATGGTACCGCTTTTAGCACCTAAAATCCGAAATAATCGTACCGCCAGGGAGGTTAAGGGTGTTTAAATGCCCAGTGGTCAAGTGGTTAAATACTAATTTAAATTTTATACTTATGTTGGCCAAGAATGTTTTTTCAAATCTGCTTGCAATGTTATGTGCAGAAGTAGTAATTTCTTCTTTCTTTTTTGACTCCACAGTTTCCTTCTACCCCCCAGCAATGGCAGGATGTTGCAGGCCAGTTTCAGCATCAGTGGGATTTTCCCAATTATGGTGGTGCTATTGATGGGAAACATGTGGGGATTAACAGGGTGGGGTTAATCGCATCTTCCCGTCCATCTCCCCTGGGGGGTGTTGGAGTGTGGAGATTGCTGTCTCCCCATCCGTCTCTCCCGTGCGGGGGACATAGGTTTGCTACCCACATTTTGAGCAAAAGCCGCCACTGTATTGGAGCTTCAGTGCCAGATAACATGGGAGGAATACAATTCTTCATTGACAATAAGCATGATTAATTAACTTTTTAAAGTGGCTTTTTCTACCTTCCTAAATGAAGGGAATGTAAAATTTAAGCATGATTAGATGAAAACCATGCATCTCTTAGTTTTATTGTCTTTAAGTTAATCATTAATTAAACATTAAACACACACTGGTGTTAATCAAGCTTAAATGATTTATGTTAAATTAAGAAACTTATGAGAAAATGTACAAGAAAATTTCAGAAATTTGGTGCATAGAATAAAAGATGATCAGTAAATCACTCAGACTGACAGGTCATTAACGTTTTAAAGGATCTAAGTAATCAACTTTGCTCATTTCATTGGGTGCTGCAGGTTAAAACAGACAATGAATACAGACAGCGAACTAATGTGAAAGTGTAATATATGGATAATAATATTTTCAAATATGGAAAAGTACACTTCAATCAAACATTTTAGAGCCATTTAAGGAAGCCTATATTTTCTGACTGATTTAGTTCACCTGTGCCCCTGTGTTTCTCTCTTTAGACCTCATAAGTACCTAAAATGCATTTTAAATGTGGAATACTTTTTTTAACTAGCTTCCAGTTTCACTCTTTGGGTCTTACGCTGTGTACACACAATCAGATTTTCTAACGGGAAATGTGTGATGACAGAATAGAAAATATACCAAATCAAATCATTATTCAACCAAAAAATAAAATAAAAGCCTCAAGCATGTGTCCTGCTTCTTAATATAGGGGGTCAACAATGCCAAGAGTTGGTGAAAGCAGGTGTCCGTCATCCGAAATGCCGAAAATCATCTGGATTATTTTTCTGGAGCTCCCGCAGCAAAGGCATATGACAAAATTGGTCCCGATTAATAAAGCAACCAATCCTCCTCCTTCTGTTCCTGGACTGGACTTGGGTCAAAGCAATAACTCCAAGGTCAATAAATAATACATTATCTCCTCTGATTCCGCAACATGGCTGGTTGACGAATGGCCGTTCAGAAACAAACTGAAAAGCGCAAAATGAAAATGCGAAATGAAAAGTGCGAATCAACACTCACCAAACTTCTACTAACACAAAATTAGCAGAAGGAGCCCAAAGGGTGACACTAAAGAGCTGAAAAAACACGTAGTACATCACTACATTCGTGTTTGTTGGCCGACAATTCCTTGTCATTCGTATGCAAGACAAGTTCCTGGCCAATACCCTTCACACAAAAGTCTGAGGTTTTGTCTGCAGAAAATCCGATTGTGTGTACGAGGCTTTAGGTTGCTATATATAAAGTACAGATTGTATGCATTTTTTTTGTCTTTTTTTGTTCAAGGAATGTATAATTTTACATTCCTTTTTAATTTGGTAAATCCAAAACATATTATTTTTTATATTTACTATTTGTGTCCAGAAAGTGGCAAGCTCTAAGCACATCACTAGCTTTCTGTTGGCTAAGTGAAGCCTCTGTTATGGAATGGACCCAAATCCTTAGATGTGGTGGCTGCATTTGTTTTTTGTTTTGTTTTTTTAGTTTTTTTTTTTTTTACCCTTTATTTCACCTGGTGATCCATTCAGTAATACTTCAGTTTTTAGGGTGTCTGCATTATAAATGAAGTATTAAAACAGACAGGTGTAGTAATAGACTAACAGATTTAGATGGACTTGACTAACAAAATGAAGCTGAATTCCACCTATAACACATTAGAAACAGTTGTTTCCTGCTTTAAAGTCCATAAGTTTATTTAGTATCTTATTTAAAAAGCTAATTGGGTTGCTATTGGGAGCATAAATGTTTACTAAAGTACATTCCAATTCCTCTAATGTACCCTTTAGAAACAGATATCTTCCCTCTGCATCGCACATTTTTTCATTTAACTGAAATCTTATTCTTTTAGAAAACCCTATCGCTACCCCTCTACTTCTGGCTGATATAGTATATATGTAATTATGATGGGAGATATGAACTTCGGCCTCAACCCGGAAGTTGATAGTTCTTCGGAGGTAAAGAAGAGGAGAAGCTCAGCACACAAAAATATAGTACAAAAGTTGTATAACAACCAATTAGTAGATATATGGAGAGTAAAGAATCCTCTGGTACGTTATTATTCTTTTTATTCAACAGTCCATGGGACGTACTCACGTATTGACTACATATTTATAGACCATGGGCTGCTGGAATATGTGATGGATACAGGGATAGAAGTTATGACCCTCTCGGACCATGCCCCGGTAAAGCTACGCCTGAACATCTCAAGGATAGGGAGGAATCCCTATACATGGCGGTTGAATGAAGAGTTGCTGCTTAGGGAAGAGGATAGGATAAAAATCGTGAGTGAGATCGAACAATATTTTACATATAACGATACAGAGGGAATTAAAAGCAACACGTTGTGGGATGCGCATAAGGCCTACATAAGGGGAATACTGATATCTATGGGATCCAAAAAGAAAAGAATGAGAGCCGAAAAAATCAATAAATTAATGAGAGAGATACATTGTTTAGAACAAGACCATAAAAAAAGTTCGCCCCGAAAAGATCAGGTATTTAAAAAGCTATTAACGGCAAGGATGGAGCTGAAGGACCTTCTAGACCAAGAAGCTATGATGGCGTTTAAAAGGTCGGCCAAGGAACAATATATATGGGGAGATAAATCAAGTAAGTTTCTAGCCAGAATGTTAAAAAAGAAAAAAGGAAAAAATTTTATTGGGAAATTAAGAATAAAAATGGAAAAGTGCTCCATACTACCAAGGAGATAGCAGAAACCTTCAGATTATACTTTGAGGGGATATTCACAGATAGTAACACAAGTGTAAAAAATGGAGAAAAAGAGCAGAAGATCAGGGAATTTTTGGGGAAAACTATACTGACCAAAATCACCCCCACTGAAAGGGATATACTCGAAAGGCCAGTTTCGGAAGAAGAAATAGTTAGAGCACTATTAAAATCAGCCTCAGGAAAATCTCCGGGACCAGACGGTTTCACAACATTTTACTATAAAACATTTAGAGAGGCCCTTGTCCCCCAATTGTGCCGGTATATGAATGGCCTAGGAGAAGAGTACAGAATGAGTAAGGAAGATTTAAGGGCAACAATTACACTAATACAGAAAGAAGGCAAAGATCCCACACAGTGTACCAGCTACAGGCCGATTTCGCTGTTAAACGCGGATACAAAGCTGTATGCTAAAGTATTAGCAGAGCGAATGAAGGATTTAATGACAACACTGGTCCACCCAGATCAGACGGGTTTTATAGGGGGTCGAGAGGGAAAGGACAATGGAATAAAGACACTTCTCCTGCTTCAAAAGATGCGACAGGGTGGAACCCCCAGTCTGCTTCTGTCGTTGGACGCACAGAAAGCCTTCGACAGAGTAGACTGGGGGTTTATGTTTAAGACACTAGAGAAGATGGGGTTAGGACCAAAGATGATACAGAGGGTGAAAGTATTGTATGATCATCCAAAGACACGTATAAAAGTTAATGGGTATGAGTCGGAGCCTTTTGAGATGGAGAGGGGTACAAGGCAGGGTTGCCCGCTTTCACCCCTCCTGTTTGTGCTCTCCTTGGAACCACTCCTGGCAGCAATAAGGGGAGATCCTGGAATAGAAGGGGTGAAAGTGGAAAAAGTTGAATACAAATACTCCGCGTTCGCGGACGATATTTTAGTGTACTTGAACAACCCAAAGACATCTATGCCAGAATTATTAAAGTCACTCGACCAGTATGGGGAGGTCTCAAATTTTAAAATAAATAGGTCCAAATCGGAGATAATGAATATTAACATTAACAAGCGAGAGGCACAAAAGACACAACAAAGTTGGAAATTCCTGTGGAAGAGTGAACTCAAATATTTAGGGATAAAGCTAGCAAAAACAGAGAGAAAAATGTACCGTTGTAATTACATCCCGTTATTAGACGAGATACAGGCAGAATGTAAAAGGTGTAGCTATAGGGCACTATCATGGCTGGGGAGAATAAATTCATTAAAGATGATAATATTTCCTAAGATCTTATACAGGTTTCAGATGCTCCCAATACCTTTGTCCAATGTTTACTTGTCAAAATTAAAAACCATTCTAATGAAATTTGTGTGGAAAAATAAAAAAGCCAGGGTGGCCTTCGCGACACTTCGACAACCAAAGAACAGGGGTGGAGTAGCAGTGCCAGATGCGCAGACTTATTATGAAGCAGTTGTAGTGTCTAGAGTGAGTGAATGGAGTATAAGGGATAACACAGAGAAAAGATGGGTGAGATTGGAACACGATTTATGTAGAACAAAATTGGAGAAGCAAATTTGGAATCCTCCATTTGAGAGAAACGTATTTTTGGAAGGGAATAATATTACACGAAACACGTTGCGGATATGGGACAAGATATATAGGCAATTTAACGGAAAATACAATTCACCACTTATAGCATTAAAGAATAATAATTTTTTTCTACCAGGGTGTCAGGAGATAGGAGGAAATTGGGTTAAAGAGGAGGTAAAATTAAAAGATGTAATGAAAGGGGAGGGATTAGCACCATATCACGAGTTGGCACAAAAAAAAGAGATGATGATAATTGATGAGTGGAGGTACGCACAGCTTTCGAGTTTTATTAAAAAACTCCCCGCACGGGTTAGAACAGCGGAAGATTTAACCCCTTTGGAACAGCTTTGTACATTAAAGACATCAAAGAAAATTGTTTTGAGATGGTACAGAATGCTGTTGAAGGGAGTAGAGCTGGGGGTACCTGCGTACATCAAAAAATGGGAGAGGGAACTAGGAACACAACCAGAGAACACAATATTAAGGAAAATATTTAAATTAGTGCATGGCTCAGCAGTAGACGCGAGAACGGCGGAAATGAGCTTTAAATGTTTGACGAGATGGTACTATACCCCAGAGAGGAAAAGCAAATTTCAGCAGGATGGCGCCAGGGAATGTTGGAGGGGATGTAGAGAGGTGGGCACGATGACACATCTGTGGTGGAGTTGTCCAAAAATAAAACCTTACTGGAACCAAATTATAGCCCTCATTAAAGAGATTACAAACATAGAGGTGAAAGCTGATCCCTGGGTAGTGTTATTCCATGGGACAAGAATTGGGCTTAGACAATACAAGGAATCGGTGATCCCCCATCTGCTGAATGGGAATGTGGGAATGGGTGGACTCGGTAGAAAAGACCTATAAAATGAAGTGTCTGAGAGGTAGCTGGGAAGTGCAGAGTATTACGCCAATTATAGAGAAATGGAAGTGCTGGGCAGATTTTAGGAAGAAATGGCTCATCTCAGAGGGGTTGAGGAGGCCCTAAAATAGGTACAGTTAAGATACAACAAGGTACAAACTAGTAGAAATTAAAGTACTTACAGAAAAAAATAGGATAAGGTGGTCCACAGATAGGTAGGGGGGGGGGGGTAGTGGGAAGAGGAGGGAGAAGATGGGAGTGTGTGACTGAGAGGGATGAGAAGGTTAATATGTAAAGTAGTAAGCCTGGTATCAACACTCTCAAAAAAAAAAAAAAAAAAAAAACTTGCCACTATGATGTGATTGCATGGAAGGGACGCTGAGCTGAAAGCTGAGGTGGTCCCATAGCTATTAAATTGACTTACACTGAGTGGTAAAAAAAAAAAAAAAAAAAAAAAAAGAAACAGTTGTTTCCTTTTGGGATAAAGGTGTTAGATAAATAAAAGATGACAATTGCAAGCACACATGTCAGTGGTAAATGCTTTGTCTCAACCTTCTAACTACTATTTTGCCAGGACAGCTTGGTCTGTTGAAATAAGTTGGCAAATACCAGACTTACTGGTCCTGAGTTACTGCAGAATCACCAGGTGAAAATAATGGAAAAAAGACAAAACAAATGCAGTCACCACATCTACGAACTGGTAAGCTACAATTGAAAGCAGAAATAAACCAATCTACAAACTGTTTCCCAAAACCATTACATTCAAGGTATGCCTAACTTTCACATTTGCTTGTGCCCTCAACTGAACTGTCAGGCCATCAAATGGCTGGTGTCCTAACTGATCACATGTTAGTGCATGCCCATCTTTCATCCCTCTTTTGGGACATGGGGAAGGATGGCTTGGGGGGTGGAGCGACAAAAGCAGGTGCCATATTTAAGTCTTTGTCATCTAGACAAGATTTTTGGAGGTGTTTGTGTGCAATGCCCTTGTGGGAACACAAAGACTTTTCATTATATCCAAGTAGAATACACTTTCTTGTCCATGGTTTGTTTGTTGTTTAGCTGGTGGGGCACTTGGGGTGCGAATATGGGTATCATATATGGGTATTTAATTCTTGAGCTTATACTTTTTTTAAGCTGGCCATACATTATAAAACTTTCTTTCACATTTTCTGTACAATTTCCTTTAGATTTGCCTTCAACTATGTATTGCAAGGGGCTGCCTGATTGGATACAAATTGAAAGTGTTGTTTAGGTATGACCTCATAATATATGTTTTTTTTTGTAAATCTAAAGGAAAATTGTATAATGTACTGTATGGTCATACTTTTTCTTTTTGCCTAATTCATTGCCGCTATCTGTCATTTGCAAAAGGGAAATTGGAGAACATCTCGGGGTTCATTCTTAAGTGGATGTGTTTCCTCATGGGCAACTTCTGTTCTTTGGGGTATGTTACATGCTCTTCAAAAATACACCATGGTGCTTGTACTATCTTGCTCTTTATGAGCTTGGGCATCATGTGTTTGTGCTGACAGTGAACATACATATAACTTGCACTTATTGAGTTACATATCTAATCTGGGTTTTAGCTTTACTAACAGTATGGTTATTTTAGTTTTTTGCTTTTTTTGGTGCCTGCTATTGTTGCCTTGTCCTCTTGACCCCTATGTGGCAAGGGTATATTCGGGTTCTGTGTGATCCCTACAAATGAACTATTCCAGTAGTTCTCATTAGTAAATTTATTTTAGATATACTTAAAATTGCATTGACACCCCTCTTTTGAATTTTGGTTTCTTAACTCATGTTTATCCAGATGTCTAGACATTCCATATTACGGTACATTAAACCACATTGTATTTATAGATTTTATACATGTATTATGTTATTTTCTCTTTTGTCTTCAGAACACCCTTCTCTGCAAAACGCATTGAGATTTTGGAACTCCTCCACATCTCAAGGCATCTACTATGTTGATAAATATCTGAGGGGCTGAGTCTATCGCCCTTTCGCAAACAGATAAATGTAACCTATGTCTGTGTTTATGCTGTGGATGAGTTTGTATTTATGGGGTTCTGTTCATTTTCGATTCATTACTAGGGATGTGCTGAACTCCCCCCTGTTTGTTTCACAACAGAACTCCTGAACAGGGGAAATGTTCTAACCCAAATGGTGAACCCCATTGAAGTCTATGGGAGATGAACAGGAAAAATCAAAAGTGCCCATTTGAAGGCTTGTAATCAAGTAATTGGCCATAAAAGGGGTATGGGGGTCTGAGTACTGCCCTGGAGGACATGTATCAAACATTTTTTTTTTTTTCTTTCAAGAGCAGTAATTTTAATTATGCTTAAAGTGCAACAATAAAAATGAAAAATGTATTTAAATGTAGTGCCTCGGGGTCCCCTTAATGTGCCTGTAAAGCATGAATAAAACATGATACAGCAAAAATGACATTTCTAAAGAAAAAAACAAGTCAAATCCCATTTAAAATGATTTGTGGTTATAATTTCTGGCACCCAGCTATTGAAAAAATAAAGAAAAAACAGCATGCGCCCCCCCCCCCCCCAAAATCCATACCAAACCCTTACCTGAGCATGCAACCCAGAAGGTCATACCAGGCCATACCTGAACCATACCAGGCCACATGCCCTCAACATGTGGGGGTGGGCGCAGACCCCAACAAGCACCCAATCACCCAAAGCACCCAACCCCCCATGTTGAGGGCATGTGGCCTGGTATGATTCAGGAGGGGGGTACTTGCTCATCTCTTCCCCTTTCCTGACCTGCCGGGCTGTGTGCTCGGATAAGGGTCTGGTATGGATTTTGGGGGCTTCCTGGCCCCTCTCCTTAGCAACCAGGTTACATTGCACCCTGATTGGGCGCAGAATGCACTGTGCATTGCAGGGCATTCATTGGGGCGAACACCCTTCAGATTCAGGTGTTCTGCAAATGGCCGAACAGGCAAATGATTGGACCAAATTCATGCTCAGGCCGAACTATTCCCGCATCCCTATCCATTACCATTTATACCTTTTCATGTTTTTAATATGACCAACCTGATGCTAGGTTAAAAGTCAAATAAACTTCAAAAATTCAGGGTATGTTGACATTTCTGAGAGATAATACACCTTAAAATATCTCTCTCTTTTTTTTTTTGCAGGCCATGGGGACAAATATGTATTTCCTCTATAGATGAGATGCAGTGATTGGCAACTCCAAGCGAACACTTGGCATTCAACTTTATTTGGATCTGATTGTGGGTATCAGCTGCCCTCTACTGCCTGTATTTTTTAAATTACCACAGAGTTAGTTAGTTACAAACAGGTACTTAACCACTTCAGGACCGCCGTATTGCCATTGTACGTCAGCACAATGGCACAGGCAGGCAGAATCACGTACATCTACGTGATTGCCTTCCAGCGGGTGGGGGGTCCCATCGGACCCCCTCCCGCTGGTTACGGCGGTCCGATTCGGTCCAGGAGCGCTCCGTGATGAGGGGATGGCCGTTCGTTTTCGGCCACCCCCTCTGGATCGCTCCTGGCCAATGAGAAGCTTCCTCCCCTGTGTATTGTTTACACAGGAAGGAGGAAGTGATGTCATTCTCCTCGGGGCGGTCTTTTTGACCGGACTACGAGGAGAAGAGTAAAAGTAAGTCTGCACGAACACTACACTGACATGTAGGTACACACAGGCACACAAACCCCCCTCGATCCCCCCCCCGATCGCCCCCCGATCCCCCCCCCCGCCCCCCCTCCCCCCCCAGTCACAGTGTCACTGATTGCATTGATCATTTCTTTACTGATCAATGCATTCAGTGTCAGTTGTGACAGTAAAAACTGTCAGGACAGTTAGTGTTAGGTCCAGGGTAGCCCCCTATCACCCCCCAATAAAGATTTAACCCCCTGATTGCCCCTAGAGTTAACCCTTTCACCCCCTTTTGCCAGTGTCACTAAGCGATCATTTTTCTGATCGCTGCATGTGTCGCTAGTGTCGCTAGGTAGCTAGTTATTTTTTTAGGTTCACCGCCAGGTTTTTATATCGCTAGGTACCCCGATATACTACCCAATAATGTTTTTAACCCCCTGATTGCCGCTAGTTAACCCTTTCACCCCCTTTTGCCAGTGTCACTAAGCGATCGTTTTTCTGATCGCTGCATTAGTGTCGCTACAGTCGCTAGGTAGCTAGTTATTTTTTTAGGTTCACCGCCAGGTTTTTATAGCGCTAGGTACCCCGATATACTACCCAATAATGTTTTTAACCCCCTGATTGCCGCTAGTTAACCCTTTCACCCCCTTTTGCCAGTGTCACTAAGCGATCATTTTTCTGATCGCTGCATGTGTCGCTAGGTAGCTAGTTATTTTTTTAGGTTCACCGCCAGGTTTTTATATCGCTAGGTACCCCGATATACTACCCAATAATGTTTTTAACCCCCTGATTGCCGCTAGTTAACCCTTTCACCCCCTTTTGCCAGTGTCACTAAGCGATCGTTTTTCTGATCGCTGCATTAGTGTCACTACAGTCGCTAGGTAGCTAGTTATTTTTTTAGGTTCACCGCCATGTTTTTATAGCGCTAGGTACCCCGATATACTACCCAATAATGGTTTTAACCCCCTGATTTCCGCTAGTTAACCCTTTCACCCCCTTTTGCCAGTGTCACTAAGCGATAATTTTTCTGAACGCTGCATCAGTGTCGCTAGTGTCGCTAGGTAGCTAGTTAACTAGGCTCCCAAAAAGTCCCCCACATGTGGTATCCCCGTACTCGGGAGAAGCAGCAGAATTTATTTTGGGGTGTAATTTGACTTCTGCCCATAGCATGTGTGAGCAATATATCATTTAGTGACAACTTTGTGCAAAAAAAAAAAAGTTTGTAATATTCCCGCAACTTTTGGCAAAATATAAAATATTCCATGGACTCAACATGCCTCTCAGTAAATAGCTTGGGGTGTCTACTTTCCAAAATGGGGTCATTTGGGGGGGTTTTGTGCTATTTTGGCATTTTATGGCCTTCGAAACTGTGATAGGTAGTGAGGAGTTAAATCAAAAATTTGCACCCTTAGAAATCCTGAAGGTGGTGATTGGTTTTCGGGGTGCCGTGCGCGACTAGACTCCCAAAAAGTCCCACACATGTGGTATCCCCGTACTCGGGAGAAGCAGCAGAATGTATTTTGGGGTGTCATTTCACATATAACCATGGCATGTGTGAGCAATATATCATTTAGTGACAACTTTTTGTAAAAAAATTTTTTTTTTTTTTTTTTGTCATTATTCAATCCCTTAGGACAAAAAAAATAAATATTCAATGGGCTCAACATACCCATCAGCAATTTCCTTGGGGTGTCTACTTTCCAAAATGGGGTCATTTGGGGGGGATTTGTACTGCCCTGCCATTTTAGCACCTCAAGAAATGAGATCGGCAGTCATAAATTAAAAGCTGTGTAAATTCCAGAAAATGTACTCTAGTTTGTAGACGCTATAACTTTTGCGCAAACCAAAAAATATACGCTTATTGACATTTTTTTTACTAAAGACATGTGGCTGAATAAATTTTGCCCTCAATGTATGACTAAAATTTAGTTTATTCGATTTTTCTTATAACAAAAAGAAGAAAATATCTTTTTTTTTCAAAATTTTCGCTCTTTTTTCATTTATATCGCAAAAAAAAAAAATCGCAGAGGCAATCAAATACCATCAAAAGAAAGCTCTATTTGTGGGAAGAAAAGGACGCAAATTTCGTTTGGGTGCAATATTGCATGACCGCGCAATTACCAGTTAAAGCAGCGCAGTGCGAAATTGCAAAAAGACCTCTGGTCCTTAAGGTGTTTATTGGTCCGGAACTGAAGTGGTTAATGTCCCTGGTAGCTGGGACAAAAAGCCTGATTTGAGGACTATGATGTTAAATAAAGCGGGGATTCCTGGAAGTAAACACAGAACACAGAAAAGTTTAACTGCAGCTGCCCATAGATTCTTTAATGTGTATTTGAATCCTTGTAACAGATGTATCTCTGTCCTATTGTCATTATCTCACATTCACAGCGCCAAATAGCTAAGTCTGTGCTACTGTATGTGGATAGTGGTCAACTTCCAGTATATGATTAGGTGAACCTGTTTATTGCAATAGCGTTTATATTCAGTTCCTGTTATTTTTTTAACCTTGTTCCTTCTGTACTAGGATTATATAGCTAATTTTAGCTCAGGACACAAAAACCAGCATAGGTTAGAGCCAGGTAAGGCATACAATGGACACATTTGGTAGTTGATGGTCCAGTTGCAGGACAGAATAAGAACTACTAGGGACTAAGTTGATAGGCTGAGTAGATAGGCTGACTTTGAGTTCTAGTGCTACGCAATCGTTTTTTGCTGGTGAGAATCTGCATTCTAAGTTGGTTGGAGGATATCGCCATCACTGCTCATCTTGTCTTCAGGTCTCCAACACAAGGACATATTCTGCTGCACCATTATCCTCAGGGGCCCCTGCAACTGTACTTTTCTGCAACATTCATCTGGAGGTATCTTTGTTATTACCCATATATACACCTGGATGTATGTGCACAATTCCATCAGGACTCTTTGGGCCCTTTGCTGATAATGCCTGTTTGTACATTGGATGTGTGTACTTTATTTTTAATCTTTTCCTATATAAAGCTTGTATAATTTCCATATTGAAGTGCATCTATATATGTATGGTTAATTTTATATGCTGGGTGCAGTAGTTCCCATGCTCCCAATTACTTTGATTAGATTACTTGGTGTGACAGACCCCATACTCCTGAGGAGTATTTCTGCCGTATGACCTTCCCTTGCCTGGTACCAGCACGATCCAAGATCCCACAGCTCACCCAGTCACTTGCTGAGACAGCAGTGTAGGGTGAAAAAAAGCATGAGCCTTTATTTTAAGAATAGACACAAGTACATGTCTCTGGAGACAACCCCCCCCCCCCCCCCCCCCGTCTGTTGGCATAGAGGTGAGGTGGGATAAACTTTATATCCAATAACATTAGGCACAGGTACCTTCACACTTTTCAACACATCTATAAACAAAAACTGGGCATGCAGCCAACAACTAGGTACTAAAACATATAACCGTTCAACAACTATTTAAAACAGTAACAGGGCGCGCAGATCACTTGTTACATGGAGAGACCTGTTATAGGAGATTCTCCTCTCCTATGACTTGGGCAGTTCAACTGTCCAATGTCAGTGTTCTAATCATAGTGTAAACAACCAGGCTGGTTCAGGGGTAAAACTAAATGCTGAGTCCAGTGTGGTTGTAGTGAGTCTGATTAGTGCAGACCAGACTGGGCTTCTCAGGTCACCCTGCACCTCTAATAGACACAGGGAAACTTACACATAAGAGGGGCCTGGGGAGCTAAACCAGGAGTTTCCTGACTGCTCTAAGGTAAGCTGGGTTCCATGGGTCCCCCACCCAAAGTGACTCCAGTCACATTAGTCATTTCCCAGGAAGGGGAACCCCTCTGTTCACAAAGGCCCTGTCTTGGGTGGAGACACTGCCAAATTTAGTACTAAACCCACTCCTACAGGTTTAGTGCACTATTCTCTTTGGCTAGGGTCATTTCTCATAACCACCCAGAAAGATGAAATAATGAATAGAAGAGAGATAATGAAAAAGCAGAAGATGTGAGGAAAGAATAGATCCACTTAAAGAAGCAGAGACATTCCTGCAGATATTCAAGTACAGATTTCCCTCCAACAAAATATCAGGAGAACAATGAGAAGCAAAGTAATGGCATCACCACATCTTACTTCAAATCTTGTGACAGTGGCACTCAGAAACAGCAGTAATTTAGATTATTTTACCTCTAAAGAACAGCAGTGCCTAGGCACAGACACTTGTCAGAAATTGCACTGATGCTTTTCAGAAGGAACTCTAGAAAAAAGTTATTTTTTTTTCAAGATACTTCTGTGGAACTTTCTACATATTACCTTAAAGTGATTGTAAATGATCACCTTGTAAAACAATTCATTCAGTTTAAAATAGAAATTAAAGGCAAAACATTGTTGTATAGATATATACTGTATAAATATATAAATAAATATATATATATATATATATATATATATATATATATATATATATATATAAAAACTTTATAAATGCCTTTTTCGCTTTTTAAGTAATCACATTCCTTCTGTTCTCAGCTGCATAAGAGCTCAGGGGAGGAGAAGCAGCAGCACACTGAGTATAAAAGAGAATATTCCTGCGCCTAATCAAAGAGTAATCTAATTGTTGCACCGCTGCACACACTGAAATGGGTTACTTGAACCCCAATTGGAGAAGACAAAAGGTAAAAAGGTAGTGGTGCGCGGTACTATGGTGAAGAATCTAGTTAAAACAGGTTTAATATATTCAATAGGTACTCAAAAGATTAGAAAATAAATGTAATATCGTCTCCACTACAGGTAATAAATGGAACGTAGAAAAAGAAAAGACAATATATGTATATAAAAAATATAAAAAAAATATATATATGTATATATAGTGAGGGACCCTCACTCCTATGCGTAGTAGTATTTTGAGTGGTAGACAAATGGATAAGAAAAACAATTAATGATAAATAAGACTGGTGGTCCCAATGCGATTTTTTAGGTAGCAGAGTTGCATAAAGTGGCAGTGCTGAATATAAAAAAGGTCTGTGAAAATAACTACTACTGTATTTGTTTCAGTGACTAAAGTACTATACATAAAATAGTGGACGAAATAAAAAATATATAAAGTGAATCACCATGCGATTTGTTAAAAATGACGAAAAACGCATACAAAGTGCTAGTGCTGAACAATAAATAGATCTGAAAAGAAAATCTGCTAAGTCAAAGTATATGTGTAACAGTGTACAAAAGTAATCATTAGCTAGATACGGCAAAAGATGTAAGTAATGCTTGCCTTGTGACTAAAGAAATCGCATATGGTGTTAAAGCCAAGGGAGGGTTAAGCAAAGTGACTCTGTGCGGGTGTCTTTATACCATAGACTTAAATATCGGTGCAGTGCACTAAATTGAATCATACAATCAAAGAAAATAAATCAAATTGTTGAATCAAAACAAAAACGCATAAACGATCCAAGTGTTGGTGAGAGGGAAACAACCCTCTGGGAATAATCCAAAACAGAAGGAAAAAGGTGCACAGTGTTTGAAGCTATAAAAAATATAAAAAAACAACAATGGAACAGTAATCCTAGTTAAAATTGTCCATTCAGCTGGTGCAACAACAAGTGGCGATTAGCCCAAAATCGCATGTAACAAGACAGGGGATGAAGTCACGTGACCGTGACGAACACTAGTCGGGACGCTACCGGAAGTGACGCAATCGAGCTCGAGGCTCGTTTATACACCATACAAAAACTCTGTCTGTTTGTGAGTACCAAAGCTGTTTTTATAAATAAATTTCAATACTGTTGAAAAATACTATACTATGGGGCTCCCTTCCTCCTTATCTGTTTAACCCCTTGCATAAAACCGCCGAGGTATACCACCAATTCCCCCCCCCCACGCTAAAGTACCGCTGAGGGACCACTTACAGAGCCCAATACGGCACAGTAGGCAGGAGACGCCAGGACCCGGGGACACGTGAATAGGACCTCGAGGGATAAGGACCACCAGGAACCCTGAGGATACATATACCATATGCTGTTACCTTACAGCTGTAAGGTAAGGGGACACCCATATTCTGATTACACAGGACCACGTGGGAGATATCCACCATCACCATTATCACTGTTTAAATCTCTACCTTATAGTGCACATATATTTTAAGCACCAGCATTGCAGGCGACTGTCTTGTTACATGCGATTTTGGGCTAATCGCCACTTGTTGTTGCACCAGCTGAATGGACAATTTTAACTAGGATTACTGTTCCATTGTTGTTTTTTTATATTTTTTATAGCTTCAAACACTGTGCACCTTTTTCCTTCTGTTTTGGATTATTCCCAGAGGGTTGTTTCCCTCTCACCAACACTTGGATCGTTTATGCGTTTTTGTTTTGATTCAACAATTTGATTTATTTTCTTTGATTGTATGATTCAATTTAGTGCACTGCACCGATATTTAAGTCTATGGTATAAAGACACCCGCACAGAGTCACTTTGCTTAACCCTCCCTTGGCTTTAACACCATATGCGATTTCTTTAGTCACAAGGCAAGCATTACCGTATATACTCGAGTATAGGCCGACCCGAATATAAGCCGAGGCACCTACTTTTACCACAAAAAACTGGAAAAAGTTATTGACTCGAGTATAAGCCTAGGGTGGGAAATGCAGCAGCTACCGGTAAATTTCAAAAATAAAAATAGATACCAATAATGTTTTTGAATATTTATTTCAAAGAAAAACAGTAAACTATCTCTGTAAAAAAATATAAAAGTGTAAAGAGGGTCAATAAAACAATATGGTATCAACAATAACTTTAAAAGTACAAAAACCTTAGCTCATTCAGCAACCAAGCTAAAACACAAGAGTTAAAATCCTTCAAAACTGGATTCCTCATCATCTGTATGTCCAAACAGAGCTTCAGCATTAGCTGGTGTGAGATTATCAGCGTAGACATTGTCATCATCACTGAGTTCGCAGTCATCACTATCACTGCTGTCGTTCTCATACAAAGCGCTGTCTTCACTGCCATCCATAGCATTACTAATGCCACATTTCTTGAAGGCGCGTTGCACCATGTCCTCCGGAATCTCTTCCCATGCATCACGAACCCACTTTGCTATCAATTCTATGTCGGGCTTCATCAGATTTCCACCTTTTGTCAGTCGGGCTTGACCAGATGACATCCATTCATGCCACATCTTTCTCACACGGTCTTTAAAAGGTTTATTTAAACACACATCTAGCGGTTGCAATACAGATGTAAGCCCACCTGGAATAACGGCCAAAGTAACTTGAGAAGATTTTGCCATTTCTTTTATGCCATCAGATGTGTGGGCTCTGAACATATCCCAAACTAGCAATGATGGTTTTTTCTTTAAGGCTGCTCCTGGTCGTTCTTTCCAAATTTCTTCCAGCCATTTTTTTGTTCCGTCTTCATCCATCCAGCCTTTCACATGTGCGCGCACTGTAATTCGTGGTGGGAATTTGACCTTTTTAGGCAAGGTCTTTCTTTTAAAAATAATGACAGGCCGCAGCTTTGTTCCATTAGCCAAACATGACAGAACAACTGTGAAATGATTTTTTTCATTTCCTGTGGTTCTGAGAAAAATAGTTTTGTCTCCCAAACTTGCCACAGTTCTGTTGCTTGGAAGATCAAAGGTCATCGGTGTTTCATCCATATTTCCAATATCTCCCAGGTCATAGTTATGGATCCTTCTTTGTTTTATGATGAATGAATGGAATGACATCACTTTTTCATCAAGGTCTTTTGGCAACTTCTGTGAAATCTTTGTTCTTTGCCGCAAACATAGGCCAAACCTATTCATGAAGCGGGTACACCATCCTGCTGACGCAACAAATTTTTCAATGCCTGGTGCTTTTAATTTGTCATCTTTAGCCATCTGAAGGGCACGTAAGCGAATTCCCATGCGTGTTACGCAGTAACCATTTTGACGACACTCCATAACCCATTTATGCAATTCAGTCTCTAGAGCCCCATATGAAGTTGTTAAACCACGTTGAGCTTTTTTTGCCTTTGGAATCTTTTCCAAGTCAGCTTTCTTTTTCCGCCATTCCCTCACTTGTTTTTCATCAACACAAAATTCCCTACTTGCAATACTGTTATTGCTTTCTTCTGCTCTTGACACAACCTTAAGTTTGAAACCAGCTTCGAATGACCTGCGTTTTTCTTTTGGTCCAGGATTACCGGTAGAAGTGTTGGGATCCATTTCTAACAGGATAAAAAAAAAAAAGACTTGTTTGGGTACCTTTTGAGGCCTAATGCAGGCTGATATTACAGAAAGTGATGACATGACTGTTTACATAGAGCAGCCTGTGTTAGGGCTCATAATATACGGTACCGTACATTCTACCAGTGTCCTGCCTGTGCCCATTAAATATACAGCCTGCCTGTGTCCATTAAATATACCGTCCAGCCTGCCTGTGTCCATTAAATATACCGTCCAGCCTGCCTGTGTCCATTAAATATACCGTCCAGCCTGCCTGTGTCCATTAAATATACCGTCCAGCCTGCCTGTGTCCATTAAATATACCGTCCAGCCTGCCTGTGTCCATTAAATATACAGTAGCCATTGTAATAATGCTCTGGATAACACATTAGACACATACCGGTATACAGCCTGCCCAATAAATATACAGTAGCCATTGTAATAATGCTCTGGATAACACATTAGACACATACCGGTATACAGCCTGCCCAATAAATATACAGTAGCCATTGTAATAATGCTCTGGATAACACATTAGACACATACCGGTATACAGCCTGCCCAATAAATATACAGTAGCCATTGTAATAATGCTCTGGATAACACATTAGACACATACCGGTATACAGCCTGCCCAATAAATATACAGTAGCCATTGTAATAATGCTCTGGATAACACATTAGACACATACCGGTATACAGCCTGCCCAATAAATATACAGTAGCCATTGTAATAATGCTCTGGATAACACATTAGACACATACCGGTATACAGCCTGCCCAATAAATATACAGTAGCCATTGTAATAATGCTCTGGATAACACATTAGACACATTTTTTTTGCGGCGCCTCGCCACGATTTCTTCAGATGTGGTCCACTGCAGTGCAAATCACATGCGGTCTCTGTGCGATGCGAGTTCATCCATACAGATAGTATGGCTGAATTGGCATCGCACGTGGCCCAAACTCACACAGGACCCTTTTTTGGTCCGCAGCAGAATCGGATCGCATGGGTGTTCACACCATGCGATCCGATTCCTGTCCGAGTTTGCAGATCGCACTGCGATATGCGAACTGATCTGGGGGTGTCATTAACATTTCATTGACACTCCCAGCAGTTCGCATAGTGCAGTGTGAAGTGCCGCTGGGAGGTATGCGATGCGGGAAAACACTGCGGATTCACGGCGTTCCCGCTGCAGTGTGAACCCAGCCTAAAGTGCAATTATTAAAATTATGTTTAAAAAGGCTGGGTTCACACTGCAGCGATGCGGGAACACCGCAAATCCGCGGCGGGTTCCCGCATCGCATACCTCCCAGCGGCACTTCACACTGCCCTATGCGAACTGCTGGGAGTGTCAATGAAATGTTAATGACACCCCCAGATCAGTTCGCATATCGCAGTGCGATCTGCAAACTCGGACAGGAATCGGATCGCATGGTGTGAACACCCATGCGATCCGATTCTGCTGCGGACCAAAAAAAGGGTCCTGTGTGAGTTTGGGCCACGTGCGATGCCAATTCAGCCATACTATCTGTATGGCTGAACTCGCATCGCACAGAGACCGCATGTGATTTGCACTGCAGTGCAGTGCGAATCACATCCGGTTCTCGTAACCTCTGCAGTGTGAACCCAGCCTTTAAGTACCGTACAAAATTGCTTAAGATTTTAAATTTTTTTTTAAAGATTTTAAAAAAACAATTACGGCACAAAAAAATTCCAGGATTCTAATCTACAGTATCTACAGTATGACAGTATGACACAGTATGAGACAAAAGCAGGTTTTTTTTTTTCCATAATTTATCGTATGCCTCGTGAATTCACCTCACCTTTACTTCCATACACTGGATTGCCCGGCCCCTGCTCTCTCTGCTTCTTTCTATGGTAGTCCTGTGTAGAGAGAGAGAGAGGGGATTGGGCATATCACTCCGCAGCACACAGTATCCTATGCTAATACTGTGTGGTGTGCGGAGCGCGTGCAGAGCGCGTGCAGAGATTCCTCCGCGCCCGAAATAAAAGAAAGAGTCCCCCCACTGCAGTAACGATGTGCGGTCTGCGGAGCGGGTGCAGAGGCTGTATTCCTCCGCGCCCGAAACAGAGGAAAGAGTCCCCTCCCCGCTGCAGACATAGAGCACATCGAAGGAAAAAAAAAAAATATAACGAAGGGAATCGAAAGATGAGGGGATTGTGCTGACCGGCAAACTGACATGCCATTCACCAGCGTCAGCCAGCGACATGGCCCCGCCCCTTTTTCTCCTCCAGCTCGGGCAAATTTTCAGTGACTCGAGTATAAGCCGAGGCGGCTTTTTTCAGCCCAAAAAGTGGACTGAAAAACTCGGCTTATACTCGAGTATATACGGTACTTACATCTTTTGCCGTATCTAGCTAATGATTACTTTTGTACACTGTTACACATATACTTTGACTTAGCAGATTTTCTTTTCAGATCTATTTATTGTTCAGCACTAGCACTTTGTATGCGTTTTTCGTCATTTTTAACAAATCGCATGGTGATTCACTTTATATATTTTTTATTTCGTCCACTATTTTATGTATAGTACTTTAGTCACTGAAACAAATACAGTAGTAGTTATTTTCACAGACCTTTTTTATATTCAGCACTGCCACTTTATGCAACTCTGCTACCTAAAAAATCGCATTGGGACCACCAGTCTTATTTATCATTAATTGTTTTTCTTATCCATTTGTCTACCACTCAAAATACTACTACGCATAGGAGCAGCACACTGAGCTTGCCAGTGGATGTGCAGGGAGGGAGGGTGTGTCTGATAATTGGAGGAGAGTTCTCAGCTAGAGAATTGACAACGATGTGTTCTCCTGCTTAGCGTGGTCAGTTGTTAAAAGGAAAGCAGAGGGACTAGCAGGAACACCAGGGATTTCACATAAAGTGAGCACTACAAAGAGAACAGGATACGTTCTCATAAAAGTACATAGTACAGCAGGTACATATCAGGAGCATGAGGTGTCAAGGTAACAAATGCTTTAAACAGCAGAATGTACCATATATAGGTTATTTGGCAGAGTGGCAAAACGCAGACTGTTTAATAATGATGGATATTTCTAGAGATGGCTAGGAAAAGGTAGTAGGTTAAATTAAGTTTTACATCTCCAACTTACAATATAACATTTGATACAAAATAAAATAGGCTAGATCCATATCAGCAGAGCAAGGATTTATTTATTTGGAGGCATTTTACCAGCTGTTAAATTTATGAGATGTCTGTTTTAAAAATTGGCATGTATACTGGAGTTTTGTTGATTTTTCTGAGAAAGGATCTGCAAGTCTCCTATCTCATACTAATTTAATCAATTTAGAAGAGAAAACAAATTTATGTGAAACGCAGGTGCAGAGCAGAATTTCCTTAGGGCTGTGAAAAAAATCTTAGCCATACATTGTATATTTCACAGATGTTGTGGACATATATAGTACCATTTATAAAGTGTAAATGGAATACTTTGCTGACCTATTGTGCAAGACAATGTAGGGAAGAATATCATAAACATGATTATGTAAACAGGCAAAGTGGCACCGAGATGTACATAAGTATCACATTTTTTACCACTATAAACATTTCAGCTATTGTTCAGAATTATATTATATTTACATTAAGACTTATTTTTTTGATGTCTACAAATGTGTGCCTGAGGGTTATTTTTGTACATTTCTTCTTTTCAAACTATAATTACTTCTTGTAATTTCAGACCAATCCCAAAACATTCTTCATGCATTTGCAGATGTTTGTGCTAAATTAAATGGCTACAAATAGTGGTTTCTGTTATAACTTACATTAATTTGGTCAGAAAGGTTATTTCTTGATTGGCTTTCTGCATTTCTTAAGCAATTGATTGCATTTAAAAAAAAAATAATGTAGAAAAGCTTTAATTCTTTACTTCACGGGAAGAAAGAAAAGTGCAATCAGGCAATCAGTTAAGACTTTTGAGATGATGACATAAATATATACAATCCCATGTAAATGTCAAATGATTTGGTGGATCAATGCCAGAATTTCAGTGAAACAAGATAATAGTGGTCAGACCATTGTGCTAAATTGTGTAGAAAAGTAGCAGTTTAGGATCATTCAAATTCGTGTGGTATCAAAAACAAAAAAGAGCCAAGTATTGGCAACTACAACACATAAACAATAAAAACATTCCACTAGAAAAACAAGGAGTGCAAGATCTTGATCTAGTTTTGTATTTCTGTATTTTTTGTGTGAAAATACAGTCCAAAACACATTAAGGAACCAAACAGTTCCACCAAGAGGAACTTTAAAGGCTCTATACCAGAGACAACAATAACACAACAAGAAGAATAAAGCACACATTTTATTTATCACAGTCTGTAAGTAAAATCATAACCAGTCATGTTGGTATACTTCTGCAATTTCTCAGAACATCATAAAAGTGTTGGACCATACAGTGCTAAAAAGACTTATACATAGTCCATACAATATTCTTTTTGCGTATTCTTTAAGATCCAAGTCCACTGCGTTTTTGCAGCTTGAACCACTGCTTCTTCAGGGAACGAATATACAAGTGACTAGGTCTTTTATTTATTTTACAATTTTGTCTCTGGTTGGTGTCTCCTCTGCTGAGGCCGCAGTATCCTCTGCATGTGGTCCAGTGCCTGGATGCCACCCTGCCTATTTTGGTAGGGGGAAGGCTGGGTTATCCTAGCTGTTGGTGGCCCTCTGGCAGTGTGGGGTATTATTCATACCAAATTTCTGCTTGCTATTGAAAGTTGTGGTAAGCCATCTAAAAAAATATTTGGGCAAACAATGTTACTTGGTTCTATATGTGGAATATGAGTATGTATTATTGTCCTATTAATATTTCATACATTTTTGCATTCAGTCCCTAAAAAAAACAATGGTCCAAGCTGCAAAACACTTCATACTTGGAATTTGAAGAATGAGCAAAAAAAGATTATATGGACTATGTATAATTTTTTAGCACTGTTTGGTGCATCACTTTTATGATGTTCTGAGAAATTGTGAAAGTATACCAGCATAACTGGTTATGATTTTACTAACAGATTGTGATCAATAAAATAAAATTTGTGCTTTTCTACTTCTTAACTGTGTTATTGTTGCCTCTGGTATAGCGCCTTTAATGTCTTTTCTTGGTGGAACCGTATGGTTCCTTAATGTACTTTGGATAGTTGTATTTAGGATGTGACACTGTAGTAGTTTTCCCAAATATATGATTGGTTAGTTTACTTTTTACAAAAATGCATATCACTTTCTGCTATATGCTGCAATGTTAGTCAACACTATAACCACAATTTCTATGCACCAATCATAAAATATACTACAGTTTTGAGCCTAAAGTGTCCAAAATAGTGTTCTCTACTTAAAGTGATACTAAAGTCTTGTTTTTTTTGTTAAAAATAATAAACATGTTATACTTACCTGCTCTGTGCAGATCATCCTCTTCTCTGGTCCCTCTTCAGTGCTCCTGGCCCTTCCCTTCTGTTGAGTGCCCCCACAACAAGCATCTTCCCATGGGGGAACCTGAGCCGAGCCGCAGCTCCCTGTGTCCCTACCTTCTTTCTTTCCTGATTGACTCATTTACTTTAATTGACAGCAGCAGGAGCCAATGGTGCGGGGCTGCTGTATCAGCCAATGAAGGGAGTCCCAGACAGCCGAGTCTCTCGTGCAACATCACTGCATTGAGATGGAGCTCAGGTAAGTATTAGGGGGCTGGTCTGCTGCACACAGAAGGTTTATTTTCTTAATGCATAGTATGCATTAAGATAAAAAAAGACCTTCTGCCTTTACAGCCACTTCAACATGATCATATTCGAGTAACCAGCTGTTTTCTTTTTTGTAATTAGAACAGAGTTGTTCCATAACTTTCCCACCTCCCATCCTGTTCTTGGACAATCAACATCTGCCTGGTGATTGGATTAAAGTGTCTGTGCTATCCAGTGATGTAAGTAACTGAGTTAAAGTAAACAGCGTTACTTAACGCCATTACTTTAGAGGGTAACGGGTAATCTAACTGATTACTCTTCCCCTCATGGTAACACCATTCCCATTACGTGGGCGGCATTACCGCAATTACATATATCGCCACAGGAGGTGGTAGATGTAATTGCCGTAACGCCGAAATTACATCTACCGCCACTAGGGGCGCAACGGATCGTCACGCGCCACGATCCAGAGCACTCCGCGGCCTTGGCCTTAGGAAAGGCCGTGGCTTCAGCCTAGCTCCGGAGCGGCGGCCATCTTGGTGCACCTGTCAGCTGTTTACAATGAGATTGCTCCATCAAATGTGATTGCTCCGTCAAACAGATCTGTACAGTGGAGGGGAGAAATCGGATGGCCTCCATACCCTGCCAATACTCTGCAATTCCCTGCCAATACTTTGCAATACCCTTCCAATACTCTGCAATACCCTGCCAATACTCTGCAGTACCCTGCCAATATTCTGCAATTCCCTGCCAATACTCTGCAGTACCCTGCCAATACTCTGCAGTACCCTGCCAATACTCTGCAGTACCCTGCAATACTCTGCAGTACCCTGCCAATACTCTGCAATACCCTGCCAATACTCTGCAATACCATGCAATACTCTACAGTACCCTGCCAATGCTCTGCAATACCCTGCCAATGCTCTGCAATACCCTGCCAATACTCTGCAATACCCTGCCAGAGGGGAAACAGATATATGTTTGTGGGGGGGGGGGTGACAGACATGTAGTGGGGTACAGAGGGGAACAGATATATGTGTGGGGGGGAACAGACGTGCAGGGGGGTACAGAGGGGAAAAGGACGTGCAGGGGGGTACAGAGGGGAAATAGACATGCAGGGGAGAATGCGCCCCTTGCTTACAGTAATACTAGACCTGCCTCTTAGAATATTTAAAAAAAAGTCACAGTTGCTTTGCTGAGTAAGTAATTACTTTTCAAATGTAGTAACTGAGTTACTAACGCAATTACTTTGTGGGAGAAGTAATTTGTAACTTAACTAATTACTTTTTTAAAGTAAGATGACCAACACTGGTGCTATCTCTATAAATAACAACACTGGCGTAATTTCCTGACACTCATCAGAACTTAAGAAGTAGCTTGGATAAGCTACAAAACATCTTCAACATTACAGAACAAGTTAAACTGAATGTGATTTTCTACTGCTAGCTAACTGTAAAGCATATTGCTATATTTTATAAATGTGCATTTTTTTTAAAGCAGCAGTATGGACATGGTAAAGTTGTTGCTTTATATACAGTACATTCCTTTATTTATTATCATTCTTGAAATGCATGCGCTTTTATAGCACCAAAGGCAAACCTTGAGTCACTCACCTTCTAAAAGCCCAAATTGAGTTGTATTGTTATTCAGTACAGGAGCAATCCACCACCTCCTCTTTTTTTTACATATTTCACTCTATTAGGAGCTCAGTCATAGAGTCAGTATGGACTATTTTGGGGCTTTTAGAAAGAGAACTGCATTGCTTTTGTCCTTGGTGCTTTAAAGTGGATGTAAACCCGATTTTTTTTTTTTTTGTCTGGCACAATATAGAGTATGGGATTTCAGATCAGCTGTGCCCAGTCTTGCCACAAAGAGTTAATCCAGCTCTGAGCAATCCTCATATCTTTTTTCAGTGAAATAAAATGGACAAACTGTGAAATCTTTGTCCATTCTTCCCCCTTGCTGTGAGTGACAAGTGATTTACATATCTCGTGCACTAGCTTAAGACATGCATTATTTTTTAATTCCCACCCCCCACTCCTTTCTTCTGCTGCTCTGCAAGGATTGACTGTTGCACACCTCAGCATGATTTGGTATGCTGATGTCATGTGGGGACTTTTCTGGGATTTGACTGGATGTTAGTGATCATAGCAGAAGTTCAGTGTAAGAAATACACAGGAGAAAATGCATGTTGATAAGGGGAGTGTACAGGTGGGCGGAGAGTCTACTGACATCATGACTCCACCCACTGACCCCTGGAAAACAGACCCACCCACAAAATCTGAAGTTTTTCAGGTCCCATACTGACAGAGGGGAGACATTTGACAGATAAGTATACATGCAGGAGGCATCTATATCCTTCTAGATAACCAATATTGCAGTAGTTTAGAAACGATGAGAGTTGGTTTACATCCACTTTAATTGTGAGTGGGCCATGGACCACCTTGAGTCAGCACCCACCAGTCAGTGGAGTGGGGTGGAAGGCTTGGAGTGAAGTGTTTAGGATTAAATGTGCTCTCATGGAAGCCATACATTATACTTTTTTTTCATACAAGCGGGTTGATGTACACGTTTGAGGTGGCTGGACGAATCACTCCCACTGAGCTATTGTGCTCTCCCATTGTGGAGCCTTACCCGCTGTTAGAACACAATGATCGGTACTGCAGGCTATAGCTAGTGGCACTAATGATTTCTTGATGAACTGACTGAAATTTATTCTGTCAGTGCCCTTGTTTCAAAATCAAAAAAATAAAAATCGAAAGAGTTGGGTGAAAAATTGTCAGTTAAACAGTGCCTGAATCCAGTCAGAGGCAGGCACTGCTCAGGTATTTTGATAGCTGGTGGCACCAGTTGTCAGAATGCAATAGCTGCAAGAGAGGTTTTCTCCATCTGTGATGTTAAGCAAGAATAGAGGAATCCATTAGAATTTTTAGTTTTGGCCTTTAAGCTGAACAAAAAAAGTGTGTGTATGGCCAACTTTACTCTGTCAGTAAATCAACACACTTGATGAATTGCAGGCAGAATGTCTAGTGGCATTCTAAAATTGTTAAGGAAAGTAGAAAAATAGCACTAGAAGAGAGTGTTATCTGAATGGTATTGCTCTCCTAAAGTTTTGATGTTGATTTAAGTAATCTGGTTCCCAGGCAGGCATCTTCTACACTCCAGGGGATCTCTAGAGTCTCCTTGTCTTGTAGTGTAATATACCAAAAATTGAATCACCACCCCACTGCTAAGAAATACAGATACAACATTATTGCAATAAAAGTCAGGGGGACAATCCAAATAGTATCCAATGCATTTCGGGGTCCAAGAGCACCCCCTTTATCAGGGCTTGATTGACAACAATGTGAATAGACTGTAAGCCAACTGGACCTTTAATAATATTTTATCAAAAGGGGAAAAGTACAGGCCGAAATGTATGATTGAAATCCATATCATATATTATTATTTATTAATCCATTATGCTTTCAAATATCATGGACTACTACCCTTAGGGATTAATAACATTAAGCTAAAATTAATTAAATCAATTTATACATTTACTTATTCATACATTGTTTCCATTAACCACAATGACATGCTTAATGCAAAGTCCCATTTTTTCTTCCTAATTCTCCACAGGCTGAAATGTGTTGGATACTTTTTGCATTTTCCCCTTGACATTTATTACAATACAGTTATATCTGGACTGCTTAGCATTGGTGTGGTGCTTCAGTTCCAATTTTTGTAACATTCTAAAATTGTCAGTATCACAGCGAATAGTTGGGTAAATAATAAACTGTACAACTTAAACCTTGTACACACAATGAGAATATCAAATGAATGACCATCTGTTTTATTAATTTTTTTGCGTCCCAGTCCCACCCATATTAAAAACCAAAAAGTTACTAAAGGTCTCATACGACAGAACACAACTTCGGAAGTGATGTAGTGTGTTGTATTGCAATGTATTATTTCATTTCCTAGCATGCATGCTCTTTGTCTTCTGATTCTTTCAAATGAATACTATAATGATTAATTGAAAATTGTTTATTCTGGTATCATGTTTGTCTCTTCAGATAATTTTGCATGAACTCTTGTGATCGTCTCTTGAAAGCTGTGTACTAATGATCAGATAATCGTACGATCAATTAGAATTTAGATTCAGATTTTTCTCTTCAAAAGTTTTTTATTGAGTTTTTAAGAAAAACAATATCAATGATATAAACATAACTGTTATAATGTACAGTGGTAAAATATGTTGACATTGGATATACCTAACAGTACAAGGTAAATTTAGAGAGATTTTTTGTGCATGGGAAATCCGCAAATGTGTATAGAGACAGCTGATTCAAATCTTATATTTGGATCGCTATGGGAGCTCTCCAAAGGTCCAACTCTTCTCAGACACCCCACACCAGTGGGTACTCACTGTGTCTGAGAGAGCTGGCCTCTCCATCGTTAACCAATTTCTATACAAACATTCAAAAAGTAGAAGGATTTACCCATAAATGGCATACCAAGTATTCCAAGGCAACCATTTAAGGATGGAAATTTTTTCATTCGACCTAAGCAGGATGCCCTCATCTGTTCGTAGGAGCAGTGTAGATTTGTTAAGTCAATTACTGCTGATGGGGAAGGAGGTAAAGGGTTTTTCCAGTTACTTGTGAGTGTCAATCTAGCTGCTAGGAGTATGTGGGTAATTCTATGTTGTAGGTTATGGGGAAGGTTCTTTGCCTAAGGATAGGATTACTAATGCTGGATTCGGAGGGATCAGTTGTTGGGTGATGTCAGAGATTATGACAAATATGTATATGCTGAAAGTTTAGGGCAACTCCAGAGGATGTGAAATATGTCACCTTTTAGGCCACATTCTCTCCAACATCTATTGGATAGTTGGGGGTAGTATTTTGACACTTTTTCTGGAGTCTTGTACCAGCCAAGTGTTATTTTCCCACAATGTGGAGCAATAGGAAGCTTTTTGTGTGATTTTGCATGCTTTAGTCCTTTGGTATGTTGAAAAGGTTTGTCCCAGGTCATCTTCCCACTGTGTGAAGGGCCGGATTTGACAAGGGTGCCTTTCTGTTGAAAAATGTTGTAATATAATGTGATTCCTTTCCGCGGTCAAAAGGGTGTTCAGATATGAAATTTGTTCAGGAGAGAGTGTTAGGAGATTAATGTGATTGAGGAAAGATTGAATCTCGTCTTGATCAGGACTATGTGTGATTTTGTCTGTGTTAAAGTTATAGATTGCTATAATACATGCTAAAAGTGTCAGCAATTGTTTGAGCATTTAGCAATTTTTTGTGGGAAATTGGGTGATAAAGGTACGTGATTTTGGATTTTATTTGCAGTCCTTTTTATGTGGGTAGCCATTGCCTTTCCTGCTTTGTTATTTGTTACATATGAGCTAGCCTTTAGTCTCCTGCTTGATTTCAAAGCTCTCTAGTAAAAAATAATGAAGTTTGTGACGTAACTTAAATATTTGGGTTTGCAAGTGTGGCGAGGGGTGAGATTTGTTTTGGAGCTCTGCGGTAGCTATAGCTGCTGTCAGTTCATCTAGGAGCTGCGTCCTCCTTTTCTTAAGCTTTGATCCAAGTTGTAGAAAGAAACCTCTAATGTAAGATTTATCAGGGTTCCACAGGACCACCAGGTCAGCCACTGAGCCTGTATTTGTGGTGAAGTATTCTTCCAATTTGTGGGAGAGAAGGGTTGTGTTAGATGGCTTTTGAAGGATAGAGTTGTTTACCCTCCATATGTAGGATTTTGGGCTTGATGGACTGTTTTCAATTTTTATGGTTACAGGTGCATTGTCTGACCAGGTGATGGTGTGAATTTGGGAAGCTCAAACATTTTGCAGTAGCCATTTGTCAGAGAGAAATAGGTTAATACGTGAGTATGTGTTGTGGCGCAGAGAAAGGATTATGTAGTCCCTCTCATCCTCATGACAACATCTCAATATATCATATAATTCATTGGCTGTAAAAAAATAGTTCAGTGGCGAGGCAAATCTCTTGGGTCCTGAGGAGGTATCCAGGTCATTATCAGGTACTAAGTCCTTCTATTTTCTTTAGGGTTGACTTGAGAAAAGGCATCTGACAATGTTTGGGAGCATACAAGGTTGATATGGTATATTGGGTATTGTTTATAATGCATATTAGGATGATATATCTCCCTTCAAGATCGAGGGTGCATTTTTGTTGCTGAAAGGAGATATTGTCCCGAATTGCTGTCATTATTCCCTGTTGCTTCTTTGAATAGCATGAATTGAATACATGTGGTAAAGATTTGTGTTGTCAGTAGGGGATAGCTGCCCGAGGGCTTTCACACTGGAGTGGTGTGCTGGCAGGGCGTCAGAAAAAGTCCTGCCAGCAGCTTCTTTGGAGCGGTGAAGGAGCCGTGAACTCACCGCTCCTCCCCATTGAAATCAATGGGGCAGTGCTGCTATACCACTGGCAAAAGGCAGCTGCGGGTGCATTTTGCAGGTGGATTGAACCCCTTTTCGGCCACTAGTGGGGGGTTAGTGGCCGAATAGCAGCACTAAAACGACGGTAAAGTGGTGCAAAAATAGCGCTGCTTTACCGCTGACACCCAGGGCAGCAAAGTGTGAAAAGGCTTTAAGTGTTTTGTCTTGGGGATGCGATGTATACGATCATTAGTGCGTTCAGTTAATGATATTTCAGAGAACAATTTTGAGATGATATAATTGGAATATTTGTGCAGGTCAGATGGGGAAATGGATTCGGGTACCGCCCTAATTTTCACATTGTTTCTTCTCAAGCGTTCCTTGAGGTCTGCGGGTTTTGCTTTTATCCAATAATTTTCATCAGATTGGTCTTTGTATGCATCAATGAGATCGTTCACTGTAGTAGTGCATTCATCCATCTTTTTGCTCAATGTATTGTACTCTCTCTCCTACTCCCTGTATTTCAGATGTGAACTTGTTGATTAGGGTAGAAAAGCTCACCATAAGGGATGATTGCAAGGAAAGAAGCATATATTTCATGGTTGTGTCAAGGACGGTTGTCCTGTGGTGGGGAAGGCTGGAATAGACGATTGCATGTTGAGGCCTATATTATCTGGGTATTCGTTATTGCTCATTGTGTCTGAGGCCTGCACAGAGGGATCCATCCTCATTCTCGCTTTGGCAGGGCTATTAGGGGTCGGGCTGTGAGGCGATGGTCTCTGGGTGTGTGGAGCTTGCAGTTTGGCATCCCAGTCTCCTGTATATTCGTTAGGAAGATCTGTGTAGGAGGATGATGCCTGTTTGTCTGCGACGTCGACGCCATCTTGCAGCTTCTACCTGTCAGTTGCTGGTGTGGTGAAGAAGTCTGTGAGATTTTTAGGGCAGCATTCTTTTTTGCTTTTGTGGGAAAGCATTGTAATAGGCTCTGGTGAGTAGCTGGAGCTCCGTTTGGCTCAATTAGGCTGGTATCCCGCTGGCGGTGTTGATTAGTCCCCAGCTGGTGTAGAGCTAATGGCTTAAGTGGCCATCTTGATTGTGCGCAAGCCACGCACCCTAGATTAAGATTTTTTGCCCAATTTTCTCATCTTGTGCACCAGGCATTAGATTGTTACATTTTAATGTTGTTTTAATGACCTGTACATTTATCTAAACAGTGGTTTGGCCCTGTGATCCATTAGCGATTGTACCAATGTTTACACACTATACTGTATATTTCTATATTTCCAGTTTAGAAATTTATGCTTGAAATTACATTATGATGTAATTTGAACTGAAATGGGCAACATATAATAAGATCAGACTAAATACATATCACAAATATTTTACATGTCACGTGTTTCTAATGTTGTTCAATTCTACGTTTAGTATCTAAACTTAAAAAAAAAAAAAACTTTTTAAAAGCATTTATTTTATCTTGAAGAAACCTTTGAACTTGTATAGATGAGGGCTATGACACATTTGTAAATTAAACATAAAAATAACAATAGAAATTAAAAGTTTGAAAACCGGACAAGCCCCAATTCACATTGGAGCAACTTGTCAGGTCTTGTCAAGTCACATCCCATTACAGGCAATGGCACTGTTCAAATTGTTGCAACACCAACCTTGCAGTGGCGCATCGGTTTGAAAAAGTAGGATATGCACTACTTTTGGCTATTTTGGGTGCAACTTGAATAGACATCTATGCATGAAACTGCACAGATGTCTTCAAAGTAGCACCCAAAGTCGCACTGACATGCAGCTTTGAAATTGTGCGGTTTAAGATAGTCACATGATTTAAAAGCCACAGTTAATGTGAACAGCGGCTAAATCACAATTAATATGAATCAAAAGAAAAGCTTAATTCACTCAGCTCAGCAGTTATAAAAAGGCATACATCATTTAGAGCTGCAAGCAGTGCAAGAACCTGATTTTACTTAGTGTCAGTCTTTTACATTTGCTGTACAGTAAATGGGAAGGAGGAAATAGCATAAAGGATCAGTTATAATGAAAATAGAGGAGCTTATTGCTCTACTGCTTCTTATTTTCACTGTCATAGGCGAGGGTGGGGAAGGGCAAGGGACCTATAAGTGAAAGTGCAGCAGGAAAAGATCAGGTCCTCTCCCTGTTTAGTTGTGTAAATTTCATGACTGGATGGGCAGAAATACAAACCTTTGGTAGGTATAGCAGATCTAATATATTTAATGTATTTTATCTTTGTATTTCCCTGGAGCTTTTTCTATACTGTGAAATTAACATACCCACTTTCTGTCTTGTCAGAGATAGTGATGTCTTTCTTTATATATATATATATATATATTGTAACATTGGGGTGTTTAGCTCAAGTGGTTAGAGGCATTTTTCAGTCCACATCAGGCAGGCGTTTATAGTTAAGGGCCTGGTAGCCCACGTTTATTAAAAGGAAAAACAAAATAAAAGTCCATCCAGGAATCCCACGCAGGGGTCCAATCTTAAATTAAATACACACAATCCAAATGAAAATGCTAGCCCACCTGGCTACTCTTCAGCAGTAGTGCTGCTATAGGTACTTGCCCCTCAAACGAGCTGCTTGGATACACACAGTCTTAGGCTCCTTGGACGCACACAGCTTCAAGCCCTTCAACACACAGCTTTGGACTCCTTGGATGCACACAGCTTCAACCCTTCAACGCACACAGCTTTGGGCTCTTTGGACGCACACAGCTTCAACCCTTCAACGCACACAGCTTTGGGCTCTTTGGACATGCACAGCAGCAAGCTACTCCACCATCCTCCACCAACAGCCCTTCATTATATGGCCTGTGTGCAGCTGGGCACACACCCTGCTCGTTATCACCAAGACCTGGACACAGGGTTGGAGATCCCTCTTTCCTCCAATTTCACAGGGACAGAGCCTCGCTTTGTCACAATATATATATATATATATATATATATATATATATATATATATATATATAATATTTTTTTTTGTGCAAGAAATAAAAATTTAACATAAATAAAAAGAAAAGTGTATACTGTATATATTGTATATTACTATACATCATGACTTATCTTTTCTCTCCTGTTATGTCCAATAGAAATAATTGGTAAAAGCTTGTCAAGGAATAAGGCAGTCAATATTATTAGGCAAGCAACTTTGGGTAAATTCACAACATATCTTAACAACATATTTTATCTGTATTTTATGTTGTGTTTCTCAAGCATACAACAGATTTCTTGTAGTGATCCCAGAAGCATTGTAAACCAATTCACTATCTGTATTAAAAATTGATAAAAATGCCTTAATACACAAGGGAGTGTTAGATTTAAACCTATATTATACATAAAGCATACCTCACTCAGTACAGAATGGCTAAGTTTACTGATTTGTCCTCTGTTAATTGCACTAAATGCCAACTGCCACAAGCATTCTTTTTCTCTTGATTTGGGCTTGCCCTGTTGAAAATATAATTTTGGTGCAATCAAATCAATAAATTAATATTTGGCGTGGCTACCCTTTGGCTTCAAACCAGCATCAATTCTTACACTTGTATACTTGCACAAAGTCAGGTATTTTGTAGGATTATAGTCAGGTATAAGATTAACCAGTTGCACCAATCAGGTCCTAATGATCATCAACTTTATATGTAGGTTGAACCACAGTCATTAACTGAAACAGAAACAGTTGTGTAGGAGTTATAAAACCTGGTGAGGAACAGCCAGACTCTGCTACTAAGGTGAGGTTGTTGAAGACAACTTCATATGTAATGGAAAAAGTGTGCACAGCAACAAGACATGAGGTAGTTATACTGCATCATCAAGGTTTCTCCAGGCAAAGATTTCAAAGCAGACTTGGGTATCAAAATGTGCTGTCCAAGCTCTATTATAGAAGCACAAAGAAACGGGCAATGTTGATGACCATAGATGAAGTGGTCGCCAAGGAAAAGTAATGCATCAGATGAAAGTCACAGCAGGCTTACTTCCCTTCAACATTGGAAGATGTACAGCAGTGCCATTAGCATAGAACCAGAGGAAATCAGTGGACCCAGGTACACCCATCTACAGTCCAGAGAAATCTGGCCATAGGTGGAATTTATTAAAGAATTGTGGTCAAAAGGCCATACCCCTAACATAGAAACAAGGTTAGTGACTCAACTATACCTGTTGGGGTGCTGAAAAATGGCAGCAGGTACTCTGGACTGATGACTTAGAATTTGATTTGATTTGGCAGAAGGCAGTTTGTTCACCAAAGGGATAAAGAGCAATAGAATAATACATGTTTGCGGTAAACAGTGAAGGATGGTGGAGGTTCTTCGCAAGTCTGGGGCTGCATTTCTGCAAATGGAGTTGGAGATTTGGTCAGCATCGATGGTGTCCTCAATGCTGAGAAATACAGGCAGATATTTATCCATCATGCTATACCATCAGGGAGGCATGTAACTGGCCCCAAATGTATTCTGCAGCAGGGCCACCTCAAACATACAGCCATTATGTAATTAAGAACTATGTTCAGTGTAAAGAACAATGAGTCCTGGAGGTGATGGCTTGGCCTCCACAGATCCCTGATCTTAACATCATCGAGTCTGCTTGGGATTACATGAAAAGAGAGAAGGATCTGAAATGACCTACATCCACAAAAGATCTGTGGTTAGTTCTCCAAGTTGTTTGAACAACCTACCAGCCAAATTCCTTCAAAAACTGTGTGCAAGAGTTTTAATGCTGTTTTGAAGAAAAAGGTGGTCACACCAAATATTGGTTTGATTTAGACTTCTCTTCTCTTCCTTTACTTTCCATTTTGTTAATTGAAAAAAATAAACTATTAACACTTCTATTTTAAAAAGCATTCTTGATTTACAGCATTTTTTCACACCTGCCCTAAACATTTACACATTAGTGTATGTGCACATAAAAAATATGTGTATGGTGTGTAAGTTATGTTCTGAAAGTTTTATTCATGTATTCTAAACACTTTTTTATAGTATATAAGGATAAAATACTAGTCTCTCTACTACATGAACAAATGTATATCCATATCCATGTTTTTGTGTCAGGAACCTCATGCACATGCACATTGGTGTGCACATATTCTCAAGCATAGGAGCTTACCTAAGTGTGCAAAGATGAGAATGCGCTCATGCATATGCACACACACTCCATTGCTTGCACTTGGATGCACAGGCACATCTGCCACCGATTCTGGTGCCTGATGGCCTTTTAAAACTGAGGTCTTCATGATATCCTCACTGGATGGTCTTCAGTTTATACCCTTGTGATTCATGTTCTTGAAAGCTTGCCTGTTCCTGTTACTGACTCCACTGCATCTGACTCTTCTTTGGAATTACCTTGTCTGCTTATGTCTGCTGATCTGGTGGATGGGGCCCAAACTGCATTAAGCCCCACGTACGGATTAATTCAGGCAGTCAATGTGTCTGGCAGAGCATGTGCTCCAGTTGACTAGGTGATAGCATGGGTAGGGAGGCTGGCACTTATGAAAAGAACTTTGCATGCATTTCAGCAGCCGAATATAGCCTTTAGTGCACACATGCGGTTCTTGCAGCCAATATACAGTTAAATAGTCACTAAATTGTAAATATCTAGGGTCAAGTATTTACAATGTAACTATTTAATTATTCAATGTGCATTATTATAATATATGGGTGATTTCTAAAGTCATATTTAGAGAAGTGTATTGTTGTTTACTGTGGAACTATATGGATCAGCGCTGCCTGGTGCATTAAAGTGGTTGTTAAGCCACTAGCTGACCTTTATATCATCCCCTCAGTCAGATAAAAAGCTGTAAAGTGCCTGTACTTTTATATAAAAAAAAGAAACACCGATTTCTACCTGTTTTCCCAGTGATCATGTGACTCCAGGCTCTCTCCTTAATATTTAAAGTATTTATGTATTTCCCATGTTGCCTAAGCTCATGAAAAGATCCACTCCCTATTAAATGGTATTTGGGCTTTGTTTTGTTTTGTTTTTGTTTGTTTTTTTGCAATGGTACATGCCCCATACGACAGTTTCCAGCTACCTATGCCTTTTTAATAACATTAGCTTACAAATTATCTTTGGAAAAGATCAGAATAAAATAGCAAGATTTGGCTCTCATAGATCTCAGTAAGGGCTTGGTGCAATAGTCAGGGTTCATGGACTTCTTGTTGGGTTCAGTGAATCTCCTGCAAATTGAATTTTTCTCAATTCACTCATCCCTACATTGGCCTCTGTTAGAGAGATAGTAATGTACAAAGGTACAATAATTTAAAAAGTTATTTAAATATGTATTATGCTAATGGTGTTGAAACCTTAGGAAGAAACTGAACAAATCACAGGGGGTTATTTACTAAAGGAAAATCCACTTTGCTCTGCAAGTGCACTTGAAAGTAAAGTCGCTGTAGAGCCGAGGGGAACATGCAAGAAAAATAAAAAACAGCATTTTAGCTTTCACATGATTGGATGATAAAATCAGCAGAGCTTCCACTCATTTCAGATCTACCCCTTAGATTTAGAGCGACTGCACTTCCAAGTGCACTTGCAGTGCAAAGTGGATTTGCCTTACCCCTAACCCCTATAGAGTTGATGCAATGATATTTAATAACTGCTTGCAGTTGTTTCGATTTTTAATATAATTGAAGCGTGTTTGAATGTATGAACATATTTTCTTCTAGAATTTCAAAATTGTACATCCTTGTGGGTCCAATTAAACATGAAGAAAGACACATAGGGATTTTGTCTAATTCTGATATCTGATATTATTAAATCGCTTGTGGCGACATGGAAAGTAATCACAGCCTCAAATGTTTTACTCTTTCCATAAGCATCATTATGTAAAAATATAAACATATGATATTTTCTGTCATTTGACATTCAACATTTTTTTTTCCTTAAATCTTTGAAAAGTGCATGGGAATAGTCTTCACATAATACAGTTGACAATACTTATCTATAATTTTGTTACTGCATGTGTATCAATGTTCTGAGATTAAATAATTAAAAAGGATACTTTTACTTTAGGTTAGGAGGGATGATACATTTTTTAAAAAGTAAAGCTTAATTAAATCTACTGAGAAAAACAAAAAAGCTTAAAAACCATGAAAACAGCCAAATGCTGCAACTATTATTTTGCAGGGAGCGAGACTGAAAAATCGAAATACAGTAAGGACATAAGAGTTAGAGGATAATAATTAACCACTTACAGACCGGACCATTTTGCTGGTCAAAGACCTGACCACTTTTTGCGATTCGGCACTGCGTCGCTTTAACTGACAATTGCGCGGTCGTGCGACATGGCTCCCAAACAAAATTTACGTCCTTTTTTTCCCACAAATAGAGCTTTCTTTTGGTGGTATTTGATCACCTCTGCGGTTTTTATTTTTTGCGCTATAAACAAAAATAGAGCGACAATTTTGAAAAAAACGCATTATTTTTTACTTTTTGTTATAATAAATATCCCCCAAAAATATATATAAATTTTTTTTTTCACTCAGTTTAGACCGATACATATTCTTCTACATATTTTTGGTAAAAAAAATCGCAATAAGCGATTATTGATTGCTTTGCGCAAAAGTTATAGCGTTTACAAAATAGGGATAGTTTTATGGCATTTTTATTAATAATTTTTTATTTTTATTTTTTTACTAGTAATGGCGGTGATCAGCGATTTTTATTGTGACTGCGACATTGCGGTGGACACATCGGACATTTTTGACACATTTTTGGGACCATTGTCATTTATACAGTAATCACTGCTATATAAATGCAGTGATTCCTGTGAAAATGACACTGGCAGTGAAGGGGTTAACCAGTGGGTGGCAAGGTAGATGTTAAGTGTTCCTAGGGGCGTGTTACTAACTGTGGGGGGCTGGGCTTCATTTAGTGAACATTGATCTCTGCTCCAATCATATGGAGCAGAGATCAGCGTCACTAGTTGCTAGGCAGAATGGGGAAATGCTGTTTACACGGCATTTCCTCCATTCAGCCGCCCGTGAGACGATCGCAGGTATGCCAGCGGCGATCGAGTCCACGGGACCCGCGACCAGACTCACGGGGGTCCCGACCGGCACCGGCATTGAAGATTGGACATACCTGTACTCCAATATGCCTACCCGTGCCATTCTGCCGACGTACATCGGCGTGCGCTGGTCGGGAACCGGTTAAGTGAGGCCCCTTTATTTGTATATTCAGTGCAGTGGTAGTTGTGTAATTACAACACCCTGCCCTGCTGTTGACAATCATCAATTATAATTCAATTGCACTAGTTGTTGTTTGTAGATGAAAAAATGGTGGCTGCTACAACCACTGTACTGGTAATGAGTAAGCCAGGCAATGTTTGGTTTACTGGACATTTGGAATATACCCTGAATATAGCGTCAAATATTGTTGTCCAATCAGTGTAATCTAGCGGCTACTTCTGGGTAATTAAAAGGCCCTGTCCTGACGAGGCGGATCCTAGTGACATCCTCATGTTACCAGAAAGTAGCCACTGTATTACACTGATTAATGATGCTGAGGTCTGTATCTCAAAGGGGACATGTATTTGGATGTGTACAAGTGCTTTTAAAATAGTGCACTGCTGGCTTTTATGCACTTATTATGTGAGTGGATAGCATATGAATTTTAATAAAGTGCCACATCGTCTGACATGGAATGTACACCAAGGTATGTCTAAGATGCCATTAATAAACCATTAGTGGGCCACTATGTGTATATTATTTCCTTCAATAGACACATTTCTTCCATTTTATATTGTAGGATCGATGGGCCTTAGTGGGTCCTTTTCTGTCCCACACTCAGGAAGTCTTCCTTTTTTGGGCTTCTAATTTTACTTGTACGACTGTTGCATATCTTTTCAATTCAATACTCTATGCTGAGCCTTCCAGGGTGATGGTGGTTTCCTGGGGCTACATTGTGCTTTCTGTTTTTAATTCAATGGAGTGTGCTTTAACCACTACAATACTGGGCACTTTCGCCCCCTTCCTTCCCAGCCCAATTTTCAGCTTTCATCACTCTCGCAATTTCAATGACAATTGCGCAGTCATGCTACACTGTACCCAAATTAAATTTTTATCATTTTGTTCGCACAAATAGAGCTTTATTTTGGTGGTATTTATTCACGACTCAGTTTTTTTTTTGCAATATAAGCGCAAAAATAGCGGAAATTTGGGAAAAAAACAATATTTTCTTTTTTCTATTTTAAAAGAAATCCAATAAAATCAAATTTTGTCATAAATTTAAGCCAAAATGTATTCTGCTACATGTTTTTAGTAAAAAAAATTCCGTTAAGTGTATAATAATTGGTTTGTGTGATCACAGACATATGTACGCAAATGATCATATACATATGTGTGTGCAGGTGATCACGTACATATGTGTGCAGATAATCATTGGAACATGTGATTTTAGTGGGACATATGTGAGGGACATGTGTTTTTTTATTTGGGGACATGTCTTTTTATTATTTGGGGACATGTGTATTGTGGTGACATGTGTGTTTACACTGTAGGTTTATACTAGACTGGTGATCAGTTAGTAAAAAGCTGTAAGAACAGCTCATACTCACTGATCACCAGCCGGCTGCAGCGATCTGCTCTCCTCTCCTCAGCGACGACTTCCGTGTGAGGAGAGGAGAGCCGATTGCCTAGCAACCGGCTGTTTGTTTACATCACATGACGGCCGTGATTGGACACAGCCGTAATGTGATCAGGAGGGCCAATCACAGAGCCCTCCTGCCGATCCGAGATGCGCTGTGTCCTGGTGACACGAGCACATCGGGATCGCGCCACTGCGCGGGCACGCGCGCGCGCGCGATCCCCCTCCTTCTGAAGGACGTTCCTGAACATCCTCTCAGAAGTAGAGAGCTCCCACCCGGCCGTATACTATATGTACATTGGCCGAGTGGGAAGTGGTTAAGCACCTGACTGTTGCAATTGTAAGTTTATAATGCAATAGATATATGCATAGCCATTTATTATTAATAATATGTATAGGCATTGACTGATTGTGCTTATTTTTGTAGAGTTATCATATCCCAAAAACTCCTGAGGAAGGAGTATCTTTAGTAGACTTTGAAATGCGTCAGGTGAAGGATAATTTCTACATATCATCTATTTGTAACTATTGTGTCACCAGTAGTCATGTGTAATCCATTATATATGTTTTAATTATGTATTTCTAATAAAATATATGCATACTTTTTTCTACTACATTAAGTTGTTACATTTATCTTAGTGCCATTGAAGTCCAAACCCCAAGGGGAACTCCATTTTCTCTATTTACACAATAGAATGTTGGCACTGTGAAATAATCACTGACATTTTCTTAAATAGCTATGGAACGAGGCCACCTGGCATCGTCACTTGGCAACACAGCCCCCCTGTGACGTTGATGGCCCAGCATGCATCCCATACTCATTCACATGGGGGGCTGGGATCTGGGGGCTTCCAGATAAGCTCCCGCCCACAGACCCCCACAACCACAGCCCAGAGTTGTGGGGAAGAAGCCCTTGTCCCTATTAACATGGGGACAAGGTGTTTTGGGGTGGGGGACAGAGTTGCTCTGACCCCAAAAAACACCACCATGTTAAGGGCATGTGGCCTGGTATGGTACAGGGGGGGGGGCTGCTCGCTTGTCCCCTCCCATTCCTAACCTGCCAGGCTGCATGCTCGGATAAGGGTCTGGAATGAATCTTGGGGGGGATCCACAGCATTTAAAAAAAAATGTTGCTGTGAAGTTCCCCTCCAAATCCATACTAGACCCAAAGGTCTTGGTATGGATTCGGGGGGGGCACGCAGCATTTTTTGCCATTTTTTATCGCCAGAAATGTATTTTTTTTACATACAGCTGTCAGCGGGATGTGATTAAAAGTACCATTTCAGTCTTTGCTGATGACACCAAACTATTATAACATTATACTACTTACAGTGGAATAGTGTCTTTACGGGATGTCTATAACTTACAAGCCAACCTCAATGCACTGTTTATTTTGGACAACTGTGTGACAAATGAGGTTACATTTTGATAAATGTATAGGTATGCACTTAGGGGGCAAGATCATGCATGCATCATGCTTTACACAGGGGGAGAATATTAGGGAGCTGGAGAAAGTGCAGAGAAGTGCAACCAAACTGATAAGAGGCATGGAGGAGCCCAACTATGAGGAAAGATTAGAGGAATTGAATGTATTCTCTCTTGAGAAGAGTAAATTAGTAGGAGATATGATAAACTTGTATGTATAAATACAGAAAAAGGTCCATATAGTGAAATTGGCATTGAGTTGTTCACTATAGGTCATTACAGAGGACAAGGGGGCACTTTTTACATCTGGAGGAAAAGAGATTTTATCTCCAAATATGAAAAGGTTTCTTTGCAGTAAGAGCTGTGAAAATGTGGAATAGACTCCCTCAAGAGCTGGTTCTGTCCTGCTGAGTAGATTGCTTTAAAAAGAGGGCTGGGTTCTTTCCTACATGTACATAATATAACTAGATACTAATATGTACAGGCATACCCCACTTTTAAGTACGCAATGGGGTTTATTTACTAAAGCTGGAAAGTGCAAAATCAGGCTCACTTCTGCATAGGAACCAATGCGCTTTCAGGTTTTATTACCGAAGTTTAAATTGAACAAGCTGGGATTATATGCTCATTGGTTTCTATGCATAAGTGAGCCTGATTTTGCACTTTCCAGCTTTAGTAAATAAACCCCATTGTGTACTTAAAAGTGGGTTATGCCTGTATAAGTAACATTGATCCAGGGAATATCTCTTGTAGGATCAGGAAGGAATTATTTCTCCTGCTGGAGCAAGTTTGATCACGCTTTGGTGGGTTTATTCTTCTTTCCTCTGGACCAACTGTGGGTATGGAATTGTGTATATACAATTGTAAAATTATTATATTTTGTTTCCTTTTATTGGTTGAACTAGATGGACTTGTGTCTTTTTTCAACTAGACTAACTCTGTAACTATATTGTATATGTAACTATGTCTGGCATTTCTTCTTTTTTTTTTTGCCTCTCAACACCTCAACCCCTTTGCATGTTAGCCTATGTGTCCATGCACACATAAGCTTTTAGAAGAGTTTAGAGGCAGGGGCATCTAAAGGCAGACCCCCCCCCCACTGCCAGCGCATCCGGAAGCAAATGCGTTTTGGCACAAAACAATGCTTGATGCGTGTAAATGCGTATTAACGCTAGGTGCATTTGAGACTCAATTCATTTCAATGGCCCAAATGTAATATTTTTATGACCAATTAAATGAATGCCCAAACACTTGATACACCTACACACATTACACATGTTTACAAGTATGAAGCTTTTTTTAAGCCAAAATGTCAGGAAAAAAAGGTGTCATGAGAGCTGGCAAAGCATTCAGTATGCATGAGGCCTCACTCACATAATGGGACTTATTTGCACAAAATTCTGTTTTTGTTACAAATATTGCAAACTACATTCTAATAACATAAATTAACTAATTTACAGCCAAAACATTACTACAGCAGTAATATGCCCTGTTCACACGGTCGGACATTCCAACGGCAAAATCTGTCGTTTTTTTCCGACAGATTTTGTCCGAAACTTGTCTAGCATACACATGGTCACACAAAGTTGTTGGAAAATCCAATCGTTCAGAACGAGGTGATGTAAACCACGACGGGACTATATAGAGGGCAGTAGCCAATAGCTTTTGTCTTGTAATTTATTCTGAGCATGCGTGGCACTTTGTCTGTCGGAATTGTGTACACACGATCCAAATTTAAACGATCAGATTTTGTTGTCGGAAAACTTTAGATCCAGCTCTCAAACTTTGTGTCTCATAAATTCTGACGGAAAAAGTCTGATGGAGCCCACACTATCAGATTTTCGGACAACATGATCCAATCGCACATTTTCCGTCGGTCCAAAACGTGTCCAAACGTGTGCACAGGGCATAACTTTCAATAAAAACTCCCAGTATAAATTGTAGCTTAAATAAACCGTAACCAGTGATGCACAGATGATTAATTGTCATTTGGGCCCAAGATAAAATTGAGTTTCAGTAAAATTCAATCACAATATTTTTCTTTACTGTGTACTTAATGTTACAATATTTTTTTTTACCTCCAAAGGTCTCCTCCTATAGAGGTATTGGCAAGATATTCCTAAGCTGCTCAGCTTTTCTGGGTTTTTGTCAACCATCTTGATTTTGAGAAATTTTTGTTGCACTTACAATAACTTTCCAGTAGGTGACAGAGATTCCGTACTACACACTAGCTACACACTAGCATCCACTGTAATGGATGATATGCTACTATTTTGCACCCTTTTGTATTTAGTCAATTCTCTTATGTGAAGGATAATTCCCACTTACTGACATTGTTACATGATATGACGATACCAGAGGACACACTTTTAGTGACACCTATGCCCCATGATAGGGGTTTACGAACTATTAATATGATTTTTGATAGTAGACCCTTAGATAAAAGAGACGCCAACAGATTGGTCATGGAATTGCTGGCATTCCTGTTGAAAAACAATACATTTCAGTTTGATGGCAAATACTAATGTCAGGCCCACAAAATGTGCCCCAGCCTATGCCAGGATCTGCTTAAGTGATTGGAAGAGTTGCCTTTTTGATGGAGGGGGTCATTGTGCCTGATCGTGAGGCTTTCCAGAGCAGCTCAGCGCGTGAAACCGTCAGGTAATGTAACTGCTGAGCAGAGTGAAAGACCAGCTGTAAAAACTCAGCAGTGATGTCGGCGGTGGACGGAACAGAAGAGCTATCTAACACCAGCCAATGGGATGGTGTCTGGGGGGCACTACCCTTTATGTGGCCCTGTCCCCTTTCTTAAGCAGTCCAGTCATTGACTGGTGTTTGATAGTTGCTCATCCCTGACATCGCCTATCAGTGCCAATAAATGGTGCCCATCAGTGCTGCCAATCAGTCCCCATTAGTGCTGCCTATCAGTGGCAATCAGTGCTGCCAATCATTGCCACCTATCAGTGTCACCCATCACATATCAGGGCCCATCGGTGTGGCCAATTAGTGCCAATCAGTGCTGTCAATCAGTGCTGCCTACCAGTGCCCATCACTGCTGCCTACCAGTGCCCATCAGTGTTGCCTGTCAATGCCAATCAGAGCCTATCACTTCTGCCTATTGGTTCCAATCAGTGTCTGTCAGTACTGCCTGTCAGTGCTGCCATCAGTGCCAGTCAATGCTGCCAATCAGTGCTGCCTATCAGTGCCAATCAGTGCCCATCAGTACTGCCTATCAATGTCCATCATTTCTGCCAATAAATGCCCATCAGTGCTGCCAATCAATGCCCATCAGTGCTGCCAATCAGTCTCAATCAGTTCTAACAATCTGCGCTGCCTATCAGTGGACATCAGTGCTGCCTATCAGTGCCTCAGTGCCACCTATCAGCGTCAATCAGGGGCACCTATTAATGCCCATCAGTGCTGTCAACCAGTTCCCATCAGTGCACTGAGTGCAGGGATGGGGAGATCAACTCAGCAGCCAGGCACATTGTCCATGGGGAGGCGGCCTGGTGGGGCACAGCTGAAATACGTTGATATTTATTAGTGCCACGTGCAATCTTTAGTATAATAGGTAATCACACCACTATTTACAATAAACTACTGGAGGTAAAATAAAAAAGTGTCAGTAAAAAGTCTGCTGTTAAGCACTGCTTCGTGTTCCCACACCACAAAAAAAAAAAAAGTGCAGCGCTAACTTACTAATAAATAACTTAACAATAATGGTGGAACCCTCTAATGCATGGAAATCTCAATAAACTTACATATTACCACAATACTGGTCTCTCTGATACACAAATTCACATAAAATACACATCAAACCAAAAACTAGACATAACAAATAAAATATTAGCAGGGATGGTGGAAACCCCTCCTACAGATAATTGCAATACAAACCAATTTCAAGTGCAACAACTTTTTAGTTGGGAGGTTCACAGCATTGTAGCACCATTGTCCATGTCTTTATGGCCCTTGCTTTGTGCACTGGTGTGCAGTCTTGTTGGAACAGGAAGGGACCTTCCCCAAACTCTTCCTACAAAGTTGGGAGCATGAATTGTCCAAAATGTCTTGCATGCTGACGCCTTTAGAGGTTCCTTCACTGGAACTAAGGGGCCAAGCCCAACCCTGAAAAACAACCCCACACCATAATCCCCCCTCCCCCAAATGATTTGGAGCAGTACACAAAGCAAGATCCATTAAGACATAGATGACTGAGTTTGGGGTGGAGGAACTTGATTGGCCTGTACAGTGTCCTGACCTCAACCCGACAGAATACCTTTAAGAAGAATTAGAGTGGAGACTACGAGCCAGACCTTCTTTTCCAATATCAGTGCCTGACCTCAGAAATGCGCTTCTGGAAGAATAGTCAAACATTCCCTTAGACACACTCCTAAACCTTGTTGACAGTCTTCCCAGAAGAGTTGAATTTCTTATAGCTACAAAGGGTGGGCCAACCCAATATTGACCCCTATGGACTAAGACTGGGATGGCATTAAAGTCCATGTGCGTGTAAAGGCAGGCATCTCAATACTTTTGACAATATAATGTGTGTATATATATATATATATACATGTGTTCTTGAGCTTTGGGGTGCACACCCTAATGCAATAGGCTGCACACGCCTATGTTCAGCACGCTGGCACCTTCTAAGGGAAGGTACCTTGGTTAGCAAATTTGTATCCAGGGATCCACAACTGGTATACAGAAGGGCATGCTCACTCAGCGACCTTTTGGTACCCAGTGCTATCTCTTGGAAACCCCCTTAATACCCTGTATGCAGATGTATGACTCGTTGCATAAACTGCCAGTTTTGCCCTACATGTTAGAGGGTGACTCTTTACAGCTACCCATGGGGAGACTTTTGAAATGTAGACAGAAGGCCAATTGTGGCACTATCAGAGTAGTATATGTTATTGTTTGCTCCTGTAATTCATTTTACGGGGGTAAGACCAGGAACATGTTTATGAAATCAAGACTTACAATCTTAAGGCCCCATTAGCTAGGCATTTGTGCTTACAACACAACAGGGACCCTGGCTGTCTCAAGTGTTGGGTCTTTGAAGTGATCCCCAAGATAAAAGGGGGGGTAATTTTGAATTGGTAATCCAACATGAAACCTGTTGGATTGTGGAGTTGGAGGCTACGAAGGCCCCCATTTTAAATGACAGTCTGAGTTTTGTTCCTTTAAAAAAAAAAAAAATATATATATATATATATATATATATATATATATATATATATATATATATATATTTATGGTCCAGAGCCCTCAGACCGATACGGATAAGGATGACAAACAAGGTTAACATAAACTCGCTTCCTTGAAATGGACCTGAAAGTGTGCCCTGGTCTAACGTACGGTATGCCAAAATAAGGGGGCATACCTTAAAATGAAATGAATATGACATGGGTGAAATGAGTACTCACTTGAGGAGTATGCTTAGAGAAATGCCCTGATAAAGGGGATGGGTGGGCGGGTATCGCGCACCGGAACCGACGAGGAAGACGGGCGGACGGCTGGTTATATACTCCACCGGGCTCCTCCCATAATTTCAGGCCACCATACTGGCCTTTCTATTTATGGTCCAGAGCCCTCAGACCGATACGGATAAGGATGACAAACAAGGTTAACATAAACTCGCTTCCTTGAAATGGACCTGAAAGTGTGCCCTGGTCTAACGTACGGTATGCCAAAATAAGGGGGCAAAACATCCAGGTAGGGGTTGCACTTTATTGAGACAAGACTGTCACTGGGTGAGTTTGACAAAGGCCTGGGCCATCTCTATTTGCAGTTTGGGTATGTAACGGGCAAAACAGGAGGACTTCCATCTACCCAATTTCTTGATAACATGGACCGGGACCCCTTGGCGGGAGGCAGTAGAAGCTGCTTCGATACGGAATGAATGTCCGGAGTAGTGAGCAGGATTGAGGTGAAGGATGCCCCGGAGTATCCTGACATGCTCCATGAACTGGGCTGCGTCGAGAGGTTTCGTGTGAAAAGGCAGAAGCGGGCCAGTTCCTGGTTGGTTGGCCAAAAGGGTCAACAAGCGGATGAGAACAGTGACCGGGCACCAGCGGTTGTTGGTTTTATAGAAGTGTATGTCCATACCCGAGCCAAGCTGCTGCATCTTGGAGACTGCTAAGTGTAAGATGAAATGGTCTTCGTATCGGACCAGGTGGTGCTTGTACAGCATGCGTGCTGTGAGGCTACTACAAGTAAACTGGCTTGGCCGTAAGGAGCCGTAGAAGGCCAGGTGTATGGCTGCTTGTAAATGCCACTCATGTGGAGACCGAAAGGTGAAGTGGCCAGGATATCTGACATAGTTCTAGAACGTCTCCTGTGAAAGGCGGTGGTTTGGTGCCGGCCATCGGCTGGCGCTTCTGGACACTGCGCATAACAGCCCGAACGGTGTGGTAAGAAAATAAGGAGGGTACGGTAGGGTCCTGGAGGGACGTGAAATGTTGTACACCGGTCAGGTATAGCCGGATCGTATTAACGGATAACACCAACTGCGAGTGGCAGTAGGAAATGAAGGCTACGACTCGCTTGACACGGGACGTCACTGTGCTGTGATACGTGATGAAGCGGTTAAAGGCCCTCCAGGCTGACTGATAGGCCTTGAGGGTATTGCTGGAAAGGGAGTGATCGATAAGTTGGGTAGCCGCTAGGAGGTGAGGGGCTAATCCAGGGTTAGTTGAGACCAGTCCGGGATAGCTGCTGATGTTGGTCCGGCTCCGGGTACCTGATCGGAAAAGAGACAAGGTTACAGCGGGAGAGGGCGTCCGCTGCCTGATTGAACTTACCGTGGATAAAGGAACAATAGATGTTGAACTGAAACAACAACAAGAGCTGGACCAGTTGACGTAGGAAGGACATAATCAACAGAGAGGACGCCTTGGCGCAGCCAGGAATTGCCAGTAACTGGGGAGGCCAGGGAGCTGCGAGCCTGAGGTGGCCAAAAAACAGCCGCAAGCCCGTGGAGGCCGCTGCGTCGGTCATCACCTGGGGCGAAAGGGAAGACACGGAGGGAATGAACAGGGAGACGCCATTCCCAGACGATAGGAATTCCTCCCGCATAGCAAGGACTGCTATTGCCGCGGGATCCAGGCTGAGGACTTGCTCTGGATCCTGTGAGAGGGACAGTAAAACCAATAGGCGTGACACAAGGCGCGACCCTGAGGGATGATGCGCATAGCGAACTCAACATGCCGTGTAGGGACTGTAGGTGTCTTTTGGACGACTAGACTGGAGAATATGCGAGGATAATATGCCCCTAAAGATGGCAGTTGTGATGGCGAGTGTTTGCCGTTGGCTATGGGCTGATGCCTCTGGATGCCCCGAGGTGGGGATCTTGCTGTATGGGCCGTAACGACAGATGGCTCTCCGTGCACTGTAAGGATAAGAAATGCTGAACGCTGGCTAGAAATAGCCTGGGCGTGCTACAGGAAGAAGCCAGTTGCGTGCGACAACATGATCCTGGTGCGGGACGGAAGCTGAACTCAACTGTCCTAAGGAAGAGACGAATAGACAGACAACAGTGAGTGGTTTGTAAGAAAGCCACGGGAGACGAGAGGCCAATTAAGTGCTGCTGAAAATGACGTGTAGCCAGTTTGTGTGCCACTGAGAACGTGCTTGCCAACGAATGATTGCAAGAAGTTATGCTAAGTCACGAGCCTTGGCGTGACTAAAAGTTGTGTTTAAACATGTGCTTGCGACAATTGCCCGGGAGTTTGTCACTGGAGATGTATACGTAGTGACTGTGAGCCATTCGTGTTACCGCATGTGCACTGCGAAGACTACAGGAGTTGTGCTTGAATGCATGTTTGGATGCGTGCTTGCGATGATTGCAAGATGTTACCCAGGATGCGTGCTTGCCATGACTGCAAGATGTTATGCTAGGATGCGTGCCTGCAACTAATGCAAGGAGTTGTGCCAGGACTCGTGCCTGCAACGACTGCAAGGAATTATGGTAGGCTTCATGGGTAGCCAGGCCGGAAAAGACAGAAGTCCATCCGGTCCAACCAAATCAAAATAAATAAGGTATCACACAACCCGACACACCCAATTCTACGCCCGCAGCTGATCCAGAGGAAGGCAAAAAAACCCCAACAGAGCATAGGCCAATCTGCTACAGCCGGGGAAAAAATTCCTTCCTGACCCCTCGAGAGGCAATCGGATTTTTCCCTGGATCAACTATACCTATAAATATAAGTACCCCGTAATACAACGTACATTTAGGAAGGTATCCAGGTCTTCCCTAAGCAATCTATTGAGCAAGCCAGAAGTGCCTGCCAGCAATGATTGCAACAAGTTGTGCCTGGACACCTGCTTGCAACGATTGCAAGAGGTCTATGCTCAAATGCGTGCTTGCCATGATTGCAAGAGAACTATGCTCGAATGCGTGCTTGTAATGAGTGCAAGAGGTCTATGCTCGAATGCGTGCTTGCAATGATCGCCAGAGGTCTATGCTCGAATGCCTGCATGCAACGATTGCGAGAGGTCTATGCTTGAATGCATGCTTGTAATGAGTGTAAGAGGTCTATGCTCGAATGCGTGCTTGTAATGACCGCGAGAGGTCTATGCTCGAATGCGTGCTTGCAGCGATTGCAAGAGTTCTATGCCCGAATGCGTGCTTGTAATGAATGCAAAAGGTCTATGCTCGAATGCGTGCTTGCAATGATTGCAAGAGGTCTATGCTCGAATGCGTGCTTGCAACGATTGCAAGAGGTCTATGCCCGAATGCGTGCTAGTAATAAGTGCAAGAGGTCTATGCTCGAATGCGTGCTTGTAATGATTGCGAGAAGTCTATGTCTGGATGCGTGCTTGCAACGATTGCAAGAAGTCTACGCTTGGATGTGTGTTTGCAACGATTGCGAGAAGTCTACGCTTGTATGTGGAGAAAACAGCGAGACACGCCTAACGAAGCTGTGTTTCCCTTTTGAAGGCAATCTACAATGAAATGAGGCCGAGGAGCAAGGCCCCCGGCAGGTATCCAAACATTGAAGAATCAACCGGACCCAAGCCGGGAAGCGGTATGTGACAGTGAAATGAGAGAACCTGCCATGACAGAGATCCGGATCGCCATGCCACAACTTGCGACCGAGCACGAAACGGATTCTGGAGCATGTACTGAAATGAGGCCATTCCTGGGGCACGCCGAGACTAATTTGGTACACAGATGAGACTATTCGTACCGGAACGTGATAGGTGAAATGAAATGAAAAACCCATGACAAAGACAAGAATCAGAGGACGAGCCCTTGAACCAAACAGATGAATCCTGTCTTTGGAGCATGTACTGAAATGAGGCGTAGCAGCTGGGCACACCAGAACGAATCGGTGCATAAGGAATGCGACAGGATTCGAATTGGAGCGTAATAAGTGACAGAAATGATATGCCATGACAGAGACAAGATTCAACGACTGGACTGATGGTTACAACAAAGAATCCGTCTCTGGAGCATGTACTGAAATGAGGCGTAGCAGCTGGGCACACCAGAACGAATCGGTGCATACAAGAATGCGACAGGATTCGAATTGGAGTGTAATAAGTGACAGAAATGATATCCCATGACAGAGGCCGGATTCAACGACTGGACTGCCGGCTACGGAAAAGAATCCGTCTCTGGAGCATGTACCGAAATGAGGCGTAGCAGCTGGGCACACCAGGACGAATCGGTGCATAGAAGAATGCGACAGGATTCGAATTGGAGCGTAATAAGTGACAGAAATGGTATGCCATGACAAAGACAAGAATCAGGGACCGTGCGTGAACCTGCGAGTGACTCAGTCTCTGGAGCATGTACAGAAATGAGGCCGAACCCTGGGGCACTTCAAAGCGAATCGGTGCACCAGAGGAGCGCGGCTAGTGACAGAAATGTTTTGAAACGGTAGAAATGAGTGGGACTGAAATGACTTGAATGGGATGAAATAAAATACATAACACAACTGCATGAATGATGAGATATATTCGAACTGGAGCAGATACCAACCGATACGTGCGGACTGCTTGCTTTGTCGTAACAAGCAGTCGGCTGTGAGTCGAACGATTCGACCGATACTAAACAGAAATGCTCGGGGAGTCGAACGGTTTCGAATGTCGTACCTGCGAATGAATCGCCTGACGTGGCGTGATCGACCGAAGGTGATAACGACTACATCGAAAGTAGAAACAGTGACATGAGTACGAGAGCCACAGTAAAACATCCGAGCGGTTCGTTAGTTCAGGGAACGTTGAAGGGACATCGTAATACATGAACCGAAAAGGGGGTGCCAAAGCCCTACCTGCGACAGGCGGCCCGACGTGTAACGACAAATTCGATGGGTAAGACGACACTCCGACGGCGAAACCTACGGACGCTGATGAACGGGAAGACGGTCAAGACGGAGACGAACAACGCGAACGGGCTCACTGCGTCTGGTCTAGGATAGTCGGCCCTTGATATCTGACGTATCAGGTATCGCGCACCGGAACCGACGAGGAAGACGGGCGGACGGCTGGTTATATACTCCACCGGGCTCCTCCCATAATTTCAGGCCACCATACTGGCCTTTCTATATATATATATATATGTATATATATATATTTTTTTTAATTATTATTATTATTATTTTTACACATTTATCTCACTGTACATATCAGGTTTATTGTTGTACTTGTATTTGTATTTTGCATTATTATTTTCAATACCAACATGGTGGGTCCTGCTGCTTTGTTGCTGTGTCAAGACTTTCTGGGGTTTTTTAAACATGTCACATGACATTTGTCTCCCCATGTGTATCTTCATAACACAAGGAGGAAATATTCTGTAGTTTACAGAAAAAAAATAGGCAGGGCTAATATAACTACTTGTTATTCCAATACAGTAGAAACAGAGTGCATAGAACAAACCCTCAGGCATGATCAAGCAAAGCTTTAAATATTTTTATAGGCTATCTGTTTGGAGTTACAGAGGAGGTCTTGCACTAGAATTATTGCTCTAACGATTGCAGTGATAACTCATATGTGGTTTGTACACAGTTTACATATGTGGGCACAAATTATGTATGCATTCACTTATGTGCAAGCATGGGCACTTTACATTTTTTTCTTATTCATTTTACTTTTTATTTTTTATTTTTACACTGTCCGTTTATTTATTTATTTTTTTATCACTTTTCTTCCTATTAAAAGGAATGTAAACATCCCTTGTAATAGAAATAAGTATGACAGGTCATCTTTATTGAGAGATCTGGAATCACTCGACTTCCTGCCCAGCAAGCGGCAGGATCGCTTCTGGGTTTTACCAATGGCTCCATTAGGCCCGGAAACGGTGGGGGCATATCTCCCACTACCTCCAAAAGTGATCCCACTGTGGATCCAACCACATGTTCCTACAGCTGTTGCGGAAATACACATACCAGGAGGCATTGTAAAACTCTGACATTCACAGACATGACTAGGCATGATGGGAATTGTAGTTACTGAACAACTGGAAGGCTATAGTTTGGAGACCCCTGCTCCTTAGTTGTACAAATTGCCTGTTGAGCTGTTCTTAAGCTGCTCCAATTTTCTCATTAAATATGCAAAGTGACCCCATGCAAAAAAAAAGACAAAAAAAAAATACAGCATGCCCCCACCCAAAATGCTGATCCTCTTCAACCACAATGAACACTTGCTGACCTGCCAGGAAAAAATCCCACCCACATATCTGATCCTGTCATTCACTCACAATGAACGACAGCTCTGAAGCTGACAGTGAATGTAAACAAAGGTATACCCATTGAAGCCATTGACAAAACATGGACAAAACTATATTTGGCCAATGATGTCACCTTGGATCCTCCATGACATTATTGGCCAAATATGCTCATCTCTTTAAGCCGTCATTCGTGGTGTCATTTGTGGTCACCAGGATTAGATATGTCAGCAGGTCACTATGTTTTTACTAATTATATTTTTGTTACTATGTACCCATTTGCATGGGTAAAGCGGTATCTGGGGGCCCCCTTATTTTGGAAGGAGGCTTAGAGATACCAAAAATCTTTCCACAGGCCCCCAAAAACACCAGGCCAGAGTTGGGGACAAAATGCTTTGCCTGTTGGGTCCCCTTGACAAAGTACCCTCCCCATGATGAAGGCATGTGACCTGATATGGTTCAGGAGGGGGTGGGGTCATACACTCATCCCCCCTTTCTTGGCCAGCTAGGCTGCATACTTAGTTAAGGGTCTGGAATGCAATTTAGGGGGATCCCCACCATTTTTTTTTACATTTTACACTAGCCCCACCCCTTTCTTTACATTCACTTTTTCATGAGGAATCTTTAGCTGATAGCTGAATAGGCCAAATCCCATGCAAACTGGATGTTTTTTTCGCTGCCTTTGATACCCCTGTTAACCTATATGTTCATGCACACATAGGCATTTAAAGGAGTTTAGAGGCAGGTGCATTTAGAAGCAGAAAAAAAAACACTGCCAGTGCATCTAAGAGCAGCAGTGTTTTGGCAGAAAAAATGCTTGACACGCCTAAACATGTGTAAACGTGCCTTTAACACTTGAGAGTTAATTAATATCAATGGCCAGAATAAGTTAATAGGAAAAGAGTCTAGGAGAGTTATGCTGCGTACACACGAGCGGATTGTATGGCGTACTTAGTCCGTCATACAATCCGACGGACAGTCTGTCGTACTTTCCACTGAACGGACTTGACCACACACGGATACACAAACAGTCCGTCGAAAGCTTGCGCGATGACGTGTACAGCACGTACGACGGGACTAGAAATAGGAAGTCCAAGACACAGCAAAGCACCCTTCCGCCGTGTAAATCCTTTCTGGGCATGCGCCATTCTTAGTCCGTCGAACTAGCATACTGACGACCGTATTGTCCGCTGAAACCAAAGTACGACGGACAGAATTTTCGAAGAAACCAAAATACTTAGTACTCCGGACTGCACGCTGAAAAAGTCCGCTGAAGCCCACACACGAGCGGATTGTCCGCTGAAATGTGTTTCGACGGACTAAGTACGCCATACAATCCGCCCGTGTGTACGCGGCATTAGAAGGATGTCTAGTGTGCATGAAGCCTAAAAAAAGCATAGAGCTCTGCCCACCGAGGCTGTTCTCAATATGTGTTTTACTCACGTTTTGGATGAATTATACAGATATGATTATCTGAAAACATGGCGATTGTGATCCAGGAGGTATTTTTTTAATTGTATTTTTTTTTTCATTTTGAAAACGTAGTTTGATTTCTGTGTACAGCTAGCATTTTAACATATGCTTTCTACGTAGTTACATAGTTAGTCTGGTTGAAAAAAGATGCAAGTTCTTCTAGTTCAATCAATAAAAGGGGAAAAAAATATACAATCATACTTTTATACAATCCTATATATACAATCCTATACCCAATATTGATCCAGAGGAGTTCAAAATGGAACATCGAAGCATGATCTAATTTGCTCCAGCAGGGGAATATTTCCTTCCTGGACCACCAAGAGGAAATTAGATATTCCATGGATCAACGCTACCTATAAATGATAGTATACAGTTATTTATCTACTGAGCTGGACAGAACCACATTTTCACAGCTTTTACTGTGAAGAAACCTTTCCATATTTGGGGACCAGTGCATCCCCATTCACCATTTCAGGTCTGATTTCAGTCCAAATTTTTGGCTGAATTTGGACTTGAAACAGACCAGAAGATGCACAGGACTCTTGTGCAATTAGCACTGGAGCCGCTCAAGAGATGTGTGAACCGGCTCCATAGAGTGCCAGTCACAATCTCCTGCCTGAAATACGAATTGGATGGGGAGAACCCTCATCCAATTTGTACTAGTGTCAACCCAGCCTAAATCTCTTTTCCTCTAGACGTAAAGAGTGTCCCCTTGTCCTCTACCTTAAAGTGAATAATAACACCAAGTTGACTATATGGACCACTTATTGTATATATTTATACATGTTGATCATACGCCACCCTTAATCTCCTCGTCTTAAGAGATAATAAACTAATTTTCCTAATCTTTCCTTAAAGCTGAGCTCCTCCATGCCTCTTATCAGTTTGATTACCCTTCTCTGCACTTTCTCCAGTTCCCCGAAAACCTTTTTGTGAACTGGTGTCCAAAACTGAACTGCAAATACCAGATGAGTTCCTACTAATGATTTGTACAGGGGCACAATTATATCTCTCTCTCTCTGGAGTCCATACCTCTCATTTGTTGAACTAACTTAAAATGAAACTCTCCAAAGTTGAGTTGTTGATTCATTTCATTTTATAATCACCTAAAGTGAGTGCTGAACCCATGATTTTTGTTCTCCAGAAATTACAAGTCCAGCACAACATGAATGCCCTCATAATAATATTATGATAGGAGGACCCCAAGATTACCATGTGATGCTAGTCTTAATGCATTTCAGCATTGGGGATGTGCTGACATGCACCAGGCTGTTTGAAACCCTGCAGCCAATGAGGGTGTTCTGGCAAGCATAGGGCTTATGTGCCACTCGTCTGCACCCCATGGGAATTGGTAGGTGTTTGTTTTCCCACTGGCAAAGGGGTTTTAAGGATCCTTTGGATCCCTAACCAGTTCACCATGTGTATATAAAAGTGAAAGGAAATAAACTCAGGACACAATAAATAAATATTTACTAAGCGAACAATTTCCAAAAAAAGGAGAATACAGGCATCTGATAAACCTATGTTGCAATTTTTATTGACATTTCTAGCTCATTCTAACAATAGCATCTCTTTAACTAGAAGTTACAGTGTGCTTAGAAGTTGTTGTTGTTTTTTTTTTATCTAAATAGGTAATTTTTGCTTTTGCATTTAAAATTAACATATTATGTGGATTACAGCAACAAAGCAGCCAGAATAACTTTGTATAACTAAAGTAACTTGCCCTAGAGTGCAATACAGTTTACAGCCTGTTTAAAATGTAAAGCACATCCTACTGTGAAATCGCAAATCAGACATATTTTATATATGCTTTTCATGAAATCTGCATTTCTGTTATTTACCGCTTTGGTCAAAAAACAAACAAAAAAAAACAAAAAAAGTATTTAATTGAAAAAGAGAGAAAGAAGGATTTGCTAAAAAAAATATACGGTGCAGAAATTGATGATTCAGCTGTGACTGATTCTTACTGCTGTGATTTCCAATTAAAGACTAGAAAAAAACATTTTGTAATTAAAAAGGAACAATGAAGCGCTTATTCATTCCCTCACCTTATGGCTCCACAATTGTTTATGGCAATTGTTTTGGTCTTTGTTCCAAATAAAAAAGACATTGTGGTCTTTCTAGAAAATACCATATATGATAAAGCAACTAATAAGCTGAATTTGCAAACATACCTCAAGTAAATGAAAATGATTATAGGGACTTGGTAGCTAAATTGAGGAAAAGGACCTCCAAGGTAGTATTCTCAGGAATACTACCTGTACATCGAGCTACACCAGAAAGGCAGAGGGAGATTAGGGAAGTAAACAAGTGGCGGAGGAGCTGATGTAGTAAGGAGGGTTTGGGTTCTTGGAGGACTTGGGCCGACTTTTCAATTGGTCTCCAGTACCTATTAAAGGGATGGACTGCACCTAAATGAGGAGGGTGCAGATGTGCTGGGAGTAAAGATAAGCAAAAAGTTAGAGGGGTTTTTAAACTATACGACAGGGGAGGATTCAGAGGTAGAGATAGTCAGCACGGAACATAGTCCAGAGGATAGTATTGGGGGCATTAGTGGTAGGTTGACTAAAACACATAAAACCAAGGTAAAAATAGTAACAAGTCCTAGTTGCAATCTCGGAACACCCAATAAAAGATAGTATGCAACCGGTCTAAACTACATGGCATGCTCATCAATGCCAGGAGCATGGTGGACAAGATGGGTGAACTAGAGATACTGTTATACGAGAAGGATTTAGATTTTGTGGGACTTTCAGAGAGTTGGTTCAACAGCTCTCATGATTGTCTGGCAATCATTCAAGGGTATACCCTTTATTGAAGGGATAGAGAGGGTAAAAAAGGGGGAGGGTTATGCCTGTATATCAAGAATAATTTACAAGTGCATGTGGGAGATGACATCACTAAGGGAGCTAGGGAGGAGGTGGAATCCTTATGGGTAGAGCTCCAAAAGGATGAAGCTAAGGGGGAAATGATACTGGTAGTATGCTATAGGCCCCCTAACCTGAGGGAGGAGGGGAAGGCGGACCTCCTATCACAATTTGGATTATCAGCAAGGATGGGAAGTGTTATCATAATGGGAGATATTAATTATCCAGACATAGACTGGGCGGAGGGAACCGCACATTCGTCTAAGGCTTGCCAGTTCCTAAATGTGTAATGGGTAAGATGGTAGATGCAGCAACTAGAAATAAAGTGTTACTATACCTACTGATTACCAACAATACAGGCCTGATCACAGATGTGGAAATACAGGGAAATTTAGGAAACAGCGATCACAGGTCAATTGACTTCACTATGAATCACCCAAATAGGAAACATAAGGGAAATACAAAGACACTGAATTTCAAAAGAGCCAATTTCCCTAAACAATGAACCTTGCTAGAAGATATAAATTGGGATACAATCTTAACAACAAAGAACATGGAGGAGAGATGGGTTCGCCTTAAGAGCATATTAAATAAGGGCATCAGCCAGTGCATCCCATTGGATAATAAATAAAGAGAACAAAAGTCCTGAATGGCTTAACGCCAATGTAAAAATGCATAAGAAAGCAAAAGAGAAGGCCTTCAAAAAATACAAGGTTGAGGGATCATCATCAGCATTCAAACTTTATGAAGAATGCAACAAGAAATGTAAGGGTGCAATTAGGATAGAACACAAAAGACACAATAAACGGAGGAGAGCAAAAAAATACCAAGAAGTTCTAAGTATGTAAACCGTAAAAAAGGGAGGACACACCAAATTGGCCGCACAAAGAATGAGGAAGGGCATCTGGTTACAATGGATGGGGAGATGGGGAAGATATTGAATTTATTCTTCTCCTCAGTCTTCACAAGGGAATTGGGGGGCTTCAATAACCAACACTACAGTGTTTATCCTCATGACACATCACAGGAAGCACCCTCATGGCTAACAGAGGACAGAATTAGAATTAGACTGGGAAATCTTAAAATGAATAAATCATCGGGACCTGATGGCTTGCATCGGAGGGTACTTAGGGAATTTGGCCAAGAAATTGCCAGATCATTGTTCCTACAGTCTACCTACTGGAATGGCACCAGCGGATTGGAGAAAATCCAATGTAGCACCAATATTTAAAAAGGGCCCAAAATACATCCCTGGGAATTAAAACCAGTTAGCCTAATATCAATAGTATCCAAGCTCTTGCAGTAATAAGGGACTATACAATATTTTAGTAATGAAAACAATATCATTAGCAGTAATCAGCATGGATTAATGAAGAATTTTTCTTGCCAAACCAATCTATTAACCTTCTATGAGGAGGGGAGTTGCCATCTTGATAAAGGCAGGCCTGTAGACGTGGTGTATCTGGATTTTGCGAAGGCATTTGACACAGTTCCCCACAAACATTTACTGTACAAAATAAGGTCCATTGGCATGGACCATAGGTTGAGTACATGGATTGAAAACTGTCTACAAGGGCGAGTTCAGAGGTTGGGGATAAATGGGGAATACTCAGAATGGTCAAGGGTGGGCAGTGGAGTCCCACAGGGTTTTGTGCTGGGACCAATCCTATTTAATTTGTTCATAAATGACCTGGAGGATGAGGTAAACAGTTCCATCCTCATATTTGTGGATGATACTAAGCTAGGCCAATAACTTCTCCACAGGATGTGAAAACCTTGTAAGAAGATCTGATCAAATTAATGGGGTGGGCAACTACATGGCACATGAGGTTCAATGTTGAAAAAAATAAAATAATACATTTGGGTGGAAAAAAATTGAATGCAATCTATACACTAGGGGAAGAACCTCTGGGGGAATCAAGATGGAAAATGACCCGGGGGTCCTAGTAGATGATAGGTTCAGCAATGGCATGCAATGCCAAGCTGCTGCTAACAAAGCAAACAGACTATTGGCATGCATTAAAAAAGGGATTAACTCCAGGGATAAAGCAATAATAATTCCACTCTACAAGATTCTGGTCTGGCCGCATATGGAGTATACTGTCCAGTACTGGGCACCAGTCCTCAGGAAGGATGTACTGGAAATCGAGTGAGTACAAAAAAGAGCAACAAAGCTAATAAAGGGTCAGGAGGAAATTAGTTATGAAGAAAGGTTGCGAGCACTGAACGCATTCTCTCTGGAAAAGAGATGTTTTAGAGGGGTTATGATTTCAATATACAAATACCATACTGGTGACCCCACATTAGGGATAAAACTTTTTTGCTGAAGGGAATTTAACAAGACACGTGACCATTCATTAAAATGAGAAGAAAAGAGGTTTAACCTGAAACTACGTAGAGGGTTCTTTACTGTAAGAATGGCAAGGATGTGGAATTCCCTTCCACAGGCGGTGGTTTCAGCGGAGGGGGGGGCATCGATAGTTTAACAAAACTATTAGATAAGCAGCCAAATGACCGCAACATACAGGGATATACAATGTAATACTGACATATAATCACACACATAGATTGGACTTGTGTCTTTTTTCAGCCTCACCTACTATGTAACTATGTAACTATGCAAATAAGTTGTTCTAAGGAGAACCAATATCATTTCACAGGTGAAGAATAGAATATCTGAGGGTCAGTACACATAGTTTCAAAATATTTTCCAGCTGTTCAAAATGCTAGCAAAATTCTTCAACATTCCAACTGCAGAGTATTTAGGTGGGATTGCTTACACTGAAGCACTTGGACAATGTAAGCTACACAGTCAAGTAAGACATCCATACCCCAATTTCAAAATCAACATCATGAAGATACAGAACTGTGGGCCTTGCTAGACTTGGGCATCTATGACATCTGATCAGTTGTGAGATGCCCAGTATGCTGCAGGCACAGATTGGTTAGATTGATGAGATAGAGCCAGCAGCATGGGACATGGACTGTCTCTTCTTATTATTCTGACACCAATGTAAGAGACAGTCTTTCTCCAACCGACCTTTCCTCTTTTCCTCTCCCTGCTCATTCTGTTTAGAGGCATCATACAATGTTTCAGACAGAGAGAAAATCTGCAGGCAAAATGTTTCTTTTCTTCTCTCTTTAAAATACCCATAGGGCACTTTCACACTGATACAGGGTGGTTTTCCCTCACAATGGTTTCAGAACAGTGTACCCATGGTTTTCGTTCAGGTTTCCTGTACTTTGCCATAGCCTTCTATTAGATTGGGCAGTTATGAAACTACAACAAAATTCCTGCATGCATCCTATATATAATGTTTATTTATAAACAGTTATAATAATATACAAAACATTAGCTTAAAAATGATAAGCTTTAAAAGTAAACTATAATTTTTTGGAGTTTTAAAGTTTATAATTTTTTCACATCACTTTGGGACAATCCAGACTTCGCTGAAGTATCCTCCTCCGGGGGGGGGGGGGGGGGGGCATAGTATATGTCAGTCTTATGGCCTTTAAAACTTCAAAATTGTCTTTAAAACTCTTTTCTACTTTGCAAGATGAGCTAGACAGGGTACTTTTATAGATACATTATCTGCAGCACAGGGAAGCTTTAAGTTTCCAATTTTCTGACTATAAGCCTGATCTGTAGTATCTACCAATTAAGTGATATCTAGAGTTTACTTTTTCTTACTTGGTTCTTTGTTCTTCCTTGAATCCCATCAAAGGCTTAAATAGCATTTTTTTTGTCTATAGGACTTATAGTACGTAGCCTGTAGGACTCCTGAGAAACTATTTTAAGCTGGTTTATAACCCAATATAGAATGTCTCTAATGTCATCTGAACACTGGATATTTTGTCCATATGATATGGCGCAGTTTCAGATTACAGCAATATTGGGGCCACACCCTTTTCCATTTCATTTAGGACACGTGGAGAAACTTCCACTTCCATCAACTATAGGAAAATTACTTTTTTGGGCTCAAAAAATGCTGAAAACTAGATCTCTTTTGAGCCCCTACCAAACAAACCTGCATTAGTGTAGTTACCTCTTTGATTCCTATAGAACATTAAGTTTACAAATCTGGGGGGGGGGGGGGGGGGGAAATTAGGCTCTTCCTTCTATTTGGGATAGGTGAATGAATAAATATAAACTTCATTTATCCTTCTTCACCCTTGGTAATCATTCCTATTCTGTAAAATCTACTGCGGTTTCAATATGTTTATTTTAGTTCAGTGCTTTTTATGAATATATTATTACTGCACGGTTGTGATGCTAATCCCAATGTTATGTACTGTATCAAGGTGTTCTGCATGATAGACATTTTTGGCCTATTGCCTGCCTATCCCGTCCCCTTCTGTTTACATTGCTATTGTGTAGTGTGAAGGCACAAACTTTAATAAAAAGAACTTTAGTAAAAAGTTTCTATGGACTAGCTAAACAGCAGAAGAAATCAGCTTAAAGGTGATTAAAAAAAAGGCTTATGGGAAGTAATACTCAACACAAACATGACCCCAACTAGGCACGAAACGTGGTGTTGCAAGTTACTCATTATTAGTGATAAATTTAATGCACCTGGGTTTGGTTTGCGGGTGCGGTTAACTAACTGCTCCTAGGTCCAAATGTTAATCTGAACCCAAATTAAGTCAATAGGGTCATCGTTTTTAAAATCAATTCAGCCCTTAAGGACATTTACCAAAGCAAAAATGCAGTTTTTTCTTTTGTTCCTGGGCGTATACTATCATAAAAGTACCACTCAGTGCACCGCCCAGCCCCCTTCAAGCTGCTTTCTCCTAGTGATGGCCCAAACACCTGGTTTGGTTTGCACCAGGACTCCCAAATAGGGAAAAAGTTTGGGCCTGAGCCGCAGACTCTATTAAAGTCTATGGTACCCGAACATGAAAAATCTAAATTCCCCATTTTGAAAGCTTTTATGCAAGTTATTGGCCATAAAAAAGGGTATGGGTCCCAGGTACTGCCCTGGGGGATATGTATTAATGTGCATTTTTTAATATTATTTTTAAAGGAGCAGTCATTTAAATGATGCACCGCTTGCCGCCCGCCCACCATCAAATGATGCACTCGTTCTTAGAGGACGTCATATGATAGGCCTCCCAGAACGGCTATTATCATGTGCTAGCTTGCTCGCGAGACCCCGATATCTAAAAGAGCAGTGGCTGTGGCTCTTTAACCATGTAATCAGCTGTGTCCAATCACAGCTGGTCACATGTAAATACAGAAGTGCTGTGAATCAGCTCTCCTCTACTCACACTGACAGAGTGTGTGGCGAGGAGTGCCGATCAGCGACATCTCCTCACAGAGGAGACCTGGGCAGGTAATCGGGGCACTGATCATCAGTGTCCTGATTACAGGAAAGCTCAATCAGTGCCCATAAGTGCCACCAATCAGTGCCCATAAGTGATACCAGTCAGTGCCTTCTATCAGTGCCCATCAGTGCTGCCCATCAGTGCCCATCAGCACCACCTCATCAGCACACATCAGTGAAGGAGAAATATTTACTGACAGAAAAAAAGAAAACCTTTTTTTAGTAAAAAATAAAAATCCCAGCAATAAAAATCCCAGCAATAAAAATCTCAGCAAAAAATAAAAATCCCACCAAAAGAAAGCTCTATTTGTGTGAAGAAAAATATTTAAAAAATATTTAGGTACAGTGTTGCATGACCGCACAATTGTCATTCAAAATGCGACAGCGCTGAAAGCTAAAAAATGGCCAGAGCAGGAAGGGGTTGAAAGTGGCCAGTGTTAAGGTGGTTAACCACTTGCTGTCAGTGGAAGGTCAGCTCTCCTGCGCAAATTGCTAACACAATGTCTGCCGGCGACACCTGATCGCAGTGAGGAGAGGCAGAACGGGGAACTGCATATGTAAACAAGGTGAGTCCCCATTCTGCCAGATGACTCTGCCAGCCCATCCCCCCTAGAGTTAGAACATACCCAGGGAACAGACTTAACTCCTTGATCGCCCCCACTGTTAACACCTTCACTTCCAATGTCATTTTTATATTGATAATGTAGCAAAAATGGCCTGGTCATTAAGAGGGCAAATCCTTCATGGGCTAAAGTGGTTAAAGTGATACAATAAAAATGAAAAATTCATTTAAAAATAGTGCATGGGAGGTTCCCTCAGTCTGCCTGTAGAGTGGTGCATCTGTACCATATTGTCATGTACCTGGTGGGTAAGTCTGACATGTAGAGGAAGGCCTCTCATACAGCTCCGGCTCGTGAGCCACTGATAGTGAGACAGCAGGCTCAGGAGCACAGCGGGGGAAGAGTGCCTATGATCAGTCCAGAAGTCTGTACCAGTAGATCACAGCAGATAGCAGGCAGGTGAGAAGGCAGATGGCTGGCAGACTTGGCAGCAGATAGGCAGAGGTGCATCACAGGAAGCAGGAGCTGGTAGCAGACTGGATGGCCAGGGGCAGGGTCAGACAAGCCGGGTAGACAGCAGACAGGCAGATCAAGCAAGGCAGCAGGCAGAAGCGTAGTCAGGTCACAGGCTGGGTTTGGCAACGGACAGGCTAATCAGGCAAAAACAGCAGGCAGGAGTATAGTCGGGTCACAGGCAGGTTTGGAAACAGATGCTAAGTAACAGGAACTGGAGACAGAGATCAGTACATGGAAAGCCAGAGGTCAGGGCAGGAAGCAGGCAGCAGGCAGTAGTAGTCAGGAACAAGCCGGATCGGTAACAGAAGTCAAACACATAGGAAGCAGGATTCAGATAAACACTGTAGACCAAGCAGCAACCAGTTCAGCGTTGAAGCTCTGTTTAAATATGCCGACTGGCGCCCGTTCTGGTGACAGGTGTGGTCACGTTCGCGCATGCGCATCTACGGGGACGTCTGTGGTTGTTCTGGTCATTCTTGGTTGGCGCCCGTGCACAGGTATGCACCTAGAAACAGCAGCTGCACTCAGACTTCTTTCCCGACACATATACAAAACCTGCTGCAGTAAAACTGACATATGTAAAGAAAAAGACATTTAAATTGACTTTACCAGTTGCAAGCCATTTCCAGCAATAGAAACAAAATGAAAAAAAACTGCTTGGTGTCCCCCTTCTCATGCATACCAGGTCCCCCACCCCAAAGCACCTTTTTCCTATGTTTATGCGGACAAGGACCTCTTCCCCACAACCCTGAGTGGTGGCTGTGGGGGTCTATGGGCAGAGGGCTTATCTGCATCTGGAAGCCCCCTTTAACAGCCAGATTCCAGCCGCCCTATGTGAATGAGTATGGGGTATTGTACCCCTACCCATTCACCCAACAAAAAAAAAGTGTAGTGTAAAAAAAAAAATAGGAGCCAGTTTTTGACAATTCCTTTATTAAAAAATAAAAAAACAATGTCCTCCAATGTAGATCTATCATAAATCACGACGCGCGCCATATCCAAAAAAAAAAAACACTCTGCTCGCAACAAAGGCTAACTGCTGACTGACTGCTCCTCCATCTCACAGTTTTTAAATAGATAAGGGGCATGCTGGTTCAGTGACATTACAAGGGGGCAGTGCCACCAGGGCAGGGGATATTGCAGGTGGTTCCACCCCTTACCTATTTAAGAACTGTCAGACAGCAGAGCAGGCAGTCAGCGGTTAGCTTTTGTCTCAGGCAAAGCATTTTTTTTTGGTTTTCGGTCCGGAACTGCAGCGGCAGCATGATTGACAATGAATCTACATTGAGGGGCATTGTTTATTATTTTTTACTATAGGACTTTTTGAAAAACTGGCTCCTATTTATTTTTACACTACAGTTTTTTTTTACTGAATGGGTAGGTGTACTATATACCCCATACTCATTCACATGGGGGGGGGCAGGATCAGGGGCCTTCTTGTTAAACCCCCTACCTGCAGACCCCCACAACCAACGCTCAGGGTTGTGGGGAAGATGCCCTTGTTCCCATAAACCTGGGGACAAGGGGCTTTGTGGTGGAAGGCAGAGCCCCCCTGACCCAAAACACCTCCAAATGCTGAGGGCATGTGGCCTAGTATGGTTCAGTGGGCCGCTTGCTCATCCCCCTTTCCTGGTTTGCCAGGCTGCGTGTTCAGATAAGGGTCTGGTGTAGATTTTGGGCGGGACCCCATGCCCTTTTTTAAAATTTTCACTATAAGCGGCAATAAAATCAATGCTCCTTTAACAAACAATATTTTTTTTTAAAAGTTTGCATTGAAACTATCAATGCAAAAAAATATTGTTTTAACAAGGAACAGTGATTTTTAAAGTGAAACAATAAAAATGAAAAAATCCTGTAAATATAGTGTCGGGGGTGGGGGGTAGTCTGCATGAAAAGTGGCACATCTGTACGGTGTATAGAACCTGTTGCAACAAAACAGACATATGTAATGAAAAAAATTACATTTCAATCGACTTTCCTGGCTGCAAAAAAAAATGTTGCCAATAATAGAACATTTCTTCCTCTTCTGTTCACTTTGTTATTGTGTAGTGTGAAGGCACAAACGTGAATAAAAAGAACTTAAACCGTTTCTATGGGCTAGCTTAAAGGGGTTGTAAAGGTAAATGTTTTTTCACCTTAATGCATTCTATGCATTAAGGTGAAAAAACATCTGACAGTGCCTGCGCCCCGAGCCCCCCCATTTTACTTACCTCACCCCTCGAAAATCCCGTGCTCGCCCCCGCCATCCTTCTTCACCACTCAGCCTGGCCACTGATTGGCTGGAGTGGATGGATGGAAAGCAGCGCAGCCATTGGCTCGCGCTTCTGTCAATCACATCCACTGACGCGGAGCGGGGCCATGTGATACAGCGAGCGCCTATAGCCGCCGGCTGTATCGCAGGAGCGCGCCCGCAGATGCTTCTCACCATGCGAGGGAGCTCGCATGAACATGAGAAGTACCTGCGGGAGAAAGCCGAGACAGCTGCCGAGGGACCCCAGAAGAGCAGGTTCGGGGCCACTCTGTGCAAAACGAGCTGCACAGTGGAGGTAAGTATAACATGTTTGTTATTAAAAAAATAAAAAATAAATTACTTTACAATCCCTTTAACAGCAGAAGAAATGTGCTTGAATGGGATAAAAAAGGATTAGTGGAAGTAATACTCAACACAAACATGACCCCAAAAAGGCATGAAATGGGGTGTTGTAGATTGCCCCATGTTGATGGGGGCAAGTGCCTCTTCCCCATCAACATGGGTGGTGGTTGTGGGAGTCTGTGGGAAGGGGGCTTATTAGCATCTGTAAGCCCCTTTTAACAAGGGGGTCCCCAGTTCCCAGCCCCCCCCCCTTGTGAATGAGTATGAGGTACATGTTACTTTACCCATTCACACTGAAAAATAAGTAGTATAAAAAAAACAGGAGACATTTTTTAACAAATCCTTATTTAAAAAAATGTCCCCTGACAGTGCGTCGGGCGTCGTGATTAATAATGGATCTACATCGGGGGGCATCTTTTTTTTATTTTTTAATAAAGGACTTGTCAAAACGGACTCCTGTTTTTTTTTTTTACAATATACTCTGTTTTTTTAGATGAATGGGTAGGGTACTATGTACCCCTTACTCATTCACATGGGGGGCCAGGATCTGGGGGCCCCCTTGTTAAAGGAGACTTACAGATTCCATTAAGCCCCCTGCCCACAGACCCCCACAACCACTGCCCAATTTCAGGAAAAAAATTCTCATTCAGCTGTCATAATACCCAAGCTGTATTATTTGAAATACTGCTTGGGTGATGCCCTAAATTTGCCTGTGATATTTAAAAAGAAAAAAAGATCTGCTAAACGACATTTCCCTAGTGGATTTTTTGTTATTGTTTTAAAAACAGCATTGGGACACCCCTCCCCCTCCCCCAAATAAAACAAAGGGCATGGGAAACATGTACCAATGCAAAAAATAACTTCTTAAAAAGGGATTTCACTGTAAAAATATATATATATATATATATATATATATATATATATATATATATATACCGTATTTTTCGGACTATAAGGCGCACCGGATTATAAGGCGCACTAGCAACGACCGGCTGATAAAATGGATATTTCCATATATATAAAGCGCATCGGACTATAAGGCGCACGGTCGATTTTGGGAGAAAATTTAGGCTTTTACGTGCGCCTTATAGTCCGAAGGTTTACGTCAAGATGACAGATACTGTTAACAAAGAACTCCAGCGATGTCAACAGGTCATATATAAGGCGCACCGGACTATAAGGCGCACGGTCGTTTTTGGGAGAAAATTTAGGCTTTTACGTGCGCCTTATAGTCCGAAAAATACGGTATATATATATATTAAAAGCCAGCAGCTACAAATACTGCAGCTGCGGACTTTTAATAAATGGACACTCACCTGTCCCAAGATCCAGCGATGTCGGCAGCCGAGGCTCTCGGCTGCTGCCGCCGCCATTCTATGTGAGGGAATCAGGAAGTGAAGCGCTGCGGCTTCACTTCCCGGTTCCCTACTGCGCATGCGCAAGTCGCGCAGTGCAATAGGAATGGTCCACGCTGTCTCTGGGACCCGTGTGTGTCCCAGCAGACCGTGCGCTGGGACATGAAGAGGCATAGACTCCCGTGGGAGTCTATGCCCGGAAGTGGGTGCAAATACCTGTCTTTAACAGGTATCTGCACCCCCCTCCACCGTGAAAGGTGCCAACTGTGACACCGGAGGGGGGGGGGTTCCGATGAGCTGAAGTTCCACTTTAGGGTGGAACCCCGCTTTAAATATGCTATTGCATTTTTGCAGGCAGCTATTTTAATAAGGCGTACCTATATGATATACACATTGTACTACAGCAAAAGTGATTTTCACAAAGAAAGATATATAATTTAAACTGACACTAAATGGCATTTTCCTGCCACTTTGTTCTGTTTATAATCATTGTTAGGATAAGTGTTCAACTCAGACACAAAAAAACAAGCTACCACTGACACTGGAAGCTCGTTCCCATAAACAGTGGCTACCAGCACAGTCAATGAATAATTCCAAATAAGGAGAAAGGAACAGTCAATATAAAGCCTCAGGAACAGTTTTATGCTGTATTGCAACTCACAGAAAAATCCATCAGGGATTACAAACCCTGTAATTTTTTTCACTTGGTCAGGAGCTTACTCATAGGATAACCAAAGTGGCTAGGAATTCTTTTCATTATTACCAGACCCTTATCCTAGCTTAAGATCTAGTATATACAGTATGTTAAGGGGGAACTACTCGCAAAAAAAGAGCAGGTAGAGATCTGGTATGCATTTTAAGGGAGCACATGCAAAAAAAAAAAGAAAAATATGGCATGGGGTCCCCCAAAATCAAACTTTAAGGGAGAATCCCATGTAAAACACAGGAAAGAGAAAAGTTGGGGTCATTACAAAAATCCACACCTTATCTGAGATTGAAGCCCCTCTGTCCAGAAAAGGGGTGAAGCAAGTGTGCACTTTTCTCCCTACCTGAACCATAGTATGCCACATGCCCTCAACATGGGGAGGGTGTCTTGTTTACCAGAAGTCTCTTCCCCACAACCCTGGCTCAGTGGTTATGGGGTCTGTAGAAAGGGACTTATCAGAATCTGGAAGCTTAATAAAGGGGTGCCAAGATACTGCCCAATCTATGTTGTACCTGAATGAGTAAGAAAAACGGAGTAGCCCTGGTTATTTTTTCAACTCAAAAAATAGGGCCATGTCCTAATAGGCTTTACGAGGTTCCCCAGGGAGGGACCATCAGCCTTTTCCACTGCTCATTGTGACTGGCCTAGCATTTGGCTGTCCATTTGAAAGTGGTAAGATACTACTCTATAACATCCAGTGGTTTTATCTTCTGCAAGTATACCTGAACCAAGATGACAATAGAGGCCTTCTAAATTTGCATGAAAGCTATTGTACTACCTGATTTGGAGCCTATCAGTCCATATCTGCTGCCCGAGCTAAAGCAGTCATTTAAATCTTCAACAATCTATAAGTATCTTGCTGAGTTGCATTAGCCTGTTTATGTTGGGCCAGGATCTTTTGCTGCTATGCCAAGTTCTGCTGAATAGTTTGTTGCTGATCACCATTAGACTGTAGTAATGTCTTTATTAGATACTCCATGCTGCACACTCACCAATATCTACCACAAAAACAACTTATACTGTACGCATTTTAAATGGTTCAGCAGTATTCACACCACAGGATAATGCATTCTGCTGTCAGCAGAATTACAACACTTAGGCCGCGTACACACGGGCGGACTGTTCGCCCAACTTAGTTTGTCAAACAATCTGACAAACAGTCCGCTCAAAATTTGCATGAGCGGACTTGACCACACACGATGAACGAACAGTCCGCTGAAAGCGTGCGCGATGACGTGAACGGCACGTACGACGGGACTAGAAAAACGACGTCCTATACACTGCAATGCAACCTTCGGCGTGTAAATCCTTTCTGAGCATGCGCGGAACTTAGTTTGACGAACAAGCCTACACACGAGCGGACTGTCCGCTCAAACCAAGTTTCAGCGGACTGTCTTACGGGAATTCTGAAAAACTTTGTTCGTCAGACTGTCCGCTGAAACTGTCCGCTGAAGCCCACACACGAGCGGACTGTCCGCTGAAACACTGTTCAGCGGACAAAGTTGGGCGAACAGTCCGCCCGTGTGTACGCGGCCTTACTGGGGGACAGTTGCTAAAACTGTTGCACACATAATCTGGTGCAGCTGTGCATCGTAACCAATCAAATTCTAGGTTTTAGGCCCCATTTACACTTGTGCAACCTTTGGACTCCAACGTCTCATTACAAGTCACACCCTATGTTTCCCAATGAGTACTGTTCATGTCTGTGCGACTTAAAATCACATTGACTTTAAAGTGGTTGTAAACCCTTACAAACCACTGTGACCTACAGGTAAGCCTAGATTAAGGCTTGCCTGTAGGTCCAAGAAATATCTCCCAAACCTATACGGATTAGGAGATATTTGCCTGAAGACGGGCACCGCAGGCGCACTGAGCGTGGCATCCCCGATAACGAAGATGCCGCGCAATGCTGCACGTCTCGGCTCCCGTGCGCATGCGCGGGAGTGACTTCCTTTTTAAAGTAGTTCCTGCACTACTTTGGTCAGATTTTCATGTGACTTGAGGGACATAGACTATAATGTAAACCCTCAAAAGTCACATGAAAGTTGCACCTGCATGATATACATGCGCCTTGTGTGTGACTGGTGTGCGATTTGTGAAAAGAATGCAAGCAATGAAAAATAAATGAAAAAACAGTGTGGGCCCCCTATCTATATCAGGTCCTTTGGGATTTGTAATTTTAAGGGTAACCCCATGACAAAATAAAAGAAATGGCGTGGGATAACTCCCATAATCCATACCAGACCCTTATCTGAGCATGCAGCCCAGCAGGTCAGAAAATGTAGAGGGAACGAGCGAGTGCTCCTCCCCCTGAAACATACCAGGCCACATGCCTTCAACATGTGTTTTGGGGCAGGGGAGTTCTTCTCACCCCAAAGTACCTTGATCCCATGTTGATGGGAATAAAGGCCTCTTGCCCACAACCCTGGCTGGCCTATCACAAAGTCACCATCAGGAAGTGGTCAATCCACTATTTTTGTTGTGGGCCCTTACTACAGGTCTGATGGTTGAATCAATAGAAACACCTGCTGCATACTCAGGGAGCGTACGTGTATGGTCTAAGCCACCATGCTAGCGATAGTTGGTCAACATTCAGGGTGAGTTTACATCAATATGGGGTACCCAGTCTGAACACCATTGCACAGGAGATGTCAATTTAAGCACAAGCAATTTGTTTCATGACCTAATAGGACTTTATACATTTTTTGTGTGCTCTGCATGTTTGCATGAATGTAATCAACTCTAAGCACAGCAAACTGTTTTTATATTCTGACGTTGCTTCTTTGGCATTTGCTTATTAGCGAGTTTTTTTTACTGCATCTGGAGTTTGATGATCAGTTCTTTTATTCAGAGGCGCTAGAGTTTATATTTTTCTCCTACAACCACTGCCCAGGGTTGTGGGGAAGAGGCTCTTGTTCCCATCAACATGGAGACAGGGTGCTTTGGGGTGGGGGGCAGTGCCTTGTATGGTTCAGGGGGGCTTGATTTTGGGGGGGACCCCATGCCATTTTTTTCATAATTCTGGCATGGGGTTCCCTTTAAAATCAATATCAGACCTAAAGGACCTGGTTTGGATGGGGGGGATCCCATGCTATTTTTTTACATGTATTTTTCATTGCCATCATTCTTTTATTTTTACATTCAGCTGTCAATGGGGAAACCTGCTGACAGCTGAAGAGTCATGGATTGTTAAGGACACGGCTGCCAGCTTCCCAGCCCACTCCTTTAAAAAACAGTTATTCTTCACACAGAATTTGAGTTCGTCTATCAATTTTGACCGATCCAAATTCAAATAGTTTTGGATCCAATTTGGAATTTGTTAGAAAATAAAGAAACCAAACACATTTTTCTGTTCTGCACATGTCTAACGACTGTGTAGAGCACAAGCAAAACAATCACATTGGTCAAAGTCACATTCATCCAAAGTTGCATAAAAATTGCATCAAAGTCGCATGGCAAATTTGCACGGTAAAGCCATAATGGAAATCACATATTTAAGTCACACAAGTGTGAATGGACACTTGTCAAAGTGTCAAAGCTAAATTGAATATGCTGAAATAAGAAGCTGATTCGTTACTATGAACAACTGCACCAGATTAAGTGTGCACTAGTTTTAGTAGATCCCCATCCCCCCGCCCCCCATTGACTCTCTCCAGTGGATACACACACTGGGTTCACAGGGTTCACAGGCCTCACAAATGATGCACTGCCTCTTTAAGTCAACATTCTCCACCACACTTGAAATGCTTTGCCTTGGCTTACCACATTTGGCAAAGTCCATCACAAAATTGCTTACTTTTATCAGTGACCAGTCTTCTTTAGACAGAGTGAGACCCATTTTTTGCATGCATCCTTCATCAAATGTAGAGATCAACTTTGAATAGTGTTTTGAAGGAGATCATCCACAGATTAGGTTTTTTTTAGGATTTGTTGCCTGTTTTTATATCTCCGCAGAACAAATTAACATAAAAATATCACACTTGCATACGTTGACAGAACCATAACACTGCAACACAAATCTTTAGCCTCCTGTGCCAGCTTGTAGGGAGCCAACCCATCTACCTTATAAAAAAAGATTCTGGGTTACATAAAAGCTTCATCCTGGACCATATCTTTGACCAGATGGACCTCTATGTCATAATATATACCACAGAATATAGAAGGGACTAGGGATGGCCTTTATGTTTGGGTCAAACATGAGTTTGACTCGAACATTGGCTGTTTGCCGTTCGCCGAACAGCGAACAAATTCGAAAGCCATGGAACACCCTTTAAAAGTCTATGGAAGAAATCAAAAGTGCTAATTTTAAAGGGTAATATGCAATTTATTGTCATAAAAAGTGTTTGGGGACCTGGGTCCTGCCCCAGGAGACATGTATCAATGCAAAAAAAAGTTTTAAAAACGGCCGTTTTTTCGGGAGCAATGATTTTAATAATGCTTAAAGAGGGATTCCACTGGAAAAAAAAATATTAAAAGCCAGCAGCTATAAATACTACAGCTGCTGACTTTTAATAAATGGACACTCACCTGTCCCAGGGTCCAGCGATGTCGGCAGCCGAGGCCGATCGATCGTTCCTCTCTCGGCTGCTGCCGCCGCCATTCTCGATGAGGGAATCAGGAAGTGAAGCATTGCAGCTTCACTTCCCGGTTCCCTACTGCGCATGCGCGAGTTGCGCAGTGCAATGGGAATGGTCCGCGCTGTCTCTGGGACCCGTGTGTGTCCCCGCAGACAGCGTGCCAGGACAGGAAACAGCATAGACTCCCGTGAGAGTCTATGCCCGGAAGTGGGTGCAAATACCTGTCTTAGACAGGTATCTGCACCCCCCTCCCCCCTGAAAGGTGCCAACTGTGACACCGGAGGGGGGAGGGTTTCCGATGAGCAGAAGTTCCACTTTAGGGTGGAACCCTGCTTTAAAGTGAAACAATAAAAGTGTAATATTCCTTTAAAATTCGTACTTGGGGGCAGTGGCGGAACTACCGCCATAGCAACACATGCGGGCGCTATGGGGCCCACAGTCAAGTGGGGCCCGGTGAGGACAGGCGCCACGGCTCTGCGGGAGATAGCCGGCGGCTCCGCGGGAGGTCCGCGAGTAGTCCGCGGGCCGCTCCGCGGGTAGTCCGTGGCTCCGCGGGTGGTCCGCGGGCGGCTCCGCGGGTAGTCCGCGGCTCCGCGGGTGGTCCACAGGCGGCTCAGTGAGTGAGAGCGGGCGGTCAGAGGATCCGTGGGAGGCGGATGAGAGTGGCCAGTTCGCTGGTGAGAGAGTGGGCTGGCCAATCAGGGAGCTGACAGGCGGGGAGCATAGAGATGACATCATCTCTGGCCGCCCTGCATCCCTGCAGTGCAGTTCCCCCCTCACTGGGCAGGCAGCCAGGAAGCAGAGAGCTGACATTATCTCTCTGCTGTCTGACTGATAATCTGCTGCCTGACTCAGTGACACAGCAGGAAAGTGGCAGAGCAAGTGACAATCCATAATGTGTGGCAGGTGACGTGGCAAGTGAAAATCCATGACGTGGCAAATGACAATCCATAATGTGTGGCAGGCGACGTGGCAAGTGACAACCCGGGACGTGGCAAGTGACAATCCATAACATGTGGCAGGTGACATGGCAAGTGACAACCTGGATGTGGCAAGTGACAATCCATAACATGTGGCAGGTGACGTGGCAAGTGAAAATCCATGACGTGACAAGTGTCAATCCGTAATGTGTGGCAGGTGACGTGGCAAGTGACAACCCGGGACGTGCAAGTGACAATCCATAATGTATGGCAAGTGACAATCTAGGATGTGGCAAGTGACAATCTGTAATGACGTGGCAAGTGACAATCCGTAATGTGTGGCAGGTGACGTGGCAAGTGACAACCTGGATGTGGCAAGTGACAATCCGTAACATGTGGCAGGGGACGTAGCAAGTGAAAATCCGTGACGTGGCAAGTGACATTCCGTAATGTGTGGCAGGTGATGTGGCAAGTGACAATCCGTAATGTGTGGCAGGTGACGTGGCAAGTGACAACCCGGGACGTGGCAAGTGACAATCTAGGACGTGGCAAGTGACAATCCGTAATGTGTGGCAGGTAACGTGGCAAGTGACAATCCGGGATGTGGCAAGTGGACAATCCACAACATGTGGCAGGTGACATTCTGCAACGTGTGACAAGTGACAATCTGCATCTGGTGGCAGGCGATGTGGCAAGTGGACAATCCGCAACATGTAGCAGGTGATGTGACAAGTGACAATCCTTAATGTGTGGCAAGTGACAATCCAGGACGTGGCAAGTGACAATCCATAATGTGTGGCAAGTGATGTGGCAAGTGACAATCCAGGACGTGGCAAGTGACAATCCATAATGTGTGGCAAGTGACGTGGCAAGTGACAATCCAGGACGTGGCAAGTGACAATCTATAATGTGTGGCAAGTGATGTGGCAAGTGACAATCCAGGACGTGGCAAGTGACAATCCATAATGTTTAGCAAGTGACGTGGCAAGTGACAATCCAGGACGTGGCAAGTGACAATCCATAATGTTTAGCAAGTGACGTGGCAAGTGACAATCCAGGACGTGGCAAGTGACAATCCATAATGTGTGGCATAATGTGTGACTTATCTATCTTGGCAAGTGACAATCTGGGATGTGGCAAGTGGACAATCTGCAACATGTGGTAGGTGACATTCCGCAACCTGTGACAAGTTACAATCTGCATCTGGTGGCAGGCGATGATGGCAAGTGACACGCTCAGGGATCCCACTGATTTTGCATTATGGTGAGTTGAACTATTTCATTTTATATAACAGAACAGAAATTGGTTAGAAGGCCTGGAGGTCTGCAATGTGTTCCCTTCAGGGGCTGCATACAGTATACTGCATACTTTGTTGTTCAAAATTAATATAAGCTGTTGCCTGGGTACTGTGCCACATGGGTGTGGTAGTCTGTTGTTCAATGGCATTAGTTCATTTTTTTTTTTTTTTTGATGGGGGGGGGGCCCATACAACATTTTGCTATGGGGCCCTGTGATTTCTAGTTACGCCCCTGCTTGGGGGTTGTCTATAGTATGCCTGTAAAGTGGCACATGTTTCCCGTGTTTAGAACAGTCTGACAGCAAAATTAAATTTCTAAAGGAAAAAAAGTCATTTAAAACTACTCACCAACTATAATGAATTGTCGGTCCGGCAGTACACATAAAAGTTAATTGATAAAAACGGCATGGGATTTCCCCACAGGGGAACCCCAATTCAAAATAAAAAAAAATGGTGTGGGGGCCCCCCTCAAAATCCTTGATTTTAAGGGGAATCCCGCACCAAAATAAAAATAAAAGTTTTAATCAATGAACTTTTATATGTCCCCTGGGGCAGGACCCAGGTCCCCAAACACTTTGTATGACAATACCATGCATATAAGCCTTTAAAATTAGCAATCTTTTGATTTTTCATGTTCGTGTCCCATAGTCTTAACGGTGTTCACGTGTTCAAACAAATTTTTTGCCTGTTCGCATGTTCTGGTGCGAACTGAATGGGGGGGGGGGGGCGGGTTTGTTCGGCCCATCCCTAGAAGGGACTAAGCCCTTGTACACACGGTCGGACATTCCGACAACAAAATCCGTCTGATTTTTTGCAACAGATTTTTTCCGAAACTGGTGTTGCATACACAGGGTCAGACAAAGTTGTCGGAAAATCCAATCGTTTGGAACGTGATGACGTTCGTTCATTATGATGGGACTACATTCAGGCTAGTAGCCAATAGCTTTGGCCTACACATGATCGGATTATCTGACAACATGGTCTGATCGGACATTTTCCGTCTGAATTTCCGACTGTGTGTACAAGGGCTAAGAGGTCTTCCATAAGAGTATAGTAATCCAATAGATGGTTTAAAACACTGGCTTTTCAGTGGGTCACAACCCACCTTTCTTAAGGCAGCCAATACAAAATAAATGTGTAACGTAAAATGCACTAAGCCATCACGATAAGATCCCACTTGTAAACATCTATGGTTAACCCATAGCAACATTGCATAATATCAAATTTTACAGTGGGTTACCTATGGATGTTAGGGGTAGGATCTTATGGTGATGGGTTGGTGATTTTCTATATACAATATATTACACAATGATTTTGTACTTATTGCCTTGATAAAGCTGGGCTTTAAGCCACCAAAAGTAATAAACCAGTTTATGGATTACTATACATTCACGGTAAACCTCAAGACCTATGAGTGCCTAGTATATACCCATTTGATTACTATATCGATGTGGTGCACCAAGGTATTTTTCATGGAGATATTATATATATACACAGACCTTAAGACATGGATGCTGAGTAAAGTTTAAGGTTCCAACCTCCTGGTTTAGAGAATTGTGCAGCCAGGGAGTAAGGACAAGGAGAAGGACAGGGACAGGATAGGAATGTATGTATGTGTGTCTATCTGCATTGTACACGCTGCAGGAGCAGCATGTGAACACCCTGAGACCTCCGGCTATAAGAAACATTTTCTGTTAAATAAACATGAGCAAAAAGCCACTAAAGAATTTGTAAACCCATCATTTCATATTATTGATATGTGCCTGCTGTACCATGTACTTGTTTGAAAAAAAATCTTGTATTGCTTCCTTTGTGTGAAATACCTGGTGTTCCTGTCAGTCCCTCTGATTTTCTATCTCAAATTGACCTCACTAGGCAAGAGAGCACAGCGTAGTCAGTTTTCTACCTGTGCTGAGAACTCTATCTGCTCTCCTCCAATGATCAGAGTTCTGCTAATACTTCCTTGTACAGCCATTTACTGGGAAGTTCAGAGTACTACTGTTTTTCCTCCCCTAGCTCTCCAATATCCTTGTGCAGCTGAGAGCAGAGGGTATTTACTTATATAAAATGATAAAAAAAAAGGTATTTATAATATTTTTTTATATGGCTACCCCAGTGTGCTCAACCAGTGGCCGTGGGCCACATGTGGTTCTCGGAGCCCTCTGATGTGGCCCTCAATTTCAAACCAACAGAGTGCATCGCAATCAGGGCTTTGTAACCCATCATCCAAGAGCATTAGAGTGCACTGAGCCAGCGCCAGCAGAGGAGGAAGCAGGTGGCCCCGGAGCGAGCAGGAGCTGCATAAGTTGATGTTTCCTCTGTAGCGCTGACTCCTGTCCCAGGCGGAGTGATACCAAGTTCACTTTGCCTGGGACCTGTCTAGCAGTCTGGAGATGGAGAGTGATTCCAGCAGACATTAGAAGAAGAAAAGAAGGTCAGTGTATTAAACATCACGGACAGTGTTCTTTTGCAATGGGCATATTAGAACCTATAAAAAGGTTAACAATTATTCGTTTTTTTTCACACTAATCCCTGGGTGCAGCACAATGCACCTGCAGCTGTCTGGGTGTTGGCTGCACTGAGCCATAGACTTCTATTATACCCTGTAGTTCTGGAGCTTGTTTACATTTGTGGTTTGGGCAGCAGTAAATCTCTATAGTTGAGACTGGTTTTTACCACACACCCCAACCACTGGTGTAGTGTCGGGAAAGGAGTCGCAATGGCGACTCTGCACCATGCTCCAAGGGGCCTGTACAGCCTTCCTGTAATATTCTGTTTTACACTTGGACAGGTGGGACAGCATATACAGGAACCAATCCTCTCCTTTTTCCTGCAGGAAAATGTTCATTATGCTATTCAAACTAAACAAAAATCGAAATTTTTAATCATTTTATTTCATTGTGGCCCCACGACCAGTATTACACACATGTTTTTCCTTGCATTTCTTTTTTAAACGAAATGTTTTTTATAAGGTGGGGGTTTGCATATAATTAAATCACAAGTTTTGCAGTGCAACAAGTGGACTGTTTCCCTAAAGCTCTATCCTTGAAATTTTCCAAATTTTGTTATGAAATCAAAAATGTAAATTTATATTTATTGGGATATTATGTGATAGACCAACACAAAGTGGCACATACTTGTGAAGTGGAAGGAAATTAATAAATGTTTTTCAGTTTTTTTTTTTTAAATAAATATCTTAAAAGTGTGGCTTGCATTTGTATTCAGCCCCCTTTACTTTGATACTCCTAACTGGAACCTATTTTCTTCATAAGTCACCTAATTAGTAAATTGAGTCCACCTGTGTGTAATTTAACCTCAGTATAAATACAGCTGTCCTGTGAAGCCCTCAGAGGTTTGTTAGAGAACCTTATGCCCCGTACACACGAGAGGGATTAAGTCTGACAGACCTCCAAAGGAGTTCCGACGGAGTTCCGACGGAGTTCTGGCGGACTTTTCGACCGAACGGACTTGACCACACACCATCACACCAAACTCCGACGGAGTCGAACGTGATGACGTACGACTGGATTCGACGTAGGAAGTTCATAGACAGTAGCCAATAGCTGCCCTAGCGTCGGTTTTAGTCCGTCGGAGTAGCACACACACGAGCGAATTTTTCGAAGGGGACCGGGTCCGGCGGAGTTCCGTCGGGAAAATTTGAAGCATGCTTCATTTCTAAAGTCCGTCAGACTTTTGCGAAGCTAAAGTCCGTTGCAGCCCACACACGATCGGATAGTCTGACGGACTCGGTCTGACGGACTTTGGATGTTGAAAAGTCCGCTCGTGTGTACGGGGCTTTAGTGAACAAACAGCATCATGAAGGCCGGGGAACACACCAGACAGGTCAGAGATAAAGGATAAAGTTGTGGAGAAGTTTAAAGCAGGTTTAGGTTATAAAAAAATATAATGCCATTTAGGAGACACCGCAAATATGTGGAAGAAGGTACTCTGGTCAGATGAGACCAAAATTTAACTTTTTGGCCTAAAAGCAAAATGCTATGTGTGGCTGAAAACGAACACTGCTCATCAACCTGAACACACCATCCTCAGCGTGAAACATGTTGGTGGCAGCATCATGTTGTGGAGAAGCTTATCTTCAGTAGGGACAGGGAAGCTGGTCAGAGTTGATGGGAAGATGGATGAAGACAAATGCAGGGCAGATAGCGTCTGCAAAAGACTTGCAACTTCACCTTCCAGCAGGACAACAACCCAAAACATACAGCCACAACTACGATGGAATGGTTTAGATCAAAGCTTATTCATGTGTTAGCCCTTGTACACACGGTCGGACATTCTGACAACCAAATCCGTTGGATGTTGTCCGACAGATTTTGTCCGACAGATTTTGTCCGAAACTGTTGCATACACATGGTCGGACCAAGTTGTCGGAAAATCCGATTGTACATAACGTGATGACGTTATTTTTTTACGACAGGACTACGTTCAGGCTAGTAGCCAATAGCTTTGGTCTAGGAATTTGATCTGAGCATGCGTGGCACTTTGTCCGTCGGAGTAGGCTACACATGATCGGAGTATGTCCGATCAGAGCAGTTTGACAGAAAATATTTCCAGCAAGTTTGAAAATTTGGTCCGACGGATATTCCGACGGAAACAGTCCGATGCAGACCACACACAGTCAGAATATCTGACAAAACGCTCCGATCGGACACATTCCAACGGAATCTCCGACCGTGTGTACAAGGGCTTAGAATGGCCCAGTCGAAGTCCAGACCTGAATCCAATTTAGAATCAGTGACAAGACTTGAAAATATCTGTTCAGACGCTCTCCATCCAATCTGACAGAGCTTGAGCTATTTTGCAAAGAAGAGTGGGTAAAAATGTCAATCTCTAGATATGCAAAGCTTGTAGAGACATTCCCAAAAAGAATTTTTGAATCTTTCTATTGCCATTGGGATGTCCAGCAGCAGAAAAGTTGCCGGTTTATCTCCCAGGTCAATTCCTGTAATCCTTACAATAGTATCGGCTACCATCTCCCAGAACACTCTAATTTTTGGACATTCCCAAAATATATGTAATAATGTTCCTTCTGCTCCATGACATCTCCAACATGTCTCTGATATCTGGGGGTAAATTTGATGTAACACTTTTGGTGTTCTATACCACCTAGTAAGGATCTTGTATCCCCCTTCTTGATATCTGCTTGCCATCGAGGCCTTTTGATTAAACAACAGCATCTTATCCTTTTGTTCTGGGGAAAACGTAGTCCCTAAATCTCTTTCCCAAGCCTGTAAAAAGGGCAAATCTTGTGAAGTCTCCTGTTCTATTAACATACTATAAAAATAAGACATCAGATGTCTCAGTTCCTCTCCTTTCAAACAGATCTCTTCAAACTCAGTCAATGCCCTTATTTCTACGTATACCTTTGATTTAGATCTAATAAAGGCTTCTAATTGCCTCATTCTGAAAGGGTCTAATCCTAATGTCATTCCTTTTTCAATATCTTTTTTAGTCATTAACCGGTTGCCTACCGAGAAATGACAAATTCTACTCATACCTCTATCTTGTATTGTTTTAAACTTTGGATCTGTCATTCCCGGTAGAAATGCTGGGGTACCAAGGATAGGAAGGAGCGGACTGGGAGTTCTTGAAATAGATGTTTTCCTGAATACTCTTTTTTAGTTATTCGTAATGTCTCCCCTAGTATTGGATGTTTTCTCAATCCCATTGGTATTGGTATTTCTGTATCTGGAATCCACACTAATCCTTCCAATGGGATATCTGTCGCTGCTTGTTCTGTCTGTATCCACGGTTTTTCGTTGAAAACCATTTATCATTTTCCCTCCACTTCACAATGATGTGCCACTTTGTTGGTCCATCACATAAAATCCAAATAAAATACATTTATGTTTTTGGTTGTAACATGGGAAAATGTGGAAAATTTCAAGGGATCTGAATGCGTTTTCAAGGCAATATATATATATATATATATATATATATATATATATATATATATATATATATATATATATACACACACACATACACATACACAATTTGTGCTCATACATTTACATACCCTGGCAGAATTTATGATTTTTTCAGAGAATATCAATGATAACACAAAAAACATTTCTTTCACTCAAGGTTAGTGTTTAATAATAAATGGCTTCAGCCAATCAACTGTGTTTACTCTTTTTAAATCATAATGGCAACAGAAACTACCCAAATGACCCGGATCAAAAGTTTAAATACCCTAGTGATTTTGGCCTGATAACATGCACACAAGTTAAGGGGTTTACATGGCTATTAAAGGTAACCATCCTTACCTGATCTACAAAAATTTGTGTGGTGTCTATAGTTAGATTCCTAAAAATAAAGATAGATAGACTTGTACCATCATCCAGGATTTCTTGAGATAGAGGGGTGGGAACCTGGTTCCCAGCCAGGTCACCACAAAGGACATGTGGGCAATTTGGACTATTACGGTACAGTAAGACAATAAAATATAAATGTGCAGCGAACATACAATTATGAGATTAACCTGGGGCAGGTTGGACCTTTTGATCATATTATAGGCTATCGCACCTTATTAACATGTTGTACCTCATCATGTTTTCTAGTTCCTGGCTTTCCAGGCCTCCGTCATGAATTTTGGTTGCTGTGGCTGTACAGGGTATTTACCTTATCCCTGTAGACCAACATTATATATCTCATGTTATATTATCTTTTACATATTTATTTACATTTTTTTATTTTGAGATAGAAGGGAGGGAACCTGGTCACCAGCCAGGTCACCACAAAGGACATGTGGGCAATTTGGACTATCACGGTACAGTAAGACAATAAAATATAAATGTGTAGCGAATATACAATTATAAGATTAAAAATAAATTTTATTAATACAGAAATAATGGTCAATTACAAATAAAAACATGACAATAATTCATATATGTCATCAAAACAGTTAACCCCAGATTGGGAGGATCACAGTGGGACAATTCATCGCAGAATACAACTCGACTAGTTTCGCGGACAAAGGCTGCTTCATCAGGAGAGTATCTGTGGATTAATTAACAAATAATCAAGGAACAGTATACATGCCCTAAGGCATAAATAATAAAAGGAAATATAACATAGCATTTAAACAAGTAATTAATGCATAAGGGGGGGGGGGGGGAGAGCAGGACTGCTTACTCTTGTCCCAACAGGACCTGATCGCAGGGCATAACCACCAGAGAGGGGGTCTCCCACGGCGACTTTGGGGAGCTACAAAACATGATGGACCAGATCTATAAAGGTAATTTCGGACAAAAGGTAGATGTAGTATAAACCTTCAGAGCCACAAAATAGTGGACCAGTGAAAGGTGATAGATTGTGAAAGATATGGTGGAGCAAGGTGGAACAAGCAGTGAGATGGGGTTAAATGGTGAAAACGTAAGAGGATATTCCATTAAATTTACAAGCAGTGAGTGAGTTAAAAAACGTATTGGGAAGATCGTGACAAGGGGTGAGAAAAAAGTGAAATTAGAAATCAGTGAAGGACATAATGATACCTGATAATTTAGATGTACAAGGGTTGGTTTGGGTCACCTTTCATTTGCCATCACCGGATTTCCTGTCTTGGTGACGGCTGCAGTATTCATTCCATCCATGGTCGATACCGTGTGAAGCGGGAGTGAGGTAGATCTGGGAATCTCCTGACATTGGATATACAGTCACTGCTGGCCTGTCCCATGGGTGCATTCATGCTTGATTGACTCATTGTCTTACGATAGTCGAGTCCAAAACCTCTGGTAAGCGTGCATGGACCTTGGTATTTACTTTGAAGACGTCTACAGTTTGATGATCCTTATGGCTGTGTGACATCCCGCATCACCTGTTCAGATGGAAACGTTATGCTTCACTTATTTGTATGTGGACTTTTTACACTAACAGTCTGTTTGATCAACTGCACTTACAAGTTTGTGTATTTTTAGTATACCGTATATACTCGAGTATAAGCCGAGATTTTCAGCCTCTTTTTTGAGGCTGAAAGTGCCCCCCTCGGCTTATACTCGAGTCATCGCTGTCTGCCCGCTCGATCAGCGTGTCGAGCAGACAGACAGCGGCCATTCTATAATTCAAAAGCCGCGCCTCCGGCTCCGCCTTCGCCTGTGATAGGCGGAACACTGAATTTCCCAGCAGCCTGTGTTCCGCCTATCACGGACATCGTATCATCCTCGTACTACGGATGAGGATGATACGATGTACGTGATAGGCGGAACACAGGCTGCTGGGAAATGCAGTGTTCCGCCTATCACAGGCGAAGGCGGCGGCGCAGCTTTTGAATTTTACAATGGCCGCCGAGGCGCCGACGAAGAGGGCACGGGACGGAGGCAAGGCAAGGCACGGCACGGGACGGGACGGGACGGGACGGAGGCAAGGCACGGCGGCGAGGCACGGAGGCAAGGAGGCAAGGCACGGGACGGAGGCTCGGGACAAAGGCTCGGGACACAGGTAGGCTGGACACACACACACACACACACACACACACACACACACACACACACACACACACACACACACACGGATGGATACACACACACACAGGGATGGATGGATGGATGGAGACACACACACACAGGGATGGATGGATGGATGGATGGAGACACACACACACAGGGATGGATGGATGGATGGACACACACACACACAGGGATGGATGGACGGACACACAGGGATGGACGGACACACAGGGATGGACGGACACACAGGGATGGACGGACACACACACAGGGATGGACAGGCATGTCTTACCCTCGGCTTATACACGAGTCAATAAGTTTGCCAGTTTTTTTGGGGGTAAATTGGGGGCCTCGGCTTATATTCGGGTCGGCCTATACTCGAGTATATACGGTAGTTTGGATGGCTTAGCACTACATATTTACCACTATCACTGGCTGATAATAAATGGCTTTAGCCAAACACTAACCATGAGTGCAAGAAAAGTTTTTCTGTTATCATTCATATTCTCTGAAAAATGGCCAAGAAGTCATAAATTCTGCCAGGGTATGCAACCTTCTGAGCACAACTAATATATATATATATATATATATATATATATATATATATATATATATATATATATATATATATATTCACACACAGAGTCACAATAAGGTGTGTTTATGTTAATTTTAGGTAGGAAACTGAGAAATGGATGCTGTAACATGATAAGTGGTATAAATATCCAACAGTGTTTAAATAATAGAACTGTTTTTAATTTACATGTGTAGACTGAAATAGAAACTAAGAGAAAACATCCCTAGGCAAAAACACCCACAAATAGGATGACCTAATTTTAGACTTTGAACCAGAACAAAAGATATACATGCATCAGAACATTTGTTTGTATGATTTTTAGCAAAATAAACTAAGAGTAGCTAAATTCACTAGTGGAAAAAGTGATGAAATGTTTGAAGATATTTTTTTTTTTCAATTCACAAAGAGAATAAATAAATAAATTAGTAAAATGGTGTTCATTTCAAAAGTAATTTGGGGCATAAATACAATTGTATTGACTACCCATTATCAATGATAAATCCTTATTGTAAGATAGCATTGCACTTCCTAATATGTGAGTGTGCCTAATTGTTCTTGTTGAGGGCTCTCACATAAGGATGAAAAAGCTCTGCCTCTACCAAGAAGGTTTCCTCCACATAGATACACAATTCAGAAAAAGATAAGTCAGTAATCGGGAAAGATTGGCTGCAGGGAGAACACAGACAATGCTGGTGGGTATGAGGTCATATCAAAAAGTTTCAAGACTAGCTCTGTTTACAAGAAAGAACTTTATTTATTCTGTTCTGGGAGTCTTCTTTTCGAAGCGCGTCAAGCACCTTCTGCTATTTGTGCTGATCCTCCGCAATGGTGTAAAAACAGCGACCTTTGGGCTGGATCTTCAACACACTGCAGCATCACTGTAAACTTGCCGAATTATGTCCAACCTCTCTATGTAGATTTGCCCAGTTTCACGCAGAATGTTACGCTTGCTCTTTCTTCTAACTTTCAGCCCATGATGAAATGGCAGAAGCGGTAATGCACATGTTGAAAATAGCACTGGTTGCACAGCTCCCGAAGTGCACAGGAGAATTTTAGCACACTAACTTATGAAGGTCGGTGCCCTCTGTGACTGTGTGTGCAGCCTTGTGCTGTCATCTGTTGGTGTGTTACAAAACTAGTCTGAAAACTTTTTGATGCCACCTGACTGCATTTTTGGGGGGTGGGGAGCAGTTTCCAGAATTTTTACTTCTTTGTCTAAGTTTCTGATTAAAAGGATACTTACTGGCTTGTAAATAAAAGTTTACCTCAAATAGATTTTCACCCAATTTTTGGGATTTGCAGGGCATATAGACATTTTTTTGGATTTATCAAGAAGAATTCATGCAGTATGGAGTAAATGGCTCTAACATTAGGTTGTATCTATAATATGGACCACTGGTTCCTGATGTATAGTTGGCACTAGGGACAGTAAGGATGTCTTTGTATAGCTCTGTCCACTATCCTAAAAAGAGGAATATTCTCCTCATTTTTTTAATCTATGATGAATGGGAGAAATGCCGATGTCTTTTATTTAAGGAAGGGTGTGCTGCTTGCACCGAAACATTACAATACCACTACAGCCATTTCTTTGTTATTGGTTTTATTTTATAAAATAAATGTAATGTTAGTAATAGCTGTACAGAGTTACGTACTGAAGTATATATCTAATGATATAATTCAGGGCTTCTCAATCAGGGTTTGATGGAACCATAGGGTTCCTTCAGAAGTTGCTAGAGGTTCCTTGAGCAATGGTCAATTTCTGCCTCTCAGATAAGTTCCCACTGACACATTGATATTTTTAGCTATCTGTAAGGGGGTAATTCTTCCCAATGACCACAAGTGTAATGAGCATTCTTCCCACTGACCATAACACTAATGTACCATGAGTTATAGATGTTTAATTTTTAGTAGGGGTTCCCCGTAACTGAAGAATTATTTCAAGAGTTTACCAGTATTAAAGAGGTTGACAAAGGCTGATTGAATATATCTAATGAGACCTTCCTGTTATAGTTTTTTTTTTTTTTTTACACCTACCTTGAATTACTGGGTGTATAAATATCAGTTTTTTTGTTTTCATGATATAAAAAAAATAGCAAGCTGTCACATTAACATTGAAGCTAAGCCACATCCCCACCATTCAAGAAATGTTCTACTGGCTGCTGAGGTTCCAGCATTTAAAAATAGATTTTCTCAGCACTGATCTAGGGGTGGGATTAATACTAAAGTGTATGCAAAGTCATTTTTTTAGATTTAGATAGGATGTAAAAAGGATTACAATACTTGGTCTGTATTTTATTGCATTTAGTGTTCTCGCCAGGGAGCTTCCCTTCCTTTTTGGTCCTGGTGACTCTCATCTCGGGTACAGATAGTGATAGAAAAGCATTTTGGAGTTATCACAAAAACAGGATGTGAGCGGAAATCATCCAATGGGAAAACCTGTTCTAATGATAGTTGTCTAAGAGGGGATATCACCTCACTTTGGGCAGATATTCGTTTACCTCTTGCTGTATCTTTGGGGCTGAAAGTGAAGAAAATATGCAAAAAAAAATAAAGCATAGACCTGTTTGTGGCATCTTCCCAGCAATGTTGACAATCTGTATGCTTGCAGGATTTATTTAACTCTAATATAAGTGAAGCTGAGCAATGTTGAATGGATATGTCAATCACAAGAGTAAATGGACAGAATTTTTGGCAGGTAAAACAGTTCATATATCCATTTATTGTATAAAAAAAGTTAGCTTGCTGGTCACCTTTAATACATTGATTCATTTTATTACTGTATGTTTTTAATGTTTTTTTTTATATTTTTTTTACATTTTGTTAATTGTTTCTTTGAATTCTAAAAATGTGCTGATACCAATTTTTTTTAGTTAACTAACTATAAAAATACTAATTAAAATTAGTGCCTATTTAGTAGTTCTTAGGAAACTATTACATGGGAAAGAAATTGATTAAGAAAAAAATAAAAAAGTCTACTTTTATTTAATGTAGCTGTAGGTTTTTTTACTGAGTTAATTGAGAAGACAGTAATGACTTGCATAATCTTTAGTCGTATTACTCAGAAACCTGAGTCTTTTGACTTTTCAAGCTTTTATTAAATGTCTAGCTTGGAGACACGATATAACTAATCTTGATAGGGAACGCCAGTGTTAAATTGAGTCAATTTGGTGTTTCTATGTTTTAACTTTGAACCCAGAAGTATCAGAGCTAAGATTCAAAACTTAGTTCCCAACATCTGCACTAAATGGTGGTTATGATTTCTCTTTATTTTTGAATTGTCTGCTGCTGAATCAGATTTCACAGTCAGCAATGGCTAGTATTGTCTAGCACAGACATAAAATTGATGTCCAATGTATGGCTTTTGATTAGAACTAGAATCAAATTTGATTCGGATCATCACATTCTTTACCTAATAATGTTTCCAAAACAAAATGTAGACACTGATAAAGAACTATCGTTGCTGGTAAATGGCTGAATTTTATGTTTTGCCTGCAATTTTCCCTTAATAAAAGTGCATACTTCTTGTAAAAATATTACCATAATAATGTATAATGGTAGTACTTAAAGCCTGCCATTACTTGACTTAACAAGCTAAAGTTAAATTTCAGATTCATAAATCTTTCATTAAAAAGTTACAAGCCTACCATAGCTGGCTTTGTACAGCAATAATTGATACGTATAAATAATATGACAACAAAAATGATATAGCAGCACTTTCATATTATATGAATCAGAAAAAGTTTGAGAAACATTTCCTTAGAAAGATAAGTAATAAACAAACACTATATTTAAACAAGTGAAACTTATCTTAGAGTAGGTTAGAGCAAAACAAAGAACTACTAGGGCACAGATGTAGGTGTGTATGAGTTGTATTTATCCTTTATACAACATGTTTAAATATGTTTTAAAATATGTGTGTTTGTTGATAATGCTCTTAGGATTCAGGAAGTGCATAAACCTAAGCTAACACTGCTAATTCATTGTATATTGTTTTAAAGTGTGCAAAGGTTGGATGGTGTGTTAAGTTTCACATTTTCTAACAATAAAAAACAAAAACGATTAATGATTTACAGGAAATGTCACTTTGTTTACCTGCTGATAAATGCAACCAGTTGGTACAAACTGTAGCATGATTGAGAAAGAACTTTAATTTGGTTGAGGCCTTCTACACATCTACAAATTGAGCAAGGTCTACTCAATACCTAGTTGTGGTATCTAATAGCAACTCAAGGAGGAAGACAAGCTTGTGCTTCATCAAAACGTTGAAATAAAATCTTCACTGTGCATTCAAATCTCAAGATATGTGAGTGCCACCCCCTCTTTTGGACTATATTGTATGTACTACAGGCTTTGCTGTGCACCTGGGCTCATTTCCTCTCTGATATGTGTGCAGTGGCAACCGCTGGATTATAATAGGCACTCACCATATACACTATCCCACAATGCTGATGGAAGAGTTTATATATTGTACATTGATAAACAGTGTTTACAGCACAAATACAGCTTAATCATTTCAGCCCCCTTACCCCCTTCCTGACCAGGCCATTTTTTGCGATACAGTACTGCGTCGCTTTAACTGACAAATGCACGGCTGTGCAGCGCTTTACCCAAACAAAACTTATTGTTTTTTTTTTTTACCACAAATAGAGCTTTATTTTGGTGGTATTTGATCTTTTTACTATTTTTTTGCACTATAAACAAAAAAAGACCAACAATTAAAAAAACAAAACAAAACACAATATTTTTACTTTTTGCTATAATAAATATCGCAAATTTAAAAAAAAAACATTTTTTTTCCCTTAGTCTAGACCGATATGTATTCCTCTACATACTTTTGGTAAAAAAATGCGTATATTGACTGGTTTGCGCAAAAGTTATAGGGCCTACAAAATAGGTTATTGATTTATGGCATTTTTTTTGTTACTAGTAAAGGCGGGGATCTGCGATTTTTATCATGACTGTGACATTGTGGCGGACAGATCAGACACTTTTGACACTTTTTTAAAACCATTGACATGAACACATTGATCAGTGCTATAAATAGCCACTGTTTACTGTATAAATGTCACTTGTAGGGTAGGGGTTAGAACTATGGGGCGATCAAGGTGTTAAATCCATCACTGTGTATTCTAACTGTGGGGGGATGGGACTGACTGGGGGAGGAGAGCCCTGACAGGATGGGGATTTGTGTGGTTACACACACAGATCCCCGTTCCTGTCACGAGAGATCGCAGGTGCCCGGCAGACATCGTGGCCGTAGGGCACGTGCATCGGCTCCTCAGTAACGTGGCGGGCGCTCCCCCTATACCCCTTAAAGTGGCCACCGTACAGCTATAGCGATTTGCACAGGGTAGCCATTCTGCCTCCATCAAATGACAGCGGGCAGCCAGCTAGTGGTTAAAGTGATTGTAACAGCTGAAGATTTACCTTCATACATTCTATGCGTGAAGGTAAAAAAACAAACTTCTGTGTGCTGCTTCCCATACAGCCCCCCAACTCACCTGAGCTCCCTCTCAAACCAGTGATGTGCACTAGAGCCTCAGCTGTCCCAGGACTCCCTCTCCTCATTGGCTAAGAGGACTCAGGAGCAAGAATGCACTAGTGTTCTCATAGCAAGGGGCTCGTTATAGGGGGCACTAGCCAAGGGGAGGAGCCAGGAGTGCCAGAAGGGGACCAAAGAAGAAGAGGATCAGGGCAAGTATAACATGTTTGTTATTTAAAAAAAAAAAAAGCCAAACCTTTAATACCACTTTCATTTTTACATAAATTGTATCTATTCCACAAGGGTTTACTGAATAACTTGATGTTGTGCATTCAGTAAAGTGAACTTTTCTGTGGGCTCCCTCTTTTCCTTTAGTAAATCAACCCCATATCTTTGGATCATGTGATCCAATAGCAAAATGTTACGGGGTCCCCTTGCAACTTCATTATTGTCATTAATCTTAACATAAATTATGTTTAAATTAAAGACATGTAACAGCAGGACCAGGAAAAGGGGTGGGTGGGAGAGGCAGTTGCCCAGTGCACTGTGGTATCATGTGAGGTGGTAGGGCCCCATGAGAAGATTGGGATGGAAGAGATTTGAAGGGGGGATTGGTAGGTTTTGTGCCAGAAGGGGTGAAATGGTAGAGGGGGTGGATTTGGGATTGGAGGGGGGGGGGGGTTGTACTGGGAGGAGGGGATTTTGAGTGGGGGAGAGGATGTGTACTTAGAGGGGACAGGAATTGAGGAAGGGGCATTTGTGCTGGGGAGATTTTGGGGACAGGGGGGCAATGGTTTGTACTGGGAGGTGGGATTTCAGCAGGGGGTGGATTTGTACTGGGGGAGAAGTCATTTCTTCATAGAGGTAATCATGCAGATTAGTGCTCAGTTTTGAGCACTTGGGGGATATTTGACTTTTACTGACAAATAATACTCCCACATCTTAGTAAGGCGGGGGGGGGGGGACAGTTTGGCATGTCTGCCCTGGGCCTTAGATGACCTTGTCCTGACATTGGGTTACAGCTGAGTTGTCAGTATAGGCATTACATTACTAGGAACTGGTTCTATGGATAAAAGTTATCAGGGAAGAGTAGGACATCAGTGTAGGGATGTGCATTCATTTTCCAGATAACCATTCTGTTCTCAGTAGCTCACCAGTCTTTTTCAGTATTTTGAATCTCAGTGAATTCTAATGCCGCGTACACACGTGCCGGACTATCCGGCTGACTTAGTCCGCCGGACTGTCCACCGGACTTTCCGAACAGGCCTACTTGCCCACACACGGCACTTTTTCAGCGGACTAATACGGCGTACTAAGTCCGTCGGACAATCCGCCGTACTTTTGAAATGAACGGACTCGCCCACACATGCGGAGGAAAGTCCGCTCATTTTGTGCGCATTTCCAGGTAGACGGGGCCCACGAAGGATGCGTCGCTAGCCCCGCCACCTGGTATGGACTTAAAGGGGAACCCAAACGCTGAAAAAAATCGGCGTGGGGGTCCCCCCCAGGTCCACATCAGACCCTTGTCCGAGCACGCTACCTGGCCGGCCAGGAAGGGGGGGGACGAGCGAGTGGCCCCCCTCCTGAGCCGTACCAGGCCGCATGCCCTCAACATGGGGGGCGCCTTGGGGAAGGGGGGCCATGCATCCCCCCACCCCAAAGGACCTTGTCCCCATGTTGATGAGGACAAGGGCCTCTTCCCAACAACCCTGGCCGTTGGTTGTCGGGGTCTGCGGTCGGGAGGCTTATCGGAATCCGGAAGCCCCCTTTAATAAGGGGGCCCCCCGGATACCGGCCCCCCACCTGCAGAACAGAAGATGACGAAACAGAAGACGGCGAAAGCGGCGACAGAAGACCGGGCCACCGCCTGTAAAAGAGCTAGAAGAAGGCGCGGTGGCCCGGCAGAAGAACCGAAGAGGGGGACAAGACCCCCGAAGTCGGAAGAAGAGGGCGGCGGTGAGGAAGAAAGCCGGGCTCCTCCGCTAGTAAAAGAGCTAGCAGAAGATAGCGGAGGAGTCCGGCGAGAAGACCCCCGAAAAAGGAAGACCCCCAGAGCTGTGCAATAAACTATTTTATCTTATGTGTTGTGTTTTTTTTACTTTATTTTACAGGTGAATGGGTGGGGGTACATTGTACCCCATACTCATTCACATAGGGTGGGGGGCCAGTATCCGGGGGCCCCCTTATTAAAGGGTGCTCCCGGATTCCGATAAGTCCCCCGCCCGCAGACCCCGACAACCAACGGCCAGGGTTGTCGGGAAGAGGCCCTTGTCCTCATCAACATGGGGACAAGGTGCTTTGGGGTGGGGGGGCGCGGGGCCCCCCCTTCCCCAAGGCGTCCCCCCATGTTGAGTGCATGTGGCCTGGTACGGCTCAGGAGGGGGGCGCTCCCCTCGTCGGCCGGGTAGCGTGCTTGGACAAGGGTCTGATGTGGACCTGGGGGGGCCCCACGCCAATTTTTTTCGGCGTTGGGGTTCCCCTTTAAGTTCATACCATGTGACGGGGTCAGCGACGCATCCTTCGCGGGCCCCGCCTACCTGGAGACGTGCTCAAAATGAGCTGACTTTTCTCCGGGCGGGAAAAGTCCCCTCATTTCAAAAGTACGGGAAGATTGGAGTGCAAAACTTCATTCCTAAGTCCGCCGTTCTTTCGGGTCAAAAAAGTCCGCAGGAGGCTACACACGGGGGGTTTGTCCGGTGGACTTGAGTTTGCCGGACTTTTCCACCCGATTGTTTGATCGTGTGTACACGGCATTAGCCTTCTCACCCTTTTGCCCTGTACACACGGTCGGACATTCCGACGACAAAATCCGTCAGATTTTTTTCCGACGGATTTTGGCCCAAACTTGTCTTGCATACACATGGTTGCACAAAGTTGTCTTAAAATCTGATCGTCCCGATGTACACCATGTACGTTGGTACTATAAAGAGGGCAGTAGCCAATAGCTTTTGTCTCGTAATTTATTCTGAGCATGCGTGGTGCTTTGTCCGTCGGAATTGCCTACACAATCGGAATTTAAACAATCATATTTTGTTGTTGAAAAATTTTAGATCCAGCTCTCAAACTTTGTGTGTTGGAAATTCCAACGGAAAAAGTCCGATGGAGCCCACACACGATTGGATTTTCCGACAACACAATCTGATTGCACATTTTCTGTCGGAAAGTCCGACCGTGTGTACACAGCAAGCACCTGCTAAAAAAAAGGTGGTGTAGTAGTGATTAAAAATCAAAACAGACAACAGTTGTAGCAGCAATAATAATTATTAATAATATATAATAATATAAAAAAATTATAATAAATAGCCTGCGGGAGATCTGTGATTAGTTACAATAACTGTGAAATCTCCTATTGTTTTGATTGGAAACATCATAGGACATACAGAGTCATTGTCAACAACAACAACCTTTTCAATCCTTTATAATACAGGGATGGACATGTGTTATCTTTATATGCACACAGATTTTTTATGTTTAAATTGACCTAACATTTTTAAAGCCTACGTTTGGTAAAAGCACTTTATTCAGATTAGCACAAGGATAGTACTTAAAATCAATGCAACGTGCCCCTTGTGCTGCTGGCTACATATTTAGATGAAATCTTCATTTGTCTGACTCAACCCCCCATACACAGCCCTGCAACGGTAATCTTCTGGTGCCATGGGGTAACTATGAACCAAGGGACCTGTCATGATTATTTGTCAAGAGTAAAAACTATTTCCACTTTTTTCCACCCCTCCTCTATTCATAAAAGTTGTGCTATAGCTTCCATGAATGACAATCTCTCTATGAATGAAAAATAGGCAGATGAATGAAAGGTCGGGTCCACTATTCATAAATTGCTAGTACTATCGCTTGTGCTTATTTTTTTTATAAATGTTTTTACTAAATTTAGGGTTTAGGTGTACATTTAATAAATGGTAAAAAGCCTGTAATAAGCATTGATAAGATTTCAGAACTTATCACAGTGATTAGTTAGTCCCTAGTGATTAGGGATGAGCTCAGGCATGTTCGCATGGAACACGTGCAGAGCCCACCAGGAAGTGGGCGCAGTGCTGCGCTAATCACATGCAGTGAGACATTGCCCCGATGTGCGGCTGCAGAGATGGGGCAATGTCTCACTGCCTGTGATTAGCGCAGCGCTGCGCCCACTTCCTGGCGGGCTCTGCACGTGTTCCATGTGAACACGCCTGAGCTCATCCCTACTAGTGATGTTTACTAAACGGTAATATGTCAGATAGGAACTAACTGGGAATTTTTTTTTTTTTTTGTTTCTTCTCTTCACCACAATTGTTTGGTGTAATAATAGGAATGGATCTGTTTAACCACTTCAATACCAGGCATTTTTACCCCCCCCCATTCAGCTTTCAGCCCTGTTGCATTTTAAATGGCAAATGCGCAATCATGCAACACTGTACCCAAACCAAATTTTTATATTTTGTTCATATAAATAGAGCTTTCTTTTGGCGGTATTTAATCACTATTGGGTTTTTTATTTTTTGCTAAATAAATGAAAAAAAGCCTGAAAATGTTGAAAAAAACAAACATGTTTTTCTTGAAGTCTATTAAAACATTTAGCAAATAAATAATTGTTCTTTATAGATTTAGCCCAAAATTTATTCTGATACATTTCTTTGATGAAAATAACCCAAATCAGTGTATAATATTTAGTCTGTAGGAACATTACAGAGTCCACAAACTATGGTTTATATCTGAAAATTGATCAATCCTGATGTACTGAATCAGACTTTAGGCTATATTCACACCTAGGCATTTTTAGTGCTTTTTGCATTTTGCAGACTTGCTCTACAGAATGTGTTCCATAGGAAACCATGTTCAATGGGCTGTGGTGCAAATCTGAAAAATGCAAAAAGCACTAAAACTGCATAGGTGTGAATCCAGCCTTAGGCCATGACAAAGGAAGGAGTTGACCAGCTGCCCTCATTATCACACACCCTGCATCATCCACCCACTCATTCCCAAGTGCACGTTTTTTATATGAAATCAATCAGTGATTACCCTTCTCACAAAATATACTCAGATTGCATAGTGTATGGCCATCTTTATAAAAAAAAATACATAGGAGGGAGTGGACAGAAGCACTCAACTGCCAAGCCCCATTCACAACTCTGCATAGCGGGAATTCGTATTATCACATGCATTTTTTTGCTTTTCTTTAGGGGGGGGGGGGGGGTGCGTTTTGGAGCATTTTCACTAATCACACATAGGGAAGCCCATCCACCTGAATTGGCCCAAAGAAGCTTCAGAACTCGTTTTTAGAGTGGAGCTTGGTGTGTTTTTTACTATGATTTTTGGTACAGCGCATTTCTGAAATGCAAGGAAACGCACAGATGTGAATGGAGCTCATTGTTCTTGTGTTACTGCACCAATTTCACTTTCAGGCCCCATTCACATCTAACATAGTGCCTCGTTTTTCCTGTGACATGCATAGGGCAGCCTGTTGATTTCAATTGGCTGCATTACATGTAGTTAATGGGAAATGTTGGCGTTTTGTGGGTTGTGTGTTTTCTACTGTATGTTTTGCAGCATCTGGCCTTCATTTTTTCACATGGCAAGTGTGTGTTTGCTTCTGTATTTGGTGTCCTGTTAATTAATGGCACGGAAAGCGCAACTAGTAATTTTAGGTGTATAAACATGGCCATACACTATGCAATCTGATTGTATAATGTTTATTTAGTGAGAAGGGTGATCGCTGATTGATTGCATTTCATTTAATAAATGTGCACCTGGAAGTGAGTGGTAAGTAGGAGGGTAGATGATGCAGGGTGTGTGCTAATGAGGTCAGCTGCGCTATGCCTTATAACAAAAAAAAAAAAGTGTACAAAGGTGAACTTACCCTTTCATGATTTAGCCTGCTGTAAAGCATCAAAATTGGGCGTTCTACAGCACATAGTTCCTTATTCCTCCTCCCTTGACCATCAGGAGTGAATTCATTACTACATTATCTATAGGGCTATTTTTTGGTGCACTGATTGATCAGAAAAAAAAGACACATTAATTTTGGCAAACACCAATTTTTTTTTCTGCTCGCAACTGCTTCCAAATGCATTTACAGTAGGTCCTGTTCACACTAGCGGACACATTTTATATTGCATATAATGCATGCAGTGGTGTTTTTTGTAAGAATGTATCTCAGTGTTTCTTGTTTATTTTAAGAGTTCATTCACACCAGTATGCATGCTAAAACGCTTGCACATTGATATGCATTGTGCTGGGTTGGTGTATTGCATTGTTACAACACTATTATTGTCATTTTTAAAAAGTGACCAAAAATTTATACTTTATTTAACTCTATGCACCACAGTACCTTATAATGGCATGCGGGGAGGTACTGAGTAAAAATGCAGATGTACTGCATTTTTCAAAACATACATAACACCTCAAAGTAGCATTATAATGTGAACTAGACACATAGAAAGCAATTGTGTGTACTTGCCCTATTATGAATGCAAAGGTTAATATAAGAGTGTTTACAATATAAAAAAGTATATTTTTACTGTGTCAAAAAAAGTTCTAGGCGTGTCATAGGTATGATCGTATAGTTTAGTAGAGATGGCCTTGCGGTTCGCAGCGCCAAACCGGCGGACATATGGCCTGTTTTTGCGGCCGCCATATTCTTTTACATTGTGAAGAACTTTGACCCATGATACATCCATCATGTGGTACAGGACAGCCAATTGAGACATTTTAGCACATGGACATACCCCCTACCTTTTAAATAGACCTGATCTGGCTGCCATTTTACATTCTGTCTTTTGTCAGTGTAGGGAGAGGTTACTGTGTGGAGCAGGGACAGTCTGTAATCACTAGCTATTAGGTCCACAAAAGTCCTTTTAAGGACTGGTATAGGTGTACTATTGTTTGGTGTGCAGTATATAGGGATGTAATACACTTATAACATACTTTCAAATGTAGAAAGCATATTATAGTGCATTTCTACTGTGCAGCATTGTGACTGCTGAGCGGTTCTGCAGCTCTTTTGTCAGTGTAGGGAGAGGTTGCTGTGTGTCACAGGGACAGACTGTAGAGACACAAATCGCTAACGAATATAGGTCCACAAAAGTCTTTTGAAGGACTGGTATAGGTGTACTATTAGGTGTGCATTATATAGGGGTGTAATACACATATAAAATACTTTCAAATATAGAAAGCATATTATAGTGCATTTCTATTGTGCAGCATTGTGACTGCTGAGCGGTTCTGCAGCGATCAGTAATGGTAGGTTATCCTCGCGCTATAGTGGTAAAGTTAGAGCAGGTTGGTGTAGTTGCAGCAAAAAACACCGACAGAGGTGCAAACCCTCCCCTCAAAGTGACAGTAAATAAGAAGAGTCCCTGATGAAGTCACGTGATCAATGACGATACGCGTAGGATTGGCCTAGGAGGATACCGGAAGTGACGTCCGGGGTACGAACGAGGAAGCCGTTCGTTGTTTGTTAGTGGAAAAAACGTTTGATTTTTTACTGCATAAATGTGAGTACCCAGGACTTAGTTCCTTTTTATAATAAAGTATTTGTGTAAACGTACTTCACCATTGGAGCCCCTCTTTCTTTCCTGGGTCTGATTTGCGATCCCTTGCGGAATATCTGGAGGAAAAGGTTTTGGGGGCGCCCATACTACATTTAGGATATACACCGCAAAGTTTTGAAGTTTCCCTACACCCACTGAGGATATACACCCCATTTGAGGACACAACCGTTGCACTGGAGCATATTGCTGTCTTACTGACAGCAGTGAGGTAAGGTACCCACTGCACTCAGTGTGTGAGCACCCACGTTTAAGGAGCTGCAAAATCACTGGTGGAATCATCCCGGGGTTGTTCATAGGATGCATTTCTTCACATAGCACAGCGTGGATTTATTTCATTTCCTGCATGAACTTTATGATTTAGCTTTTTTATACTTATTTAGAGACATGTTTTATCACGTTTGCTGGACTATTATCTTTTGTACTCTGTGATAATTTTTTTTTTTTTTTCACACACCGTTTTATATATTTTTATTGTGTATTTATTATCATATATAATTTTTTTGGCACATATGCTGGCACTTGGATGCACTTTCATGGACTGACACAGATTTGTTTGATGTCACGAGTCTGTTGACAATTTTAAGATTTGCGTTCCTTTTTTTTGTCACTTTATCACGATTGTATAGATCATTTTAGCTTCTTCATTTTATGAATATTAGTAGGAAATAGTTTTATTTCAAGCACTGTATTATTCACTTGGTATTTATCTTAGAATTAATGGAATTTTTAATCGCATGAGCACGTTTTCAAGATTTTATGCGATTATTTAGTGATTTTAATTTTAATCACATGAGTGCGTTTTCAAGATTTTATGCGATTATTTAGTAATTGTGTTATTAGATTTAATTTATTTGGTGTGGAGCGCAACACCATCTATTTCTTATTTACGGTTCTGCAGCGATACTACAAAGAATGACAAACGCAATTAGAAAAAAGTATTATAACTGGTGTGATAGACCAGTGGCCCCCCAAAACAACAGATTGAAGCGGGGTGTTATATACCTTCTTCCACATATACTGCACTGGAACACCACAATGGAAGGTCCCAGGAGGGAAATATTTCTCACAGAAGGGCATTCCAGAGCTATATGGCCACGTTCAGCGGCAAGTGAATGTATCTCTGGCACACAGTGTCGGTGCCAAGATACATCTGACCACAGACACGTGGTCTAGCATACATGGGCAGGGAAAGTATATAACGTTTACTGCCCACTGGGTGAACCTTCTGACAGACGTCAAGCATGTAACTTGTGGCACCCATGTAGATTTGGTTTTACCGCCACGGATTGCATGCAGGCCTGCCTCTTCTTCTCCTCCTACTCCATCCTCCCTCTCCTCCTCGGCTGACTCCTCCTTTTCCGCTGCTACTGTCTCTTCCGCTGCGCTGCTCAAGATCCCAAGAACCTATTCGACATGCCAGGTGCATGTTGCCATGCTGTGCTGCATCTGTTGTGCCTGGGAGCTCAATTTGACAATTGGTAAAGTGGTGTGCGACAACGGTGCCAATCTGCTGAGTGCGTTGAAACAGGGCAAAATTACACATGTGCCATGCATGGCACACATCTTAAACTTGGTTGTGCAGCGATTCGTTGTCAAATACCCTGGGGTTCAGGATGTCTTGCGGCAGGCAAGGAAAATCTCGGCCCATTTCAGAAGATCTTACATGACCATGGCTCTCCTGCTGACATTCAGCGGTGACACAATCTGCCGGTCAGACGTCTTATTTGTGACTGCCCAACGCGATGGAACTCAACCTTGTATATGCTTGATAACTGCACGTTTCTGCTGCAGCAGTCTAACGACTACCTGTACGACCTCTGTGGCAGAACAGGTTCAAGGAGCAGGAAGATGAGGAAGTCGCAATGCTGGATGAATTCCCAGGTGGGGCTACTCTATCTGAGACAAGTCAACAACAGGAGTCCGAAGAGGAGGATGGTGCCGGGGCGGATGAGAAGGAGCAAGAAGAGCATGCTTTAAACCTTTCTGGGATCCCTGCTGTTGTCTGTGGATGGGGAGGAGAACGAGGGCAACATTATCCTGGATGATGAGCAGGAGCCAGGCTACCATACCGCTTCCAGTTTAGTGCAAATGGGGGGCCTTCATGCTCCAGTGTTTTAAGAGGGATCCCTGTATAAAAAGCATAAAGGGCAAGGACCAGTACTGGGTGGCAATGTATTTAGACCCCCAGTAGAAACAAAAAATGCCGGAAATGTTACCACCATCACAGAGGGCTGTCAGAATGGAGCACTTCCAGGCCTTGCTTAGAGAAATTCTTCATTCTGCTTTTGTGTGTGCTGACAGAGGAATTTCCACTCCCAGAGAAATAGTTGCGGGTACCAATCCAACAGTGCCTGCAAGAAGAGGGTGGTTTGAAGATGTGTTGGTCACTTCTGATATGAGATCATTCTTTCAGCCGACCGTTCGACAGGTCTCATCCGGATCCAGTATCAGGGAACGCCTAGACAGACAGGTGTCCAACTACATCGAGTTAACGGCAGATGTGGACGCTCTGAGAAGTGATGAACCCCTGAACTACTGGGTGGGCAGGCTTGACCTCTGGCCAGAGCTTGCACAGTTTGCAATGGAACTATTGGCTTGCCCTCCGTCCAGTGTCCTATCCGAAAGGACATTCAGCGCAGCAGGGGGGATCGTGACCGATAAGCGCACTCGCCTAGCTCACAACAGTGTTGACTACCTCACATTTATAAAAATTAAGGAGGCATGAATCTTGGAGGAATTCAACACATGTGACCAGCAGACCATGTATATGCATAACTGTATAAACAATTTATATAATCTAGCACACAGATCTTTTTTCTACCTTTGGCTCACTTGTAGAAAAAAACACACCATACTATATGCCCGTACCCTCCTATTTGAAGAGGTTGATCGGTGTCATATTTTTGGGTCCCACGGCGAGTTGCTTCCTTCTACTGGTTCTCCCTTCTAGAGTTTAGAGGCAAGTCTTTACCTTTCCCAAAGAAGGCCAATGTCCACACCACACTTCAACTCCAACATGAGTTTATTTTCCTTTTATGCTTCAGTAACTGGAGAGTTGAAAAGAGAAAGGGGTTAGCAGATAGAACTGATTCAGGCACACTCTTGGCTTCATTGCCACTCAGTCCCGAGTGGGTACAGCTCACCCGGATAGTCACCCAATGGCACTAGCAGCCGGCATGTAGCTCGAACAGTGACTTAGTCCCCTCCAAGGACAAAGTCAATGAGATCCCTCCTTAGGTAGCAGGCTAGCAGCACTCCGCAAAGGCAGTCTGCGGAGCAAGGAATCCTTCCCTCCAACAGGTCACCAGGCCTCTCCTGAGACAGTAATCTTTATCACACGCTTCCTGTTATGGGACCGATCCTCCCCTGTGTTCCTCTTAGTCAAAGTGGTCACCCTCACTTGAGATCCCTGGGTTTCCTTTCTGGCTTTGTAGACCCAGTTAAAGGTACTGGGCCTACCTGGAACTCCGTAGCCTCAGGCTGAAGGTGCCCGAGACCCCAAAGCCATTGCTCGTATCCCCCCTCTAGGGGATACACTCCTCTGGGTACAGGTCCCCGGGTATTCGCACCCAGAACAATGGCGTCTGCCCCTTTTGTACCCTCTTCCGGCATGCACAGCAGATAGACCACACCCACTGCATGACTGCTGAGAGAGGACACCCAATAGCCACTCCATCACCTGTGGTTCAACCCTGGGTACAAGTGTCAGCACCACCTATACACCTAAGGCGAACTGCATGCCAGGTGAAACAGCAGCAAGGCAGAGTCCAAACAATTAGAAGACCCGAGCCAACTATTACTCAGGTCACCCCTACATTTGGGATACCCGCTACAATAACTTATAAAAAAAAAAAAATTATGGCAACTTTTCCAATAGTAGGATCATCTCCTGCACCCCCTTCATAGCCTGGCCTGGCCTTGCCTCTCCTCCATGGCCTTCATGCGCTCCTGAATTGACAAAATTTCACAGATAGAAAAAGAATGCTTGTCGTTGTCGATCGCAGATTTGCTCAATACTTCTGGTATGTCAGTGTCCATGTTGTGGGACTGTGTGCACAGCTAGTAAGTATTTTGTGGCTGTAAATATGACCTGGAGGTTAATGTTCGCCTGTCATTAATATGAATGGGACCCGCGTCCGCGCACCTTCCCGTTAGATGTTCGTCCATCACTATACTTTAGTCCAATCAGCATTCATATCTTCGTAGCAAGGGAACAATTAACCGCTTCAGCCTCTGAAGAATTTACCCCATTCCTCACCAGAGCACTTTTTGCGATTCGGCACTGTGTCACTTTAACTGACAATTGTGCAGTCGTGCAATGTGACTCCCAAACAAAAATGACATCCTTTTTTTCCCCACAAATAGAGCTTTCTTTTGGTGGTATTTGATCACCTCTGCATTTTTAATTTTTTACGCTATAAACAAAAAAATAGCGACAAATTTGAAAAAGAACGCATTATTTTTTACTTTTTGCTATAATACAAATCCCCCAAAAATAGAAAAAAAAATGTTTTTCCTCAGTTTAGGCCAATATGTATTCTTCTACATATTTTTGTTAAAAAAAAAAAAATCACAATAAGCGTATATTGATTGGTTTGCGCAAAAGTTATAGCGTCTACAAAATAGGGGATTTTATGGAATTTTTATTGATAATTATTTTTTTTTTTACTAGTAACGGCGGCAATCATCGATTTTTTTATTGTGATTGCGACATTATGGCAGACACATCGGCCAATTTTGACACATTTTTGAGACGACTGACATAAATACAGCGATCAATGCTAAAAAATTGCATTGATTACTGTAAAAATGTCACGGGCAGTGATGGGGTTAACCACTAGGTGGTGCTGTAGAGGATACGTGTGTCCTAGGGAGTGATTTTAACTGTGGGGGGGGGGCTGTGTGTGACATGTCACTGATTAGCGCTCCCGATTACAGGCAGAGCTGATCAGTGACAGTGCCACTAGGCAGAACGAGGAGATGCTTGTTTACATTAGCATATCCCCATTCTTCATCACTGTGAGACGATCGTGGGTATCCCCGCGGACATTGGGTCTGTGGGACCCATAATCAAGGTCACGGAGCTCCCAGCGCGCCTGCAAGCCACCTCTTAAAGGGCAATGTACAGGTACATTAATCTGCCTGTACGTGCCCTTCTGCCGCAGTATATCTGCGTGAGGCGATGGGGAAGCGGTTAAATGGGTGGTTACATCATGTGACTGATAGAAAGCAAAAGAAAACATGGGCACCACCATGACGGTACTGGATAAAACCAGCTAGATAAGACTGTCCATTTCTCGGAGAAAAAAAGAGAAAACTGTCTTATCTGATGGTGAAGGTCATAGGTCATCATAGACTGAAAACTTTCTCTAAGAAGAAGCAAGGGTAGCACAGTGGTGTAGTGGGTAGAACTCTCGCCTAGTAGTAAAAAGGGTTGCTGATTTGAATCCCAACCACAACATTACCTGCCTGGAGTTTGCATGTTCTCTCTGTGCCTGCGTGGGTTTCCTCCCATACTCCAAAAGACATGCTGGTAGGTTAACTGGCTTCTGTCCAAAATTGGTAGGTTAATTGACTTAAAAAAAAGACAAAATTTCGCCCTGGGACTTTAGATGTGGTGAGCACCACTAAGCCAATAAAAGTAACAAGAGTAAGTGCAGTATATGTTTTTATTCAGTAAAAGTATTACAAGCATTATTGTCATCAGAGAAAGCCACTTAGTACAAGGTACATATAACTGGGTTGAATAACATTAGTAGTAATAGTACATTTGTGTATGAACAATCACGTAACATAACATATAAACATCGGGTGTACCCGACATGTTTCGCGAGTCCCAGCTTGCTCTTCAGGGGTAGATGTGTATGAATTGTACCTAAGGTGAAAGGATACCATTTGGTATATGGCATGATACTTGGTTTTTAAGGAAGAGGGTAAGAGGGGCCTAATAAGTAGAAGCCACATACTCACCACTACACATAGCCGAGCCAACCTATGTGAAGCCTCCAGACAGTGGCAGCAAGTGTATCACCAGGGAGCTGAGGAGCCAGAGCCAGAAGAAACCCCACACAGGGCAGATTGGAGGGAAAGCATCACATGGTTGGAAAATGTGTATCCCTATTGGTCTCACTATGTTCATGGTATATATAAACATAAAAGGTGTATGTCAGATAATCTGGAGTAATAGGTAAAATACAAGAGTAATAACATGGACAGTTATATGTATAATATATAAGACTAGAGCCATGAATGTCAGTAAGAGGCATCCACATGCATGGGTGTTCAGTGAAAGAAAGCTGCAAATGAATCCATGCAGTGCTAATCCTCCAAGTTATATCCAGGAAGGGCGCAAGAGGCTCCACCCCCAACGTCATGTGTGGATGACATGAAAGTGCACAAGCACTCCTATAGGTCATCCAGATGGTACAATGCGTGCAGCCGTAACAACGCCGCAAAATTGCAGACATTAAACGGCTGGCGCATGCACATGGCGCCAATGTGTAGGTGGCCCCACCCGCACAAAAGAGCAGATAGGGGCAGCAGGGGACAAGAAATCCCCCTTTATACACATCACAGCTCCCAAAGCAAAAACAAAGCCGCCAACAGCAAGAGGCAACACATCAAATGGGTGGGGATATGAGCCTTAGATTGAATGGTGTATTAACTAGTACATTATAATGACATAGAATGCAAGTATAGTGCATGTATTGGCAGAGGTGACAGCAGACCAGTTTTGGGCTGTATGGGTGTCGTCCACCCAAATTCAATATAGAAACAAGGTAAGGTCTGGTGTCACCAATAACACACCCAACCCTGTAATATGCAACAAAAAAGAGAAAATTTCGCCCTGGGACTTTAGATGAGGTGAGCACCACTAAGCCAATAAAAGTAACAAGAGTAAGTACAGTATATGTTTTTATTCAGTAAAAGTATTACAAGCATTAATTGACTTCTGTCCAAAATTGGCCCTAGTATAGTAATGTGAGTTGGGGACCTTGGATTGTGGGCTCCTTGAGGGTAGGGACCTATATGAGTGTGCGATGTATGTGTGGAGTGTTGTGTAAATTGACGGTGCTATATGGGTACCTTGAATAAATAATGATATAATAGATGAGTATCTTAATGAGACACAATGTACAGGGATAGGGACAATTAAAGACACTCACTAAGGATGGACTGGTGTCTTTATTCAAAAAGAAAAAACAAGCAGCGCCAACCTAAGTGCAGTAGTTATTTGGTTGTAGTCAAAATGCACTCTGTATTGGTAAAAAACAGGCACTTCTTAATGATGAAGTCCGGGTGGGCAAGTATAATGGGCTCCAGAGAAGGTGATCCTGTTGCGCTGTGCAGTCCCGTCTGGCGGCGCCGGTGGCTTTCAGTGTCCCAGGCTGAGGTCAGCAAGGAGCAGCGGAGGATCGTTAGTAGGCGGTGATCGGTTGTCCTCACACAAGCCGGATTGGGCGGTGTATGGGGAGATCGCTCAGTCTATACACACACTGTCCACCTCGGTGTCCCGGATCGTCACCGGCAGTGTCATGACCGGGACACATCACCAGGATCTGCACACATCATGGCTCCTTACCTCCCCCTCCCTGGCTGGGCCAGTCCTTCTCTACTCATCCAATCTCCTTCCCTCCATGTACGTTCAGTGACATGAGCCTCTCCGTAACCTCGGGCTGAGGCTAACGTCTGCTCCGGATCCCTTTCTCAGAGGATCGTACACCCAGAGAAAGGGATCCGGAGCAGACGTCAGTGTGCATCCTTGAAAAGTTTTGCTTGCCCTTCTCTCCAGCCCTCTTTTTGCACATCACAGTATTATTTTACTGCTACTTATGATCATTTATCACTTTGATCTAAACAGGCTAAAGCTCTGCATACACAATCAGACTATCATACAAAAAATACTGCTTTCCAAGCGGTCATACAATAATCTGATTGTTAGTACATGGCTGTCCCCTGAAATTTTCCGAAAGGATAAACACAAATACAAACATTTTTCTCTTATACAATACCAGATTATATGATTTTCATTTAACCACTTGCCAACCGGCTCACGCCGATATACGGTGGCGAAGTGGTTAGTTCACGCAAATTGCCATATGGGTATGTCTGTACCTTTTTAAGGGCGATAGCAGGCGATGCATGGCGGGGAACCCGATGTGCGAGGCAGCCGCAATCTCTGCCTGCCACATGCGATCGTGTGCACAAGAGCAGGAACAGGGATTTGTGTAAACACACAAATTCCTGTTCTGGCAGGAGAGAAGAGACACATCGTTTGTTCCTAACCCAGTCAGTCCTATCCCCTCACAGTTAGAACATACACTAGGCAACATACATTTAACCCCTTGATCGCACCCTAGTGTTAACCCCTTCCCTGCCAGTGACATCTACACAGTAATCTGTGCATTTTTATAGCAGTGATTGCTGTATGAATGTCTATGGTCCCAAAAATGTGTCAAAAGTGTCCGATCTGTCCACCGGAATGTCACAGTGCTGCTAAAAATTGCAGATCACCGTCATTACTAGTAAATAAAATAAGAAAAAATACCATAAAAATGCCATAAATCTCTCCCATCGTTTGTAGACGCTATAACTTTTGCACAAACCAATCAAAAATATGTAGAAGAATATATATTGGTCTAAACTGAGGAATAAATGTGTTTTTTAGAAACATTTTTGGGGCTATTTATTATAGCTTTTTTTGTTTATAGCACAAAAAATAACCATAGAGGTGATCAAATACCACCAGAAGAAAGCTCTATTTGTGGGGGGAAAAAAGACTTACATTTTGTTTGGGTAGAGCAACGTATGACCACACAATTGTCAGTTAAAGCGAGGCAGCGCTGTATCGCAAAAAATGGCTTGGTCATTAAGCAGCCAAATCTTCTGGTCTGTAAGTGGTTAATCAGTACAGTTTTACTCTGAAAATACAATACAAATACACTACAGCACATTACATCACTTTCAAATTTTTAAAGGTAAAGTAATATCTGCCCTTAGTGACATGCAGCTGAACAAGATAACCCAGATATTGGGTACCAAACAACAATACAAATAAAGTGCAGCACTAGGTTATGCACAAAATTACCCTATGTATAAATAACATGTGTCAATAAAGCGCCAATGTGCAATTCAGTGCAATAAATGTGAAATACTATACACAGCCAAAAAAACACATATGGAGCAATGCAATTCTATGCAATTAATGTGCAATAAAACAAACAACAAAATGCATACAATGAAATTCACACAGACCTGCGTTAAAGTGCAATATAAGTGCAACAAGGACAATGCTGATATCAAAAAGTTGTTTGATGTGTAGCTGAACTCCAATGAAAGTGATCTCAAATGTAACATGGAGACTTGACCAAGGGCTTGACACCATGATACCCATCACCTCATTAGGATAAAAGGCTTACCAGAAAGCCTGCAACCTCCCTTACTCAGCGCTTAGTAGGATCGAGAATTCACTGATGAAATACTCAGGCGTCCCCTCCAGAAGAGTCCGTGCACATCAGATGGTAGCCAGAGAGCGTCAATGGCGGGAAGTGACAATATGCAATAAGGAGAAAAAAAAACAAATAGTGTAGAATGTCTTTTAAGGCATATTATTTATAAAAAAGCTGCAATGCTACATACATAAAAGACCCTGGAAAGAGTTATCCAGTTTGAGTGAATTGTTTCTTGCAAGTAAAAACCCATATGTATCCATAAGTTTAAAATGTGCATGCGCAGAACATGTGTGCGTAGTGACCCAACTATTGTTTCGTCATACGTGACGTCATCAGGGGTAAGCCCACATGTCTGCGCCTGCGCTTTATATACCAGATTAGCAAAATAGGGAAGCACTGCCATTGGTCACACAAAATGATACAGAGATGCTTATTGGATAGGATGAACCTATCCTGAATGAGAAAAGAAGAAAGCTTTAAGTAATGAGTCTATCCATTTGCCCAGGAAGGTATAGACTTAGCTTGATTACCAAAACTACAGTAAAGGAAGCATACTGCCATCTTGTGGGGAAATTAAGTATTCGCACTAACAATTGCGAAGGCTAGCTGCCCTGTGTGGCCAACAGGCCTTACACTGTTCAGCAATACATAAATAGTTGTTTATTCAAAACAAAAAATGTATACAAAAAATGTGGAGAATATAAAAAATAATGAAATTAAAATATATGTATCCCAATAAAAATAAATATAACTATATATGAAAATAAATGTTTCATACACGAGTTAAATGAAAAACCCATTTATATTGGAATGTATACATACAACACCAAAACATTAAAAGTTTGTATAAGAATTAAGTAGATTTAAAAAACAAAGACTGATTAACAAAATCTAGATCTAAAGCCTGTATAGATAAAAAAAAAAATAACAGCAGCACTTGTGCAGCTTGGAAAAAAAACGGGTAGAGAGTAATGACGGATATATGCAGTGGAAGAGACTTCAACTATTATTAATAAAGCAGTTGATGTCCTACTCCACATTCAAACCATTAAGCACATGAGACCCCAATTTAAATATCCAATCGTCTCAGCTCTGAATATAGTTTGCCTCCTATTACTACCACGCCTGTGGGGTACGTATTTCTCCAAAGCGATAAAAGTGGTGCCCCTAGGGTCCCTATTGTGTTTTAAATCATAATGCTTTGAGACATTATGTTTGTAAAAACCTTTTTGAATAATGGTTATATGTTCCCTTAGTCTGATGTGTAACATTTGAATGGTGTGCCCTATTTAAGGCCACAGGGGCACCTCAGATGGTAGACAACACATTTTGTTGTGCATGTGATCAATGCCCGTTGTGCATGTAATCAACTGAGGTGAATTCAGCAATTCTCCTACCTTGGTGGACATTAATTTTACACACTTGCCATTTCCCACATAGAAAATACCATTTAAGATCTCCAAAAAAAGTGGGTCTAGTTGGTGGTTCAGGAACATTTGGTGCTATAGTGTGCCTTAGATTGGAAGGACCCCTAAAAATGACACAGGGTCAATCAGATAATAAAGGGCCAAGAGCACAGTCATTCTTGATGATCGGCCAGTGTCTCTTAATGATTCTCTTAATCACCCAAGTTTGTCACCCAAGAGTTCTCAACGATCTCTATTGCTAACTTCCACTATGAGGAAGTCTAGGGCCTTGCTATCATATCCTTTGGCTATAAACCTTGTTCTTAAAATGGATGCCTCTTTGAAAAAAAATCTGGATTTGCAATTCCATTTTAAACGTAAAAAACTGGCCTTTGGGGACAGCCGTCAGCCAAGAGTGATGATGACAAGAGTCCAAAGGAATGGATACATTCCTATCTGTTGGTTTGAAGAAAGTAGACGTGACAATTCTTTCTTCTTGTATTGAAATCTTTCAATCCAAAAAATGTATTTCAGTAGCACTTATTTCATGGCTGAGGACTATACCTCTGTTATTATTATTCAAATAGGCCAGAAATGTGTGAGTGGATTGGATATCGCGGTCCTATATGAAGAGAATCTACACAATCCTTTTTTTTTTCTATTCTGTTTTGTCTCCTTACTTGACCACTGACTTTTGTTTATGTATTATCATTATTGGAGCCATTGTTTATACTGGGGACCATATAATACCCTGAAGAAGCCAATGTTGGCAAAACATGTAACAATGTGTTATGCACCAGTGACTATATCATATAAACAGGATACCATGGCCAGTATCAGTCAAAAAACTCTGCTGTTATGCACCCTATCTTCTTGTAATGCATTTTTGTAATAACATTTTTAAGAAATATCTGTACCTGTTTATGTATGGCACCGTTATAATCCCCAACAAAACCCCTTCCTTTGACTGTTTATTTTTATTTTTTTTACAATACAATGTATGGGTGAGGAAAGATCTGAGTTTTTTCACTACTTTTCTGATTGTTCAGAACCAATTAAGATTAGATGGACATAAAAAAATATATGAAGTAAGGGGTGTAAATGTACAGTGGTGTGAAAAAGTGTTTGCCCCCTTCCTCATTTCCTGTTCCTTTGCATGTTTGTCACACTTAAGTGTTTCGGAACATCAAACCAATTTAAACAATAGTCAAGGACAACACAAGTAAACACAAAATGCAATTTGTAAATGAAGGTGTTTATTATTAAAGGTGAAAAAAAATCCAAACCATCATGGCCCTGTGTGAAAAAGTGATTGCCCCCTAAACCTAATAACTGGTTGGGCCACCCTTAGCAGCAACAACTGCAACCAAGCGTTTGCGATAACGTGCAATGAGGCTTTTACAGCGTCCTGGAGGAATTTTGGCCCACTCATCTTTGCAGAATTGTCCTAATTCAGTTACATTAGAGGGTTTTCGAGCATGAACGGCCTTTTTAAGGTCATACCACAACATCTCAATAGGATTCAGGTCAGGACTTTGGCTAGGCCACTCCAAAGTCTTCATTTTGTTTTTCTTCAGCCATTCGGTGGTGGACTTGCTGGTGTGTTTAGGATCATTGTCCTGCTGCAGAACCCAAGTTCGTTTCAGCTTGAGTACACGAACAGATGGTCGGACATTCTCCTTCAGGATCTCTTGGTAGACAGCAGAATTCATAGTTCCTTTTATCACGGCAAGTCTTCCAGGTCCTGAAGCAGCAAAACAGCCCCAGACCATCACACTACCACCACCATATTTTACTGTTGGGATAATGTTCTTTTTATGAAATGCAGTGTTCCTTCTACGCCAGATATACTTGGACACACACCTTCCAAAGAGTTCCACTTTTGTCTCATCGGTCCACAGAATGTTGTCCCAAAAGTCTTGGGGATCATCAAGATGTGTTGTGGAGAAATTGAGACGAGCTTTGATGTTCTTTTTGCTCAGCAGTGGTTTTCTCCTTGGAACTCTGCCATGCAGGCCATTTTTGCCCAGTCTTTTCCTGATGGTGGAGGCATGAACGCTGACCTTAACTGAGGCAAGTGAGGCCTGCAGTTCCTTGGACGTTGTTGTGGGGTCTTTTGTGACCTCTTGGATGAGTCGTCGCTGCGCTCTTGGGGTAATTTTGGACGGCTGGCCACTCCTGGGAAGGTTCACCACTGTTCCATGTCTTCGCCATTTGTGGATAATGGCTCTCACTGTGGTTTGCTGGATTCCCAAAGCTTTGGAAATGGCTTTATAACCCTTTCCAGACTGATAGATCTCAATTACTTTCTTTCTCAATTGTTCCTGAATTTCTTTGGGTCTCGGCATGATGTGTAGCTTTTAAGGATCTTCTGGTGGACCTTACTGTGTCAAGCAGCTCCTATTTAAGTGATGCCTTGATTGTGAACAGGTGTGGCAATAATCAGGCCTGGGTGTGGCTTGAGAAATTGAACTCAGGTGTGGACAACCACAGTTATAGTATGTTTTAACAAGGGGGGCAATCACTTTTTCACACAGGGCCATGATGGTTTGGATTTTTTTTCACCTTTAATAATAAACACCTTCATTTACAAATTGCATTTTGTGTTTACTTGTGTTGTCCTTGACTATTGTTTAAATTGGTTTGATGTTCCGAAACACTTAAGTGTGACAAACATGCAAAGGCACAGGAAATGAGGAAGGGGGCAAACACTTTTTCACACCACTGTAGGTACAATGACATAGGCATGCATTCCACTCTGTATAAAATAGAAAAATTCCTGGTGACAATACAAGTAGTACCACTTTTTAACAGTAGAGAGTAATAGAAAACCAGTAATTATTTCTGGCACAATACTTGCTTCTATAACCACTTTATTAAAGAATATTTAAAAAAAACTGGAAGGATTCCGGATGCCTTTTTATAACTGGAGTAATTTTGTGAAGATGAATTGGGTGTCTCCGGTTCAGTTTTCAGTCAGCACTTCTTACTCCAGTCAAGCCTGAAAAAGGTAACTTAAAATACTGAATATTTTACCTTTTTCCAGAAAACACACTTTCACTGTAGAAAGATGCAAGTGGTGAATGATTTAGTGAACGAATGCCTAAGTAGGTGTAAGGCTGATTTTCAGGTGGGTGTTTAGTCAGAAAAGGGAATCAGTGTACCCAGACCGGGCATTTCTTCCCCAGGAGGCAGGTGCTTTGACCTGCTGTCTGGGGAGAACTGAGTCACTGATGTCTACAATGAAAGAAAGTGTTTAAACAGGAAAGCCTGTATAGTAAGATGACCAGATTTTTCAAATTAAATCCGGGGACTTTTTTTTTTTTTATTGGCAAATGGTAAACTATTTTTTAAGTATATTTTCCTCAGAAGAAGTATGCAGTGTATGTGGTATGTGTTTATGGAATGATTGTATGATATAAACGTTATTTCTCACATTTCTTCCATGAGATAAAAAAAAGATACTACTTAGAATGTTTTGGGTTATGACTACCAAATGGTATAAAGATAGAGAAAATACTTTTCATTGCATTTATTGATATTATATATAATTATTAGGGGTGCACCGATACAATTTTTTTAACACTGAATACGAGTACCAATACTTTTTGTTGCAGGTACTGACCAATACCAATTACCGATGCCTATTGCCTAGGAAGAGGGGTGGTTTGGGAGGTGGGGGGGTTGTTAGGGAGTTGTTTGAAGGCAGGGTTGGAGTAGAGGGTAAGGGAGGGTAAGGTAGTTGAGCGTGGGGTGAAATAGGGATTGTGGAGTGGGGGAGTTGGGATGGAAAAGGCTGTGATTGCTGGAGTATGGGGGGGGGGGGGGGGTGGGGGAGAGGATGGGGATAGGAGGGTCATTGGGAGACATGGGGGCAGAGGTGACAGCTGGTGGAGGGAAGGAGGAGGCAACAGGAAGAAGTGACAGCAGGCATTATACAGGAGACAGACAGAGACTGCATGGTACAAGAGATAGCCAGAGACTGCATGGTGCAGGAGACAGCCATAGACTGCATGGTGCAGGATACAGCCAGAGACTGCAGGCATGGTACAGGAGACAGCCAGAGACTGCATGCATAGTACAGAAGACAGAAGACAGTCAGATTGCAGGCATGGTTCAGGAGACAGCCAGAGACTGCTTGCTGTTGCTCTACTTGATTACGCTTTTTCTATTTACCTTTTTATTTTATTAATAAACAAGTGTGATTTCAATTGTACTTCTGTCTCAGTCTGATTCATAGTTTCTGACAATACCCTCCAGACTAGCTCCCACACATAAATTGCAATAGAATAGAACCCCATAATATGTTGCATATAGATCCTAAAACCACATGATAATGAAATCAATATGGCATGATTGGTGTATATACATGTAAGGTATGAACACAGCTTCTAGTTATCTCAACGCGTTTCATGGCTGGGTAATTACCACTCCTCAGGAGCAAGCACGCGATTCTGAACAGTGGGTTCATAAAAAATGTTGGTAACATTCCAGTGATCATAATGCAATACTACTACCTGCACATGTGGTGCATACTGTAATTTTTGTGTAAAGCTGCTTATGAAAATAACACTTTGCAAAAAAGTTATAGCGTTTACAAAATAAGGGATTGTTTTATGGCATTTTTATTAATAATTTTTTTTTACTAGTAATGGCGGCGAACAGCGATTTTTATTGTGACTGCGACATTATAGCGGACACATCGGACATTTTTTACACCTTTTTGGGACCTTTGCCATTTATACAGCAATCAATGCTATACAAATGCATTGATTCCTGTGTAAATGACACTGGCAGTTAAGGGGTTAACCAGGGGGTGGCAGTCTAGGAGTTAAGTGTTCCTAGGGGCGTGTTACTAACTGTAGGGGGCTCGGCTTTGTGTTAGTAAACACTGATCTCTGCTCCAATCACGTGGAGTAGAGATCAGCGTCACTTGTTGCTAGGCAGAACAGGGAGATGCTGTTTACAACGGCATCTCCCCGTTCAGCCGCCCCGTCAGACGATTGCGGGTATCTCTGCGGCGCGAGCATTGGCAGGGCGGCATTTAAAAATAGACGTACCTGTACGCCAATATACACATATATACACATGTGAGGTATCACCATGATCTGTAGAGTGAGAGCAATAATTCTAGCCCTAGACCTCCTCTGTAATGCAAAAAATGCAACCTGTAGAATTTTTTAAACATCACCTATGGAGATTTTTAAGGGTAAAAGTTTGTCGCCATTCCACGAGTGGGCGCAATTTTGAAGCGTGACATGTTGGGTATAAATTTACTCGGCGTAACATTAACTTTCAGAATGTAAAAAAAAAAAAATGGGCTAATTTTACTGTTGTCTTATTAAAAAAAAATTACTTTTTTTCAAAAAAAAAAAGTGTGCTTGTAAGACCGTTGTGGTGTTAGAAAATAGAAATATATAATGTTTGGGGGTTCTAAGTAATTTTCTAGCAAAAAAAAACATGTAAACACCCAAATCTCAAAATGGGGCTGGTCCTTAAGTGGTTAAACTTTGATATTTTAGTATACTACCTAGCTTGTATATGATGACATGACCTAAATTACCTTTTGATAAAGCACCAATGTCAGTGCATTCGTCAACTACTTTTTATTTATTATTTTTAATGCAGTGTAAGACAATTTTCCAACATCACAGATGATCAAACTTTCTAGCACAAAATGAAAAATAGCTTGAAATCTTGCCATAAATAAAAGATTTAATGATACTATTGATGAATATTAGAAAAAAGCATGAACTTGTTTCATAGCAGTAAATTACATAGAGTTTTTCATTATAAAGATGCACCTTTAAGAAGCCTCTGAAATTATAATTTAAGCTGCAACCTATACATCAGAATACAGCAACAAGCAAATAATATCAACATTGGATATCAGTGCATCTTTAATACTGAACAGTACCTCCATTCTGTCAAGACAGCAAACAGGAATGATTAGCTTAGCTGTAAGTTATATCAAAAGCATGAAATTGCCATTTATAGATTACAGTAAGTGAAGGCACAGCCTCCTATTACTCAAACAAACTTTAAACTTTCAACTTGCAGTACCGGTGAAAATAAATTTGGTTGCCTGTTAATCTAAGCTATGGCAAGATACATAGTCAGGTTGGCATATGAATCATGAAAACTCTCCTACAAGAGGAGATATGAGAACACTTGATTTTTTCCCTTGTATGAGATGGAGACTGACTTATTATATTTAAGCATGACTTGATCTACAATGCACTTTACACCTATCATTAGAGTTTACTTGAGAAATCACAATTATAGTAGTTTACTCAGTGCCAAAGTATCTATCTGATCTTAGTTATCTGGAGGTGTCTTAAACCAGCAGGTAAAGCTGCAGACCACTCCTAAAAAAGTTACATTAAAGGGGTTGTAAAGGTTCATGTTTTCACCTTAACGACCCCCTAGCCCCCCGTTTCACCTTACCTGAACCCCTTCATTCAGTCGGCGGGGACGCGATGTCCCTCTCTCCATGGGCTCCCGACTCTTGCTTGGATAGATTGATAGCAGCGCAGCCATTAGCTCCCGCTGCTGTCAATCAAATCCAATGACGCGGGCGCCAGGGGACGGGGCTGAGTCCTGCATTCGGTCTCTATGGACACTGGAGCCTGCCCGCAAGGTAGTCCCCTGGGAGAAGCACTCTCCCAAGGGGTTATCTGATGCAGGGAGGAGCCCCGAGAGCCGTCAGGGGACCCCAGAAGAGCAGGTTCAGGACCACTCTTTGCAAAACGAGATGCACAGTGGAAGTATATGTTTGTTATTAAAAAAATAATAATAATTACCCTTACAATCACTTTAAGAGAAAAAAAAAAAACTATCGCTTCTAAAGGATAGTTCTGTAGAGTTTTTTTTTTTTTTCCGCTATTAAACAAAGCGGCAAGGGGATCCTGTGTTATGTAATTTACCAAATACAGGGAATTGTTATTTAGTGAGTGCAGCGGGAAAACAGCAGGCTGTTGGGCATCACTCATCGTGATTGATATTAAATCTACATTACTGAACGACACAATTGACTTTGGATTTTAGTGGGGGGCATTGTTTTATTTATTTTACAGTATTTAATTTCAATAAAATAACCTTTTCTATGGTGTCTGAGTTTTTATGTACTATTTTATTTTTGGTTAATAAGTAACAAAAAGTGCTTTGTACCACTTACTAATTTATTTAGGGTAGGGATTGGATATCTGAGGGTTGCCTTGTTCTAAAAGGGACTTCCAGATTCTGATAAGTCCTCCACAGATCTGCACATCTACCAGGCCACTCATGTGGGGATGGGGCTCTTGTCAGCATCAACAAGCAAGCATCACACTGGTGCGCTAGCAGGACAGTATTTACCGCTCCTAAACCGCTCCTACCTATTGAAATCAATGGGGCAGCGCGGCTATACCGCCGGCAAAGAGGAGATTTGCAGGCGGTTTTAACCCTTTTTCGACCGCTAGCGGGGGTTAAAACTGCGTTAAAGCACTGCTAAAAATAGCGGAGCTTTATTGCCGACGCCCGCACAGCCCAGTGTGAAAGGGGCCTTAGTAATAATCTCAGTGCACAAATATATATGTATAAATATATATACCACACACAGCTGCTATACACCCTAAGAGCCGGTTCACACAGCGGGTGATGCGAGGCGATACGACTCGCCTCGCCTCGCTCTCGCAAGTCGCCCCCGTTCTGTACAATGGAACCGTTCTGAGAGGAGCGACTCGAGTCGCTCCGACTCAGAAAAAAGGTTCCTGTACTACTTTTGGGCGACCTCGGGGCGACTTTCATTGACTTCTATACAGAAGTCATTTGCAAGTCGCCGCTGAGGCCGCGGCAGGTCGCGGCGAGGCAAGTCGGAGTCGCCCCGCCTCTCCTGCTGTGTGAACCGGCCCTTAAGTGAATTCACTACACTCTAAAATCAATAATATATTTGTATATGTATGTATGTGTACCCAAAGACACAGCACTACTACAGTGATAATTGATACTCACTTATGTGCAAATTATATGTGTAAATTCAATAAAAAAACAAAAGCCATGTGAAAAGTCCACTGAAAAAAACAAACAAACAAATCTCTTGATAGTCGTACTTCGGTGTTAACCTTCTGTCACTGTGCTTTGCATAAAAGCACTTATTGAGTGTGCACACCACCAGCAGCTACTTTATCTGCTCACCTCAAGGATGATATTAGGTAAACTCAAACTCCTTATTCCCAAAATGTCCCTCCTTTCAGTCAGGAATCAGCTGTACAACTCCTCACTTTCACGATCTCCACTCTACCCAATGTGCATTTTATAGGTGGGGAGTTGATCTCCAAGATTTTTTTTCAGCCTCACTCCTTAGATATTTCTCCGATCCATATTTGACATGTAATCACAAAATACAGCTGACATAATGCTCTCTATTTAAAATGTATTAAAAAGCCCAGTTAAATTATTTTATCTTATAGATTCTACCAGTGGCTGTATCTAAAAACCCTTGCGTTTCTTTACATTACAGTGGTGTAGTGGGTAGCACTCTCGCCTTTATTTACATTAAAGTGGTGTAGTGGGTAGCACTCTTGCCTAGCAGTAAAAAGGGTCGCTCGTTCGAATCCCAACCATGAGACTATGTGCCTGGAGTTTGCATGTTCTCCCTGTGTCTGCATGGGTTTCCTCTTGGTAATCTGGTTTCCTCCCACACTCCAAAGACATACTGGTAGGTTAATTGGCTTCTGTCTAATTTGGCCCTAGTAAATGAATGTGAGTTAGTGACCTTAGATTGTAAGCTCCTTGAGGGTAGGGACTGATGTGAATGTACAATGTATATGTAAATTGCTGCGTAAATTGACGGCGCTATATAAGTACCTTAATAATAATTACTTCCTTTTGTCAGCCTAGATGATAAACATATATCACATGAATAAAAGCCAGTCAAAAAAGTAGTGAGTGTTCCTATCCCCTTAAAAAAAGGAGTGAGTAAATGAGGAAACTACAAAAGGAAATAATTTAAAGAAACAAAGAGCTACTTTTAGCTACAGTCACTGGTAGAATCCATAAGATAAAATAATTTATTACATGTTCATCAGAGGCAGTTGTTTATGTGCTGGAATGCCCATGCAAGCTTCAATATTTAGGCCGTACCTCTAGACCAGTGTTTCTCAACTCCAGTCCTCAAGGCGCCCCAACAGGTCATGTTTTCAGCTTTTTCCATAATTTTGAACAGGTGATTTGATCAGTTTCACTGCCTTAGTAATTACCACAGCAGATTCATCTGAGGGAAATCCTGAAAACATGACCTGTTGGGGCACCTTGAGGACTGGAGTTGAGAAACACTGCTCTAGACCACTGATGGTAAGAGTAGGAGAGCACATAAACAATATAAAGAATGGTAAGAATGTGCCAAAACATTTTGGAGAGGCCCATGGTAGGAATCCCAAGTGTTTAAAATTCTGGGTTTGAAAAAGTTAAACCCCATTGGAGAGGTGGACACTTAGTCAGCGTGAATCTTTCTGGGTATATGAGACCAACGTCCTAGTGCCCAGGGGTCTCAACATCGACTTTGATCTAAATTGCTTTGCTCTAGAGATAACTGATGGCAATGGTGATATTACCCCAAAAGAATAGAATTAGTTAGAAAATAAGGTGTATTCATTTTATGAGCTCCCTGGTAGTATTTAGGATTATTAATATTGATTTTGATTTCAATTAAATTGAATAATGGAATTAGTGTTAATTTTATATCAGTTATTATAAGTATAATATTTACAAACAAACCCAAGGATAAACCGAGGAAAAAAACAAGCTTTACTTACCACCAGCCCACAGACAACCAATTAACCTGTCTAACAATATGAGTTAAAAACAGGGGTTTAGTCTGCACATATTTGCAAATGCATGCATAAGCCACAGAGCCCCGCTAAGGCACCCCAGTATCTGTGATACCTAACACTAACTTATGAGTGTCCCCACAATGGAGGCACATGCATTCTGATGGATAGGTGAGAGCAGGTGGACTGAAGGGGAGATACCCCTTCTTAAAGGTACAGGAGCACACTGAACACCCAGCTCAATGGCAACACAGGTGTCAGTGGGATGCCTGACCAAAAAACACAACAGTGATACAAAAAGACGCCACCTGGTCACACCTATAAGTATAATATACTGACAAGGTATCTTATCTCCGTTTAGTTGTAGAGGTCGGCAGAAGGGCCTAAAGATGTTCGCCCATGAGTACAGTGTGGATAGTACCTCTTGTTTTTCATAAAAAAAGACAATATTAAAATAGAAACACACACAATGATAAAAGTCTTGTATTTCAAATAAAATAAGATAACATATGTCCTATGAAGCAAATCCAATTTCAATCACATCATCCAGTGATTCAGATCTGATGTCAATCATGGTAAACAAAACCCCCAACAATTCAATGACACAACAACCCGCAACACCATGATTTTCTCATGTCACATGCTGGTCAAAAATGAAAGCTTCTAGGCCAGATACTAAATGTCAACAAACCTGCCAGGGATGCTGGTTGACATACAATATATAGTCAATAACATTCCTCAGATTCCCACTTGTTTACAGTGTGAAAGAAGCTGTCAGGTAGGAAGCATTCTGACTGCAGCAGCTGGAGATACCGGTAAGTGAGTAAATTGCACAAACGTAGCTATTTAGTTAGCCTTTTTGATGAACCTCAAACAGCCTGTTTTTGGGATGAACATCTGATCAACCCTAACTTAGGTCAGCTGGCTTAGAAAGGCCAATAACAGGAGCTTTGCACCAGCCTCTTCATTAAAGGGGCTTATTTACACTTTTTTTTGTCTGAAAAGTAATCCACATTCCATGATTGATTAGAGAGCATCTGACAGGTGGTGAAGAGACATAATATTACCTCCTCACTGCCTGTTTAACCCCTAACCCCTAAACAGCACTCAGTTGTGGGGCTATCCCATTCAATTGAATGGGTCACGTTTGGTTGGCAGTACTGCTTGCTGAATGCGGGAACGGAGATCATTTTTGCTTTGCTTTGCCATGATAAAAAACATCTCCAACACAGCATATGTACACCCCCCTCTGCTGCCTTTCCAGCTTAAGGGGGAGCACATAGGAAGTGGTTGAGCCATGTTTTTACTGCCCCAACTACAAGTGTAAATGAAGTGTGGTTACAGAGCAGTCGCAGTGTTGTCCAGGAAATGTGGCTGTATGCCATGAACACAGACATATCTCCTGTGCTCCTAAACACACATTCCATCTAATGATATAATGTACCTTACCTATCATTCCATTTCCCTTGCATCACCAAGTAAAGAGACACCACCATCATCATTCTCAGCTCCATCAGCATCACTGCCTTTTCTGAGCCATGCATCTGCTTTTATTTACACATAAACAGAAAGTCCCAAACTGGAGGCCAAATTGCCTCCTACACAGCTTTTGACCTCTCAGGAAATGACCAAATAAGGACATGACCACACAAGATGTCGCTTTCAACACAGGAAAAACCCTACAACCAATACAACAACCATTGAACCAATGAACGATGACTACAGGAGTCTTATGGTGGTTTCAGGGACAAGGCGCATGCATGTTTGTAGAAGCCACATGGCTTTCAAACATGGACTCTGTCTCTGACCATAGCAACCATAAAAGACTCCCGTATTTCCTCTGATAGGAATCCTTATTCTGCGTTGTTCCAGAAAACAATGCATACCCAGACTATTCTACTGTCTTTGTGGATGAGAGAATATCTGTGGCTCATGGGGCCACAAATATGTTGATCAGGCACACAGAGGCAACACGAGCGCAACTCGTTAAACCGATAATATCTTTGCAGAGTGAACACAACCCCACCAGACAATCGTTCTGTGCATCGCACAGGGGCCCTTAGCTGGTGGACATGTCTCCACTCTGCAAACACTTCTCTACATCCCTAAAGAGCTTTCCACTACCAAACGGATCTCAACCAGCATCAGTCAGCTCTTTAGAGGGGACTGCGAGAGAACGAACACTGGGAGACTCTTATGACAATTCATATTAAAATACATCTTCATAAAATTTCCACAACAGTGTTAGGCCGCGTACACACGCGCGGACTGTTGGCCCAACTTTGTCCGTCCAACAGTTTGAGCGAACAGTCCGCTCAAACTTAGCATGGACGGACATGGCCACACACGACGAACGAACAGTTTGCTGAAACCGTGCGCGATGACGTGAACGGCACGTACGACGGGACGCAAAATACGACGTCCTATACACTGCATTATAACTTTCGGCTTGAAAATCCTTTCTGAGCATGCGCGGAACTTAGTTTGACGAACAAGCCTACACACGGGCGGACTGTTCGTTGAAACAAGGTTTCAGCGGACAGTTTTTCGGAATTTCCGTAAAACCTTGTCCGTCCAACTGTCCGCTGAAACTGTCCGCTGAAAGCCCACACACGAGCGGACTGTCCGCCCAAACACTGTTCAGCGGACAAGGTTGGGCCAACAGTCCGCACGTGTGTACGCGGCCTTAGTGTATTGGAATCTGTTGCAGAGAAAGAGAGAGCTGACAAACTGCACTGGTAAAGATTAGAGTCAGTAGAGAAACGATTGTTTAAATCTCTGTTGCTTTTTTATTATTACTGTGGGCTTATTTGTTTTTCATTTTGTTTTGTGATTTTCGCTCCAAGGCTTTTATTTCCTGTGGATATTATTTGCGATTTTTATTTGTTTAGGGGTATGTTGTTCTTTTTATTTTATCCCGCTATGGTCTTTATTATAGGTTAAACTGTTGTCATTCTCATGTCAGCATATTATGAGTAATCTTTGTACCCGGACACCACATAACCAGCTTCTAATTAACCAATAAAATAAATTACTCTCTAGTGTTCTTTTTCTTTTCTACTTTCTCCAGAGAACCATACCAAAAGACTCTCCATGTCACAAGCCCATCCAGGTTTTTCCTGTTCTGATGGTGGAAGACCCTTATGTACAAGGTAAAGCCTCAAGATTAAAGAGGTTGTATACCCTGCTTTCACATTTTTACCTACAGGTAAGCCTATAATAGGGTTTACCTGTAGGTAAAATTAATATCTCCTAAACTTGTACGGTTAAGGATATATTCACCTTGTAAGCAGCTGCTGACTTCAGCGACGCATGCACTCTAAAGATCCGGTAGATTCTGCTGGAAAATCAGAGCTCCTTGCCGGCTCTAGACACTCACTCACAGCACCGGAGCCGCATACCTTGAAGAAATGGCGAGGGGACATGTCGGCTCCCTCAGCGCTGACTGGAAAGCGATGCAGGTGCTTCGTTCTAAGGTAAGTATTTCATAATGAACTAGTATGTGGTGCATACAAGCTCATTATGTCTTTGCCTTACAGTTTTTTGTTGTTGTTGCTTTTTGCGGGTATACAACTGCTTTAATGGTGTCTGTAGTGCCAAGCTAGCTGCAGTTCTGCTGCTGGAATCTTCACAGATACTGATAGCTGTGGTAGGTTATGGGCTTCTCATATTACCTACATGCAAGCTTTGCCCACTGGGCTTAGACAGGAAAGGCCACACTTCATTAGTGATGTTAAACCTCACCCACATCACTGGATTAGGTGGGCTGTTGGTTGTTGAGCATCCAACAAAAGAAAAAGCATTTTTACCTAAGGGGAAGATCTCAGAAAACATCAAGGGCAATGCATTAACACAGTGGTTCAGACTCCAGTGATGAGTGCTGAAGAATGTGTGGTATTCTTAGATCTACCAACATCTACCATTCAGGTCGTCCAGTGGAACCCCTGGAACATATATTGGTTTCAAGTCTGTTACCTTTACTAACTGAAGTAAACTGATTAGAACAAATCCATATTTATCCAAACAATCTGCCTTCGGGCAGGCCCACCCAGTCTTCACGGCTTGGAGGCTCATTTTGCGGGGAAAATGATTTAGGGTCATTGGCACCGATCAGTACAAAACCACTCAATGCATTAAATGCAGTTGTCATTTGTGAGAAAAGATTGAAGAACCAGATAGACAGTTGGATTAAGAGATTGTCTCTGCACCTAACTGCTTCTGAAATTTGTTCAGGTCTTGACTACATCTTTCTGAAACAGAGACTCTTTTGAATCAACAGACTAAACCTCAATTTCCCAAATAGGAACTAGTGGTCATTGGATCCTCAATTTCTGCCAGGGATTGGGGACTGCTGCTGTTGATCGCCCATACCTTCATCACTTCAGGGAAGGGAGCTCTGTGTTGTAAACAACACAGAGCTGCAAATACTGACAGGTGATCTTGTTTTTTTCTATAGTCCCTGCAAAACAGCGAAAAAAAAACAGCAACGTTGCTTAGTAAAAGCACCACATAACACACACATTACAGATAGGCACACATTTAACCCTTTGATCATCCCTAGATGTTAACATATTCTCAGCCAGTGTCATTAGTACAGTGGCAGTGTATAATATTAGCACTGATCACTGTATTAGTGTCACTATTGATGTCAGTGTCAGTTAGTTAGTGTACCTCCCAGCTAGTGCCAGATTGCCTGCCATACTATCACAGTCCCATTATAGGTTGTTGATCACCACTGTATTCTAGTATCTAGTATCTATACCAGACACTATAACTTTCATGCAAACCAAATAATATACAATTATTGTGATTTTTTTTTTACTAAAGGCACGTAGCAGAATACATTTTTGCCTAAATTCATGGAGAAATTCAATTTGTTTTACATTTTCTATTGGATATATTTTATAGCAGAAAATAAATCATATCGTTTTTTTTTTTTCAGAATTTTCCATACCGTGACATGTAAAATTACATAAATTTCATTTGTGTACAGTGTTGCATGACTGCAATTGCCAGTTGAAATAGCGCAGTACCGAATAGCAAAAAATACTCTGGTCATGAAGGTGGTAATTCTTCTGGAGGTCAAGTGGTTAAAAGTCTTTACAGGTTACCACTTTGCGGTAATACCTCACATGTGTTCGCTGTCATGCACAAACACCGGGGATGGGGGATGTTTAATTGTTATTATTATTTTTATTTTTATATTTTACACTGTACCTTTTATTTTATTTTTTTGTGATCACTTTAATTGTTATCACAAAGAATGGAATTAGACCCCAGAACTCTCCTCTGCCCTTAAAAGCTTTGGATCATACCAGGATCGGTATGATTCAATGCTTTCTTCAAGACCATAGAGATGTTTGGGGCCATTCCAGTCCCCAATCGGCTCTATACTCAGCCAGCAGAACTACTGGCTGCAGTCCAAGGTTCCCTGGAGGGATGGGAGAGATAGGAAGGTGGTTGATGTCAGTAGGAGGTGAACACCCCTGCCACTTGTAAAAGTAATACAGCTTTTAGATGAAAGCACTCCACCAGCTCTAAAAAACAATACCAGGATGATGCCTGCATTAGGCCTCATCCCGGTATAGCCACCTAAAGTTCCTCAATATGCGAATGCATCACACGGCAGCAAGTGGTTAAAGTAAATTTAGACCAGTTTTCCCTCATTATAAATGTACTGCTGCTCACCAAATTTAAACTGCTATATCATCTGCAAGAACAATAAACTACCGTCCAATTTCTATATGCTGGTCAAATCAGGCTTTTCTGATTGCAGAAGTCCCATAGCAGATATGTAATACATTGTCAAATGGACTTCAGCGGTACACCTGAGATCAATATACATATATCTCTTTATCAATTCATGAGGGCATATATGATGATTATAAAAAAAAGTATAACATTTAATTATCCATTTCACACTCTCCTTGTCTCCTACCTCCCAAGCTGCCGACCCACAAACCACTACCCGCAGAAACCTTCGCAACCTCAACCCTTCCCTTCTTCATTCTGCTACTAATGGCCTTTACAACAAAACGCACACCCCTGTCCTGCCCAGACTTAACCAATTCCATCTACAACAACATGCTGTCATCCTCCATAATGTACTTGCTACTCTTTCTACACGCATAACCAAGCCCCATGTGCCACAATCCTGGCAAACAGACGACACCAGAAGTCTTAAGAGACGCAGCCGTGCTCTTGAGCGAGCATGGCGTAAATCGAAGTCCCTGCAAGACTTTACCCTCTACAAATCTGCCCTTCTCAAATACAACTCCTGCCTCCACACTGCTAAACAAACCTACTACAACACTCTCATCCAAACCTCCTCAACTCTTTTCTACCCTTAATTCCTTACTTCACCCCCTCCCCCCACTGCCCCTACCCACCAACTTGCTTACCACTCAACAGATTGCCAACCATTTCAAAAACAAAATCGACACATTTTGTAAAGAGATATCCAGCATTTAACTTCCTCCCCTACCCAACACATCAGGTCCAACACCACACTCAATATTCTCCTTCTTCTGCCCAGTTACCACAGATGAAGTTGATAAACTCCTCTCCATGGCCCACCTCACCACCTGTTCCCTGGATCCTGTCCCCTCCCAATTATGGCGACCACCTTCCCACTCTATCCTAAACTCCCATAACCCACATCTTCAACCTCTCCCTCTTCTCTGGCACCTTTCTTTCTCCGCTCAAACACGCACTGGTTAGCCCCATGCTTAAAAAAACCTCACTAAACCCCACCTGTTTGAATAACTTAAGACCCATCTCCTGCTCCCACTTGTCTCCAAGCTCATCAAATGCCTTGTCCATGGCCGGATGTGTCGCTACCTCATGAACAACAACCTTCTTGACTCCCTACAGTCCAACTTCTGTCCGCAATATTCCACTGAAACTGCCCTACTAAAACTCACCAATGACCTACTAACTGCTAAAACAAATTGCCATTACTCCATACTCATACACTTAGACCTCTCTGCTACCTTTGACACAGTTGACCACCTGTTCCTTCTCCCTTGTCCTCTGTGATTCTGCTTTATCCTGGTTCTACTACCTATCTCAGTGCACTTTCATTGTCACGTACAACTCCATCTCATCCGCTCCTCTTCCTCTCTCTGTTGGGGTACCCCAAAGCTCCTTCCTTGGGCCACTCCTATTCTCGCTATATACCTCTTTCCTGGGCCAGTTGATAACCTCCCATGGTTTCCAATACCACCTCTACGCCAATGACACGCAGATCCATCTCTCCACTCCTGAATCTCAAAGTTACTAAATGACATATCGGTATGGATGTCACACCACTGTCTCAAACTCAATCTTTCTAAAACTGAGCTTGTAATATTTCCTCCTTCCCGGTCCCTGCCTCCCCCCATGACTTTACCATTAAAATCAACAGCACAACCATTGGTCCCTCCACACATGCCAGGGTGTTGGGCATAATCCTTGACTCTGACCGCTCCTTCAGCCCCCACATCCAATCACTAGCTAAATCCTGCCACCTTAACCTCTGCAACATCTCCAGAATTCGACCCTTCCTGACTAATGACACCATAAAGCAACTTATTAACTAGTTGATTATTTCCCGCCTTGACTACTGCAACGCTCTCCTTAATGGCCTACCCTTACACAGGCCACGCCCCCAGTCTATGATGAATGCTGCTGCTAGACTAATACACCTCACTAATCGATCCGTGACTGCTGCCCCTCTCTGCCAATCCCTTCACTGGCTTCCCCTTCCCCACTGTATAAAATTTTAAATACTAACCACAACATACAAGGCCATCCACAACATTGCCCACAGCTACATCACCTACCTCATCTGCAGATATCGCCCAAATCATTCCCTCTGCTCCTCCCAGGACCTCCTGCTCTCTAGCTCCCTTGTTACCACCTCTCATGCTCGCCTTCTGGACGTCTCCAGAGCCTCTCCCATCCTTTAACTCCCTGTCCCAGTATATCCGATCAGCCCCTAACCTGTCCACCTTTAGGAGATCCCTGAAAACTCACAAATCATTCCCTGCATCTATTACCTTTTGTACCACCAACCACTCCCTTTAGAATGTAAGCTCTATGGGCAGGACCCTCCTGTCTCTTTTGTATTGAAATGTACTGTAATTGTGCTCTCCCCCCTCTACATTGTAAAGAAAAGAACTGTGTAAACTGTTGGCACTATATAAATCGTGTTTAATAATAATAATAATAATAATAATAATGATAATATAATTACAAATTCATTAAAACATTCTTAAAAAATTCACATCAGCACATGTGTTATGTATATCACAGTGTTAATAACACCTCCCAGCTTTAGCACACCATTTCCCCCTTCCAATTTATCTCTAATATTTTTATCAAATATTGAAGTTTGTATATTTTCATATCAATGGAGTCCTCAGTCACCACAAAAAAAAGAAGAGCCATGGTTTTCTATTTGTTTCATCAGGAGATATTGAGGTGTTTCTGCAAATTGTATATTAAAAATTTGTATACTAAACATTTTTTATTTGGTAGTCCTCTAAAACTGTCACCAATGCCTGCCCACAATTATGTGGGTCAGATCAACTAAAACCAATATCTGGACACATAAATCTATAACTGGATGCTCTTAGACATTAGTAAGATTCAGTTCATAAATTACCAAATGTTATTAATTTCACCCCCCTGCCTAAATCCCCCACAAACAGGGATAAGAAAGGGAAATGGGCACCAGCGCAAACCTTACAGTCTGTGCGCACTGACCAGGACAAAATTGTCCCATCAAATATATCACCACTAAAGTCCTATGAGATAGGGGAAGGGACAATGACTGGTGCTCAGTCATGTCCATACTGCCCTCTAGACTAGTCTGCTAATCCCAGTGCAAACCAAACACTTCAGAGCTTAGAGGTCATACATATTGTTTCAAATAAAATACAACCATAAAACAATGTCAAAATGATAAAAATAAAACAAAAATATCATATTATAATTATTTTATTTTGTCCTCTGTATGGTTTCCATTATTCAAAGACTCATTTTATCTTCATATAGGCCTTGATATACAGTAGCCTCCAATACTGCAATATGTATTATACAGGGCCATCTTTAAGGCAGGGCAAAAGGGGCAGCTGCCCTGGACCCTGTCATTGTTGTGGGGCCCAAAGCAGCTGCCTCATACTTGCCAACTATCCCAGTGTAAATTCCCTTGTCCCTTGAAGTTTTAGTCCTGTACTGTGTCCTGATATCAAGTGATGGTACTAATGCTGCCCAGTTCTGCCTTATTGTTGTGTACAGATGACTCACCGGCAGACCCTGTGTTTACATGTAAATAACCGGCATTCATATGTAAATATTGGCAGCATTACTACGTAAATAGATGCGGCTGGCAGCATTGATATGCAAATAAAGGTGGCATTCATATGTGTATCATGCTCCCTTGCAGTGAGGAGATGATGTACTGTAACCTCTAGAAACCAATCAGTGAGCAGTATTACTTAACAGTAATATCTAGCAACCAATTAACAAGCAGAAATCATTTGCTGTAACCTCTAGCAACTAATCAGTGAGCCGCAATGTGTGCTGTAATCTCTAGCAACCAGTCATTAAGCAGTAATGATATGCTGTAACCACTAGCAACCAATTGCAATTGCTGCCTGATCTGATACAGTAAACTGATTTTAAGTCTAGCTACTATTTATTGTATGTCTCAGAGCAGGTGGAGAGCAAAATTGCATGGGGGGGGGGGGGCACAAGACATTTTTTGCCCAGGGTCCAATCTATATTAAAGACGGCCCTGGTATTATATCATAACCAATTTGTCTTAATTATGTAACCTAAGCAAGAACTCTTAAAATACAGTTTTTCCAAATTATATGTGGTGATCATGGGAGGCAAAGCCTAATTAGTTGTAATTTCAATTAACAATAGATGTAGAGGCTCTTTGCAAGATTTTTTTTTTTTTAACAGAGAACAAAGACTACTGATGTGTATTTCACATGCCCAGCAAGAAGATATCAGCTTTTAACAGACTAATTTTACAAGGCCAATTAAGAATGATCTGAGATCACTAAGTGTTTCTTCAAAACCTTACAGTATATTAAGTATACATTTGAATATGCTTTGGCTTATTAAATTTGTTTTGCGTGTGCACAAAAAAAAAACACAGCCATATATAATATATTTATCATTTCATTCAGGCTTCTCTGCAAAGGTTTTTTTTTCTATGGAATTTTGACACACATATGCTTTAAAGTGATTGTAAAGGCAGAAAGTTTTTTTTATCTTAATGCATTCTATACATTAAGATAAAAAAACCTTCCATGTGCAGCAGCCCTCCTACAACTTACCTGAGCCCCATCTCTATCCAGCGATGTTGCACAGGAGACATGGCAGTCCGGGACTCCCCCTCCTGATTGGCTAAGACACATAGTGGGTGCCATTGGATCCTGCTGCTGTCAATCAAAGTCAGTGAGCCAATGGGGAGAGAGAGGGGCCTGAATGGACACACAGAGCAGCGGCTTGGCTCAAGTGCCCCCATAGCAAGCTGTTTGATATGGGGGCACTTGGCAGGAGGAAGGAGCCAAGAGAGCCGTTGAGGGACCAGAGAAGAGAAGGATCTGGGCTGCTCTGGGCAAAATCACTACACAGAGCAGGTAAGTATGACATGTTTGTGATTTTTAAACAAAAAAAATACTTTAGTATCACTTTAATGTACCTAATCAGAACAGAAGACACAAAACCAGCATTATTTTGATCATCAACACACACAGCAAGCTAAGACCCCACTGTACACAATCATACCTCCCAACTTTTTGAGATGGGAACAGGGGACACCGATTAGCAAAAGTATGTAGGCATAGGACCTACTCCCTGCCACGGCCCCTGAAAGGAGAATTAAAAAAAAATAAAGATTAGTAATGCGTACACATGAGCAGAATGTCCGACAGAAAAAGTCAGACGGGAGCTTTTTATCGTATATTCCGATCCTGTGTATGCCCCATCAGACTTTTTATGTTGAAAATTCTATAGACCTAGAAATAGAACATGTTCTAAATATATCCGACGGAACCAATTCCTATTTGGAAAACCGCTCATCTGTATGCTGTTCCGACAGACCAAAAACGATGCATGCTCTGAAGCAAGTACGAGAGGGAAGCTATTGGCTACTGACTATTGAACTTCCGTTTTCCTAGTCCTGTTGTACGTCACCGCGTTCTTGACGGTCGGACTTTGGTGTGATCGTGTGCATGCAAGACAGCTTGAATGGAATTTCGTCGGTACTCTGTCAGAAAAACCTTCAGAGTTTATTCCGACGGGAAAACCGGTCATGTGTATAGGGCAATAAACCCACAGGTGCTTTTCTATTACCACTATTATTGCTTTATACTGATTTTTGACATGCACAATTTAGAAACTGGATAAAAGGTCTAGCACTGTGAAACACTTTTGTGAAAGATTAATAGTGCATTTTATATACAATTATATAGATGAGACCAAAATGAGGGACAAATGAGTACGAAAGAGGGACAGAGGGACTTTGTTCCAAACCAGGGACAGTCCCTTAAAATCAGGGACAGCTGGAAGCTATGCACAATGAAGTCAGCCCTTAATCACCCCACCTAGATGCCCCTATACCAGAGAGATTACCAGCAGGAAGAAAGAGGTCCTGATTCAACAATCAAGAACTTTATTTAAAAAACTGTGTCTAGAGTTCTCACCTACAAAAAGATATCAGAAAGATAAATAGATTTTAGCGATAGGCAACACAAATAGTGAATTGCTTGAGGAATAAAACATATTAGGAGACTGCAGGAATATAATATGTAAAGCCTCCAAAGTAGAAAAGGGAAGGGGGTGGCAACATTATTTAAATGTTTAAATATGTAAGGCCTCATTCACATGAGGTGGATCTGCTCAGTGGAGTCCGCCAGCTCAGCAGGAGATCTCTCCATTGATCTCAGCTGAGCCGGTGGATGACAGGTCCGTCTCTGTTCACTGAGTGGGGAGGGGCCTGTCAGAGCGCCGCTGATCTCTATGGAGGGATCTGATGAAAATGGACAGCATGTCCATTTTCATCAGATCTTATCCGATCCGCCAGGACGGATGCGAACGTATCGCCATATGTCTGATTGTCAGCGGACATCCGTCGCTCCATAGACCTGCATGGAGCGTCCGTTCAGTTCTGCCTAATAAACATGTGAAAGGGACCTAAGAGATGTGAAAATGTGCATTATTGCAAATTAGAAAGTAGAAGTTCAAAATGAAACTTTACAAGTATTAATTAATTTAGTGAAAGAGTAGTTGTTGCTTGGAACAGACATCCAGCAGAGGTACTGATACAATCAACAGTATGTGAATTTAAACATGCTTCGGCTAAATATAAATATATACACAAAGCAAAAAACAAAGCAAAAAAAAGAGGGGTGCAGACTCAATGGACTGTTTGGTGTTTCTCTGTTTCTTTAACTTCTCCTTTTCTATGGCCCAGGAAAATTCTCTGGTGATACAGAAAGTAGTGTTCTCTGCTTCAATACATTATGAATAAGGGGCATAGTACTGACACCCGCTGTGTGACTCATGTGCATTTTCTCCTGTGTGTTTCTCAATACTTAAGGGCATCTTGTGGTTGAATAAAGATGCTAAGGTGGGAAAGTTCAGATTAAAGCTGAGCTTTGCTGCCTGAGCTGTTTTTTTTGTTTCGTTTTGTTTTTTGCTTGAGGCCAATATTAGAAAAAATAAAACCACAGAGAGTTAAGCTTTACGTTTTCGTATTTTCAGTATATAATCAGCTAGATTCACTGTACACACCTACATCTGAGCACTCATGTTAGCCCAGAATACAAGCGTACTTGCTCATGGGTTTATCCCTGGTCTTGTTCATATTGCTTATGCACCTAAGGCATTATAAATATTTTTATACCAAAATAATCATCTTGTCAATTAATTACCGTATAACCCCTCAGTTCCATTAAAGAATTACTGAACAATGTTTAAAAGGCCAAAAAAATGAAGAGTATCATGCCAATACTGCAACATTTTCACATTCTAAATTGATGGTTAATTTATACTTTGTATTGTTAAATCAAAGTTTTGTTTTCTATTTGTAAGCATTTTTTTTTTAGACGCCTCTAATAAATTAAGTAGGAAAAAATACTTTGTAATGTGGCATAAAATTTGAGTCTATGCAGGACTGTGCTAGATCATTTTTCACTCTTATTTACTCATGGCGGGCAAAATATTACATCATTGTTTAAATATCTAGCATGCTCTTTCCTGTGACAATGTTAATCACTTCAGCTAATGTGCCAGCCAATATGTACAAGTTCAAGAAACAAATACTTGACAGCTAGTCAATCTCAGCCGTTGTCTAGAGGTTCTCCTTTTGAAAATTTGCTAGTCATTCTTAGAACCATATTGATTCCACTGATTCCACTCACTTGGTGTTCATGTGAAGTGACATACACACACGCATAACAAGCAGTTAAAGTGGCAGCAGTTGCTAAATCAATATTGTGTAAAAGTACACAATAAAAAAAAAACACATTAATATGAAAATTTAAAGGATCGGTCCTGAAATTTCCACAATGTTTTCTTGGAGCTGAGCCAAGACCATGGACATGATTTATGTTGTGTGTTTGAATCATTAGCTGGGTTAGGAGTTTATGTCACAGTATTACCAGTTCATAAACTTCACTAAATGAGGGGGAATATGACACATAAAACAGACTGACCAAAATCCTAAATTATTTATAAAGACTAATCATTACATATGAAAATGTAATACAAATGGCTTTTACTGATACCATTGACATTTTCTTTATATATATTGCATTATAAGACCAGTAGAAGAAACTGTGGGATCATGATATTGTGCATAAATGGTTACATTTATCAGATGTTACCTTATTGGATGAAGACTGGTATACAGTACATGCATAAAGGTGATTTTTTTTTTCTTTACATACACTATATTGTCAAAAGTATTGGGACAACAGCCTTTACACACCATCTTAGTCCATAAGTTTCAATATTGAGTTGGCCAACCCTTTGCAGCTGTAACAGCGCCAACTCTTCTGGGAAGGTTGTCCACAAGGTTTAGGAGTGTGTCTATGGGAATGTTTGACCATTCTTCCAGAAGCGCATTTGTGAGGTCAGGCACTGATGGACAAGAAGGCCTGGCTCTCAGTCTCCATTCTAATTCATCCCAAAGGTGCTCTATTGGGTTGAGGTCAAGTTCCTCCATCTTAAACTCGCTCATCCATGTCTTTATGGACCTTCTTTTGTGCACTGGTGCGCAGTCATGTTGGAACAGGAAGGGGTCATCACCAAACTGTTCCCACAAAGTTGGGAGCATGACATTTTCCAAAATGTCTTGGTATGATGACACCTTAAGAGTCTCCTTCACTGGAACTAAGGGCCAAGCCCAACCCCTGAAAAATAACCCACACCATAATCCCGCCTCAACCAAAAGATTTGGAGGGGTCGCTCAATACTTTTGGCAAAATAGTGTGGATGATCGAGTTTGGGGTGGGGGAACTTGACTAGCCTGCACAGAGTTCTGACCTAAACCGGGTAGAACACCTTTGGGGTGAATTAGACCGGAAACAATGAGTCAGGCCTTCTTGTCCAATATCAGTGCCTGACCTCCCAAATGTGCTTCTGGAAGAATGGTCAAACATTCCCATAGACACACTCCTAAAACTTGTGGACAGCCTTCCCAGAAGAGTTGAAGCTGTTATAGCTGAAAAGCGTGGGCCAACTCAATGCTGAACACTATGAACTAAGGCTGGGATGCCTTTAAAGTTCATATGCGTGTAAAGGCAGCCATCCCAATACTCTTAACAATATAGTGTATATAGAAAAAGAAAATTAAATAAAATGCCAAACTCTTGCTTATATTCTCCTGCTCTACACCAGCATTAACTTCATGCCCTCAAGTACAAAATGGTGGTAATTTGCTAAGAAGAAGGCACTGCACCAGTTCATACATTAATTGGTGCACTGGGAAAGTTACTAATCGAACGTTCGAACTGGCACACATTGAAGCACAAATAGTGATAATAAATACCCGCATATGTAAACTGCAACTGACACTAGGGCAACTGTGAATTAATTCCGGGCCCTCATCCTGAATGGTCAGGGTTCCTATTTAGATGTGAACAAGCAATGCTTGAAGGTGCTCAACTCTCTCTCCTTTCCGGTTTGCAGATTGCCAGTGCAGCAGCAAATCTCCTGTCAGCCACAAACGACATAATCTAAAGTTGATAACTATCGGCACAGTGAAGATCCATATCAACAGTTTTTTAATGTAAAAGCTAAAATAAAACCCAAACATGTCAGGTATGCTAACATAGTTTGTCCAGTTAAAGGACCAAGAACAAAAAACAAAAAACAAAATCAAGAACAATAATGAAATATATTGAGACTTGCAGTCCTTAGATGTTTTGGCAGACCTAGTTTTCATTTTAACTTTTTTTCTTTAACTACTTGCCACTCGCATGACGTCCTTTGATGTTGTGAAATTGAAGTGGCTATATCAGGATCATGTCTGCAGCTACAGGCATCATCATCATTTTTTTTTCAGCTACTGATTCCCTACACTGTACAAGCCATGCTAAAATCTGATTATCCCCTGGATTGCTTTTACCCTCTCCCGTCACCCATCGGAGCCTCTCCAGGCTCTCCAATTTGGTCAGGAAGCTGGAGATCTGATCCAGCAGCAGTGCTGGGCTACCACAGTGCTGGCTGGGGACTAGATGGACCATCTTTGTGACCCTGGGAGGCCAGAAGCAACGTCATGATGCCTCTTCCGGCACTGGCAAATGTAAACACTGCCATTTTTCCCTCCTAAAAACAGGGATCAATGTTTTTTTTCTTTTTTTTTATCTCATGCTTTCCAGGGTAGAGGAGATATCTGGGGTCAGATGATTCCATAAAGAAGACCTGTCATGCATTATTTCTATCACAAGGGGTGTTTACATTTCTTGTGATAGGAATAAAAGAGACAGTGTAAAAATAAAAAATAAATAAAGACAAAATGAATAATAATAAAAACATTTTTAAGGCGCCCTGTCCCCTTATGCTTGCACCCAGAAGTGAAAGCAATAGTTATAGGTCATACTCGCATACGTAAATGATGTTTGCACCACACATGTGAGGTATCGCCGTTAACATTATAGCAAGAGCATTAATTCTAGCACTAGAGCTTCTCTGTAACTCTAAACTGGTAACCTGTAAAAAATGTTAATATGTCGCCTATGGAGATTTTTAAGTGCTCTAACTTGGCACCATTCCACAAAAGTGCGCAATTTTAAAGTGTGACATGTTAGATATCTTTACTTGCCATAACGTCATTAGGCTTGTGCAATTAGTTTCGTAACGAATTGAAATTCGGCCGAATTTGGCATCTTTCGGACATTCGGATGCATCCGAATGTCCGAATAAAAAAATAACGAATAACAACGAATACGAAAGAAATATAACGAATGAATTCGAATGAATTCGGTAATTATTTAAAGATCTAATGAAACAAAAGGTCAGCTCAAAATAAATCTTATAGTCCAATCAGCTAATTAATTTTGTGCCGGAGGATGGATTACTGGCAAAGTGCATTCCTGAGAACTGAGTTAGAAGGGTGTTGTATTGTATTTGAGCCGAGGAGAAGAGACGTTGTCATTGTGTGTGTTAAAAGATTCAATAAACAAACGACTTTCCAAACTACGAATCATTATCACGAATGTCTATACATACATAAATAGCGCATTTTAACAAATACGAATGAATTAATTTGACACTCTACGAATAATAACGAATTATCCGAAAACGTATTAACGTAACATAACGATTATAACAGAACGAAATTATGTATCTTACGAATGACAACGAACCAAAACTAAACATAATTTTCCATTGTGCACAAGTCTAAACGTCATCTTTTATATTTAAAAAAAAAAAACGTAGGTTATGTATTGTGCTTTTTGCATTAAAATTGTGTTTCAAAAATAGCTGCTCAAATACCACATGAAATAACAAATTGCAACGACCACCATTTTACACTCTAGGGTCTCTGCTAAAAAATAAATATGATGTTTTGAGGGTTCTGGGTAAATTTCTAGCAAAAAAATATTTTTACACGTAGGAGAGAAATGTCAGAATTGGCCTGCGTGGGAAGTAGTTAAGCTATGAACATTTTCAGAAAATAAAGAGAATATCTTCTCTTGTCAGAAATGCAGTTTCCTGGTCACTTCCTGTCAGCTGCACTGAAGCATATGTTCTTTCTCAGCTGTGTGTGTGTGAGAGATTAAGAGATAGGGACATGTCTGTAGGCCATATAGTATAAGGAGAGTGGCCTAGCGAGACAACTATGGTTCTTTCCATAGATACAGTGAAGGAGTGACCTAGTCACTCAGGAACAAGACGTTTATTTACAGGGTTACCAAAATAAAATAAAGCAAAAGATGTTTGAAAACTAAATGAAATGCAGACACCATACCAAGGACTCGTGTATAATAATAAAGGACTAATAAGTTACAATATATTGCATTTTTTGCTTTGAGTTTAGATAGATTTTATGGCTTTTATCATATCTTAGCTATGATTAAGACCTTAACATTTCCTTTAGTTTAGTTCCTTTTTAATGGCAAAATATTTGCTTCTCAGTGTAGAGTTTTCTGGCTTGTGAGTGAGATTTTTTAGCAGTTTTTAATTTACCTTGACTGTCAAACTTTTTTGATCTCCACTTGTCCTGATTTTAATGCTGGGATCTGATTACCCTTGCTCTGCTGCTGTCACATCATTGACATTATCTATGACCGTTTGATTTTTACCCCTGCTAGATTACTGTTTACTCTCTGTATAATTGTTGTCTCAATTGATATGTTGTAATAGCAGTGAATTTCTGCTATCTACTTTCAGTTAAATGGTTTAAGCTGGGTTCACACTATTGTGAATTGGGAAACCCGCATTCAATTTGCATAGGAAATTGTGACCAGCTCTCTATGGAGCTGGTTCACACATCTCCGTAGCGGCTCCGGTGTGAATTGCACAGGAGCCCTGTGCATCTTTTGGTCTGTTTCATGTCTGAATTCAGCCCAAAATTTGGGCTGAAATCAGACCTGGAATGGTGAATGGAAACGCATTGGACTCTTGCTGTGAGCCGCTGCATTCTCTAGTGTGAACCCAGCCTGACACTCCGGACCAGTGCTACCACTAGGCAAACTAGGCAGCCGCCTAGGGTGCAATGCTGCCTAGGGCGCCCGGCCACTGGTGTTCCTACTCTCCTCTCTCTGCAGCAACCAACTACGTCTCAGCATCAGCAGGCAGCCACTGCTCCATTCACACATAGTGTCAAAGATGCAGTGACAGCAGAGGACTGTGTCTGTGTCATGACTCCCGAATGAATGGAAGCTTGCAAGCATTCATTGATGGGTGCATATAGGCTGCATTGATGAGTGCTGGTAGGCTGTATTTGATAGGCGCTGGTATGGCTGCAGTCATGGGCACTGGTGAGGCTGCATTTGCTGAGCGCTTCATTAAAAAGGTGGGGTGTACATGGGCAGGGCAAGGGGGTGGAGTCAAGGATGGACCAGGGGATGGCAAAATGAGGTTTCGCCTAGGGTGTCAAAAATCCTTGCACCAGCCCTGCTGATACTTTAAGCTTTGCATGCATGCATGAGGCCATTCTCTTTTTGAACTTTATTGAATTGAGAAATATGTGAAAGCAATGTTGATAACACATGAGCAAGTAAAAAACCTAGGCATTATTTGTGATGTGTGTCTTAAAAAAAACTTAATGTAGCTGGCCATGGAACATGTCATTGTGTCATCACAAGAAAGAAGAATTCTCTGAACAGGTTATTTCTACAGAGATGCATACTAGACTTTAGTGAATACACATGAGCAGAAAATGCAGATGGATTCTATGCAGATATTTGTTCATCAATGCTTGCTTTTAGTAAACCAGGGTAGAGATTTTCTATGGCAACGCTGTAGATAGTAGGTGTGATGAGCAAATCTAATGTTAAGGATATCAGCAAATTAAGCCTTGTGCAATAAATAAATAAATAAATACTATGCTCATAAACACCATACATTGCACAAAAATTTTATTTTAAAAAGATCACAATAGTTTCTTGCTCATACAAGTTGTATAATAAATGAACATAACCAAAAGCAAGAAGTCAGGAGGATTTATTGAAACTGGCAACAAGGTAAACACAATAATCAGCACTCTGACCTTTGTGTAGAACATGAAAATTGCACACAAGAGATTTAGAAAGAAATATACATTTGGGTTTCTAGCTATCAAAAAACCTTGACCCTTAAAGATAAACTACATTGCATTTACAGTGAGTACACATTTTGCATTTCTACTAAAAAAAATTACTGAAAATATTTTTTGTGTGAATTTTACATTTGTGCATGCTTGCTATTCCATATTTTCGTAGCTGTAAATTCTTCCTCTAGTGGCAATATTTCATTTAGGAGGTTCATTTAGCATCCCCACAGGTGCTGAGATTACAGTTTTAGCCACAGAGTGTATGCTCATTTAGGTTTCTTAGCAGCACAAATGCAAAACGGCATATTTTTGCATATAAAAAATCATGTTTGCATCACTTGTCAATAATAAAACGTGTTTTATGTTTCCAATGGTAACATAAAGTTATCAGTAAGTATTAGATAAAACTAAAAAAATACAATAAAATTATCTTGGGATTGGCCAAATGTCAAATTGTAAAGAACATGATTATAATTAATATTCTGTATTTGCTTTTATCAGTCATTATTATTATTGTTTGATATAATGCAGCTTTGCACATCTAAAAATAAAAGGGGCGCAAACTGAAATCGCCAGACAAAAACAAGTACAAAGACATGATGTGAAAAGAGAAGAGGATCCTGCCTATGCAAGTCTAAAATCAGTGGATTTTCTTAGCCAATTTTTGGTTTTAATAAAAACCTTGTACTTGGACATTTCTACAGAGCCAATCACAGCTTCATACACACAGAAAACCCAATAAAAACCATTGAATTGATGATTTTAGTGACACTTTACAAAGATATTGCAGGAAATTGAAGAGACTTGTTTCTAGTACATAGGTATTTGCTATGTTAAAAAAAAGTGTCATTTATTTTCAACATAAAAGAAAACAACTAAATAGAAGTAAAGTAGCAAAGCAATCTATGCATCGAACCACAGTTTATTTTCTCTATTATGTAAGTAAACCACATACACTACAGGAAAATGTTTTTATGTCTTATTGCTCTGTCATGCAATCAAGTTCCATTTAGATTTTTTACAGGTGTAGAAATATAGTCACACATTCTTTCTATTTATATAACCACATGTTAAATTGTACCCCCCTTTAAATACCATAAATATTACACTATAATTTGTTTTTGTTTTTTACTCTAAATTTTCTTTGGAAATTGCAAAGCAGTGACTCTATAGTAAAAATATTGCTTATTTTTTTTTCTAATATTTATACTGTTCACGATACTGCTTTTCAGAAGAATGTAGTTTGTCAACTATAAAATACTTCCTGCTGTTATAGAAGTTTCATATTGCTCATTCAGATGCTAAGGAATTTGGTCATGCCTTACTCACACATTCAAAATCAATAGAGTAATGGTCCTTAGAGAGGTGAATTATGGATAAATGCAAATGAGAGTTTACATCATACTGGTTTTATGCTACGTTTTGCAGAATATGTAATGGAGCAGACTGTAATGCATGAAGAGTTTTGTCTAAATTGTCTTATCGTTTAATAAATTATTTCTAAGTGTAATGGTAAAATAGAACTGTGATAATAGAAATAAAATAAAATTAATCATTATGCTGCTAGGCATCAGTAAATAGTCAGGAAGGTATATTATATTTACTTGTTTTAGACTTTTCTTCAACACTCCTTCAGTTGCTTCCTGCTTTCTGACCTAGTCCAAAATGATGTCATACACTCCATGAGTCTTCATGGGCATTATTTTTTTTTATCTGGAGGAGGGGAGAAGGGGCTTTCTCAGCTAAGCACACCCTCCAGCCTGAAAAAAAGAAAAAATGATGCATGGGGACATGGATGAATGGGTGAGTTTGTGTTGAATATTAAAAATGAAATTATTAGTATTTTCAGTTTGTGGTGTTCAGAAACAGTTGAATTCTGCTTTAAACATTATTACAAAGAAAAACAGTTGCCTTTCACAGGTACAATGTAAGCACAATTTAATCTTAATCTGAACAATAGCCAGAATGTCTGTCCTTACCATGAGTGTCAGACAGGCATTTAACTACCCTAAAACCCAACTGAGGGCCTAAAAAATAGAGAGCAACACAAAAGCCGCCAGGGTAATAACCACCAATCAAGCCGTGACAACCACCATAATCTGAGGAGGGTGGGCAGGAAACTTTTTAGGCAGATGTCCAGTGCATTAACCCCAAGCACTAGTGATGAGCGAATCTGGCCATGTTCAATTGAAACTGGGTTTAGCATGAATCAAACTTACAAACGACATTAAAGCGGAACGTGAAGTTCCGCTTCTTTGCACCCTCCCCCTCCACTACCATATTTGTCACTTTTTAAGGGTAGTGGGCACCTGATTTTGACAGGTACCATCTGTGACAGATATTCGCCCCCCTCCCCCACAGTCTTCTGGGACACATTACAGGTCCCAGAAGACAATGGGACCATTCACAAGGTGCAGATCGTTTCACACATGTGTGATAGGAAACTGGCTGTGAAGCCACAAGATGTTGGCACCTGCACCCAAAGCCGATTGCAGAATCAGCTGAGGACATTTCGGGATCCCTGGACACATAGGTGTCCGTTTATTAAAAGTCAACAGTTACAGTATTTGTAGCTGCTGTATTTAAATTTTTTTGGGGAGGCTGGAACTCCTTTTTAACTAATTGTCCTCTAGATCAATTTTTTTTAAATTTCTTGCACACATGGTAAAACTTAAAATCTATATTTTCAAGAAAAACACACTAAAAATGATTTTATTGCATGCAAGCTAAATGTAATCCCAATATTTTTGTGCATATAATAAAAGGAGAGGTAGTGTAGAGTAAAATAAATACAGAATTTGCATCTACAAAATGGTGAAAAATTATAGTATCCAAAATTTTCAATTGGGAATACTTTAATGTCTTTACAGCTCATCAGTTTAGAGTAAGGCCGCGTACACACGCGGGGACTGTTCGCCCAACTTTGTCCGCTGAACAGTGTTTCGGCAAACAGTCCGCTCGTGTGTGGGCTTTCAGCGGACAGTTTCAGCGAACAGTCCGCTGAACAAGGTTTTTCGGAAATTCCGAAAAACTGTCCGCTGAAACCTTGTTTCAGCGAACAGTCCCCTCGTGTGTAGGCTTGTTCGTCAAACTAAGTTCCGCGCATGCTCAGAAAGGATTTACACGCCGAAAGTTATAATGCAGTGTATAGGACGTCGTATTTTTCGTCCCGTCGTACGTGCCGTTCACGTCATCGTGCACGGTTTCAGCAAACTGTTCGTCCGTCGTGTGTGGCCATGTCCGTCCATGCTAATTTTGAGCGGACTGTTTGCCGAAACTGTTTGACGGACAAAGTTGGGCGAACAGTCCCCGCGTGTGTATGCGGCCTAAGTCATAAATGATGGCCCTAGAGCCATTTCTCCCCTTCTGTCATTTGCAGTGATATATAACATGGGTTTACATACACACCCTGTGTGCGCATTTGGATTTGTGGGTGTGTGCAGGACGATGGGGTTACAAATGCTGAAACTGGGTAAAGTGAATGAAACACTTTCTCATCACTTCAACAATGGTTACTAAAGCACACCCTAAGGGGTCCGATGGTTCTGCAAATGTAAAAAAAAAGCCACAGGGACAACATAAGACATGGAACAAGTTATACACTCCTAATGCCGTGTACACACGACCACACTTTCCAGCAGACTAGGTCCGACTGTCTTCCCGATAGACTTTCGGCGGACTTCCGACGGACTTTCTGAACAAATGGACTTGGCCACACACAATCACACCAAAGTCCAACAGATTCAACCTTGATGATATACGACCAGACTAGAATAAGGAAGTTCATAGCCAGTAGCCAATAGCTGCCCTAGTGTCGGTTTTCGTCCATCGGACCAGCATGCAGACAAACTGATTTTTCGACCGTACTCGAGTCCGTCGGAACGATTTGAAACATGTTCTAAATCTAAAGTCCATCTGATTTTTCAACATCAAAGGTACAATGAAGCCCACACATGATCGAATTGTCCACCGGATTCGTTCCGTCGAACCTTTGTTGTCGAAAAGTCCAGCCATGTGTACACAGCATTAGTCTTATAAATTCTACCCGTGGCATACTGAAAAGACATCTACCCATGTGAGATGTGACAACAGGCTAGGAAACTCCTTTTCTTTCATTGAAAACAGCCCATGAAGAACAAAAAAGAAGTGTAGACTCTGATTGAGGAGATTTTTCTGTTTCAGTTTACTGGGGCAATAATATTCTTGATACTGTTGGCTTTTTGAAACACATTCTTGGGCTTAAGGCCACTAAGAAGGAAGCTCTAGTTTATTTGGATTATTCTCTTCATAGCACAATGTCTATCATTGACTGCCATGTCTGCCGAAGCTCTATTTTAAAGTTAAAATGCATTTTCAACAATAGTGCACTACAGCACAGACTCTCATCCTCCTGAGCAAGAGTACACTATTTATGTTAGTTTTTGGATAAAAGTAAAATACTGCACATGCCCAGATATATAGTTATATCACTAAGTGTTATTTTATTATACAGTATACAGTAATACCTTGGTTTGTGAGCATAATTAGTTCCAGAAGCATGCTTGTGATCCAAAGCACTATCAAAGCAAATTTCGACATAAGAAATAGTGGAAACTCAGAAAATTCATTCCAAAACCATTTATTCATATAAAAATGATCAAAATATGAGCAAAAGCTCATATTAATACTGTACAGCACTGTAATAGGAATACTGTACTGTACTGTACCTCTCTGTTGAAAAAAAAAAAAGAAGAATCACAGTTTTAATGTATAAAAAAGAAAGGATTACGCTCACAATGTTAATAAAGTTTGGAGCTCATTCACGTAAAGCCGCTGTGTATATGTACAGTAAAGATGCTGGTGTACAGTATACAGCGCTATATGTGGCAAGAGTTCGGGGGTAATGGACTTCGGGTGCTCCGAACGCACATTATATATCCCCTACCCAGCTGGGAATGTCTATTGGTGTCTCTGACAGCTTTACTGTACATACATACAGAGCAGCTTTACATGGATGAACACCAGACCCCTTAACAATGTGTAATCTTTTTGTTTTTACAGTAAAAATACTGCTCGTATATCAAGACAGCGCTCTTATATCAAGATAAAATGTATCTTTAATTTATGTTGCTCGTCTTTCAAAACGCTTGTATACCGTGTTACTCATAAACCAAGGTATTACTGTACAGTCATTTTCTGTTTAATCTATCCAAAGTGTTTTAATTCCATTGTCAAAATCAATAAAGTCTATATTTCTCCAATATGCCAGCAATAGTTTTAGTAAATGAACACTTAGGATGATAATACCTCAACATGTGGATATGAAATACATGTGGGAGGAAGTTCTGTTATAGCTGACAATGTTGAAAGTGATTCTTGTGAAGCTTTGACAGCAGACGCTATTGTTCTTCTTGGAGTTTTGTAACCTGTCATTTGAGCTGCTAGTGGTTAAGTGTTACATGCTTAAGTTCATTAACATACATGGTTTTAAGTAATATTCTATTAATAAACGAATACCTTTTTTTTTTTAACAAATTAACAAATCTAGTCCATAACTTGCCTGTAGAGAAGCGAAAGCCTTCTAATGTTTTAAATATGCTTATGATATTAAATAAATGTGTATATATATATATATATAATTTTTTTCCCCAATATAGTATACATGTATTAGTTTTATTGAAAGCATAGGCAGTGTTTGGAAGGTGAGGTGGATCAGACAGATTAGTGTAAACTGTCCACTCAAAATCCACAGAGCAACAGTAACGTAGAGATACAACAGCCCATGAGATGTGGGATGTCTCATGGGTGGTAGTATCTCCATGGATACCACCACCCATGAGAAGTGAGCACAACTATGGACTTGCTAGCCCCCTTTGATTGCCCACTCCCCTCTACTGTACAAGCCTCGCCCAACAGCTTACAAATGTGTTATACATATGTTTTTTTCTGGAGTCTTCACTCTAGTTTAACGACATTACAGATCTTCTTCAACCTCTTAGGTAAGGTAAGGGGGTACTGAGCAATCATGCTTTGAGGGTTTGAATGACATTGGGTGGCATTTAGCCCAGAATTAAGTAAATATGAGCCGAACACCCCCCGGTTCGGTTCGCACCAGAACCTGCGAACAGACCTAAACTTTGTGTGAACTTTAGAACCATATTAAAGTCTATGGGACCTATGGGAACGTTCAAAATCAAAAGTGCTAATTTTAAAAGCTAATATGCAAGTTATTGTCCTAAAAAGTGTTTGGGGACCTGGGTCCTGCCCCAGGGGACATGTATCAATGCAAAAAAAAGTTTTAAAAACTGCCGTTTTTTCGGGAGCAGTGATTAAAATAATGCTGGTTTTCATTACATCAGAGGGGGACGGGGTCACCCGTACATCACTGGGGAAGCTCGAATTTCCCCTTGCGTCAGAGGGGGCGTAGTCAGGTGATGGGTGGCCCCATCCTCCTCAGTTAAGAAGTGTCAGGCTGCCAGGATTCCCGCAGTGTCTCCGGTGGAGACAGGATGGATGAGCTACGCTGGAGGGAGAGATCACCCATCGCTGGATCAGATCACCCTAGATGACCCTGCTGGACCCCGGAGAAGAGATCATCCATCGCTGGATAGCAAGAGTGGATTACCACCACTGGAATATCTTTTTTAATTTTAATAAAGGACTTTTCCCAATGGTGTGTGTGTGTTTTTTTTTACTTTTTTTACATTTTCTTTGTGAAATGGTAGGGGCACTTTTGTACCCCATTACCATTCCAAACATGGAGGGGCCAGGATCTGGGGGGCCCCCCTGTTAAAGGGGGCTTCCAGAATATGATAAGCCCCCCGTCCGCAGACCCCCACAACCACTGTCCAGGGTTGTGGGGATGAGACCCTTGTCCAAATCAACATGAGGACAAGGTGCTTTGGGGGGGACCCCAAAGCATCCTCCCAATGTTGAGGGCATGTGGCCTGGTACGGTTCAGGAGCGCTCTCTCGTCCCCCCCTCTTTTCCTGCGGTCTGCCAGGTTGCGTGCTGGGATAAAGGGTCTGGGATGGATTTTTGGGGGGAACTCCACGCCGTTTTTTAAGGGTCTGGTATGTATATTTGTACCTTTTTTTTTTATCAATGACTTTCAATGACTGTTCTCTGTATTACGGGGAGCTGACAATTCATTATAGCCACAAGTGCTTTTAAATTACTTTTTTTCCTGCAGAAATTACACTTTGTGCAGGGACAGTTCTAAGAACGGGAAACATGTGCCCCTTTACAGGCATACTATACACACCCCCAGGTACGAAATTTAAAGGAATACTACACTTCTATTGTTTTTCACTTAAGCATTATTTAAGTCACTGCTCCAGAAAAAAACAGCCATTTTTAAAACTTTTTTTTGCATTGATACATGTCCCCTGGGGCAGGACCCAGGTCCCCAAACACTTTTCATGACAATAACTTGCAAATAAGCCTTTAAAATTAGCACTTTAGATTTCTCCCATAGACTTGTACAGGGTGTTCCGCGACTTTTCGAATTTGCCACGAACACCCCAAATTGAGGCTCATGTTCGACTCAAACTCGAAGCTCATCCCTAGAATTAAGCAGTGCAAGACCGATAATCAGGTCAGTCTACAGGGGCCAGAAAGGAGTTTTTGTCCAGCTTGAACCTGTATGTGTATGTGTGTGTGTATATATATATATATATATATATATATATATATATATATATATATATATATATATATACTGTATCAATACAGTATCTCACAAAAGTGAGTACACTCCTTACATTTTTGTTAATATTTTATTATATCTTTTCATGTGACAACACTGTAGTAATTACACTTTGCTACAATGTAAAGTAGTGAGTCAACAGCTCGTATAACAGTGTAAACAACCCCTAAGTGAAAATGTTCAAATTGGGTCCAATTAGCCATTTTCCCTCCCCAGTGTCATGTGACTCATTAGTGTAACATGGTCTCAGGTGTGAATGGGGAGCAGGTGTGTTAAATTTGGTGTTATCGCTCTCACTCTTTCATACTGGTCACTGGAAGTTCAGCATGGCACATCGTGACAAAGAACTCTCTGACGATCTGAAAAATAGGATTTTTATTTACAGCTTACCTGTAAAATCCTTTTCTTGAGAGTACATCACGGGACACAGGAGCTTCATTACATAGTGGGTTATATAGGCACCTTCGGTGATTGGACACTGGCTAACCCCAATTAAGGAGAAATCCTCCCCTATATAACCCCTCCCATATGGGAGGCACCTCAGTTTTGTAGCAAAGCAATAAGAAACCACGTAAAACCCAAGAAGGGCGGGAGCTCTGTGTCCCGTGATGTACTCTCAAGAAAACGATTTTATAGGTAAGCTGTATATAAGATTCCTATTTTCTTGATCATACATCACGGGACACAGGAGCTTCATTACATAGTGGAATGTCCTAAAGCAATGCTCAGTTTGAGTGGAGGGAGACACAGATCAGAATTATAGACCGCCATGGACCAGAGGAACTAAACTGCAGCCTGCAGTACACTGCGCCGAAAGGCGGTATCCTCTTGCCCTCTGACATCCACCTGATAAAATCTGGTGAATGTATGGACTGATGACCAAGTCGCAGCCTTACAGATCTGAGCCAGGGAGGCCTGGTGATGCACTGCCCAAGAAGCACTTACAGCCCTAGTCGAGTGCGCTTTCACTTAAAAAGGAGGACTCTTCCCCTTTACACTATAGGCCTGAAGAATAACTTGTCTAATCCATCTTGAGAGAGTGGATTTTGATGCCGCCTGGCCCTTTTTAGGGCCTTCTGGCAAAATAAATAAACAATTAGTCTTTCTTATCTGAGCAGTTGCCTGGAGATAGATACTGATTGCCCTTACCACATCTAGAGTGTGCAAAGTCCTCTATGGACTGTGGATCTGGAAAAAAGGATGGTAGGATTACATCTTGATTCAAATGGAATCCCAAAACCACCTTAGGTAGAAAGGACCTATTAGGGCGAATGGGGGAAGTCCTTCTGCTCAGTACTAGGCGAACCAGAGCCCCTATAGCCATGGCCTTTGGCCTTGGTAGAAACACCCTGCCCTGAGCGGTGTCTATGATCATGCGAAGATACTCCAACCTGGTAGCAGGCTGCAGGGACGACTTTTCTAGGTTTATAATCCAACCTAGGTGTTTCAGGTGTTCTAATGTTTTTTTAACACTGTGGTTCAAGAGCACTACTGTCTGCTCTATGAGTAGCAAATCGTTTAGATAAGCTATCACGGTTATGCCCTGAGCTCTTAGGTTTGCCAAGAGAGGGTCTAGAATCTTTGTGAAGACTCGAGGAGCTGTGGCGAGACCAAAAGGCAGGGCCACAAATTGAAAATGGCGCTGATCTACCGCAAACCTTAAATATTTTTGGTGTGCGGGAAATATTGGCACATGAAGATATGCATCCTTGATATCTATTGATGCCATAAACTCTCCCCCTTGCACGGAAGATACCAGAGAGCGTATTAACTGCATTCGGAAAGACCGAATGTGCAAAACCGGTTCAAATCTTTTAGATCCAGGATAGGTCTGACATCTTCATTTGGCTTTGGAAAGGTTTGAGATTTGAGTAAAACCCTGAACCCTGTTCTTTTGAGTCCACTTCCACTATCACCCCCTGGGATAGTAAGTGATCTAAGGCCAGAAGTAGCGGTCTTTGCTTTACTGGATCCTTGGGGATCCTTGACCTTAGGAAGCAAGATTGTGGAATCTCCTGGAACTCTAGTTTGTAGCCAAGAGATATTGAGGAGGTTACCCATTTGTCCCAAATCTCTTCCCGCCAGGCTTCTGCAAACTGCAGGAGCCCCCCCTCCCCACTCGGCCGAGTAGGGGCGCCCCTTCACAAGGAAGCTTTTGGGCTCTGCTTAGCAGGCTTTCGCCCCCAAGTTTTTTTATGCCCCTGGGCGTGACTTTGGGCCTTTCCTCTAGAGGGAGGTTGGGAAGGCCGTCGCTACTGCTTAGAGCTTGATGCTCCGGGAGAAAGAGAATGTCTAAATGATGGATGTTTGTTCTTTTTGATTGGTAGGAGAGTAGATTTACTCCCTGTAATCTTTTGGACGAATTTATCCAAGTCCTCCCCAAATAAGCGTTCCCCTTTAAACGGGAACCCAGTCAAATATTTTTTACACGACAGCTCAGCTGCCCAATTTTTTAGCCACAGGGCCCTTCGCATGTGTACTGTCATGGTTATGCAGTGATCTTCCTGTGTTTGCTTACCTTCCCTCATGTCTTCAGACTAAGAAGCCAGCTACTTCCACCTGGTGGTTTTTATAACCTCTCCTCTAAGCATGGCTCCACCCCAGGCCCTATCAGGGAGCCTATATAAACCTGTGCACTGCAGGGCTCAGTGCTGATCAACCATTGTGTATTCCTTTGTGTATTAGCTTCCTGTTTCCTGTCGTGTGCTCTGCTACTGATTTCCGTTACCGACCTTGGCGTGTTCTGACCATCCCTGCTTGCCTGTGACCCTGACCTATTGGCGTGTACCCGACTATTCTGTTCTGCTTGTGGCCCCAACCTTGGCTTTGTCCCTCACCATCCCTATCCTCCTGTTGCCTACTGTGGGTGTGAGCTGGGGGACCCTGGGGGTCGCGACCTGGAGCCAGTTGCAGCCAAGACCATCTTCACCACTCAAAGCTCTGGTGAACACCAGCTGGCTCTTAGACTCCGCGCCCCAGGGAATCTCACGCTCTATCCCCAGTGGGATCTGACCCCGTCTGCAGCAGTCAGCCGTAGGGTCCACAACCTCGCGGTGCACTCCGCATCCCTACGGTGTGCACCTGTCACCTCGCCTCAAGGTGACCTGACAGTTTGATCAGCCATGGACCCAGCTGACGTGCCGCTTCCTGCAGATGATCCATTGCAGAGCTTAGTTCGGCGACTTGAGACCCAAGAATCGCATCAGACGCAGGTGATGCAATTCCTTCAGGATTTGGCATCCCGTTTTGAACAGGTTCAGGCCTCATTAGGACCCCCAGTTCAACAACCTCAACCACTATCTGCGACTGCACCTATCGCACCAGTCGCATCCACGCATTCATTAGTACTGCCAGCTACGTCCCGTTTCTCTGGGGACTCCAAGGCCTGCAGGGGCTTCCTCAGCCAATGCACAATTCATTTTGAACTTCAGCCCCAAAACTTCCTGTCTGATCGGGCAAAAGTCGCATATATCATATCCCTCCTGTCCGGCGAGGCGTTGGCTTGGGCCGCCCCTCTGTGGGAACTGAATGATCCAGTGGTTTCTAGCCTGTCTGATTTCTTGAAACTTTTTCGGAATATCTTCGAGGAACCAGGTCGTGTCTCCTCAGCGGCTAGCGCTCTTTTAAGTCTCCGTCAAGAGGCCGCTTCTGTGGGACAGTATGCTCTTCAGTTCCGTATCCTCTCAGCTGAATTGAGCTGGAATAATGAGGCCCTAGTTGCAACCTTTTTACATGGCCTCTCTGATAGAGTGAAGGATGAATTAGCAGGAAGATCCCTTCCTGCTGATCTGGACAGTGTCATCACCTTGTGTAACCAGATCGATATTCGCTTTCAGGAGAGGGCCCTGGAAAAAAGACGCCAGCATTCCCCGTTCTTTAGGCATCCTGAGTCCCCAGTCCCTTCTCCTCGATTCGAGGAGCACCCCCTGCCTACCGAGGAACCTATGCAGTTGGGCTGGACTAAGTTATCTCCCGAAGAACGCTCTAGGCGCAGAACTCTGGGCCTATGCCTCTATTGTGGGGCTAAAGGTCATTTCCGTGACACTTGTTCTCTTCGTCCGGAAAAACGCTCAGGGCTAATACATCTGGAAGGTGGAGTATTAGACCCTGAAATATCACCTTCACCGTCTCGTCTTCTCCTTTCTGTGTTGCTTCATGTCGGTGCTTCCTCTCGTTCGGTCTCAGCACATCTTGATTCCGGAGCCGCTGCCAATTTCATGGATTGGGAAACTGCATCCTCCATGAGACTTACCCTTTTGCCCCTTACAACACCATTGGTGGTCTTGGCGATTGATGGCACGGTTCTCCCAGGGGGTCCTATCCGCTTCCAGACTATTCCTGTTAAGATGTCAGTAGGGACACTCCACCAGGAGTGGATATCCTTCCTTGTCTTACCTAAGGCTTCATCTCCTATCATATTAGGTCTTCCTTGGTTTCGGCTCCATTCTCCACACGTTGACTGGTCTGCTGGACAGATCCTGGCTTGGGGTTCCTCCTGTTCCTCTTCCTGTCTACTCAAGGGTACCCCAAAGGAGAGACTTCCCGTTACCACCACCTCAGTATCTTCTGCTTTTCCTGCTGTATATGGCGATCTCTGGGACGCGTCCTGCAATAGTCGGACTGGTGCACTCTCTGGGTCATGTGATACTCTGGATGAGGAGCCCACCTATGAACCTGAGTCGATCATTCGCTCCAGTTCGCATAACCATTTACCTCTGCCTGTTCCTAATCTCCCTTGGACGCACAGCCAGGCTAACTTGTCTGCAAGTTCCAGAGTCGCTATGCCTTGTGATGCGATTGAGATGGTCGCTACATCTGACAATACTAATCAGTCGGCCTCCACACCACTTATGCCAGTCCAGCCCATGCCCTATGAGCTTCCTGCTTCTTGTTCAGGACCTTCTGTGACCCAGTCTCACCCCACTACTACTATGTCCGTTCAAACCCATTTTAGAGGCTCAATCCATCCTTTGGATAGAATACCTCATTCGGCCAAGAGGGGTTTTCAATCTTTTTCTCAGGGTTCTGTTTGTGTTTCTGCTATCCAGCTTAAATCTTGCGACATGTCACCCTCTAACCAACCTGACCTCAGGGATCCACTGACCTCTGCCCAGTTTGGTGGTCCTGTGATGGATGCCCAACTGAACTTTAAGGGTGAGGGGGTCCCTGCTCAGACTCCTGATCTTCTCATGCCCTTACCCATTCCTAAAAAGCCTTTAGTCCTCAAGTCCTCTCGTCCTCTCCCTACCTCTGCTTTGGTTTCTGAGGATAATCTAAAATACGAGGTTAGTCAAGTTTTGGATTCCCGGCTCCGTAAAGGCATTCTTCAATACCTCGTACTTTGGAAAGGGTTGGGTCCTGAGGAGAGGTCTTGGGTCTTTGCTCCCTGTCTGTTAAGGAGGTTCCATCTGGAGTTTCCCTTTAAGCCTGGACCCAGGCAGGGAAGGGGGAGGCCTCGTAAGAGGGAGGGTACTGTCATGGTTATGCAGTGATCTTCCTGTGTTTGCTTACCTTCCCTCATGTCTTCAGACTAAGAAGCCAGCTACTTCCACCTGGTGGTTTTTATAACCTCTCCTCTAAGCATGGCTCCACCCCAGGCCCTATCAGGGAGCCTATATAAACCTGTGCACTGCAGGGCTCAGTGCTGATCAATCATTGTGTATTCCTTTGTGTATTAGCTTCCTGTTTCCTGTCGTGTCCTCTGCTACTGATTTCCGTTACCGACCTTGGCGTGTTCTGACCATCCCTGCTTGCCTGTGACCCTGACCTATTGGCATGTACCCGACTATTCTGTTCTGCTTGTGGCCCCAACCTTGGCTTTGTCCCTTACCATCCCTATCCTCCTGTTGCCTACTGTGGGTGTGAGCTGGGGGACCCTGGGGGTCGCGACCTGGAGCCAGTTGCAGCCAAGACCATCTTCACCACTCGAAGCTCTGGTGAACACCAGCTGGCTCTTAGACTCCGCGCCCCAGGGAATCTCACGCTCTATCCCCAGTGGGATCTGTCCCCGTCTGCAGCAGTCAGCCGTAGGGTCCACAACCTCGCGGTGCACTCCGCATCCCTACGGTGTGCACCTGTCACCTCGCCTCAAGGTGACCTGACATGTACCAACTGGAGAGACAAATGAGATGCTTGTTGGACAGAATCCAAAATCGCATCAATCATGAAACACATTTGAGGAATTTCTGCATAATTCTCCACTTCCTCACTGGGAAGAAGGCCAAGCATCGGCTTAACCTGTTCTTTGAGGAACTGACACAACCCTAAAGTTGCGACTGTAGGTTGCACTACAGCGCCAGCCATGGAAAAGGAGGCTTTCCATAACATTTCCAGCTTCTTATCAGTTGGATCCTTAAATACCTGAGCATTATCCAAAGGACAGTTCAGGTTTTTATTCACACAAGAAACAGCCGCATCGACAGATGGGACCCCCTATTTCTTGGTGAAACTTTCCTCCAGAGGATAAAGCATAGAATACATTTTAGGAGGAGAAAACAGTTTATCGGGATGTCCCCAATCCTCATACAACAATTTATCCATTAAGGGATGAATTGGAAAGGAAAAAGCAGTCTGTGGAATTCTCCTGACTCCCCAGGGAAGAAACAGAGGATGTAGCGGCCTCAGCAACGGGCATTCTGAAAGTGGTATGCACCAATTCAGTGTGATATTGAACCTGCTTTCTGAGTGCCTGGGAGGAGGGGACTCTTTCCTCTTCCTCTGATTCATCCGACTGCTCTTGATCCCTATCCCATGATAGGGATCTCTCCTCATTGTCAGAGGTGTCATCTGAAAGAGGAATTTCAGCAGAGGGAGGGGATCTACCCCTTTTTCTGCTATTTTTCAGGGAAGCTGAAATAAAATTCATAATTCTCCCTTCAAAACCCTCCAATATAACTTTAAGGGAGTCTTCAGTGACATACGCTGGGGCTGAAACATTAGGAGAGGCTGCAAAACCTGACAGGGGCACTAACTCATCCTGTGAGGCTGGCTCCAGTCTTGCAGAGGGGGAAGGTAACCTACAGGCATCTTTAGGACCCCTAGACCTAGGCGGTGATTTACCAGTGCCCTTGTTACCTCCCTCTGAGACCCTCTTATGAGGAGACATAGTCCTAAGCTACAAAGCAGAGGTACTAGTACAAAGTGCAATCACTGTTGTGCTACAAGTCTCACAATAAACATATATGCTTAAACTGCACAACCTGATGCTGAGTATGTGTCTTAGGTTTGCCTGGATTCAACCCCTTAGGATGCTTACTGCCCACAGCTCTGTGTCATCCTCTTACAGACCCCTGGCGTTCTGGGCTTTTTAAAATTGCAGCTTTGGCACCTGCGCAGGCCCCGCAACCACACCCCATCTTCATTTTACTATAGGAGCGCGCCCAGCGCACGTACACATGAGAACTGCTGGCGTCTGAGGGGGAGGAAGAGGACCATCTGCTGAGTTGTGCGGGACCCACAGACTACGTGGGACCTCTTTTTTACCTTTAATGTGGCAGAGCCTGCAGTGGAGGATGTGAGCCATCCAGAGACTGGCTTCACTGAGCGTGTATCCTGAAAAGGCATGTAAGTATGCATCAGGCTGCTCTTACTCCCTCTAGTGGCGTAAACCAGGTAAAACATCCAACTACTCACATGAAGAAATCCATAATATATGATTTATATAGGATTAACTTCTCTTACTTGTCCCTGCCGCAGGAACTGCTAAAACAGACAGATTCCAACCTTCACCCATTACGGCGCGCAGAGTTGTGCCAACCTTCAGGATTTTTTGGGTTCCTTCTCAGAGGAACCTCTTACCTGGACTTTGTAAAAGACTCTGCCAGAAACTTTCGTGCCACTGTTTAAATAGTACACCAAGTCTGGTTTTCCCAGAGCCCAGTCTTCCAAAGGAGAGGACTTACAGGCAAAACCTTGTTTCTTCGGATGACGAGGTCCAGGTACCATATCATCTTGGGAGTCAAAATATCGGCCCGAGATATGGATTCGGTTAGCATAGCCCTTAGACCCCTGCAGTTACCTGCATAGAGCTTTCTTCATAGCACATGTTTTACGTGACCAACCACCTTAGACACTGGTGAAAAAACTGAGGTGCCTCCCATATGGGAGGGGTTATATAGGGGAGGAATTCTCCTTAATTGGGGTTAGCCAGTGTCCAATCACCGAAGGTGCCTATATAACCCACTATGTAATAAAGCTCCTGTGTCCCGTGATGTATGATCAAGAAAAAGAATTGTTGCTCTACATAAAGATGGCCTAGGCTTTAAAGGGTCACTAAAGGAATTTTTTTAAAAATAACAAACATACTATACTTACCTCCACTGTGCAACTCATTTTGCACAGAGCGGCCCTGAACCTGGTCTTCTGGGGTCCCGCGGCTGTCTCAGCTCCCTCCCGCAAGGACTCCACAACTTCATGCAAGCTCCCTCGCATGATGTATAGTGCTTGCGGGCGCGATCCCGTGATACAGCTTGTGGTTATAGCTGCTCACTGTATCACTCGGCCCCGCCCCTGGCGTGCCGCATCATTGGATGTGATTGACAGCAGTGCGAGCGGATAGGGGGCCGGCACTGTCAGATGTTTTTTTCACCTTAATGCATAGAATGCATTAAGGTGAAAAAACTTTTAACTTTACAACCCCTTTAAGGATTGCCAAGACCCTCAATCTAAGTTATAACACAATGGCCAAGACCATACAGTGGTTTAACAGGGCAGGTTCGCCATGGTTGACCAAAGAAGTTGAGTGCACGTGCTCAGCGTCATATCTAGAAGTTGTTTTTGGGAAATAGATGTATGAGTGCTGCCAACATTGCTGCAGAGGTTGAAGGGGGGGGGGGGCAGCCTGTCAGTGCTCAGACCATATGCCACACACTGCATAAAATTGGTCTGTATGACTGTCGTCCCAGAAGGAAGTCTCTTATAAAGATAATGCTAAAGAATGCCCGCAAACAGTTTGCTTAAGACAAGTAGACTAAGGACATGAATTCCTGGAACCATGTGGCGGCAATCAGGTGAGAGGTACAAAGAAAAGTTTGTCAAGCATGGGGGTAGGAGTGTCATTGTCTGGGGCTGCATGAGTGCTGCCGGCACTGGGGAGCTACAGTTCATTGAGGGAACCATGAATGCCAATATGTACTGTGAAATACTGAAGCAGAGCATGATCCCCTCCCTTCAGAGACTGGGCCGCAGGGCAGTATCCAAGATGATCACTGCCTTGCTAAAGAAGCTGAGGGTAAAGGTGATGGGCTGGCCAAGCATATCTCCAGACCTAAACCCTATTGAGCATCTGCGGGGCACCCACAAATAAAAGGTGGAGGAGTGCAAGGTCTCTAACATCCACCAGCTCCATAATGTCATCATGGAGATGTGGAAGAGGACTCCAGTGGTAACCTATGAAGCTCTGGTGAACTCCATGCCCAAGAGGGTTACTGTGCTGGAAAATAATGGTGACCACACAAAATATTGACACTTTGGGCCCAATTTATAGATAGAATAAAATATTTACAAATATGTGAGGGGTGTACTCACTTTTGTGAGATACTGTGTGTGTGTATATATATATATATATATATATATATATATATATATACACATAGGCAGATGTGAAAAATGCCAGAAATTAAGAATTCTTTCAGAAATTGAGGTGTTAAGGCCCCATGCACATGAGACGCTGTTAAACGCGTGTTCAGAGGCAAAAAAATGGGTTCAGGCACTTTGCTTTTCCACGTTTCAGACGCAAAATGCGGCATCTGCATTTAGCCGCATTTGCGTTTATAAGGAACCCAATTTTTTGGACCAGAAAACTCAGAAATATGATGGTAAACCATAAAAAATATAAAAAAAATTGCCCCAAGACAATATTAGATCATTTCATAAATTGCATTAACGTTTAAATTTGCTTCAAAATGTAAAAAAAAAATAAAGGCCAGAGAAAAAATTCATCTGTACATCTATATTTTATAAATATATGCACATACCTGACTGTCACCAACAGACGTTACTCTGAGGACACACAGTTTCTCATATTAGTGTCCATGCATGTCAGACCAGGTTGTACTTTTTCTAAGAGCAGATCAAATGTGACAATGGACATACGGGTAAAATTAAAAAAACTTGTCGGGGTAGGTACGCAGTTGTACATACATGTTTGTGAAATATCCAATGGACATTCGCTGTGCCATCAACCGATTGGTCCAATATCGATGAACTCTGGACCTCTCACGCAATTTGTGACGATGTTTCTGCTTCATCAAGAGCAACATCAGGAGCATTTCCTGACATATATTCAACATGGGATCCATTTCCAAAAAAAACCCACAGAAAGAGAGGCAAATGCAAGTGAACACCTGGCTCTCTGCTGCTGCTGCTCACTATGATCAAAATGGCAGAAATAGTTAATAATACATGCTTTCTGAGCTTGGGGAGGGTCTATATGATGTTATCTTACAAATGCTTATAGACACAAATGTGGTAAAATGCGGCTAAATGCGACATGAAAACGCGGCAAAACATGCTTTTTTAAATGCAGGTTTCTGCTTTTTAAAGCATGTGTTCAGCAGTTTGCACCGGCGTCTCATGTGCAAGGGCCTAATAGTTAATTTTTTATCAATTAAAAAAATTAAAAGTAAATGATTAGAAGATACATTTAAGTCAAATCAATATTTGATGTGACCACGCTTTGCTTTCAAAACAACATAAATTCTCCTAGGTACAATTTCATAGTTTTTGAAGGAACTCGGCAGGTAGGTTGCTCCAAACATCTTGAAGAACTAACCACAGATCTTCTATAGATGTAGGCTGTCTCAATTTGTTCTGTCTCTTCATAATAATCCCAGACAGACTCGATGATGTTGAGATCAGGGCTCTGTGGGGCCAAACCATAACTTCTGGGACTCCTTGTTCTTTACGCTGAAGATGGTTCTTAATGACATTGGCTATATTTTTGGGATCAATGTCCTCCTACTGAATACATTTGGGGTTTATCATACACCTTTCTGATGGTAAGCATGATGGAAAGGTATCTGCCTGTATTTCTCTGCATTGAGGACACATTGACCCTGACCAAATCTCCAACTCCATTTTCAGAAATGCAGCCCCGAACTGGCAAGAGACCTTCACCCTGCTTCACTGCTGCCTGCACACAATTATTATTGTAATGTTCTCCAGCCCTTTGGCAAACAAACTGCTTCCTGCTACAGCCAAATATTTCAGATTTTGACTCCTCAATCCAGAGCACCTGCTGCCATTTTTCTGCACCCCGGTTCCTATGTTTTCATGCATAGTTGAGTTTCTTAGCTTTGTTTCCACATCGAAGGAATGGCTTTTTGGGCACAATTTTTTCATGAAGACCACTTCTGCTCAGACTTCTCTGGGTGTACCTGGATCCCACTGTTTTTCACCAGTTCTGTGCTGATGGCACTGCTGGACATCTTCCAATGCTAAAGGAAAGTCAACATGATGTGACTTTCATCTGCTGCATTGTTTCCTTTGCCAACCACTGCATCTACGGACCTCAATGTTGCCCAATTCTTTGTGTGTCTTCAAAGGAGTCTGCTTTAAAATCGTTACTTGGGAAAGAACTTGCTGATGCAGAATAACTACCTTGTGTCTTCTTGCTGTGCTCTATCATGACATGGTGTATGACCTGTGACATGAAACGCTCTTCCACAATCTCACCTTAGTAGCAGAGTTTGGCTGTTCCTTACCCAGCATTAAGCTCCCTATGCAACTGTTTCTGTTTCAGTTAATGACTGTGTTCAACCTACATATGGAATTGGTGGTCATTAGCACCTGCTTGGTACAATTTGTTTATCATACACCTTAATCTAATCCTACAAAATCCCTGATGTTGTGCAAGTGTACAAGTGAAAGAATTGATGCTGGTTTGAAGCTAAAGTGTAGTCACACCAAATATTGATTTGTTTTGTTTTTTCTTCTATTTATATATATATATATATATATATATATATATATATATATATATATATATATATATATATATATATATATATATATATATATATATCAAAGCCAATGAAAGCATGAAAGCAAACTGTGTTGTTCCAACTTAATTTTAACATTTAAAGTATGTTTAATCCAAATAATTTTTTTTTTTAATTTAGATTTTTTTTGCCATCTATGTTCCCATGGGGAGAGTTCTCATCCCTCCCTGTCCCATGGTTACAACAGGAAATGATAATAAGTTTCTCCAAAATGAGAGAAAACATTTCTTAGACAGTTGTCACCAGAATATGTATCTCTAGTGGAAGGTCTCTCCTCTATTTCTGTTCTGGAAAAAATGATTTCAATTCTGGTGAAAACGGCTTCTAAAAAAAAAATAGGAAACAGATAGCAACACCAAGATGAAAAATGTATCCAAAAACTATAAAAATGATCTTGCCTTTATATGCACTTTGAATCTATTGATACATATATTATGATCCTACCAGTTAATTCCTCTTCCTCCAGCAGGATGACAACTCTAAATAGCTTGAAGTGAATTCACTGCAGCATTGAGTACAGCAGTTTTGCATTCTCATGGCTATTAGTATCATTATTTCTGATAATACTCCTTGTTACCACTACTTATGTCTAGCAGAAGCGTTTCAGGAAACCCATCTACAGCAGCTTAAAGAGGATCAAATGCATCCTAGGAGATAGTAGATAGCATAGAAAACAACTGACCTTTCAGCGTACAGTTGAGCCACTAAAAGGCTACTTTCACATTGGGGCAGGTGGGCTTCAGAGCTATTCGGCCGCTAGTGGGACACTTTTAACCCCCGCTAGCAGCCGAAAAAGGATTAAAACCACCGGCAAAGTGCCGCTGCAGGTTTGGTGGCACTGCCCCATTGATTTCAATGGGCACAGGTGATTTAGGAGCTGTTTATACAACGCTTCTACAGCACTGCAAAGATAATGCTTGCAGGACTTTTTTTTTTTATCGTCCTGCAAGTGCACTGCTCCAGTGTGAAAGCCCGAGAGACAGGCGAGGCTCTTCACAGGCTTTATGCAGGCACTATTTTTAGTGCTGTAACACCTGTAGAGCTCCTCAATGTGAAAGTAGCCAAACACACTAAATGATTTAACTGTTTCCCAAAACAGTTAAATTCAAGGCATGAATGATTGCTGACACAGTTGCTTGTGCTCTTAACTGAACTGTCAAGCCATGAAATGGTTGGTGTCATAACTGATCACATGCACAGTACAATGACAACTGCAAATCCAACAGATGCTTGGCTGCTAAGAACAGGAATGGTTAGTTCTGCTTTAATTAAGCTAAATGATTGCCATTATGTAATTATTTCCTATTATTTGGTGCACCTGAATGGATTGTTTTGTTTTCTGAAAGTAAAAAGGAGTGATTCAAAATCTGATTTTCAAGAGGTTATCAGCAGCCACTTTTTATGCATTAAGTAATTATTACTGTTTATTACTGCTCACTCGATTAACAGAATCCTTGTGAGCTATTATAATGAATTGACATATTTTCTTAGGTTCACAAAAAAGGGTTATGTCAAGAGAGAGGAACACACCAAGTCAAGATTTCAGTTTATAAAGATAAGAACTGATACCTTCTCAGGGGACATGCCAAAGTGGGTCATGCCAAAAGAGAGAGGTAAGCTATAATTCAGACGCATAAAGGAGAAAACTGACTTTTCCAGTGGAGTTCACAAAGTGGTTCATGTCAACAGAGAACAGAAAGTCAGGACTTTAGTACGCAACAAAAAGAACTCAGCCATCAAGGTTTCGACAATGACATACTTAATTATTTCAAGCCACAATAATATTTATATACGGACTAGTCGATTGCATACAGGCTGTAGAGAATTTTGAAATATTAAATTGTATGTGAACCTTAACATTGAACATCTTTTATTTGTTCCCTTTGGTTAACCTAATATACCAATAAACACATTTCACCATACCTGTTTGATAGGTGCAAGAGCCTCTTGAACATCTTGACAGAAATGCAGAACTGTTTTGGGTCCTCTGCACAGCTTAAAGAATCTTCCTAGTTCTTATCATGGACTACAGAATAATTTGTTTTTATGTTGTATAAATTTGAGAGTGGGAGGGGTTAAGTTGTTTTTTAAAAGTCAATGGGCAGACCTGACAACACTCAGTCCTGCTATGGGTTGTCAGCCACAACCAGGCTTCAGAGCTTAGTGCATTTTTAACAGGTATTTTTCTAGACCTGAAAGTTTTTTTAAAGGAATAAATCATGGGGAAATGTGTATTGTGCTACAGATGTGCACTGCATAACTTTTCTTTTTTATTTTGGCTTGACATATGCTTTAAAAATGAAAAGCTTACTGTAAATACAAGCAGGCCACATCAGGTGGCTGCAAATTTTCTAGTCACGCTAAATCTTAGGGCATATACCAAAGTAGCTAAATTGACAGTAAAAATGTGACCAATGATGTGACTTTCCACTAAAGCAAATCAAATATCTGCTTTTATCCGTTTAAAGGTCGCAAAGCAATAACGGTTCATCTGTGATTGGATACCTAAGCAGCACTGCTCTTTGCACACTATAACATAAAGTCTGTCATATTGAAAACATATGAGAATGTTTAATGGAATGTATTAATTATGCTGTCCATTCTATTTTACGTTGTATATAAATAATACCCGCTCTGCAAATTCCTTTCAATTCCAAGCTGATTTAAAATGTGGTAACAATAAATGTATATGCTGCAAATTCCTGTTACCTGAGAATGTCTTTGAAAAGCCTGCTTTTTCACAAACATGATATAAAGGATTTCTAAAAGTATGGATATTGTATATTTACTTTCTTGTGGTTATGGTTTAATATGCACACTAAACTTCTAGACTGATGTGTAAAAGATATTTTTTTAAGTTTAAGGACTAAAACTATTTAGTGATCAAATTATTACATGATGGTTTCAATAAAAGTTTATTACTACCAGGTATCGGAAAAATGTTTTTCCCTGAACACAAAGTTTGTATTTGTTTGCTTTTATATTTATAATTAATAATATATGATTCATGTTTCAACAACTGCACCTAAAGCACAGTATATAGCTGATGATAATGAATTTTTACACCAACACTTGTGAGTCTATTTATAAGAAATTTGCTTGGTGAATGTCTCTGCATTTTGTGCGTCAGTCATGAATTATACCGGTAATGTAATATGTGCAAAATGCCAGTTTCTATTGCCTTTTGCAAGGGGAATGTAACATTCCTCTTCTGATCATTAGTAAAATTCCACCAGAACATTCAGCCAATAGAGAAAATAGCCTTAAGTCGGCCATAGATTGTTCAAATCTCAGATGGTTCAGCAGGGACCAGCGGAGATTCAACGCATGTATAGACAGGATGATTATACCTAAGTTGAATGATCGATCAACTTGGATACAACCAGAATGTCAGATTTTTCATGCAATTATTGCCAGAGGCTATAGCCGCTGGCAATAAACGCTATCTGTCCCCCCCCTCCACAAAAGCTCCACAGGAGGGTTTCCCCATCAACACTGACTGTGTTATTGAGCAAATCAAGTGATTTTCTTTCCTGTAACCCGTTGTTGCAGGAAAGTAAATTGCACCGTTTATGACTGGCTTAACAATATAGACTAAGAACATTTAACAATAATATGATATCTTTGCGCCATGTACAGTGCTGCTAGTTCATTCACTATTTGGGAGGTGAACAGCTGAAGGTAGCTCCATCTGCAGCAGGAACTGAACCGTTTAGCAGTCGTAATACTAATGGTGCTAAAAGTTGCAGTTTCTTGCTCAGGGCTTTTGGTTAATGAATTGGAACCTGTCACCATCTTAATAAACAGTGACTTATCCCTGCCAGGATGTTCTGACTGACAAGTGAATGTTACAAAATTGGTGTGGGCCCAGCCAATATTCATACAATGCCCTTCAGGTCTGCTATGGATTTTAAGAAGGAAAAAAAAGTGTTGGGTCCACCAAAAACGTTCTATCACCATGAAACAACAACACAGATGATGTAGGACTCCTTAAATTTTAGGGGGGGACCCAATGCACTTATCACATAACTCTATACTTAAAGTGGATGTAAACCCGGTTCATGAAATTTGACTTAGGCACATCAATCTGTAGTGTTTACTTATCTCTCTCCAAAGCCCTGGGTCCCGTGTCTTTCTGCTGTTTCATTCCTCTGTTATCAACATGATAACTTCTGACAAGTTTTAATGAGATGTGAGATAAAACCAGCCTGAAATGTGTGTCAGAGGTGGGTGCTATAAATAAATTAGCAGAGAGCTTGTCTTGTCACAGCACAGCTCTGAAAATAGCTTCGTTCTTCTGCCTATGTGGAAGGCAGGGTAAGCCAAGATTACACTCCTACTGCTGAATGAGGAAGTAAAAATTCTAACAAGATGTAAGCATTTTAAAGAATATAGCAAACTGAAGATAGCAGATATACATGTAAAACATATGTAGGATGATTTGTTTCATCTCTGTGTATCATCTGAGGCTGGTCACTTCACTGGGTATAGGAGAGGGTTTACAGGTAAGTAATCCCCATTATTTTCTTCACTTTCCAACAAGGACATTTAAAAAGCTATAGGAGCTCACAGGCATGTCGATTTCAGTATTTAACTAGCAAGGTTCAAGGGATCATTGAAAACATGATTTTGTCATCTACATTCACTATTTTTGTAACTTGTCAAAGATTTTGATGCTTGACAGTGTTCACCTAATTCTTCATTGCAGAAGAGATGTTTTGCAGTGACCATGATAAAAAATAAAACATTGCAGTTGATTTATTAAGGTAATATAGCATCACTGGCAACTGGTGCTCAAAATCTTTGGGGGGGAGGGGGGAGGTGCAAACAATCTGAAAAATTCTGTAAAAAAAAAAACCCCATCAATTTCAGCCTTACTGTATCATCAATCGCAGCCATTGTGCCATCAAACACAGTCACTGTGCCCATCAATTGCTGCCACTGTGCCATGAAACGCAGCCACTGTGCTCATTAATTGCCGCCACTGTACCATCAAAAACAGCCACTGTGCCATCAAATGCAGCCACTGTGCCCATCAATTGCCACCACTGTGCCATCAAATGCAGCCACTGTGCTCATCAATCACAGCCACTGTGCCCATCAAACGCAGCCACTGTGCCATATCAAATGCTCCCATTGTGCCATCAAATGCTGCCACTCTGCCCCATCAAATACAGCTACTGTGAACAACGTATGCAGCCGCTGTGCCCATCTTATGCAGCCACTGTGCCCAACTTAAGCAGCCACTGTGCCCCATCGAATGCAGCCACTGTGCCCCATCGAATGCAGCCACTGTGCCCCATCGAATGCAGCCACTGTGCCCCATCGAACGCAGCCACTGTGCAGCATCGTATGCAGCCACTGTGCCCATCATATTCTGCCACTGTTACATCCTGTTCAGCCACTGTGCCCATGAAATGCAGCCTCACTGTGCCCATCAAATGCAGCCTCACTGTGCCCATCAAAGGCAACCTCACTGTGCCCCATCAAATGCAGCCTCACTGTGCCCAGCAAATGCCGCCTCAGTCTGACTGGGAACTTGTTGGAAAAGCCCACAGCATTGCCCTTAGAACAACTGTCCAAACACCAAGAGCATTTTGTTGCCAGCCTGCCAGGAATATTAAAAAAAAATCATTATCCTTTGTTTGGTAAAGTGCAGTCCTCTGTGAGAGGCAGATATATTGGGGTAAGGTTAATTTCGTTTTACATACAGCATGCTGAGTGCTGACTGAGTGAGTCTAACTTATCGTACAGGCAGCTCCGCTTGGGCCGTGCTTTCCACGGAGCTGCCGACATCACTTCTGGTTCACCACTAGCTTATGGAAACCAGTAACCACTGCAGTTAACTAGCAGAACAAAACTTCCACCCATAATAATTGTACAGGCGGAAGCTGTTTGGAACTTTGGAATGCACCACAAAGCAGGTCAAAAGCCTGCAAATGAAGCGCCTTGTCTGCGTGATTGCATTGACGTGGTGTTTCCCATAGTGCACTATGTCCAGCGCCTGAACACAGTGCTCTTAAAGAAAAGTTTTTTTGTGACTGCTGGGTGGGGGAGGGGGGTGGCACCTGTGTGCCCCCTATGGATGGGCCGCCACTGTATAGCATGCTCACTTACATCAGCTTGGTAAATAAGGTGAAGGTGCATTCACTTCAAACATCCAATCATGTGCAAGCAAAGGTCTTATGTTGTTATTTAAATTGCACATGATTAATCATTCAAACTGAAAACTGCTTGTAGGTGGAGGTGGTAGCTGTTTTTTCTCCCCCTGACTTCCCCTGCCTGTGGGTGATCTAACCAGAGAAGGGCTTCAGAGTGCTTTGCCTAGGGAGGTTCCCAGTCAAATAGGGGTGAAAGAGCAGTCAGTTGGCTGGAAACGTTATCCCCGCATCAGTCCTTCTAACAGTGCTTCTACCAGCACTAAAGGCCTAATAAAGGTGCAGAGCGGAATATCTGCACTACTGGGCACCAGCACCATTTTTGGGAAGTCAAAACCTAGGTTAAGGGGTGAAATCCATTGAAGTTTACATTACCAACTTGGATTTCAGAATTCTATATAAATAGAATGAATTGTGTCATTACAGATATTTAGTTGGTTGATGTGGTAGCTAGTTGAGCTAGAAAGCAGATGAACCAACTGCATTTCAAAGCAGTTTTAGGCAAATCCAAGAAGGCTGTACTGTTTGGGACTTGTTAGGCAGCACCCCTCTCCGCTCTGTAAATACAAGCCACGCCAATATCAGAGAATTGCTGTTACTTTGGTTACTGCTCAGCATATATGTTTTAAACCAAAATGTATTTGTGCACTTGCTAAAAAAATAAATAAATAATTGGAAATATTGCAAATCAATTGCCTTACCCACTCAGTGAATATAAATAACTAAGTGACAAATTAAATTGTAATTGAAAATGAAGGACTGCTGCATCAAAAACACCAAACCAGGTAGGATGTGTGACCTGGACATTTTATAGATAGGCAACTCCTATCCTCATATTGATTAGTGGTTCCAAATTATTAACTACTGCAGTAGGGAACAGACACAAAAGATACACTCAGCATCTTTCAAAATAACTGTTCTGCTTTATTATGATGCAATTGAAGGTTTTTACATCATTATTACGTAGGTATCACAGGTATCACATTAATATTACAATTGTACTTTTATGGTTACATAGGCAAGCTAATTCTAATCAGAACTCGAACGAATGCAAACATGTACTGAAAACATTATTAATACCATGTGCACAGTGAGGGAAGTGTGCAATACATACAAAATAGAATAAAATTATATACAGAACTTACAAATTTCCTTTACAATTTGTAACTAACTAAAACAAATAATTATTCCCAAGTACTCTGTCCTCATACACTTAATGCAATGAGAACCAACATATTTTATAATAAACCAAATAAAGTGCATTGAACATATAATCAACTTATATCATATTGAAAAAATATATCATCAGCTGAAGCTCTGTTCCCCAGATGATGTTTGTTACAGGGAAACGCGTTGGGAGGGGCCTTACACTTGACGTTGCTTTGCAAGTCGAATTTGAATGCTCAGACCTACTGCCCATTTGTATTACACACTGTGCAACAACATGCAGTCTGTAAGTGCATTTCTATTGTTTTTTTTTAAATCCATTTGGTAAAGTACTAAACTATGTGGACCTCACTTTTGTATTTAAATTGCTTCCTTTGAGTCTATTTTGGCTTAGGAGTTCAGGGAGTCTTTGCACTCTGGATCATGGTATACTGTATAACAACATTTTAATGCTTAATAAAATTACGTAGATATAAAACAAGCATTCTTAGGTCTATTTTACCAATGTTAAAGAGCATTTGACCCATTAAGGAATATAATGCTTTCCAATACTTATGCAGAATCTTCCATATCTGTACTGTCTCAGACTGTACTGTACTGAACTGTTCTTGTAGCTGTAAACCACTTAGCAAATAAACAAAATTTTTCTTATGGTCAGAACTTGTTAACAGTCTGTCTTTGCTTAATAAAGCAACTAGCTTTTTAAAGCGGAGGTCCACCCTAAAGTGGACCTTCCGCTCATTGGAATCCTCCCCCCCCTCCGGCGCCACAATTGGCACCTTTCAGGGGGGAGGGGGGAGCGCTGTGTCAGGTACAACAACTGACTGAATCTCACTCCATCCATCTGAGAGAGATTAACCGCCACATGGAAAATCTCGATAACCGTGGGAGAAGATGCAATCTTAGGGTAAGAGGCATCCCAGAAACCATTGATCCTACCCAGCTGTCACAGTCAGTTACTGCCATATTTAATGAGCTCCTAGAAAGGCCCCTTGATACCCCAGTCTCATTTGAGCGAATCCACAGAGCCTTGCGCCCCTCGTGGTAGAGACTCTGATCCACCTAGAAGACACTGTTTGCTGCCTTATGGATTACCCTCTCAAGGAGGAAATACTCCGTAAAGCGAGAAGCCGTAATCAGATATCCTTTCAAGGGGCTTCCATTAAAATCTACCAAGATCTCTCCAGCATTACACTGCAGCGCAGAAGAGAACTGAAGCCTCTCCTAGAAGTTCTACGGGCCAAATCCATTGTTTATCACTGGACATTTCCTTTCTGCCTCTCAGTGATGCACCAAGGCCGTACCGCAAACCTGAAAGTACCGGATGACATCGACCATTTCTGCCAGGTAGTGGGCATACCACCTGTTGAACTACCAGACTGGTATAGTGATTTCCGCCTACCTGTACCCAGGAGAGCTGCTTCCATGGAAGGTATTAACGAGGAGGGCAACACCAATGGCGGACGTAGAAGATCCCATCCTCCACTACCCCACACGCCACCAAAAGATTTGAGTGCACTGAGGAATGGCAGTCCCTTTGCCTCACCGGCGCATCGCAGAGCACGTCTCCACTAACCGAGCAAATGGATCCACCTAATCCAGGGAAGTACCCACTGACCGTGATTTGACACCCAACTACTGACCACTCGTGCCATGGAACCCGGATACATTGAGATGACTTGACCCCCGTCTTGTCTCAGTCCCATGCCACACTTTTTAGCTATACCCCCTTGTCGACAAGACTTTATCCTAGGGGCCTACTATTACCACTCTGATGGGATAGAACTGTTTCCCCTGAGCCCTATGATGAGCTTTCTCCAGACACCTTTTAACACTGCTTCGCTTCAAGCAAATTCTTTTTTCTCCAGATCTGGATCCACACATCCGCAGCGGAGAACTTATATCTGAGACTACCCCACTGGTTGATCCCCCCTCTTTCTTGAAGTGTAAGTCCACGCTGTTGAGACTCAAAGCCGCTTAAGGCATTGGCATTTCATAGGCCTCTCAGATGCAAACTGTATAGTCCCCTTTACTTATTGATCTCAGGTTCTCTTCTGAGCAGGTTCCCATACTCGTCTTTCCTCCTTTGCTAACCGGGTACCTCCCTTCTTTCTTTTCTGTCTCTTCGTCTCTCTTAAATCACATTTGCTCTTGCTCTCCTGATACTCCCTCTTTGCTCTCAAATTCTTTCGCTCTTCTTACTTATAAGACTAGTAAAACACACTTGAACAAGGTTTTTCTAAGCACGCCATATCTTTTAGTACTGTATGTCTTTGACTCCACATTGGTGGATGTGACGAACCCTCTGGCGAACTATCACAGTTTTTTTCTTTTTGGCCTAGTCTCGGTTGATGGGAGGCGATTTCCTAGGGCAGTTACGTTCGCCCTTCTGATTGGACATGTCCCTCTCCACATAGAGAGGGCCTTCCTGATTTATCCTATAAAGACCTCCCATCACCCGATCCTACCACTATTGAGGCCGACTGTTTATTGTTATTGTAGCTGATGCATCTCTTAACAGGTTCACACACCCTTAAGAAGAAACCTAATATGTTATGTCTGTTTTCACCTCTTATGTGTTTGGCCTGTTCCATTACGTACCTTAGTTTACAGGTGTTTGAATGGTTTTATGAATGTTTGCAATATGTTATTGCCTTCACTGGTTTGTGAAATTATAATCTGTTACACTACACAAATTCAACAGTCCCTAGCTGTCACAACAGGAAACAAATAAATAAATCAAGTACGGCGCTGTCACATCCTATCCAGTTCCTCCAGAATACCTCTGCACAATATATATTGCTTGTTACATCCACTCTGGGTGTTGCTGCTCTTATTAAAGTCCACTGGGTGGCAGACAAACCTAAAAAGCACAGAGAAACAGAGCGCACACCAGCCCTAGTGCATTAAAGTTTATTTAACTCAGTAAAAGGTTAAAAAAGCCAGGTATGTCACTCACAAACATCCGTTGAGTAGTAGCATTGGTATTTACAGCCTCCACTGTTGCCTCCTTCCCCGATTTTAGGCTCCCTGCAGTAGCTAGCAATACAGATGGTTAAGTACTCGGTTCGCTTGCTGGCTGCAGGTACACTCTCTCTCCACGCCTCACACGCACGGACCTGCCGGCTCTGGATGACGTCACTCGCAACGGGGGGCGGATCTCTCAACGTGTGTACTGACTCTGACGCTGGCTATAACTGTTCCCAAGACAACATGTTTCGGAGGCGTGGCCTCCTTCTTCAGGTGACACCCTAATGTGTGCTTACAGCATAAATACGCTGACACCCTCCCCGCCCTCCCTGCTAGTGCCAATCACAGGGAGCCTAACATCTAGGGGAGGAGACAAGCCCATCTACCAATCAAAAAGAGCGACAAGGAAACAAGGATATTATAAGACTACTATTACAATCATAGCTATTAGAAGTTCTTTCAGTGTATATCTGCATGTAACCATAACAAGGAAATAAAATAAAATTATATATACATAAAATTAAGATAATACTAAAGACTGAACCAACAAAATTAGTATATATAAGGAATTAAATTAGAAAAAAGAATTTTATATCAAATTAAAATTAAAAATAGAAATAAAAAAAATAAATAAAAAAAAATAAAAAAATAAAAAATAAATAAAAATAAAAATAATAATAATAATAATAAAATAATAATAATAATAAAAAAAAAAATAATATAATAAAAAAAAAAAAAAATTAAATAAATAAATAAAAAAAAAAATATATATATATTACACATATATACATGTACATATATATACATACACACACATGCACCTGGAAAATTTTTTTTGCAAATGGATGAATGAACTATATGAATTTTTTAAAAAAGGATAAAAGATTAACAAAAAAAAAAAAAAATAATAAATAAATAATTTTTTTGAAATATATATATAAAATTAGAAGTCTATTAGAGGGGACTAGTACAGATGGATTTCTGAGATATATAGATATATAAATAAATAAATTTTCTCCATATGGAGACAAGAGCTATTTCTTTGTAGCAAGTGCATATATATACATAACAAATACATCATATATATACACTATATTATATATAATATACAAATATTCTGCATATATATCTCTCTCTGTATATACTTGCACCTCTGCATACCAGCATGCATGTTATCAGCTTGAACACTACTTTCTTCTGGTGGGCGGTATAGATAGCCTAGGGTTATATGAGGACCCCAATTTCAAGCTCCTCGTTTAGCCCTTCCGGTGCCATACTATTTAACGTAAAAATCCAGAAGGATTCACGTTTGCACAATCTGTCAAACCGTTCACCCTCCGGTATGGACATCGGAATGGCTTCTATACCAAACAGTTCTAACCCTTTGGTGCTACCGTCATGCTTGTGTTTAAAGTGGCGGGGTACACTATGTTTCTCTATTTTCTTCTCTATAAATCTCCTGTGTTCACCGAAGCGAGTTCTCATTTCGCGTACTGTCCTACCCACGTAGAGGAACCCACAAGGGCACCTTAGCCCATAGATTACAAACTGTGTACTGCAACATATGAATTGTTTAATCTGAAACTTACGGCCATCCTTGCAGTTAAATGTTGTTAATCCATGTGTGATAAATCTGCATGCCTTACATTTTTTACTTTTACATTTAAAGCTGCCTAGCTGTCACAAGTGTCCCTATTTGAGACCCCATACATGCCGACTAGGCCCTTCATACATTGTGCTGATAGATTCACAAGATTTAATAGAGATACACACTACCGCACTAGGATCATCCACATTTTCCCAAACTACTGCCTCCACCCTGAGGCATACCCCCTCACCACTTACCCAACACCTCTAATATAATCCCCCGGCCTCTCACCATAACAGCACCTAATCAATACGCTTCAAGGTACACCAACCGCAGGGTTTGGCTCTCAGTTGGCTCCTTACCAGGCTAGTATATCATCCCACTTCATAAACACCTTGACCTCACAGGAACATGGAATTCACCCATCTTGTAGAGCGTATCCTACCATTCTCCCACAAAACGGTCTCTAACGGAAACCGCTGCCCTCATCCGTACCCCATTAATATATAGTGGGGTTGCAGGCCAATACCCACTTCTGATTTCTCCTGTGCTTCCTCATACCGGGAAGGACTCCCTAACCACTCTCCCCTTACACCACTCACCCTTCCTTCTACGCATACCCATCTCATCTTCTGATCTTCCCCACTCCCTTTTTTTCTTTGTCTCTGGCTCCCTCCTACTCCACTCCATACTAATATTTAAACGCATTCCACCTCAGACAACTAAGACCCTAAACCAATCTCTGAAAATACTATCGCTTAACACCAAAGGACTAAATACACCTGAAAAATGCTCCCAATTGTTCTCACTTCTACGCTGCAAAAAAGCTGATGTGGTTTTCCTACAAGAGACCCACTTCAGCTCCAAGAAAATCCCTAACATCACTAACAACCTTTACCCTCACGGGTTTCTTGCAACCTCACCCATCTCTAAATCTAAAGGAGTTTCCATCCTCATTTCCAAACAAATTCCTGTGCAGATATCAGACACACTGATTGATGATCAAGGAAGGTTTATCTTCCTTAAAGGCCATATTGGCAACAAACCAATTATGCTAGCGAATGTTTACAGCCCAAATTCCGACCAAGTTCCTTTCTTTCGAGACATCACACGTCAATTACTTTCCTTTCAAGAAGGAATCCTGATCCTTGGTGGAGACCTGAATGTCCCTCTTGACCACCTGCTAGACAAATCTTCTGGCAGTTCAGACTTACCTTACAGGGCACTCAAACAAATTAAAAAATGCCTTTGGGAGTTATTGCTACATGACTCCTGGTGAACCATTCACCCTACTGTAAAAGACTATACCTACTTTTCCACACCCCACAGCAAATAATCGCGTTTAGACTACCTTTTTGTCACACAACAAGACTTACCGTCTTTGTCAAGTGCCACTATCGAACCGATGACTTTTTCTGATCATCATCCCGTTACTATGACACTCACCTTCCCTGAAAAACTGGAACATTCATATGTCTGGAGACTTGACCCGACTATTCTCACAGATCCCTCGTTAGAACAACAGATTTGTGATTGCCTCACAATCTACTTTAAGGAAAATGACACCCCTGACACATCTAAACTTACCCAATGGGAGGCCCACAAATGTGTGATTCGGGGCAAAATGATTTCCCTAACTGCCTCGCTCAAGAAGGAGAGAAAAGCCAAACTTGCAGCCCTGTTTACAAAATTAGCTAAACTAGAATCTTCCCATAAGCGTTCCCTAGCTCAAAAAATCCTTCTAGACCTGACAGAAACCCGCCAGCTCATACGGGAAGAATTGAATAGCTCCATTAAGAAAAATTATGCCCTATCCCAAAAATTGTTTTATGATTTCAGTAATAAAAGCAGCCACCTTCTCACGCAAGCGCTACGCAAAAAAAGAGCCAACAACACCATCCATCATCTTCAATCCCCTACGGGTAGCCAATTGACGCATAACAAAGACATTGCCACAGAATTTGAAAGATACTACTCCTCTCTATATAACCTAAATCATTCTGAACCTAAAATGCATTCAAAATCCCAACGGAGGGGGGGCGTGGCTTGCGCGCGACCGAATATGGCAGCTTGAGCTGAGAGCTCCGCACATCATCCGGACGGCAAAGCGACTTCCCGGGCCTCCACACCGGCATCCGCGGCACCGATAGATCCCCCGTGGCTACCCGCATCACCAGCGACCGAGATGTCCTGCAAACGAGGGCAGGAACCGGGCCCGCGGCGCCTCCAATCGTTCGCCTATCAGCCCCACACAGCCAGGCAAGATGGCGCCGCCGGAGGCACAGCGCGCCATTCACTATCCTTTCCTGAACATGCCTTACACCATCCACCTTAAATGAAGCACAGGATGGACTCAGGAGAGCCACCAGACTATGCTCCAGCGACCCCTGCTACCCAAAGCCCAGCGAAGACCAGGATGCGGATGGATACAGCAGGACAGGCCGCAGATAATGTGAGTACAGGCCTACATAATGATACTGCCATTTCTTCCTTACAATCATCCATCGCTCAGTTCCCCACCCTGGGGCAACCGGTGCTAGACACCACCATGAAGGACATGTTAGTGTCCCTTCAATCATCCCTCATGTCAAATCTTTCCTCCTTGATAAACAAATTTTCACTTGAAATGAAACACATGGATAACAGGGTGACTTTCATAGAGACCAAAGTAGAAGAGTGCACGGAAACGATTAATGATCTGGTCGATGCATATCATGATCAAAAAGATGAGTCCCTATGGATGAAATCTAAACTCGCGGACCTTGAGGACCGCTCAAGGCGCAATAATGTTAAGATACGCGGCATCCCGGAATCTGTACAGCCTACAGAACTGCATAATTTCGCTAGCACCCTCTTCTCCAGCTTACTACCAGAACTGTCCCCCATAGAGCTAACGATTGACCGCATCCATAGACTGCCTAAACCACGCCATCTTGAGGCGGAGGTCCCTAGAGATGTTCTCCTCAGGGTACACTTTTTCCAAGCCAAGGAACAAATCCTCCTGAAAGCGAGAGAACTGTCTCCACTACCTGCTCCCTACTCAGATATCCAGCTCTACGCTGACTTGTCGCAATACACGCTACAGATGCGCAGATAACTCCGCACTATCACTAAGGCCATGAATAACCACAAAATACAGTACAAATGGCGTCACCCGGCCACCATATTGGCCACCTACAATGGCATACCCCATACCATCTCCACCCTGGAAGGGGGTTTGAAACTACTACGAGATCGGGGTGTCCTACTGGATCCACCACAGGATACGAGCAATCACACAGGGACCCCAAATCCATTCTCCTTTGGTGCAGGCCGCGGATCCCGCAAGAATAACCGTCGCTGATAATGAACCCGGGTCACTCTCTCAACAACTGCCCGTCCGGAATGGTTTGCGACATAAATCGTATTTGCTGAACTATACCCCCACCCTGACCAGCTGCCCGTCAGTGTTTGCTGCTGAATTGGCCACTGGCTGATCTATTGTGCATACAGCACATCTCGGATCTCCATTTTTTTTTTTTGTATGTGTCTTATCTTTTTCTTTCTACTCCTCCTTTTCTCTACCCCCTGGACACGTTTGTCCCACCTTCTATAGTTCTCATCGTCCTGCTCCCCGGTTGCTGATACCACAGTTCACAGACCCATATTTTCGAAGCCGCTACCAGGACCAGCGACTAGTGCCTGTGTCAGGTGACTTCTGAGGTCTACCCAGGCCTTCTCCACGACTACTGCCGACTCCAAACGCCGGAGGGGATATCGATTAGAGCTGAAGTTATTCCTACCACATCCTAGATTTCAGCTAATCTACCAGAGCCCGGGTCCACAGGGCCCTAGGAATTTTTTCCCCTGCCTTTGTCTGATCATTTTTTTTTTATCTTGTTTATTGACTTTATCTTTTTTCTTCAACATATATAAGTGCTAGAGACTTCCATCCCTACATACAAGTATGGGAATCAACGTCATCTCAATTAATGCAAGGGGTCTCAATCACCCCGCAAAACGATCATCTCTATGGTCAACTGCTATGTCCCACAATAGCGACATTATTTGCGTGCAAGAGACACACTTCTCTGCGAAAGCTCCCCCTAAATGCCAACATCGGCTGTTCTCACGGGTGTTCACGTCCTCATACCACAAGAAAAAACGCGGAGTGCTAATAGCGATCAAAGACTCAGTGAATTTTCAACTTGAAACTTGCGAATCTGATCCGGAAGGAAGGTTTTTAATATTAATTGGTTCAATTGACAATGTTATGTATACTTTTGTCTCTGTTTATGCTCCCAACAATGGTCAATTGGCGTTTATCAAAAAAATTGTCCGGAAAGTTAAGAGTATCCACCGAGGCCATATCATTCTCTGTGGAGACTTTAACATGGTGCCTGATGTGGACCTGGATTCCACATCTGGCACCAAGAGACGCCCCTCCCTACTAGGGAGTTATTTTTCCTCAGTGGATTTTTTTGATGTCTGGAGGTGCTGTCACGCAAGTGAGAGAGACTTTACTTTCCTCTCGCCGCGTCACAACACTTACTCGAGAATTTATCTATTTTTAGTTGATAAGATATTGTTGCAACGTATAGTTAAATCTGATATACACACCGCCACCTGGTCGGACCATGCTCCAGTGAGCATTAGCATTTCTGACGGCCCCTCCCACCAAAAATCTTTCATATGGAGAGTAAACGACTATCTACTCCGTAATACTAGCTCATGCTCCCATATTAGGGAAAAGCTGGCAGAATACTTCTCTATCAATCAGGACGCTGTGTCGGATCCGGTGGTGGTGTGGAACGCTCATAAGGCGGTAATTAGAGGAACCTTTTTGCAATTGGGTGCTAGAGAAAAAAAGGCTAGAACACAAACTGGATGAATTGACTAATGCATTAGCGAAGGCTGAGTCACAGAACAAACTTGCACCCTCTCCTGCCCTCCAAGCACAAATTTTCACCCTGCGCCACGACCTGCGGGCACACCTCCTTGAGAAGCAAGAAAAGCTATACAGGTTAATAAAGGCCAGATCGTACACCACTGGCAATAAAGCGGGTAAAGCAATGTCTCTTAAAATCAAAGGATATAGAACCAAGACTAAAATCCCTTTTATATTTCACCCTCACTCCCACAGGAAACTTCTTAAACCTCATGACATCGCCAATGCCTTTAGTACATACTATGGAGATCTATATAACCTTGCCAAAGACCCCTCCACCACACAGCCCTCCCCGGAGGGTATATCATCCTTTCTAGACAAACTACAACTCCCACAAGTATCACCATCCCAACTCGATGAGCTTAACAGCCCATTCACGATAGAGGAAATTAGACGAGCCATCCACAAACTCCCAGTAGCAAAATCTCCTGGCCCTGACGGCTTCACAGGAGAATATTATAAAATGTTCCAGGACATTTTAGCGCCCTTTCTATGTAGTACCTTTAACGCAGCTGCCAAATCCGCACAATTTCCCCCTGAAATGCTTAGTGCTCGAATAGTAGCTCTTCCCAAGCCGGGAAAGGAACCCGACTCCCCTAAAAATTTTCGACCCATATCACTGCTAAATATTGATATAAAAATATATGCTAAACTTCTTGCTACCCGATTAGATAACATCCTACCCTCATTGATACACCCAGACCAGTCTGGATTTACGAAAGGCCGCCAAGCATCTGACGCCACTAGACGCATGATAGACCTTCTTCACCATGTCGAACACACCAAAACTCCATCCCTACTCCTATCTCTCGACGCCGAAAAGGCATTTGATAGGGTGCACTGGGGCTATATCTCATTGACGCTTCGTAAATTCGGAATGTCAGGTCCAATCCACGACTACATAATGGCCCTCTACTCAAACCCATCTGCCAGGGTACTTGCCTCAGACACCCTCTCAGATCCCTTCGATATCACTAACGGGACAAGACAAGGATGCCCACTCTCTCCACTAATATTCAACTTAGTTATGGAACCCCTAGCAGAAAGTATTAGAACCAATAGCAACATACAGGGCATCCGCATAGCAGACACTGAACACAAGATTAACCTCTTTGCGGACGATGTCATACTATCAATCACAAACCCAGAAAAATCACTACCAGAAATCCAAAAGACGCTAGCCTGGTTCGGAGAAATATCATATTACAAGGTTAACGACACTAAATCGTATATACTAGATCTGGGAGTAAGTAAGGACACCAGTGATCGACTCAAAATCCCAACGGAGTTCTTCTATAAACTCGTTCCTAGAACGCTTTGCCCTAGGCAAAATCTCAGCTGATGTTGCCACAAGCCTTGACTTGCCGATCACAGAACAGGAATGGAAAGACGCCCTGAAACAATCAAAAGCGGGCAAGAGCCCGGGCCCAGATGGCCTCCCTACCACTTACTACAAAACCTTTTCAGAAATTTTACAAACACCATTTCTACAAGCTTTCAACTCCATCTCCCCCTCCAACCCCTTCACACAAGGTATGCTAGAGGCTCATGTCGTAGTTATTCCTAAAGAAGATAAAGACCCCACCCTCCCATCTAACTACCGCCCAATTTCACTTTTGAATGTTGACTTAAAAATATTTTCAAAAATATTGGCTAATAGACTACTTCCCTACCTTCCTTCTCTCATATCACCAAGACCAGGTGGGCTTTGTCCCTGGTCGGGAGGCCAGAGATAATACTGTTAAAGCCATCAACCTACACCATCTTATCTCTCGAACCAAACAGAAGAGTCTTTTCCTTTCACTAGATGCGGAGAAGGCATTCGACAGGGTAGCATGGGACTATATGGCAGCAGTGCTTAGAGCAATAGGTCTAGGACCTCACATGATAGAAATGATTCTTTCACTATACACGAACCCAACCGCCAAGGTAAGAGTCAATCGCACCCTATCAAATGCCTTCCCCATCTGTAATGGAACAAGACAAGGCTGCCCACTATCCCCCATTCTTTTATCCTCACACTTGAACCCCTTCTCAGACAGCTTACACTCAATCTGGACATCCAAGGCGTTCAGGCACCCACCAAGGAATATAAATACGCCGCATTCGCAGACGACATATTACTATTTTTAACAAACCCAATAACCTCCCTTCCTATCCTATTACAGACGTTCCAAAAATTCCAGGATCTGTCCAATCTCAAAATCAACTTTTCAAAGTCCTTCGCCCTTAACATATCCCTCCCGAAACACATTGTAGAACAATGCAAGGCTAATTTTCCTTGCCAATGGAAGCAAGAAGCAATCGCTTATTTAGGGATTCAACTCCCTGCGCAACTTTCAGACCTATATACCAAAAACCACCTTCCCCTCCTTTCCAAGTTAGAATCTGACTTCAAATTATGGAATAAACCAACAATCTCTTGGTTCGGTAGGGCCGCTGTCCTAAAAATGAATGCATTACCTAGATTATTATATATTTTGCAAACTATGCCCATAAGGATTCCCCCCTCCTATTTCCGAACATATAACAGTATCTGCTCCAAATTCCTCTGGGGTGGCCGCGCACCCAGAATTAATTTTCTCACACTTACTCGTCCGAAACATCTCGGAGGAATAGGACTTCCTAATCTCTCTAACTACAACACAGTGGTACATCTCACAAGAATACTTGATTGGAATCTCCATTCAGCCCGCAAATATTGGGTCAATCTAGAAGCATCTTTCACTGACCTACACTTGAATGTCCTCCCTTGGATACCCCCAAACCACATCCCACAGGATGTGTACAAACACCCTTTGATTGGTTCAACTTTAACACATTTTCACCAAACATGTCGGAAAACGCTTCTATCCTCGACTCCGGCTCCTATGACGCCAATAAAACTGAACCCTGACTTTCCCCCAGGCATGCACGAACGCTACCTGACAAAATACTGGCCAGAAACGTGCCCTAGAGCACATCAAATGTACAGTCGAGGCAAACTCCTTTCAGCTCATCAATTCTCCCTGAGAGTGGAGCGCCCGCCCATCGCCCCGTGGGACTACTTACTCCTCACACAATACCTTAAATCCATAGATAAAGATGCACAATACTCAAGACAACTATCTCCTTTTGAAAGACTATGTATGCAATAGACGCCCCAGTCTCATCTTATCTCTCTCACCCACAATCTCTTGCATGAAAACTTAAAGGCTAATGACAGTAAAGCTTGCAAGCAATGGGAAAAGGATCTGGCGATCTCGATCTCATAAGAGAACTGGGAGCAAATTTTCCTGAACATCCACAAGGGCTCGAGAAATGTGTATGCACAGGAAAATGGATATAAAATTCAATCCAGATGGTATCGCACACCATCTCTCCTTAACAAATTTAACCCGACTGTTTCAGATGCTTGCTGGCATTGCCAGCAGTCGAAGGGAACCCTACTTCACGTATGGTGGGAGTGCCCATCCCTTCAGACATTTTGCAAATCTGTCCATCACACTATCTCCACAATTACCTGTTTTGACATCCCACTCACACCGGCACAATTTCTCCTTCACCACTCGATGCTTCCTCATAAGAAGTATCATAAGTCCCTAGCAATGCATCTAATAAATGCTGCTAAACAATGTATACCCCTACACTGGAAATCCTCGCACACGCCATCGCTCAAAGAATGGATTACCAGAGTCCAGAAAATTGCTGACTTATGCCACGTACACACGACCGGACTTTTCAACATCAAAAGTCAGACGGAATGATTCCGGCAGACTATTCGATCGTGTGTGGGCTGCAGCGGACTTTTGATTTGCAAAAGTCTGACAGACTTTAGAAATGGAACATGTTTCAAATTTTTCCGACAGAACTCCGCCGGACCCAGTTCCTACCGAGAAATCCGCTAGTGTGTATGCTAGTCCGACGGACAAAAACCGACGCGAGGACAGCTATTGGCTACTGGCTATGAACCGACCCTTGTCAAATCCTCAATGACAGCTGTTCTTTAAACTCAGCCCATCAGTCATCTTGGCAGCATTGGCTTTCTTTAAAGCTTTCTTTGCAGATGTGTTAATCAAGCACTTCCATCTTTATTACACCAGGTGGTCTGAAGCCAAGCTCTACTCCCCTGCCAGGGGGCATGAATCAACACCCTGCTGGGTCGACTTGCAATTTAAACCTTGTATTAACCAGGAAGTAAACCTCTAGAAATATGATAGTAAACCATGTTGCTTTCCAACACATTGGGTACAACATATAATTGTACCATTATGGTCAGAATAATCTAATATAACCAATATAGATCAGAAACAAAACAAATACCCAGGGCATCAAATATATGTATAGAGTATGTACAGGTTAAGATAGGATGTCCGTAAACATATTAGGGTTATGAACAAGCATAAGGAGTAGCGTAGACTCCCAGTGGTGTCATGCAATTTAGTAACCATACTAAAGTTTTAGGAGTAGATAAAGCAGAGGAGTGAAGACTAGAAAATAGATGGGGTTGAAAAGGGAGGGAAATCATGGTAATGGGGGGGGGGGGGGGGATTCTTACCAGGGTCTAGCTCTGTGGGCAGGCCAAATTGCAATATTGGGTGAGGGCCCGATTAGCTGATGGGAGTTTCATCAAAGTGAGGATGGAGAAAGTGTTGTGCCCACGGTTTCCACAGTTTGGCCTAGCAATCCACACTATCCAGAATAATGGCCTCCGTTTTTATTTTTGTACCTCTGCTTTCCAGCTACAGCAGTAGAAAAGAGGCAAAAAAAGGAATTTATTTTATTTATTTTAAACATTTTTATTTTAAACATATCTGATGTGCCATTCATAAATATTAATTTCATTGTTTGGTCCCAACTTTTTCACAAGCAATAGTATCAATGGAACAAGCAAAGTCCTGGATGCTGACTGCACAAAAATAGAGTCATAGTTTACCTTGGCACATCACCTGGTAGCACCCAGATAACACATTGCTTAGCTAGAACTGGCCCGACCCACATTAAAGAAAGATCAGAATATTGGCTTGGAATTGCACAGTTATAAAGATTTTGACTAACATTGTTAATGTTTTCTAAAATAAAGTGCAAATGTGGCAATGCTTATGGACATAGATACAGAAAAGAACCTTCAGAAGAGTAGCAATATTTATCTGAATATTTTTTATGAACAGCAAATTAAGGCATTTAAAAACAGTTTTCATACAAGATAAACAGATATGGCAGTAGGTGCATTGTTATCTTAAACTACAACACCTAATGTTACATTTTGAGATCACCAATAGCTTACTTAGAAACCACTGAAGTGAGAAAAAAAAAATCACGTGTAGCATGACCTGGAGGTTCAGGGGGTACCACTATTACCCATCATATGCAGCCACTTGTGCCCGTCATATGCAGCCACTTGTGCCCATCAAATTCAGCTAGTTGTCCCCATCATACGCAGCCACTTTTGCACATAAAATGCAGCCACGTTAGACCATCATATGCCACCACTTGTGCCATAATATGCAGCCATTTGTGCCCATCTTGCTTTTCTAACACATCTGCGTGGACTGCAAACGCAATGCTCTGCGCCACAAATCCACCTTTTTTGAAGTCTATTAGATCCTATTGCTCTAATCAGGTGCCTCAAAAAAACACCCGCACCACTGAAATTCAGGCTCCTGGGGGCATCGGAAAAGGAATGCCTGAATAGGGGTTGGCAGCCGTGGCCATGGATAGATTCATGCAATGCATGAATCTACCCATTAGTCATAGAGGGGGTGGCTGGAGAGAGGGGCCGGTGCCCATGCACCCTTAATAGATGGACCACCCCTGTTGTATACTCACTTGAAAATCAAATGCAATTGCTATGCTATCCACAGGAAGCCAGGGCCACAGTACACCTATGAATAATCAGTTAAATGCTGCTATCACTAAGCAAGACATGTCTGTGGTACTCCCTGAACCCCCAGGTCATGCTAAACATGATTTTGGCTGCATATGATGGGCACAAGTGGCTGCATTTGACGGGCACAAGTGGCTGCATATAATGGGCACAGTGGCTGCATATAATGGGCACAGTGGCTGCATATAATGGGCACAGTGGCTGCATTTGATGGGCACGAGTGGCTGCATTTTATGGGCATGAGTGGCTGCATATGATGGGTAAAAGTGGCAGCATTTGATGTGAAAAAGTGGCTGCATATGATGGGCACAACTAGCTAAATTTGATAGGCACAAGTGGATGCATATGATGGGCACAAGTGGCTGCATATGATATGCAATAGTGGCTGCATATGATGATCACAAGTGGCTGTATTTGACGAGCACAAGTGGCTGAATATGATGGGCACAGTGTCTGCATATAATGGGCACATTGGCTGCATTTGATGGGGCACAATTGGCTGCATATGATGGGCACAAGTGGCTGCATATGATGGGCACAAGTGGTTGCATTTGATGGGCACAAATGGCTGCATTTGATGGGCACAAGTGGCTGCAAATGATGGGCACACCTAGCTACATTTGATGGGCACAAGTGGCTACATATGATGGGCACAATTGGCTGCATATGATGGGCACACATGGCTGCATTTGATGGGCACAAGTGGCTGCATATGATGGGCACACATGGCTGCATTTTATGGGCACAAGTGGCTGCATATGATGGGCACAAGTGGCTGCATTTGATGCGCACAAGTGTCTGCATATGATGGGCATCCCCAGCTAAATTTGATGGGCACAAGTGGCTGCATGTAGCGAGCAGAAGTGGTGGCATATGACGGGCACAAGTTGCTGCATATGATGGGCACACCTAGCTAAATTTGATGGGCACAAGTGGCTGCATATGATGGGCACAAGTGGCTGCATATGAAGGGCACCCATGACTGCATTTGATGGGCACAAGTGGCTGCATATGATGGGCACAACCAGCTAAATTTGATGGGCACAAGTAGCTGCATACATGGGCAGAAGTGGCTGCATATAATTGGCACACGTGGCTAAATTTGATGAGCACAAGTGGCTGCATATGACGGGCACAAGTGGCTGCATTTTACGAGCATGAGTAGCTGCATATGATAGGCACAGGTGGCTGCATTTGATGGGCACAGTGTCTGCATATGACGGGCACACATGGCTGCATTGGGCACAGTGCCTGCATATAATAGGTGCAGTGTCTGCATTTGTTGGGGCACAAGTGGCTGCATTTGATGGGCATGCGTGGCTGCATTTGATGGGCACAAGTGGTTGCATATGATGGGCACAAGTGGCTGCATTTGATGCGCACAAGTGTCTACATATGATGGGCACAAGTGTCTACATATGATGGGCACAACCAGCTAAATTTGATGGGCACAACCAGCTAAATTTGATGGGCACAAGTGGCTGCATATAGCGAGCACAAGTGGTGGCATATGATGGGCACAAGTTGCTGCATTTGATGGGCACAAATGGCTGCATTTCATGGGCACAATGGCTGCAATTGATAGCACAGTGGCTGCATTTGATGAGCACAAGTGGCTGCCTATGAGAGGCACAGTGGTTGCACTTGATGGGTACAATGGCTGCATATTATGGGCACAGTGGCTGCATTTGATGGGGCACACATGGCTGCATATGATGGGTGCAAGTGGCTGCGTATGATGGGCAAAAGTGGCAGCATTTGATGGGCACAAGTGTCTGCAAATGATGGGCCCAAGTGGCTGCATTTGATGGGCACAAGTGGCTGCATATGATGGGCATACCTAGCTAAATTTGATGGGCACAAGTGGCTGCATATTATGTTCACACCTAGCCAAATTTGATGGGCACAAGTGGCTGCATATGACATGCACAATTGGCTGCATATGATGGGCACACATGGCTGCAATTGATGGGCACAAGTGGCTGCATATGATGGGCACAAATGGCTCCATATGATGGGCACAAGTGGCTGCATATGATGGGCACAAGTGGCTGCATATGATGGACACAAGTGGCTGCATTTTACAGGCACAAGTGGATGCATTTGATGGGCACAGTGGCTGCATATGATGAGCACAGTGGCTGCATATAATGGGTGCAGTGGCTGCATTTGATGGGACACGAGTGACTGCATTTGATGGGCATGAGTGGCTGCATTTGATGGGCACAAGTGGCTGCATATGATGGGCACAAGTGGGTGCATTTGATGCGCACAAGTGGCTGCATATGATGGGCACAACCAGCTAAATTTGATGGGCACAAGTGGCCGCATGTGATGGGCACAAGTGGAGGCATATGATGGGCACAAGTGACTGCATATGACGGACACAAGTGGCTGCATTTGACGTGCACAAGTGGCTGCATATCATAGGCACAGGTGGCTGCATTTGATGAGCACAGTGGCTGTATATAATAGGAATGGGCACAGTGGCTGCATTTGATGGGGCACATGTGGCTCCATATGATGGGCACCTTGGCTGCATTTGATGGGCACAATAGATGCATTTGATGGGCACGTTGCCTGCATTTGATGGGCCCAGTGGCTGATTTGATGGGCACAATGGCTGTATATGAGGGCCACAGTGGTTGCACTTGATGGGTACAATGGCTGCAATTGATAGCACAGTGGCTGCATTTCATGGGCACAGTGGCTGCAATTGCTGGCATAGTGGCTGCATTGGATGGGCACAATGGCTGTATATGATATCATGTATGACAGGGTCGGCTGGTGCTCAAAATGTTTGAGGGGGCGCAAACAAACTGAAAAAAAATGAAAAAAAACTCCATCAATTGCAGCCTCACTGTGCCCATCAAGGAGTTTTTTTTTTCAGTTTGTTTGCACCCCCTCAAAAATTTTGAGCACCAGCCGCCCCTGTCATACATCATATCATATACACAGGCTCATACTGGGGCACTATATGTACCAGAGAAGAGGGGATCTAAAGCTGTATTTTGAATCAGTGATGGATGTAGGGCTGCAAAATCGTGAGGGGCAGAGGGGTCACATGAACTGTGCCCAGTTTTATGTAGAAGAGGGTGCACTGTATGCTTTCTGCTCAGTACCTTCTCCGCCTCCCACCTTGCCCAGAGACCTGACGCCTGGATAGGGGTTATTGCTTACAGCAGAAGGGGGACAGCTATTGGCAAACGAGACTCCCTGTTCACACCAGTTCTCCTACATGGGAGTCCCCTCTAATCACCCCCCACTCCACTCCTAGATGAGGACTCCTCTGATCAGCACCCTAAACTTCTCCTGGATAGGGTCCCCTCTGATCATCTTCTGCACTCCTCTTGGATGGGGATTTCCTCTGATCACCCATCCTGCACTTCTCCAGAATGGGGGCCCTCAGCTCACCCTCCTCCCACATTCCTGATGGACATTAGCCCCCTGTGATTACCTCCTGCACTTCTTCTGAGTGGTGGCACCTCTGATTACCCCCTGCACTTCTTCTGGATAGGGGCCCCTCTGATCACTCCCTGCACCCCTCCTGGATAGAGGTCCTTCTGGTTACCCACCCACACTAATCTGAGATAAGGGGCCCCTCTAATTACCCCCAGCCCCGCCTGGATGGGGGGCCTCCTTTGATCAGCCCCTGACCCTAGTAGATAGATCCCCGCTTATCACTTCCCTGCACTCCTCCTCCTCCTCCTGACAAACTCCCTACACTCCTCCTAATTGGAGGACTCTTTAATCACCCTCTGCACTCCCCTGGGTGTAGATCTTCTCTAATCACCCCCCTACACTCCTCCTGGATAGGGGACCCCTCTGATCACTTCCTGCACCCCTCCTGGATAGAATACCCCTCTGTACTCCTTCTGGATGGGGATCTCCTCTGATTGCCCTTCCTGCACTCCTCCAGGATGGGGGCCCTTTGTCTCACCCCCTGCACCCTTCCTGGATGGGGTCTTCTCTGATCACCCCCTGTACTCCACTGGATCAGGGTTTCTTATGATCACCCCTCTGCACTCCTCCTGGACGGGGGTCCCCTTTGATCACCTCTCTCCTGCATTACTCCTAGACAGGGGACTCCCTGATTACACCCCTGCATGTTTCCTAAATGGGAGTCCCCTCTAATCACCCCCTATACTCCTCTTGGACCTGGATGGGGGCCCTTCTGATCACTCCTAGATGCCCCTCCTAGATGCAGGCCCTCTTTTGATCACCCCCTGCCCCTAGTAGATGAATTCCCTCTTATCACCCCCTGCACTCCTCCTTATTGGGAAAACCCTCTGACATACTCCTTGCAGTAGATGAGGGACTCTTTAATCACCCTCTGCACTCCCCCTGGATGTAGATCTTCTCCTGGATAGGGGGGAACTCTGATTACTTCTTGCACTTCTCCTGGATAGAGTCTACTTTGATCACCCTCTGTACTCCTCCTGGATGGGGATCTCCTCTGATCATCCTTCCTGCACTCCTTCTGGACAATGGTCACCTGTGATCACCATGCACTTCTCCTGGATTGGGGCCCTTCTGATTACCCCATGCACTGCTCCTCCTGGACAGGGGTCCCCTCTGATCACCCCCCTCCTGCATTCTCCCTGGGCAGGAGACTCCCTGATCATACCACTGTACTTCTCCCTCTAATCACCCCCTGCACGCCTCCTGGATAGGGTTCCCTCTGATCACCCTCTGCACTCCTCCTGGATGGGGATTTCCTTTGATCACCCTTCCTGCACTTCTCCAGCATGGGTGCCCCTCAGATCACCATCCCCCCATATTCCTCCTTGACAATGGTCCCCTGTGATTAACCCCCCTGCACTTCTTCTGGGTGGGGGAACTTCTGATCCCCCCCACTCCTCCTGGACAGGGGTCCCTTTGATCCCTCCCTGCACTTATCCTGTATGGGGCCCTTCTGGTTACCCACCCACACTCCTCTGAGATAGGGGGCCCCTATGATCACCCCTGGCCCCTCCTGGATGGGGGCCCTCCTTTGATTTGCCCTGCCTCTAGTAAATGGATCCCCTCTGTTCACCCCCCTGCCCTCCTCCTGAATGGGAAAACCCTCTGACAAACTCCCTGCACTCCTTCTAGATGGGGTGCTCTCTAATCACCCTCTGCACTTCCCTTTAATGTAGACCTTCTCTGATCACCTCCCGCCACTCCTTCTGGATAGGGGACCCCTCACTTCTCACAGATCAACCCCAGATCACCCCCTTCACTTCTGCATATATTGCCACTAAGGGAGAGCTTTCATTATATCATTATGAGGGTCTCCAATCAATTGTAGGGGTCTCTGATTCCTCCATTATTGTAGCTCTATCCTCCAGTACAGAGGTATCCTGTTATTGGGTGCTTCTTTCCTTGACCCAATATTTAATTGAGGGGAATGCATTGGGAGCTTGTGGAAGCTAAATTCTCTAGCTGTCTCATTGTCACTACAATATCACTAATGTCAGAAGGAGCATGGACCTCCATAGCTGCTGGGGAGGATTCTCTGGCATTTTTACCTCACACCAATGCCATGGCATTCCTTCCTTCACCACTGTAAGTCCCATATTTTTCTGTGGTTCAGAATGTGTACTGTTATGAAACTATTCAGTTGGCTGTGGTATGGACAAACCATTGGCATTATTTTAGCTCATACCACACTCATTACATATGATTCAGCTCGGCGCTATATGCGCAGTTGTTAGCCATCTCCACTACTACACCTGGGGGGAGGAGGGTACAGTTTGACATCTTTGAACTGGGCACCAGATGATCTTATCCCAGCACTGGACAGAAGCATTTCAAGGTAAAGTATGGCCAAACCTTTTTTCCCCCTCTTTTCTCTATGGTCACAGGAATACATTTACTATTGCCTGCTATAAACTGATGGGGCACAGTTACATCACACTCAAGGAGGATCCCGACAACATTGTCAGGATCCAGCTGACTGCTTGATTGCTCCACCTATCATTGTGCAGCTGAGAGCTGGAAGCAACCACACTCCCCCCTCCCCAGCTTGGCTCTCCAGTAGCCGCTGGAGCAGCAGAGAGGAGAGCAGTGACTCTCTTCTCTACTATAAGCAGACCAAGAGCTGACTGAGCAATTGTGTGATCCTTCAGTTCTTGATCTTAGACAGCTTAGTGTGGGACAGCTGTAGTCAACAAAGGTGAATATGTATATTGGTTTGGTTTAAAAATTCCTTGAATTTGTATTTGTTGTAGTAATTGTTATGCCTTGACAAAGAGGACCCGTGTACCCTCCACTGACTGTGTCCCCCAGATGCTTGGAGAAATGCAGTAAGTGTGTGAGATGGATAAATCTTTCATTGATACTAGTGGAACTTCACAATTATGGCACCACCAGCTGTGGTTTGTGTCCCTTCATTTGTCTTTATATGCCTGCTTGTTCTGTTTGTGTTCATTGCTATGAAAAGTGGAAGGATATAATGTTTAGTACAGTGAGCTAATGCAGTGTTTAAAAATGAAACTAAAAGTTTTACGTAACACTGCAACATCCACACACATTGGCCACCCAACATTAGATGTTATTCTTTGAAAGCAGTATACCTTTGCACACTGGTACTGACTAGTATTCTAGTGTTTGTCTTCTCTTTTAGTTTCTCCTACTCACACAGCTACTGTATGTGGCCCCAGTTCTGATGGAGAGAGGTAGGGGGGGGGGGGCAAAAACAAAGATGCTGTGCAGGCAGCTGGCATCCTCCTTATCAACTGATGACATCATTGGTTGTTATGACGTTGGCAGCTAGAAGGTTGTAATGGGGCACAATGAAAACGTGTGGCTTTGTGTAAATAAAAGGCAGGTTTGAGCCACCCGCTGGCTTGTATAACATTTTTTGGGCAATTTTTTTTAATTTTTCCAAGTCATCTCTGAAGAAACCTGAAAGCATTGACACCTTGGTTAAAAGAAGCTGAGCTAAATCTAAGTGCTGTAGTTTATTAAAACTGCAAAAAAGGGTGAACATTGCAGAGAGCAGTGTAAATTACATACTTAGACTAACTTGCATGCCATAGATGGCAAACTGTGCTAAATAACACTAAACACTGTACATTTTCAATGTTTCTACAGTTTGTAGGCAGACGTATTTAGCTGTTATTTAAAGCACATTGTAAGGCAGGTTTAAAATGCCTCCAACATAGAGAGAAATCACAACATAACACTCCTATTCTAAATTAAAGTTTATGTCTAGCCAAAACAATTTTCTTAGTTTTGGAGTGGTGGAGGGTTAAAACCCTTGTTAGCTTTTTACTGCTACCGGAGTAATGTTAGAACCCCTGTGATTTTTTTTTTCTGTCTGTATCCCTTTGTTGCGTTTGATACATATTTATGATTTTTAAAAAAATATTCAGACATAATTGTACATGGGGCAATCTGTTTAGTAGTTTGTCACAGAAACAGAAAATCAGGTTTTGTTTGAGTTGATACTTCTCAAACAAATGCCTTGGTAATACAGGCTGTCTTCAAACACACTCCTTCTTAGCACAAACCAAAATTTTACTCCAAATACATTTTTGGTGCAATGAAAAAGGAAGCCACACATTGTTGATAATTAAACTTTTTAATACAAGCACATTCGCATGTGCGTTTCGAAAAGGTTTTTACAACAAACCAAGAAATTGTGTGTATCAAAAACAGAGTTTAATCAAAATTTGGTTTACTTGGTGTTTTTATGTAAACAGGCATGTATCAAACCGTAAAATACAGAACACAGGAACTTACAAAGTTCAACTTTGAAAAGTGAAGAAAATATCAAACATGAGTATGTAAAACTTGGCTGATATTGCCTTCATCACATGGGGTGTCACCCCTGAAAAATCCAAATTTGGAAGATGCACACAGTGTGTCAACATGTGCTATCTCCCATCATGGGGGATCAATGTACATGCTTTGGGGCTGCAACCCCTTCATCTCAGACACTTTACACAAAACACGTACATTGATCCCCCATGATGGGAGATAGCGCATGTTTACACACTCTGTGCATCTTCCAAATTTGTCATTTCGAGAAATACAAATTTTTTTGTTTCAAATATAAAAAATAAAACCCTATCTAGTTTTGTGTGTTTCACACTTTCCCCAAAACATCAATGATGTTCTTCATTTTATATTTAACATCATTGATGTTTTGCTGTATATTTTCCAAATCCCGATTGCACCCCATTATCTCCCCAATCAGGATCTGGGCACTTTCACTGGTAAAACGGGAATCTTCTTCCACATCACCTACAAAACAAAGCAAAAAAACACACCATGTAATAAAAATATGGTGACATATATTGATGAGCTTACCGGAAGCTGTGTTCTCCGACACTCACCTGTTGTGGCGACAATTTGCCCAACCTCCACAATCTCTCCTTCCTCCTCCTCCTCCTCCTCCTGCTCCTCTGTTTCTGCTTTTGGAAGTTGCCCTTCTTTGGGAGGGGTGTGGTCCCTGGTGTCCTCATACTTGCCGAGTCTTCTCTCCCCTATGAGAATGGAAAAAAAGAAAGAATTAGCACACAGAGGGCAGAATTAACAATATGAAACATTGTTTGGAAGTGTTGTACAATTGTTTATTTTGGCCGAGCTTCAAGTTCATAACATTATTGGGGACACTGTGTTCAGCTGGAATACTTACCTGCAGAACGATGTTTCCTATGAACGAATGAAACCATGAACTTGAAAGTGGCCATTTTAAACTGCACAACATGAAATCAAAGCACATGGAGCAGGATGCAAGCAATAATAATCATATGAACACACGACAACTACTTACTTTTGTCAAGAACACGCTTGATCCTTACGTACTGCTCGTGCTCCCTCAGTTTCAGGTCTGACCAGCGTATTCTCAGTTGATCCATGGATCGCCGTACCCCAAAATTCTTATGAAGACTCTTCACAACTTTATTCATGATCTTGGCCTTTCTGATATTTGAGTTTGGGTAAGGTCCATACTTCCCATCATAGTCGGTCCTGTTCAATATGTCCACCATCTCCAACATCTCTCCAAAAGACATATTTGAGGCCTTAAATCTTCTCTTCCTGGATCGGGACGTTTCAGGCTCTGGGCTTTCCTCACCCTCCTCCTCGTTAGTGGAACTATTATTAGTGCGCACCTGCGTTCTCTCTGCCAGGTGCTCTCCCCACTGCGCCGGAAGCGAAGGGGCGGGGAATAGTCTAGAAAGAACATCAGGGGCGGGCGGAGTTTCATGCGCACTGTATATAAAACGCAACACGTGTGTGTCGTCCGTACGATCGGTGAACAGAGGGAGAAGCTGACACGACGAACCTGCAAACTAAGGTAAAAATTTGAACTTGGTACATCACTAGGCTACACTGCTTCTAGATTGAGGCCTGCATTAGTGGAGTTTAGACTGACATTAGGGTTTGTCTTGTGTTGTGTATTGCAGACATTATAGACGGCTCCAACGACCATAGCTTCCTCCCTCTGTTTTTTTCGATAAATACAGAGACATGCCCTTCCTGTGGCAAGCAACACACCCACTATATAGTAACAGACAAAAGAGGCAGGCAGCAATGTTGCAACTGGTTGAGTTTGTGAAGCCGGTGGTCCCCAGGGCAGACGTCAACTATTTAAAAAAGAAAATTGGTAGCCTCAGGAGTACATATATGAGGGAGAGGAGCAAGGTGATGAAGTCCATACAATCTGGAGCTTCAGCAGATGATGTTTATGTCCCCACCCTGTGGTATTATGACAGGATGCATTTTCTGGCAGACCAGGCTGAGGTCAGAGAATCCCTCTCTACTCTTCCTTCCACACGTCCTTCTATGCTCCATTCCACACCCGATGAGTCTTCCGACGCCCAACCTGGGCCTTCCACTCAGGAAGAACTGGGGGAGCCTAGCTTGAGCCAGGTATAGTATTGTTGTACATATTTGTGGAGTCAAAATGAATGATGTTAACTTGATTTTTGCTCACTAATTGCTGAGTTTTGAAAGTGTTTCACATATCAATAGACAGTAGTGGCCAAAAGCTTTGGGACAAGAAAGAAAAATGTGGGGCACAGAATGATAGTCTTCTATTGGTTAACAATTTGCAACAGTGTTGATGTGAAAATTGTGTGTGTTTAATGAACCAAAAACTCAAATGATGTCCCTTTTTCATACACAGGAAGAACTCAGCCAGGAACAGGAGGGTGTGGAGTGCAGCAGCCAGGAGGTGGCTGTGGAAAGTGGCAGCCAGGAGGAGGCGGGGGTAAGTGGCAGCCAGACGGTGGACAGCCAAAGGAGCCTCACTGAATGCCAGGTCCCTCCCCTCCGCCTTCCACGCAAAAGGGCGAGAAAGGGTGGAATGTTGAGGAGTCGGCCCTGAGGCTGATTGGTGAGGCTTCTGCGGCACTCCAAGCAAAACCCACCTACCAAGAATCCTTTTCCGCCTTGGTTGCGTGCAAGCTTGATAAAATGGAGCAGGGGCAACAGATCTTGTGTGAGGAGGTTATTCTCCACACCCTCAACAAGGGTCTGTTGGGCAAAATGACACAACAAACACACTTTTGTGGTTTGGCCCATGCCCCTGCTCCTCCTCGTCCTCCTCCTTCTGCCATACCTCCAGCACCACAGCCACAGCCTGGAAGGAAGCATGGAAGGAAGACCAGAGTGTGATGACCTGGGTTCAGTCGGGTCTGACAGAAGATGCAGCCTGTTGTAGTACCACAGCCTGGGAACATAGATGTCATCTACTGCTGTTCCGGGTTTCATGGACTTCAGGACCAGACTTCTCTCCCTCAGAAATGTATTCCTCAGGCCACCAATTTTTGCATTTAAATAGTTGATGTGTGCCCTGGGGGCCAAAGGCTTCGCTATTCTCCCCAGTTTCAACATACTTGCATATGTGTTTTCCTTCCAAAAGGCCAGTTTATTTGTGAGCAGGCAGATACATTTCCAAAAAACAAAGTGAAATGAATAACAAGGGGTACCAACACTAAACAACCTCCTGTAGATTAAAAAAGAAAAACAAAATATCAAAAATAGAATAATGTTGTTGTGGTAAGTTTACACACCAAAAAAAAAAACAAAAAAGGAGAAATTAGCAAACTGTCTTTAAAGGAGATTTTTAGGAAATCCAAAAAAAAACACATCCAAAAAAGAATAAACAAAATCTAAAATTGTGTAGATGTGACGCAAACTAAAATTGTATTGCTGAAATGGTTAAAAAAGAGTAATTAAATACTTTCGGGAGAAGTGTGTGTGACTATGAGCATAAAGCAGAAGTTCCTTCTTGCAGCATTGTAAAGAACAGGAGAATGAGCTTCATGAAAGAATTTTTAACATTGCAGCATGATGAATGTGCTATATCGCTTACGAGCAGTAGTTTTACCTGAACGAGCGCTTCCGTGTCGGAATTTGAATGTGAGCATGCGTGGCACCTTGTCCGTCAGAGTAGGCTACACATGATCGGAGTATGTCCAATCGGACCAGTTTGTCGGAAAATATTTCCAGCAAGTTGAAAAATTGGGTCCGACGGATATTCCGACGGAAACAGGCCGATGCATACCACACACAGTCGGATTATCTGACAAAACGGTCCGATAGGACACATTTCATCGGAATCTCCGACTGTGTGTACAAGGGCTAAGAGTTAAAGCGGAGTTCCACCCAAAAGTGGAACCTCCAATTATCTTCTTCCTCCCCCCACAGGTGCCACATTTGGCACCTTTCAGGGGGATGGAGGAAACGGTAACTGTTTTTGACAGGTACCCTTCCCCACTTCTGGGAGACTGTGCCATGGCGCAGTCCCTTGGAAGTTTTGCCCCCCACCTCCTTCCTACAGTGCCAGGCCAGTTAGAAAGCGCAGTGCTCATGCACAGTAGGGGGGAACTGACTGTGAATCCAAAAGGTTTCACTGCCGGTTTTCCCTCCCATGAATGGTGGCGGCAGCACCCAGAGAGCCGATCCAAAAATCATTTGGGTTGCCAACATCACGGGAACTATGGACAGGTAAGCGTCCTAATATAAAAGTCAGCAGCTACAGTATTTATAGCTTCTGATTTAACATTTTTTGTGGGGGGGGGAGAGGGCGGAACGTCTCTTTAAGTAACTGTAAAGCCGCGTACACACCTAGCGGTATGTCCGACGTACTTAGTCTGGCGGACTTCCCGCCAGACTGTACGTCGGACTTTCCGAACGGGCTACTTGCCCACACACGGCACTTTTTGAGTGGACTAATACAGCGTACTAAGTCCGCCGTACTATCCGCCCTACTTTTGAAATGAACGGACTCGCCCACACACGCGGAGGAAAGTCCGCTCATTTCGAGCGCGTCTCCAGGTAGGTGGGGCCTGCGAAGGAGACGTCGCTGGCCCCGCCGCCTAGTATGGACTTAAAGGGGAACCCCAACGCCGGAAAAAATCGGCGTGGGGTCCCCCCCAAGTCCACAACAGACCCTTGTCCGAGCACGCTACCCGGCCGGCCAGGAAAGGGGGGCGAGTGAGCACCCCCCCTCCTGAGCCGTACCAGGCCCGCATGCCCTCAACATGGGGGGTGCCTTGGGGAAGGGGGGGCCGCGCGGCCCCCCCACCCCAAAGCACCTTGTTCCCATGTTGATGAGGACAAGGGCCTTATCCCGACAACCCTGGCCGTTGGTTGTCGGGGTCTGCGGGCGGGGGGCTTATCGAAATCCGGGAGCCCCCTTTAATAAGGGGGCCCCCGGATACCGGCCCCCCACCCTATGTGAATGAGTATGGGGTACAATGTACCCCTACCCATTCACCTGTAAAATAAAAGTACAAAAAAAACACAACACACGAGATAAAATACTTTATTGCACAGCTCCGGGGGTCTTCCGTCTTCGGGGGTCTTCTCGCCGGACTTCTCCGCTATCTTCCTGTAGCTCTTTTGCTAGCGGAGGAGTCCGGCTTTCTTCCTCGCCGCCGGCCTCTTCTTCTGACTTCGGGGGTCTTGTCCCCCTCTTCGGTTCTTCTACCGGGCCACCGCGCCTTCTTATAGCTCTTTTACAGGCGGTGGCCCGGTCTTCTGTCGCCGCTGCCGCCGCCGCCACTGCCGCCTTCCGTTCTTCTTCTTCTTCTTCTTCTTCTTCTTCTTCTCCAGGAGATGTTGACTCGACGATCTCTCCGGCCGCAATGCCAGGGACGCGCTGCGCTGCCACTTATATAGGGACAAGGGGCGGTGTCACATGGCTTTATGTCACATGGGTTGATGTCACATGGGGACTGTGACATCGTAAGGGGGTGGGGTCACCATGTGACACCAACCCATGTGACATAAAGCCATGTGACACCGCCCCTTGTCCCTATATAAGTGGCAGCGCAGCGCGTCCCTGGCATTGCGGCCGGAGAGATCGTCGAGTCAACATCTCCTGGAGAAGAAGAAGAAGAAGAACGGAAGGCGGCGGCGGCGGCGACAGAAGACCGGGCCACCGCCTGTAAAAGAGCTATAAGAAGGCGCGGTGGCCCGGCAGAAGAACCAAAGAGGGGGACAAGACCCCCGAAGTCGGAAGAAGAGGCCGGCGGCGAGGAAGAAAGCCGGACTCCTCCGCTAGCAAAAGAGCTACAAGAAGATAGCGGAGGAGTCCGGCGAGAAGACCCCCAAAGACGGAAGACCCCCGGAGCTGTGCAATAAAGTATTTTATCTCGTGTGTTGTGTTTTTTTTGTACTTTTATTTTACAGGTGAATGGGTAGGGGTACATTGTACTCCATACTCATTCACATAGGGTGGGGGGCCGGTATCCGGGGGCCCCCTTATTAAAGGGGGCTCCCGGATTCCGATAAGCCCCCCCCCCGCAGACCCCGACAACCAACGGCAAGGGTTGTCGGGAAGAGGCCCTTGTCCTCATCAACATGGGGACAAGGTGCTTTGGGATGGGGGGCCACGCGGCCCCCCCTTCCCCAAGGCACCCCCCATGTTGAGGGCACGCGGCCTGGTACGGCTCAGGAGGGGGGGCGCTCGCTCGCCCCCCCTTTCCTGGCCGATCGGGTAGCGTGCTCGGACAAGGGTCTGTTGTGGACTTGGGGGGGAACCCCACGCCGATTTTTTTCGGCGTTGGGGTTCCCCTTTAAGTCCATACCAGGCGGCTGGGCCAGCGTCGTCTCCTTCGCGGGCCCCGCCTACCTGGAGACCCGCTCGAAATGAGCGGACTTTTCGGGCGGGAAAAGTCCGCTCATTTCAAAAGTACGGCGGACTGGCATACACACGGCCGGATTGTCCGCCGCAATGCGAGTCCGGCGGGAAGATTGGTGTGCCACACGGCATTCTAAGTCCGCCGTACTTTCGGGTCAAAAAAGTATGCCGGAGGCTACACACGCGGGGATTGTTTGGCGGACTTGAGTTTGCCGGACTTTTCCACCGGATTGTTTGATCGTGTGTATGCGGCAAAAAGCATAATTCTACTGTTACAGATCATAGTTTCTGCTTATTTGCTATACATCTTGCTTCATATATCTGTCAGTCATGTACTGTATTCCTCATGTTGTAATGTGCAGCATTTTTGTATAGTAAAAGCACATTTATACACTGCACAGGTCTGAGCTGCCTTGCTTATACTGCAAAGTAACCTTGCTAGATAAAGGCAAGCAAAACAATCCCTGATGCAGATTTCCTGATACAATTGTCACCAAGCCAGGAAGTAAAGATTAATCTCTCTAACCAAGTCCTGAATACCAGTAAAATGATGACAATAGTTTTAAGCCTTCCTTTTTAGGACTAAAAAAAGCAATCTTGGATTTAAATAAACACTAAAGGTCCACTCCACTATAAGAATCTACATCTATTGCCAGATTTAGTGTAAATTACCGTATGTAGTTTTGGGTTAGGTATTGGCCCAGGTACACAATGCAGGAATCTGAAATATGGGAATCATCCAAACTGGATATATATGCATACATACATTCCAAAGCATTAAAAATGTGCAAACCTCTAATTTACAGGCCTACCACTTTTAAGTACACAATGTGGTTTATTTACTAAAGCTGGGTAGTGCAAAATCTTCTGCATAGAAACCAATGATCTTCTAACCCCAGCTTGTTCAATTAAGCTTTGATAATAAAACCTGGAAGCTCATTGGTTTCTATGCAGAAACCTGATTTAGCAATTTCCATCTTTAGTAAATAAACCCCATTGTGTACTTAAAAGTGGGGTATGCCTGTAATAAAATTGTTTTGTTTCAAATAATTAGCTTGTGACCTGCAGCATCCTGTACCTCTTCTCCAATGCTGGCCAATTCTCATTGATGTAGAGAAGGGATCTTAATTAGCAACCTTGTCACTGCTCTCTTTAGCATTGTATTGTTGGCTGCTATGAAGATTTACCACTAGGGGGTGAGGGTGAAATTCCCTGGGCTAAAAAGGAAATGGACCAAGTGAACAGGCTCCAAACTATAGAGAAAAAGTCTTCTGTGCTGGGGAGAAAATGAGTAATGCAGTAAAATCGGGTTATTTATGTATTTATATTATAACTGGACTTTTTAATATATATTTTTTATGGAAAAAAAAAGGAATTGGGATTTAGAGATGGCTAAATAAAAATATTCCTGAAAAAAAGACATACAGTATCACAGTAGTGAAACTGGTCAAGTATTTAGAAAGAAAGTCTTTAGAAAGCAGTCTTCAAAAAAAAAAATCAGCTGTGGCAACAACCAAATGAATTCTGAAAAAATTACCATATTATGAGCAGAAAATGACTCGCTGCTGTCACAAAGATAATAAATGAAAATAAAGGGTAGGTATGTTAATATATTGCATAAGCTATATGGTGAGTCCTAAAAAAAGAACAACAAAATGTACATGAGAGCAAGGAAATTAGTGTATCATATGACTCAGCAAGGATTCGCTCATGAAGGTTGCTTTCTCCTTATGAAGGTACCAAGCAGAAAACCTCCGACTATTAATTTTCTTTACTCAGCAACCATAAATCTGTGTCTTTGTGTGCTAAAAGAAAATGCTGATTTTTCAGACTCCAGAAGCAGCCTTTTATTTTGTAATGAGAAATGATATCTGGATAAGTGAAGTGGGGAGATGTGGAATGCATATTGACTTAGCTTGGTTATTGTAACATTTCCACTTCTAATCCTTTCAAAATTAAACACATTACAGGCTAATAAAAAGGCTTTCTAAAGGTGTGCCTGATCACTGGTGGGGTCTTGCTTTTCACTGAAAGGTAAAGTCATTGCTAATGTCTTAGCCTTCATATTTTCAGAAACCAAATATTCTCTCTGATAAAATGACATGTGCATTGACACTGAAAGTTGCACCAGTCAGCTGAAGTCAAAATACATGTAGTTCTAACCACAAGCTACATGTCTGAATAGTATTGTATAATTATAACTTATCCTATAACTGCCTCTTGGAAAACTTAACATTCACAGTCAATAGTAATATCCTGAAACGTCAATTTGAGCATTTAATCCAAATCAAACAAACATTTGGTCAGAATGTATCTAATCTAGGGCTACCAGAGCTCTTTGTTAAGTATACATAAGTAGCTGTTTCACCAACTCCCTATTAAAATGATTTCAGTTCCCAGTCAAAATATTTCAAATCTCTTTCTAGAACTGAAATAAATGGTTAAGACATGTTATAACAGCCAAAAAACAAAGAGTGTTCAAATCCTTCTAGATTGTAAACTCTAATCAGCACGGCCCACTAGTCACTCCTGTATTGATTTGTATTGTAAGTGTACTGTCTGCCTTCATGTTGTAAAGTGCTGTGCAAACTGTTAGCGCTATATAAATCCTGTATAATAATAATATAATAATAATAATTTCAATTCAATATAAAAGTATATATACAATATGAAAGTATACATACAATTTTCAATAAAGTAATTCTTAATCTTATCCTTTTACCTACACCATTCCATATAATGGGCTTACGCTGTCATGGGCAGACAAACGTGACTAGCAAGATCTCTGTGCTCCGCATGAAGGACCAGGCAATATCCCGAAGATGACCCGCCCCCCTACCTGACCTGACTGGCATGAATCCTGAGAAAACACGTGCACGTCTCACACAGTATATGCCATTGAAGTGGAAAAATAAGGACCCTATTCAATCCCTGGGTAACAAGTCTGGAGTGAGTACACCGCTGAATACATCGGTAAACCTTGCTGACCACACACTGGCCTCAAAAGTGTATGCGAAGGACTGAGAATCAGGAAAGAGGTCATAGCCCGCCACACACACACACAGCACTGCATTATCAGCAGAGGGAGTTCAAAGAGCTCCTAAGTGCAACAGCATGCATTCTGAGAAATCTGAGAAGCTAGCTGCAGAGAGTCACGCTGATAAACAGATGGAGAAACCAGGTAAACCAGCAGAGAAGAACCTAGAGCAGGTAAATGCTCAGCTTTTAAATACTATTCAAACAAGTAATGTGGCATTTTCAGGCAAATGGAGATTACAATTGACATTGGGCTTATAAGACAAGACATGTAAACAATGTGTGACTGTGTGGGGGAGGCTGAAAATAGAATTTGTAATCTGTAGGATACAGTAGCTCCAGTCTCTGACAAAATTGCAGCATATGAAAAGCAAATGCTAATATGTCAACAAAAAGCGGACGATTTAGAGAACCATATGAGGCATAATAATGTCAGGTTTGTTGGGATGCCTAAAAGAGCGGAAGGACAGGATCTGTGGGGATTTGTGGAAACATGGTTTTTCACTAGTGTTTGCGATTGAGCTGGCACATAGGATACCAGCTATAGCCCCTAAACCTGGTGTGCCCCCTAGACCATTATTGGCAAGATTACTGAACTATAAAGATAGGGACTTGGTGCTTCACAAAGCAAGACAGAAGGGGATATGAAAATGCTAAAGTATCCATATGTCCAGACTTTTCTTTGGAACTTCAAAAACAACGAGCAACTTTCAATGAGGTCAAACGGAGACTTCGGGGAAAAAAATGATTTAATCAATGGCATGCCCTGCTCGTCTGAGAGTAGTGGATAAGGACAAAGTTATGTTTTCCCTACTCCAGATCACAGGAATGGCTTAGGACATTTGATAAGAGATGATAAGAAATAACAGCAGGTAAAAAAATTAAGATTAAGAAAAGAAAAAATCCAAAAAGAAAAAATGGGAAATTATTGAGTAATTAATAAAATGTCTTATACCGCAGGACTGAATTGACAATAGATAAAAAAAAAGAGACATTAGTACAATTGGGGTGGTAATGTGCAGTGCCATGGAATGGTTTAATTTGCTGTTTTTTTCTTTTTTTTTGTTGCGTGTGTCTGTTTGTTCATTCATTCGTCAGTCTTGATTGGGTTTTTATTCCTTCTTTTTTTATTAGCAAGGGAGGTCAGGGAGGGGGTAGAATGCGGGAGCAATACGTATTGAAGAGTGTAAGAGTAACACAGTGGGAATGCCTCTATTTTATTTATAGAAGATATACTTTTTATTTATTTTTTTTCTTTGGTATATGGCCCAGGTTAAAAGGAAATAGTAAACAGGAAATATATGTAGACAACTTTCATGATAAAAAAAACCAGGAGAATTCAGGTTCTGAAGGGGAGAACACCGTGTTGTCATGGAAAATATGTTAATATGTAAACAATGAGTAATCAATGTACAATTTTATCATGGACTGTAAGGAGATTAGGAACAGAAGCAAAACGTTAACTAGTCTTATCAATTATAAATAAAACACAGGCTAAAATATTATGTCTACAAGAAACCTACTTAATAAGGGATCACTCTAGGTGTTTAAAAAAATGTAGGTTCAGTGGGAGACACATTCATTTCACACCACATATTCTAAGGGGATATCACTATTAATACACAAAACAGTGCAGTGGGAATGTAGACGGGTTAAACGAGACCCAGAGGCTAGATATGTGTTTGTCCATACTAGACTATATTCTCTTCCATTTGTAATATTCTGCATATATAATCCTCACCCTGCTAGTATGAAAGTATTAAAAGTAGTGATGTTTATGGCTCAATACCATGAGTTATACATCTTATGGGTGACTTCAATATGTGGTTAGATTTGACTCTGGACAGGCATAGCATGTCTGCTCAGACTCAAATAATGGGAACCGGTACATAAAAAAAAAATATTGAAGAAGTATGACTAATGGATGTATGGAAGAGTAGGAACCCATGCACAAGGACATATTCTTGCTCTGCAATGACCAGAGTGTATCAATCATGGATAGATATTTTGCTAGGTAATCACAGAGTGTTGCCTTTAATTCAGTAAGTAGAATGTTTAGTACGAGGAATCTCTGATCACTTACCACTGCTTGCTGAAATCACAATAGTTCTGGCTGGAAGGATACAGTCTCTTTGGCTATACCAGATCAACTCCAATGACCAAATTCCGGTCAGTTGGATATGTTTCTGGAGGCACATGTAGATAGTCAAAGTGGAGTTTTTTTGTTTTTTTTTGATACATTTAAAGCATATCTTAGGGGAGTATTGAAATCAACAATTTCATTTCTAAAGCAGGTGACAAGACAAGAGGAGGAGAAGTTAGCAGGGAAATGTGCTCAGGTAGAGAGGGAATATATATTAAAACCTACAAGTAGCAAACAGAGAGAATTGGAATCCCTTCAACACCAATATGAATATCAGTCAGCTGTGAATGCTAAGCAGAAGAATTTATTCCACAGCTAACAATATTATGAACGAGGGAATAAACCGGGAGCACTACTGGCCTTTCTGGTCAAACAACAAACAACATCGTCATCAATTCTAAATATCAGGAACGAGAAAGGGGTGGTAGAAAGAGATAAAGAGGAGATAATAAGCTGCTTCTATAAATATTATGTTGTGATGTATACCTCCTCGTTTAATGGTACAGAAGTATAAGTGGATGAGTATTTGAAGGAACTAGAATCCCCAAAAATTACAGAGGAGCAAGTGAGGATGATGGATGGAGAAATAATAGAGGTAGAAGTCAAGAAGGCAATTTTGTCTTTGGCGGTTGGAAAGTCACCAGGCCCGGAGGGGATACCACGGTACCATATGTAAAAAATATATTGATATAATAGCACCACTGATGACAGGATTCTTCACCCGGGCCCTTGAACAAGGGGAACTGCCCAAATCAATGGACGAAGCAAAAGTAGTGTTAATTTTAAAACCAGGTAAAGATGGGAATGAATGCTGCTCATATAGGCCAATCTCACTTTTAAATAATGACTAGAAAATCCTGGCAAAACACTAGCAGGGAGATTAAATATAGTGACCCATTCTATTATCCATGATGACCAGATGAGCTTTATGCCAGGGAAATCAACCTCTATAAATATTAGAAGAACACAGCTAATGATTCAGTTGAGGGAGTATGCCCCTGAGTCAATTGCCCTGGCATCATTGGATAGGGCCATAGCATTCGACTCAGTAGAGTGGCTGTTTTTGCGGAGCACCCTGAAAAAGTTTGGATTTGGGGAAGGATTTAGGAAATGTATTAAGATATTGTATAAAACCCCCGGTATCAAGCCTTCTAGTGAATGGATCACTGTCTCCCCCGATCAAATTATATAGAGGAACAAGGCAGGGGTGTCTGTTATCCCGCACTTATTTTATATCGTAATAGAAATTCTTGCTTTACAATGTAGACAGTTTAAATTATATAAGGGTATAACTATAAGAGGAAAGACAGAACATTGAGGGTTATATGTGGATGATATTATTTTACACAGAATACACCTAGAGAATCAATTAGATTAATAAATATCTTAGAAAATTACTCAGGCCTTAGAATTAACTAGCAAAAGTTTGCGTTACTCCTTCTACATCAAAATAAAGGAGAGGACTGGACCCAGTAACTGCTTAAAGTAGTAGACTCATTTAAATATCTGGAACTACATATTACTCTTCAATCCCAGGAATTTTTAACAACTAATGTTAATCCGTTGATAGACTACATTAGGGATAAATTAACAATATGGAAGAAATTGCCCATATCAGTAGCAGGAAGAACTGGATTAATTAAAATGATACTTAAAATGTTTGTATATTTTTTCACACTCCCCAGTAATTACCAGAATTTTTTTTTTCAAAAATTACACTCCCAATTTATAAGATTTATATGGGCCAAGGGTAGATGTAAACTGAAAATAACATTATAAAGGCCAAAGACGGAAGCTGAATTGGTACTTTCAGATATTTATTTATACTACTTAGCGGGACATTTGAAACATTTAAAGACATAGGTGACACAAGAGCAAAGAAAAGGGGTGGAAAGACATTTATTGGAGATATTACAAGTGGTGGATTTGCTGATTGGGTTGGAAGCTAAAACTAACTGTCTACCTAGAATAAAAATACCCATAGTAATACTAGCCAGAGTGGTATGGAGAGAGGTTAAAAAAGTAACAGGTTTTAGAGATAGAGACTCCTATGTGAAATAATCCCTCTCTAGAGCACTTGAATATGTCATTGGATAGTGAATTTTGGAGGAAGAAGGGAATAGTTACATTAAAACAGATATATGATTATAAAAATTTGCAAACATTTGAATTTTTGAGCCAACAAGACATATGATCCAGGCACGGTTTGGATAGCAAGAACCTAAAGTATTAAAATATTCCTTAATAGGCATATTACAATCCAGCTTCCCGCTGGACATTTTGCAAATACCACGAGACCTCGCAAGGTCACGAAGTTCAATCCGACAGTAACAGGAGCAAGTATACACTAAACTTGTGTATCTTCCGGACACGCTAACCATGGTAGGAAATCTCTACCCCATATCTCACAGCCTGAACCGTAGCATCAAGATGTCTGTTTAATCTGCTATGGATACATGATCTGGATAAAATGGCACCAGCATGACGGTGGAAGCCGTGAGAAGTGTCTGCTCTATTTGTAAAGTGATGTGAATATCTTATGATCAAACAAGCGGGTGGAAAAGTCCGGCAAACTCAAGTCCGCCAGACAATCCCCCCGTGTGTAGCCTCCGGCATACTTTTTTGACCCGAAAGTCCGGCGGACTTAGAAGGCAGTGTTGCACTCCAATCTTCCCGCCGGACTCGCATTTTGGCGGACATTCCGGCCGTATGTATGCCAGTCCGCCGTACTTTTGAAATGAGCGGACTTTTCCCGTGCGGAGAAAAGTCTGCTCATTTCGAGCGGGTCTGCAGGTAGGCGGGGCCCGCGAAGGAGACGCTGCTGGCACCGTCACCTGGTATGGACTTAAAGGGGAACCCCAACGGCGAAAAAAATCGGCGTGGGGTTCCCCCCAAGTCCACAACAGACCCTTGTCCGAGCACGCTACCCGGCCAGCCAAGAAAGGAGGGGCGAGCGAGTGCCCCCCCCTGAGTCGTACCAGGCCGCGTGCCCTCAACATGGGGGGTGCCTTGGGGAAGGGGGGGCCGCGCGGCCCCCCCACCCCAAAGCACCTTGTCCCCATGTTGATGAGGACAAGGGCCTCTTCCCGACAACCCTGGGAACCCCAACGGCGAAAAAAATCGGCGTGGGGTTCCCCCCAAGTCCACAACAGACCCTTGTCCGAGCACGCTACCCGGCCAGCCAAGAAAGGAGGGGCGAGCGAGTGCCCCCCCCTGAGTCGTACCAGGCCGCGTGCCCTCAACATGGGGGGTGCCTTGGGGAAGGGGGGGCCGCGCGGCCCCCCCACCCCAAAGCACCTTGTCCCCATGTTGATGAGGACAAGGGCCTCTTCCCGACAACCCTGGCCGTTGGTTGTCGGGGTCTGCGGGCAGGGGGCTTACCCATGTGACATCCACCGAAGACCCCGCCCCTTGTCCCTATATAAGTCACCGCGTGCCCGCTCCCCGTCATTGTGAGCGGAGGACTCGGCGAGGCAACATCTGAAGAAGAAGAAGAAGACAAGAACAGAAGAACAGAAGGCGGCGGCGGCGACAGAAGATCAGGCCACCGCCTGTAAAAGAGCTAGAAGAAGGCGCGGAGGCCCGGCAGAACAACCGAAGAGGGGGACAAGACCCCTGAAGTCGGAAGAAGAGGCCGGCGGCGAGGAAGAAAGCTGGGCTCCTCCGCTAGCAAAAGAGCTACAAGAAGATAGCAGAGGAGTCCGGCGAGAAGACCCCCGAAGACGGAAGACCCCCGGAGCATTGCAATAAAATATTTTAACCCTGTGTTGGGTTTTTTTTGTACTTTTTTTCACAGGTGAATTGGTAGGGGTTCATTGTACCCCATACTCATTCACATAGGGTGGGGGGCCGGTATCCGGGGCCCCCTTATTAAAGGTGGCTCCCGGATTCCGATAGGCCCCCCCGCCCGCAGACCCCGACAACCAACGGCCAGGGTTGTCAGGAAGAGGCCCTTGTCCTCATCAACATGGGGACAAGGTGCTTTGGGGTGGGGGGCCGCACGACCCCCCTTCCCCAAGGCACCCCCCATGTTGAGGGCACGCGGCCTGGTACGTCTCAGGAGGGGGGCGCTCGCTCGTCCCCCCTTTCCTGGCCGGCCAGGTAGCGTGCTCGGACAAGAGTCTGATGTGGACCTGGGGGGGACCCCCAGGCCGATTTTTTTTGGCATTGGGGTTCTCCTTTAAGTCCATACCAGGCGGCGGGGCCAGCGACGTCTCCTTCGCGGGCCCCGCCTACCTGGAGACACGCTCTAAATGAGCGGACTTTCCTCCGCGTGTGTGGGCGAGTCCGTTCATTTCAAAAGTAGGGCGGATAGTACGGCGGACTTAGTACGCCGTATTAGTCCGCTGAAAAAGTGCCGTGTGTGGGCAAGTAGCCCGTTCGGAAAGTCCGACAGACAGTCTGGCGGGTAGTCCGCCAGACTAAGTACGTCGGACAGACGGCTACGTGTGTATGCGGCTTTACACTTATCAGCAGTGGATGGAATCCACTAGACTGTTCTGGGCTGTTTATCCCTCAGGGGAACTTTTGTCCATTGAGTGCTCTGTCAATTTGAACTTATTCTGAGGACCAATGAATTTCCATTTCGGACTATGAATACTGCCTGTTACTTTCTAAATTGAATGATACTGTTCTCACTGAATATTTAATTTATCTACTTACAACTTTGGATGAACTCTGTGCACTTTATCCTAACAAAGGGAATTATCAATACAACAAAACTTCCTAATTGGAGCCTATATGCACTGATTTGGTGCATTCTGTCATTTTTTTTTCTCAAATTATTTTTATTATTCAATGGTTAAGTTGACAAAAAAAGAGCAATAGAAATCAAACTGATGCAATCGGTATATGAAGTCAAACAACTTTCCTGAAGGGTATCGAAAGACAATACAGTTGATTAACAACTTTCATAAACAACTTAAGTATGAACTAATCATTGTATCATTCTTGGTGTATAGAAATGTGAACAAAGGTGTCACTGTTATGAGGTTTTTTAGGTAATTTCTTAGAGGTTCTGTATATGAAGATCAGGTGAACCAAGACAAGCCTACCTTAGACCCAGGCACCCCTAACGGGATCACACCGTGTGAGGGTGGTGGTAGTTTTGCTTTTCGAGATGTTCCATCAGTGTTGGTTTATGCGGTGGTTAAACTTGCCCTCTTTCCATTTTTTATAGTGGTTTTGTAGAACCTATATCCGGAAGTGGGTAATCAAGTGGGGGATCTCAATTATAATTTTTTTTTAAAGTGGTTCTACATTGAGGGGATGGTCAAGTGTTGGATTTTAGGTTTAAGTTTAAGTTACATTTTTATTTCAATTTGCTCTTTGTCAAGGTGTGTGGGGGTGGAGGCTCATTTTGTGAGGGGTGGATAATGATAGGAGAGTGGGTATGGCAGTTACCCTATCCATGTTGGGGATGAGGAAGTGTGTGAGAGACGTCTGCCTGTTCCTAATGTGTGATGAATAGGGATGAGCCGGACACCCCCCAGTTCGGTTAGCATCAGAACTTGCGAACGGACCGAAAATTCGTATGAACTTTCGTACAACCCCATTAAAGACTATGGGAACAAAATCAAAAGTGCTAATTTTATTTCAATTTGTTTTATTGAGTTTTCAAGATCAAACAGAAAGTTACAAGGCTTCAATATATGTATGTACTTGATATCAACTAGCGTAACTATACAGACAATCAAATTTACTTTACGCAGGTACAATCTCATACAAATATGTTTGTTTCCCAGCTAAACACCATCACCATTCTGGAGTGGTGACGCCCTCCCCACACCCAGCACCCCAATGGGATCTAGCTGTGCCCTGGTGTGGAGCATGACGCCCCCCCCCCTCTATCTAACCTCAAGGGGATTCCTCCCCAAGGGAAACCTCCCCTCTCCATGGACTTGTAGGTGCCTTGAGTCGGTCTGTTATAGACCGTTGCCAGAACTGCAGATGTTCCATAGAAAGGTTTTTTGTTCCATTAAGGTGGTCCTGTATACTTCCTGGTAGGTAGTATCATTGAAACATTTAGCAATAAGGGATAAATCATAAAGGGTAACATAAAAAGAACAAGTAAGAAAAACGGTAACTATTGCTGACTACCTTCTCCCCCCTCTCCTTACTCCTTCCTGAAGACTCTTACTATTTTAGTAAATAAGCTTGAATTACACTTCTAGTAGTGGATATTCATTTAACCAATGTTTCCAGTTATCATTACATTTTTGGAGAGAGTCCTGGTTATAGGCCAGGGTTTTTTCACATTGCACAACACTTTGTATTCTTTTAATAGTATCTGATACATTAGGGGCTTTATTCGACTTCCACAAGTATGCAATAGTCATACGGGCTGCAGTGAGAATCTGGATTACCACAGTGCGAAATTGTTTAGGTATAGTTCCTATACTCAAGTGAAGAAGGGCTAAGTCCGCTCTTGGAGATGTGAAGAAACCTGTAATTTTGGATATGAGGGAGAATATGCCGTTCCAGAAGCTACGTAGGCTTTTGCAGGACCAAAATATATGGTACATGGACCCATACTCCCCACATTCTCTCCAACACTTAGAATCTGCAGCCGGGAAAATCTTGGAGAGTCTAGAGGGGACTAAATAGCTTCTATTGGACATTTTCAGAAAGTTGTCCCAATGGTTGACACATTTGGAGGCTCTAAATGTTGCTTGTCTGGCCTTTTCCCAATCCCCAACCTCAAAGAGGGAATTGAGATCTTTTTCCCACGTTAGCATGTAAGATGATTTAACACTGGTCACACTAGTCTGTAGATACGCATAATATCTAGAGATGCCCCCAATTTTGTACGGTCTATTATTAAGGCCCCGTCAAAAATCTTCATTCACCTTTATGCTATCCACGGGCGTGTATTTAAGCAAGTGTCTGACCTGGAGTGTTTCATAGTAGTTATATTTCAGAAGGGTAGTGGACAGGTCCGAGACAAATCTAAGCCCTTTCTGTATCCATGGGAGAACCTTAAGTGATGGGATTAGATACTCTAAAACCGAAATTGGGGTTGTAACCGTAAGGTAACCTTGTTGTGTAGCCTGAGCCTGATGGGCTGATTCCCAAGCATGTACGGAGGCCTTAATGGCTGGTAGATTTGGCATGTGCGTCTGGAATACATGAGAGCTTCCTCTAGGCCCACCCACAGTTTAGTGGATGGCTTATCGACCCATGCGTGGAGCTGCTTCATGAGTACTGCAGTATGGTACAGGTGTAGAACTGGAAGACCTATCCCACCGTATTTTCTTGGTTTTTGTGACAGTGAAAATGGGATTTTAGGGATCTTTCCTTGCCAGATGATTTTTTTTAATAATTGGTTGATCTTCTTAAAAAAGGTAGGTGGAAGCACAGTTGGCACTGTCCTAAACAGGTAAAGTATTTTGGGAAGTGTTAGCATTTTGAATGCCGCTATGCGCCCTTGCCAGTTGAGTTCATATTTGGCAATACGTTGGGTGTCTAGGGTGATATTGTGTATCAATGGTTGGAAGTTGACCTTATATGTGTTGGAAGTAGGGGTTGTCAAGGTTATACCTAGATAGGGTAATTTATAGCGTTCCCACACATAGGGAAATTGTTTCTGTAGGTTAGCTAACATAAGTTTGAAATGTTAATTGGTAATATAGTAGACTTGGTTGCATTTAGTTTATAATGGGAGATAGCGCTAAATTTAGTGAGAATGGACTGAACCGCAGGAAGGGACACCTCTGGATTTGTGAGGGTCAGCACCACGTCATCCGCAAAAAGGCAGATTTTGTGATGCTGATCTGCCACCATTATTCCCGTGACCTCCCGACTGTTCCTAATGGATTCAGCCAAGGGCTCCATTATGAGTATGAAAATGATAGGGGACAATGGGCACCCCTGCCTAGTACCGTTGGTTATTTGAAAGGGTGTAGATAGAGCATTAGAGGTGTATATATATGCCGAGGGATTTGAATAGAGTGCCAAAATAGCAGATTGCGCCAGACCCTGAATGCCGAACCTATCCAGGGTAGCTCGTAAATATCCCCAGTGCACCCTATCAAACGCCTTCGTGGCATCAAGGGCCAAGAAGGTCGTAGGTGTTTTCCGCAATTCCACAATGCGAATTAGATCAAGCATGCGGCGGGTGCCATCTGGGGCCTGTCTACCCTGGACAAATCCCACTTGGTCAGGTTTGATTAATTTAGGAGTAAGGATAGCTAGTCTGTTTGCCAAGACTTTTGCATAGATTTTGAGGTCGGAATTCAGTAATGAAATGGGGTGGAAATTTTGTGGGCATTCCGGGGATTTACCTGGTTTAGGGAGTGTTACTTTTACTGCTCTCAGCATTTCAGACAGAAATTCCCCCCTAGACACTGCCTGGTTAAATAGTTTGTCTAAGTAAGGAATCAGACTGTTATGGAACATTTTGTAATATTCTGCAGAAAATCCGTCTGCTCCCGGTGACTTATTGTTAGGTAGATTTTTAATAACAGCCAGAATCTCATCTTTTCCCAAGGGAGAATTTAGCATTTCAAGCTCCTCTGCGGACAGCTTTGGCAGGGATACCGAGTCTAGAAATTCAGCTATCAATTAATCCGAGGGTTGAGGGGTTGTAGGGTCTTTAGATAGATTATATAGGTCTGTATAGTATTTACAGAAGGCCTCAGCTATGTGGTTTGGATGGAAGACTTTGGTATGGGTCTCCGGGTCAATAATAGAGGTCAATTTGGATTTTAACTGCCTTTGTTTGAGGTAGTTAGCTACAAATTTGCCCGCCTTATTACCTTGCGAGTAATGTAAGGCTTTAAACCTCCTCAGAGCATTGGCATGGGAGGTCCCTAGTAATTCTTTGAATCGATTTCTAAGGATGGTCAACTCCTGTAGTTTATCCACTGCCAAGTCGGATTTGTGGTGAGATTCTAGCTGTTTAATTTTCATCAACAGTACAGACATTTCCATTGATTTGCATCTTTTTTCCCTGGCAGCCATTTGAATCATTAATCCCCTAACATAGGCTTTGTGAGCACACCAGACAGTGGAGATAGGCATGTCTGGTGTGTGATTAGTTGCAAAAAATTCCTGGATCTTCAGTTCAAGATCTTTTTTGAAAGGCTGCCTAGAAAAAAGATTCACATTATTACACCAGAGATAAGATGGCTTGGAGGCCTGAGCCTCTTGGACAGTTATAGAGATAGGTGCATGGTCCGACCATAAAATAGAGTGTATCTTCGCCTCCGTCACTTTGGATAAAAATGGATATCAGTAAGAAAAAGATCAATTTGGGTATAAATCTTGTGAGGGGCTGAAAAAAAGGTATAGTCCCTCTCAGAGAGGTTGAGACATTGCCAAATGTCATATAGATCTTCCTTATGCAGAAGTTGCTGCAGTGTGGTGCGCTTATCGGAAGTAGCCCTGGTGTCCAAGCGCGCATCAACTATTGCATTAAAATCCCTGCATATGAGTAGCGTCCCTTTACACACTCGTTGGACCCTATTAAGTAGTTTCTTCACGAAAGCAATTTGATGTGTATTGGGTGCATATGCATTCACTATCGTGTACGTAACATTTTTGATATCGCATACCAAAATAAGATACCTCCCATTCTGGTCTGGGATACAAAGGCGTAAAGTGAAAACCACTGAGTTCCTCACTGCTATTAAGGTACCTCTTTTCTTAACAGGAGCATTAGAAGTAAAAATGTGCGGAAACAGCTTATTTGGGCATTTAGGAGGTTTAGAGGAAGCAAAGTGGGTCTCCTGAATACAGAGAACATCGCCATTCAATGCTCTGGCTTCCTGCCACATCGCTTTCCACTTGAACGGACTGTTGAGGCCATGGGCATTCAGTGAGATAAACTTAAGACACATACGGTTTGAGGTGAGAAACTGAGTACCTGATAGCTAAGAAATCTTCAGTGTTCTGCCAGCAGCAGAGGTGCAGGCTGCTTTCCATAGGTTTTGGGCACTTCCGGAGATCACAGATGGGGTTTAAGGTGGCAGCATGAGAACTTGTGAACAAAAAGAAAAAACAACAAAAACAAAAAGATGACATGGTAAGGGTATAAAAAGAAACAAGAACAATAGCAGCGGTGTAAACTGCTAAATCAATTTGGGGGTAACAGCTCGTATGAGCCACTGGGTTCCTGGTGTTAATGCTTAATGCTTATGCACTCTCCTCATACAGCAGGCGTGAGGGTCACTCAGGAGCATTATTCCAGAGCGGGGCAATTTTTGGTGGTGAGGTGCCTTTCGGTGCCGCTTGCTGGTCTGCTGGTATTAGTCCCCAGGCCTTGGCCAGTTGGAACCCCGAATCCACTTTAAATACAGTGTGGATCTTGCCTTTCCAAGTAACCAGTAATTTGGAAGGGAAGCCCCAATGGTAGACCACTCCATGATTTCTGAACAGCTTGGTGAGTGGGACAAGCTTGCTGCGCGCCTGCATGGTGTATTTCGATAGGTCATCAAACAGTTTAATGCCCGTGTAGGGTTCCGGTAGAGCAGGGTCTTTCCTGGCCTTCAGCATAAGTTCCTCCTTCACGTGAAAAAAGTGTATACGGGCAATAACATCCCTGGGTACTTTCTCTGGAAGGAAGGAAGGCTTGGGTAATCTATGCGCTCTGTCCACCACTATTTCTGTTGCAGGCACTTCAGGAAGAAGTGAGGCAATCATTTGTTGAATAAAGTTTCGCAACTCCGCAGGGGGGACCTTCTCATCCACCCCTCTGAACTTAACATCCACCCCTCTGAACGATCTTCCAGGTCCACGAACTTGGATTTAATGTTAAACATTTCATCCTCAGCTTCATTATATGCGTCCACTAGTTCATTATGCGCCACCGCAAAATCTCCCATTTTGCTTTCTACGTGTTGCACTCTGTCCCCGAGGCCATCTATATCTCTCCTGATATGAGTGAGCACCGACATCATGTCCTTGTGCAAAGACCCCCTCAGAGACACTAACATGTCCTTCAAAGTTTTATCAGACAGGGGCTGTCCCACCGCAGGGTAGTCGTCTATACATTCAATGAATTCTCTTGTGGAGTCTCCTGATATGTCCCCATGTCCCCTCTCACCTGCATACTGATGTGGCAGCGATGTCTTGGGGTTCATCTTGAGAGGGCTCCCGCTCGGGGATTCACTGGGTCTCTTCTCCACTACAGGAGCTGAGCGGTGTGCTGTGCCTGGACGGCGAGCACGTCTGCTCCCGCCCGGCGCCATCTTTGTCCGAGCAGGCCGCTGCGTTGCGGAAATAATAAGTATGTTTCCGTGGACCGGAGGAGGGTTTGCGCTTCTCCATGTCGCTCGGTGGGGTGTCCGTATAATGTGGGCTATTGGAGAGTGCAATTATGCCAGTTTCGTCGCTGCAGATGACCGGGAACCGCCGTGAGTCTCAGGAGCTCTCCTCTCACGCGGCCATCTCCTTCAGCTGCCGGCTCCGCCCCCCCTAAAAGGGTTAATTTTAAAGGCTAATATGCAAGTTATTGTCCTAAAAAAGGCTTGGGGACCCGGCTCCTGCCCCAGGGGACATGTATCAATGTAAAAAAAGTTTTAAAAACTAACGGTTTTTCGGGAGCACTGATTTTAATGATGCTTAAATTGAAAAAAATCATGATTGGGGGGTGTCTATTGTATGCCTGTGAAGTGGCACGTGTTTCCCGTGATTAGAACAGTCCTTGCACAAAATGACATTTCTAACGGAAAAAAAGTCCTTTAAAACTGCTTGCGGTTTTAATGTAATGTCTGGTTCCGGCAATAGGGATGAAAATCATTGAGAAAAATGGCGTGGGTAGCCCCCCCCCCCCTGCCCATTACCAGCCCCTTAGGGTCTTGTGCGGATATTAAGGGGAACCCCGTACCCAAATTAAAAAAGGAAAGGCGTGGCCTATATACTCAGAACAGCAGTATACAGGCCGTGCAAACAAGACAGGGACTGTATAGGTCCGTTGTGTTAAGTAGAATCTGTTTGTAATTTTGAACTGGTACATTTTTAAAGTGTAGTTCCAGTCAAATAATCTATTTTTAAGCTTTTTGGAAAACAGGGAAGGGTTATCAGCCCTGTATAATTTTTTTTGCCCTCTCTATTTTTTAATTTCACTTCCTGTTGTCTCCTTCCGTTTGCAAGTAGGAGATGTTTGTAAGTTGGATGTTTGAAAGTAGCGGCCTACCCTATAAGCTCTGCAGAAATTTGTGCCTAAGGTGTTGGTGTTGCCACAACACTGTAAGCCCTCAAAGTGACTCTTGGTGGGCGCTGGAACACCCTGCTGTGAACTATTATATCAAGAATTGTAACTACATGCCAATGTTAAACCGTGGTAGAAAAATTGGACCTGTGGTGGTGGTGGTGCTGGTGGTGGTGGTGGTGGTGCTGGTGCCACAACACTGTAAGTCCTCACAGTTACTCTCGGTGGGCGCTGGAATGGGCCCTGCTGTGAAATATTATATCAAGAATTGTAATTACATGCACCTTTTAAACAGGGGCTGAAAAATTGGGCCTTAGGCACTGGTGCCACAACACTGCAACACTGCACAGAAACTCTAGTTTGAGAGCAGGAATGAGTCCTGCTGCAAAGTATTGCATCAAAAATTGTAATTACACGCCCCTGTTAAACAGGGGCTTAAAAATTGGGCCTTAGGCACTGGTGCTGGTGCCACGACACTGCAACCTCTCACAGATACTCTAGTTGGAGTGCAGGAATGAGCCCTGCTGCAAAGTATTGCATCAAAAATTGTAATTGCACGCCCCTGTTAAACAGGGGCTTAAAAATTGGGCCTTAGGCACTGGTGCTGGTGCCAAGACACTGCAGCCCCTCACAGGTATTCTAGTTGGAGTGCAGGAATGAGGCCTGCTGCAAAGCATTGCATCAAAAATTGTAATTACATGCCCCTGTTAAACAGGGGCTGAAACATTGGGCCTTAGCCACTGGTGGCGGCACCCAGAAACAAATATTTTCTTCCAAGCTATCAGCAGGATCATTGAGGAAGAAGAGGATAGTCAGTCAGCATCAGCATAGGCAGGCTTGACAACAGACACTGCAACCTCTCCCAGTTACTCTAGTTGGAGTGCAGGAATGAGCCTTGCTACAAACCATTGCATCAAAAATTATATTACATGCCCCTGTTAAACAAGGGCTGAAAAATTGGGCCTATACACTGCAACCTCTACCATATACTCTATTTGTAGTGCAGGAATGAGCCCTGCTGCAAAGCATTGCATCAAAAATTGTAATTACACGCCCCTGTTAAACAGGGGCTGAAAAATTGGGCCTTAGGCACTGGTGCTGGTGCCACAACACTGCAACCTCTCCCATATACTCTATTTGGAGTGCAGGAATGAGCCCTGCTGCAAAGCATTGCATCAAAAATTTTAATTACACGCCCCTGTTAAACAGGGGCTGAAAAATTGGGCTGGTGGCATCACCCAGAACCAAAAATGTTCTTTGAAGATATCAGCGGAGGAGGAAGAGTATAGACAGTCAACATAACAGGACAGTCACTCAGCATCAGCATAGGCAGTCTTGAAGGGATATTTAAAAAAAAAATATTCGGTTATATCAGCTTCAGGTGCTTGGTAGCTGGTGGTGACCCAAGACTGATTCATCTTTATGGAGGTCAATCGATCAACCGAGTCAGTGGACAGGCGCATCCTGTTATTGGTTACAAAGCAACCAGCAGCACTGAAGGTGCGTTCCGAAAGAACGCTGGATGCAGGACAGGCCAGTAGCTCAATTGCATACTGTGCAAGCTCTGGCCAGTGATCCATCCTCAAGACCCAGTAAGCCAGAGGATTTTGGGGCTGCGAACTAAAAAATTGTCTGAACGCACTGGTCAGACGGCCCCCTTCTCCATCGCTCCTTCTGACCGAAGCCTCAGCAACACGTTGTCCAGGACCAGGAGTTTGTAACCTCCCAGTCTCTGGGAACGCGTTGCACAGACCTTTCTGCAAGGCCTCCCGGAGATGTCTCATCCTCTGCTCCCTCTGCGATGGCAAGATAAGGTCGGCAGCCTTACCCTTGTACAGTGAATCAAGGAGAGTGGCCAGTCAGTAATGGTCCCTCTCCTTGATCCAAAGAATACAAGGATCCTTCCGTAGGCTTTGCAGGATCAGGGAGGCCATGCAGCGTAGGTTAGCTGAGGCATTCGGTCCGGAGTCCTCTGGGTCACTAAAGACAACATGATCCGCAGCTACCTCCTCCCAGACATGTACAAGTCCACAGGTTTCTTGGGACTGTAAATCATCCCTACACGACTACTGCTGCTGATGCTGAGTGCCAGGCTCCACCTCCATGCTGACACAATCATCCTCCTCCTCCTCCTCCTCATCCTCTTTCTGTGTGATGGGTGGGACAGCAGTAACACTGTCTGGATAAAGGGGGTCTTGAGAGGCAAGGAAGTCCTCCTCTTCCTGCCTCTGTTCTGCCTCAAGTGCCCTGTCCATTATTCCATGCAGCGTATGCTCCAACAGGTGGACAAGAGGTACAGTGTCACTGGTGCATGCACTGTCGCTGCTCACCATCCTTGTGGCCTCCTCAAACGGTGACAGGACAGTGCATGCATCCCTGATCATGCCCCACTGGCGTGGTGAGAAAAAAACGAGCTCCCCTGACCCTGTCCTGGTGCTGTAGTCACACAGGTACTCATTGATGGCCTTCTGCTGCATGTGCAGCCGCTGCAGTATGGCCAAAGTTGAGTTCCACCTGGTGGGCATGTCACATATAAGGTGGTTCTTGGGCAGGTTCAACTCCTTTTGGAGCTGAGCCAGCCAAGCACTGGCATTAAATGATTGGTGGAAATGCACACAGACTTTTCTGGCCTGCTTCAGGACATCCTGTAAGCCTGTGTACCTGCCCAAGAATCACTGCACCACCGGGTTAAGGACGTGAGCCACACAGGGCACATGGGACAGTTGTCCCTGTCTTAGGGCAGAGAGGAGGTTAGTGCCATTGTCGCAAACCACCAATCCTGGCTTAAGCTGGCGTGGCGTTAACCACCTCTTGGCCTGCCCCTGCAGAGCTGACAAAAAATCTGCTCCAGACCAGCGCTCCAAACCAGCGCAAGCATGGCATGGCATTGTTTTGCCTGCGTACTTGCATAGCCCCTTGAACGCCTACGGAGCACCGCTGATACCGAAGCCATGGAGGAAGAAGAAGAGGAGGGGGTGGAGGAGAGAGGTGTGTCACAACCAATAGTAGCAGGCGTGGTGGCGGAACAACCTCCAACACTACTGCCCCTTGTCCTGCATCCTTCCCAGCTGCCAGAAGAGTGACCCAATGGGCCATGAAAGATAGGTAACGTCCCGGTCCATGCCTGCTGGACCATGAGTCAGCGGTAATATGCACCTTAACGCTGACTGCCCTGTCCAGCGAGGCATGGACATTGCCTTACACATGCCGGTAGAGAGCCGGAGTTGCCTTCTGTGAAAAGAAGTGGCGTTTGGGGACCTACCACTGAGGAACTGCACATTGCACAAACTCACGGAAGGGGGCCGAGTCTACCAACTGAAAAGGCAGCAGTTGAAGTGCTAGCAATTTAGCCAAGCTAGCATTCAACCTCTGGGCATGTGGATGGCTGGGCGAGAACTTCTTTTGACGGTCCAGCAGCTGGGGCAGGGAAATTTGCCTTCTACATCGGTGTACTGCTAGCAGAGTGCCCGCAAGTACTTGGCTGTGACACACCTAATTCTACACTTTCATTCCTCTCAGTGCATGTTTCAGAAGGGACTGAAGGCATAGTGGGGTTGGAGATCCCAGCTGATGAGGAGCAAGGAGAGGTCCGCTTTGTTCTTTGGTGTGGGTCTTTAAGGTACGCTTGCCAACAAACCTCATGGCAGGTCAACATATGTCTGGTCAAGCATATGGTGCCTGAGTGGCTGATATTTTGGCCATGTGAGATACGCTTAAGACATATGTTGCAAATAGCAGCGGTGCGATCTGATGCACTCATCTCAAAAAAAGGCCCACACCAAAGAACTTTTGGAATAAGGCACAGAGGCAGTGCCCTACACAGGTGGAGCTCTGCAGTGTGATTCAGATGGTGTGCTGCCATTAAGCTGGCCCCTGGAGGACATCCTGCCTCATTGGAGATGTGCCTCCTTCTCCTCCCTCCTCCTCTCTCCTATCAGGCATCCACGTGAAGTCACTGACCTCATCATCCCCTCCCTCCTCATCACTGGAGCAAACCTGGCATTATGCTGCAGCTAGAGGAACATGACTGCCAGATTGCTGTCCTTCATGGGCATGCCCTCTCTCTGGGCTCATGCTACTGCCTTCCTATAGCTGGGTATCATCAACAGGGCCTTCAAAACGCTGGGCATCCTCCTGGAGCATGTACCCAACACTGTGCTCAAACAGTTCGGGGGATTCGTCAGGAGGACATGGTGGGTCTAGGGAAGGGGTGACTGATGCCATTGAGACAAGGGAAGAGGCCACGTTGGCAGCTGCTTTGCCAGTACCCTGAGCCTGGGTGAGAGATGATGAGGAGGATGAGGAGGGCTTGGTCATCCACTCTACCAAGTCTTCGGCATGTTGCCGCTCAACATGTGCAGCTGCCGAAAATAAGGACAAGCGTGTCCCATGGCCACGTGCTGATGACGATGCACTGTGTCCACGACCAGCACTGTTGCCTCTAGACACAGAGCCTGCTTGTCCTCTTTTATTGGCTTGTGACTGTCTACCTCTCCTTGTTGGCCTTCCAGACATACTAATGGCTTGCAGGGAGATGAGAACACCAGCAATTGTGGTAGCTTTTGGTGCACACTGAGCAGATGACACAGTACACTGACTGTAACTGCTGAAGCTGCCTGTGGTATAGGACTAGAACAACACGAGCAATTGCGGTAGCTTCAGATGTACACTGTGCAGGTGGCACAATACACCGACTGTAACTTCTACAGCTGCCTGTGGTATAGGACTAGAACAACCCGAGCAATTGGGGAAGCTTCAGGTGTACATTGTGCAGGTGGCACAATGCACTGACTGTAACTGCTACAGCTGCCTGTGGTATAGGACTAGAACAACACCAGCAATTGGGGTAGCTTCAGGTGTTTACTGTGCAGGTGGCAAAATACATCGACTGTAACTGCTACAGCTTCCTGTGGTATTGGACTAGAACAGCACAAGCAATTGAGGTAGCTTCAGGTGTACACTGTGCAGGTGGCACAATACACCGACTGTAAGGCCACGTACACACGCGGGGACTGTTCGCTCAACTTTGTCCGTCAAACAGTTTCAGCGGACAGTCCGCTCAAACTTAGCATGGATGGACTTGCCCACACACGATGAACGAACAATCCGCTGAAACCGTGCGCGATGACGTGAACGGCACGTACGACGGGACTAGAAAACGACGTCCTATACACTGCAATGCAACCTTCGGCGTGTAAATCCTTTCTGAGCATGCGCGGAACATTGTTTGACGAACAAGCCTACACACGAGGGGACTGTTCGCTGAAACAAAGTTTCAGCGGACAGTTTTTCGGAAATTCCGAAAAACTTTGTTCAGCAGACTGTTCGCTGAAACTGTCCGCTGAAAGCCCACACACGAGTGGACTGTCCGCTGAAACACTGTTCAGCGGACAAAGTTGAGCGAACAGTCCCCGCGTGTGTACGCGGCCTAACTGCTGCAGCTGCCTTTGGTATAGGACTAGACCAACACCAGCAATTGAGGTAGCTTCAGGTGTACACTGTGCAGGCAGTTGCCTGTGGTATAGGACCAGAACAACACCAGCAATTAGGGTAGCTTCAGGTGTACACTGTGCAGGTGGCACAATACGCCGACTGTAACTGCTGCAGCTGCCTTTGGTATAGGACTAGACCAACACCAGCAATTGAGGTAGCTTCAGGTGTACACTGTGCAGGCATTTGCCTGTGGTATAGGACCAGAACAACACCAGCAATTAGGGTAGCTTCTGGTGTACACTGTGCAGGGAGCACAATACACCGACTGTAACTTCTATAGCTGCCTGTGGTATAGGACCAGAACAACACCAGCAATTGGGGTAGCTTCAGGTGTACACTGTGCAGGGGGCACAATACAACGACTGTAATTGCACTAGGTTCAAAAGAAATTTAGACACTGGGGTTATTTACTAAAGGCAAACCCACTTTGCACTACAAGTGCACTGAAAGTGCACTTGGGAGTGCAGTTACTGTAGATCGCTGTAGATCTGAGGGGAAGCTTTGAAATGAGGGGAAGCTTTGCTGATTTTATCATCCGATCATGTGCAAGCTAAAATGCTGTTTTTTATTTCCCTTGCATGTCCTACTCGGATCTACAGCGACTTTACTTCCAAGTGCACTTGCAGTGCACTTGTAGTGCAAAGTGGATTTGCCTTTAGTAAATAACCCCCACTGTCTCTGTCTATCTGTCTCTGAGCCGCCGCAACACACTACGCAAGGCCCCCATGTAGGCGGCCTTATATAGTGTGGGGCGTGTACTAAATCACCTGAGCCATAATTGGCCATAGGCATCCTGCCCGTGGCCAAATATGGCTCTCCTCGCTTTCTGCGCTGTGATTGGCCAAGCATGCGGGTCATAGTGCATGCTTGGCCAATCAGCCAGCAATGCACTGCGATCCCGCAGTGCATTGTGGGCCATGAGCGCCACTCGAATATAGCGTGAATGACCCATAACATTCGGAATTCACCGAACGGGCGAACAGCCAGTGTTTGAGTCGAACATCCAGCTCATCCCTAGTGGTGAAGCTATGAGTTGTGTAGGAGATCCTGAAACTCCAAGGAGTCTCAGAAGTGTAGCCAGCAAGCCCAGGTTTTCCATTATTTCATTGGGTTCTCTTTAGCTTGATGGATTTGATTCTTCATCTCCGCTATTCTCTTTATACGCCTAAACCAGTCGGCAATTTTAAGGGGATTGGTGTTTCTCCAATTTATGGGTATACACTGTTTAGCTACATTGATGAGATGGAGTGTAAGAGATTTCTTGTATGTTGAGTGGGGTATAGACATGTGATGAAGTACTGTGAGCCAGAGTAAAGTCTGCAGTATATGTTGTGATTTGGGTGATTGTGCTGTGTACTCTTTTAGAGAATGGTTTTATGAGTGTGCAGTCCCACCATATATGAAGCAAGGAGCCCATGTTAGAGTTACATCTTAAGCAAAGTGGCGGAACACTGGGAAGGTATGTGTGGATCTGGTCAGGCATTTGATACCATCCCGGGTAGATTATGTAACCGTTTTCTTGTGCTGAGATTTTGATGGAGCCCTTATGAATGTGGTCATAAATGCATTCCCATTCAACTTTAGATAGATCTAGTGTAAAGGCTGACCGCAGGGTAAGCCTGTATTTGTAGGAGGAGTCAGGCTGCATAAAGCCTGCCCTCCTCTGCCTCCTTCTCGTTGGACGTCGGGACTCGTGGGGCTGACGTCACTTCCGGCGGATCGGAGGAGGATTTTCTGGCACTCACGGAAGGGGGGCGCTTTTGGCCCCGCCGGCACCGTTTGTGGGCATAGGGGGGGCGCTTCACCCGCGGCGGTTGTCTGCACGGGGGAGGCTTTCTCCCGCCCGCCTCCCTCTCTGGCTGCCTGCTGGAGGGGAGGGGGGGTTTTCTGTCAGGCTTCCCCCGTGTGTTTCTTGCATAGTGTTTGTCCACTGGGGAGCTGGTCGCCCGCCCGCCTCCTTCTCCCGCTGTCGCTGCCTGAGAGGGGGGGGCTCAGGCTTCCTCAGTGCGGTGCTGCTGGGGGGGGTGGCTCTTGTCTCCGTGAGGGAGCCCTTCTCCCGCTATCGCTGCCGGAGAGGAGGGGGGGGTGCCTCAGGCTTCCCCCGTGCGGTGCTGCTGGGGGGGTGGCTCTTGTCTCCATGAGGGAGCCCTTCTCCCGCCCGCCTCCTCTGGCTGCCCCAGCCGGAGGTTAGGGGGCGGGAGGTTTCTGTCGGGTTTCCCCTGAGGGGTTGGGGTCATCAGATGTGCAGGTGGAGGTGAGCTGTTTTCTGCTCTGTTGGTGTGCCTCTTTGTTATTCCTGGGGCCGGTGGCGCCCATGTACCATGATTGCAATGCATCTGTGGGGCCCATCCCCCCCCCCGGACACCCCCGTCAGAGGCAGAATACCATCGCTGACAACCTTCATTATTCCTCCATTTTCATGGAAAGGAAACGTTCGCCTTCTGCAGGCCGGGGAAACATGAAGATTTTGCCTCGCAGTATATCATTTACATCCAATCCTCCCTCCGGGCACCGCGCTTGTCTGGGAGATAATCCTCCCAGATCAGTGTGTAGGACAAACGTTCCGGGCCCCTGATAAGAGGCAAGTTGGGCCCCCGGTGCCAACTTTAAAGATGGATTTCCTACTTAACAAAAATGATCCTGTGCCACGTGATAGAGAAATAAGAGCGTCGGAAAAGAATCGCACGCTGGAAGCTTTACAGTGCCTGGAAAAAGTATTCATACCCCTTAACATTCCCCACATTTTGTCATATCAGACAGAAGAAAAAAAAACCTGACTATGGTTATATCTCGCCCCCCCGCCCGAGCTCCATGTGGCGTGCCCCCCGCCCCGCCCGAGCTCCATGTGGCGTGCCCCCCTCCCCGCCCGAGCTCCACGTGGCGTGCTCCCCCCGCCTGAGCTCCACGTGGCGTGCTTCCCTCCCCCCGCCTGAGCTCCACGTGGCGTGCTTCCCTCCCCCGCCTGAGTTCCACGTGGCGTGCCTCCCCCCCCGCCTGAGCTCCATGTGGCGTGCCTCCCCCTCCCCGCCTGAGCTCCACGTGGCGTGCCTCCCCCTCCCCGCCTGAGCTCCACGTGGCGTGCCCCCCCCCTCCCCGCCTGAGCTCCACGTGGCGTGCCTCCCCCCCGCCTGAGCTCCACGTGGCGTGCCTCCCCCCCGCCTGAGCTCCACGTGGCGTGCCTCCCCCGCCTGAGCTCCACGTGGCGTGCCTCCCCCCGCCTGAGCTCCACGTACCATGTGCTATTTGCGTTCTGGTGCTATTTACGTTCTTCGGCAATTTATTTGCATTCTGGTGCTATTTATATTCTCGTGCCTTTCATGTTCTCGTGCTATTCACGGTTTTCTCATGCAGTTTTACGTTTTGGTGCATTTTATGGTTTTCCCATGCGATTCGGTCCCATGCATTTCCGGTCTCAGGCCATTCACGTTCTCATAGCGGTCACGTTCTCAAAGCGGTTACGTTGTCATGCATTTGCGTTTTCATGCATTTGCATCTTCTTGCAGTTGCGCTTTTCATGCATTTGCGTTTTCATGCATTTGCATCTTCTTGCAGTTGCGTTTTCTCAAGCAGTTGCGTTTTCTCAGGCAGTTGCGTTTCTCAGGCAGTTGCGTTTCTCAGGCAGTTGCAGCTTCTTGCAGTTGCATTTTTCATGCATTTGCATCTTCTTGCAGTTGCGTTTCTCAAGCAGTTGCGTTTCTCAAGCAGTTGCGTTTCTCAGGCAGTTGCATCTTCTTGCTGTTGCGTTTCTCAGGCAGTTGCGTTTCTCAGGCAGTCGCATCTTCAGGCATTTGCGTTTCTTGCATTTGCGTTTTCATGCAGTTATGTTTTTGTTTCTTTTACGTTTTCATGCAGTTATGTTCTCGTTCGTTTACATTCTCATGCAGTTATGTTATCGTTTCATTTTCCGTTCTCATTCGATTTGACGTTCTCATGCTTGTTGGTTTCAAGCACGTTGCTTACGGTTCTTACGCAGTTTTGTTTTTCATGCGTTTTGGGTCTCTCATGTGATTTACTTTTCTTATGAAGTTGTTGTTTCTCATACAATTGATGGTTTCCCATGCAATTGCGTTTCTCGTGCGTTTAGCAGGCAGTTGGCGGTTTTTAAACGACGTACAGTTCTTACGCATTTATGGTTCTCATGAATTTATGGTTCTCAGGCATGTTAAATTTCTCATGCAATTTACGTATCAGATGTAATTTACGTGTCTCACGCAACTTCTTGCGTTTCCCATGTTTCTGACGTTTCCCCATGTTTTTATAGCGTTTTCTGACGTTTCCCGTGGTTCTGACGTATTCCCGTGGTACAGTTGATGGTTCATGCAACTACGGTTTCTCGTGCATTTTCCAGGTTTTCTCTCACTTTCCAGGTTTCTCTATCGCTTTCCAGGTTTCTCTATCGCGTTCCAGCGTTATGCGTTTTGCGTTTCATGCGTTTGCGTTTCATGCATTTTTGGCATTTCATGTTTTACGTTCTCATGCACTCATGTCCTCGTTTCATTTTACGTTCTCATGCATTCATGTCCTCGTTTCGTTTTACGTTCTCATGCACCCATGTTCTCGTTTCATTTACGTTCTCATGCAATCATGTTCTCGTTTTCATTTTACGTTCTCATGCATTTTATGTTCTTGTTTCGTTTTACGTTCTCATGCGATCATGTTCTCATTCGATTTGACGTTCTTATGCTTTGTTTTCACGCACGGTTCTCACTCGTTTTACGGTTTTACATGCAATTGCCATTTTCTCATGCAATTCAGTTTATGCAATTCACGGTTTCCATGCAGTTGGTGTTTCATGAAGTTACGGTTCTTACGCAATTTTGTTTTTTCATGCGATTTAGGTCTCTCATGTGATTTACATATGAGGTTGGTGTTTCTCATACTTTTGATGGTTTTCCATGCAATTTTACGGTTTCTCATACAATTGCGTTCTCGGGTGTTTTGCTGGCAGTTTACCGTTTTTAAACGACTTACAGTTCTTACGCTTTTATGGTTCTCATGAATTTATGGTTATCAGGGTTTTTACGTTTCTCATTCAATTCACGTATCGGATGTAATGTTCGTGGCTGTTATTTACGTGATGCAACTTCTTGTGTTTCCCTTGTTTCTGACGTTTCCCTATGTTTTTCTAGCACTTTCTGACGTATTTCCATGGTTTTGACGTATTCACATGTTTCCTTACGTGTTGTCCTGTGTTTCCTTCCGTATTTCCCATGTGCCGCACGTTTCATGTCTTATGCCTTTCATGTCATTACCCTTGTGTAATTTCATGATTCTCAGGCTTTTTTACGTTCCTCATGCTTGTTAGTGTCGGATGTATTGTACGTATCTGATGCTATTTACGTGTCTCATGCATCTTCTCGCGTTTCCCATGTTTCTTTTCTTTCTCGTGTTTTCTTGCCTTTTCTCGTGTTTCTTACATATTCCTATATGCCGCACGTTTTGTGTCTTAAGCTTTTCTTTTCTCTTGTGTACCCCCCAGGGTTTTCTCTTGTGTACCCCCCCAGGATTTTCTTTTGTGTTTTTCATCTTTTTGCGTTTCTTGTGCAACCTGCATTTCCTAGGCAGGTCGTGTTTTCTAGCAGCCGCGGTTCTTAAGCCGCTCACGGTGATCAGTTCACGCTACTCATGTTTTCGTTCAGTCACGTTTCCTTATCGCAGGTTTCGTTCTTGTCGCAGGTATTTTTTGTCTGATCACGATTCTCTCGCTAGTTGTGTTCCTGATCAGTTGGGTGCCATTCCTCACTATTTATTTTAATTTCCTAGCTGCGTCTCCGGCCAGGAGTTGCCCTGGGGTATGGAAAGTTTGGTTAGTCAGTTTTTCACTGATCCACAGTTTCTACTGGCTCAGGGGCTTTCGTGGATCACAGGGCCCGGGCCAGTATCTGTAGGCTCAGGTCTCAGACGCAGGTTCCAGTGACGCACTTTCTTTTCAGCTCCAGTTGTGGTAGTTTGGTTTTCCATTTGGTTGGCACTGCAGCCTTGATCATTGGGTTTTGTTTTAAATTCCAGGAAGGCCCATGACACTGTTAGCATGTTTCCAGGTTAGGTTTCCAGTCCTGATGGTGAAACATCTAGTTCCCTTTTGCTTTCTGTTTTGTTTTAGTTTCCTTTTTTGCCTCCTCCAGCTTGTACCAGCCTTCAGCACTTTCTGGGCGTATCCAGTTAAGTCCCAGCATTTCATGCTGGATGATCTGTCAGGTTGTTTTATTTTCGGCTTTTCCGTTTGAAGCCATCCAGGTCTCCAGCGGTGGGGACTCCCTGCTGTGCTTAGCTGACTTTCCATTGTGGGTTTCATTTTATGACGTTCACATACTCTCAGGTTTATCTTGCGTTGGTCGCTGGGTTGGGCTCTAGGGGGTGCTATAGCTGGCCTTGTGGTTCCTGAAGCCAGGGGAGGGGCTACTGCCTTTCTTAGCGTTTCCTTCTCTGCGGCAAAGGCAAAACTCATTTGCCGCCACTCCAGGTTAGACGTTATTCACTGGGTCATCTAGTTGTTGAGCTTTCTTCCTACTGTTATTTTTTGCCCCCTTTTAGGCATACTGACCACGTGACCTTTGGCACACTTCAGGTCTTTGTTTCCTTGTTGCTCTTTGTTCCTTTCCTCACCATCCACAGAGTGACTCTGAGTACAAGTGTAAAGGCTGACCGCAGGGTAAGCCTGTATTTGTAGGAGGAGTCAGGCTGCATAAAGCCTGCCCTCCTCTGCCTCCTTCTCGTTGGACGTCGGGACTCGTGTCCCACCCACCCATTCCCTTTTTCTTTTAATTTCATTCTTTACATTTCATACTTGGGTATGCCCCCTTTTAGGCATACTGACCACGTGACCTTTGGCACACTTCAGGTCTTTGTTTCCTTGTTGCTCTTTGTTCCTTTCCTCACCATCCACAGAGTGACTCTGAGTACAAATGTGAGTTTTCTTTCCCATTTTTGGCTGAGCTGGCTTTAGAATCACTCCCTGTAAACCATCAAGATCAGATGTCTTTGGGGATCCGTGCTGGAGCAGAGAGCTTCAAATGGAGTGTAGTCTCTGGACCACTGTATGATAGGTTTGGCACTATTTAGGAAGTGTCTGATTTGAAAGAATTTGTAAAAAGGGATGTTGTGCTCTGGGAATCAGGAGGATAGAGTAGCATATGTAATGAGTGCATCGTTTTGAAAGAATTGTTGTGCTCTAAGTGGAGGTTCTGCATGTGGGTGATTCAGGTTGCCATCCAATATGCCCAGTGGGAAATCGCGGTTCCAATCTAGAGGGGTCATCAAGCCCAGTGAGTGGGTCATTTTGAGCATGGTACAGGCTGTTTTGAAGCTTTGAAGCATGGGGCATGTGAGTCGGTGTGTGGTGTGTTCTTTAGGGGTTGATTTAATGTCTATCCATGGTATGTGAGAAAGAGGAACCTGCGCAAATGAATCCTCAGTTGCAATCCAGTCTTTAGTGTGTTTGTGCATGTGCCAGTCAATTATTCTGGTGAGGTGAAATGCCCAGTGGTATCTGTGAATGTCAGGTAGACCCTCCAGTTAATTTAGGGAGGGTCATTCTATCCCAGCTAAGTCGTGGAGATTTGGAAGCCCAGTCATTTGTAAGTCGTAAAAAAAAAACACAAAGGAAGTTTAATTGTGACGGTCTGAAGAATGTATACGATGCAAGGTAAAATGTTCATCTTTAGGATGGCTATTCATCAGGAGAAATGCCTAGAGTTTCATTTGTGGAGGTCGTTCTGAATATTTTGGAGTATAGGTGAGTAGTTTCTATCGTAAAGTTCAGATAGTTTAGTGGGGATTCAGGACCCAGGTAAGTGAGACAAAAGGGAAATTTGGCTGGCATTGTGAAACCAAGGTTGGTGGGGGGGGGGGGGGGGGAGACATTTAGGGCTTTTGATTTTGTAAAATTAATTTGAAGGTTGAAAATAGTGTTAAAGAAGGCAAAATCTCTAAGCAAGTTGGGTAGGGTGATTAAAGAGTCACAGAGGAAAAGAAGGAATTCGTCCAGGTATGCCACGCTTTTGCAATGTTTGTTTTGGATGTCAATACCTTTAATGTCGAAGTTGGCCCTTAGTTTGCATAGTAGGGATTCTAAGGTGAAAACAAAAATGGGGGGGGGGGGGCATCTCTGACTTGTGCCATTTAAAATGGAGAAGGCGCTTGACAGGCGGTCATTGACTCTGATTCTTGCTGTGGGAGGTGAGTATAACGTTAGTATAAATTGAAGTAAATGTGCAGGTAATCCCATAGCCTGTAATGCTGCCATCATGTAGTCCCAGGCCACTCTGTCGAATGCCTTCTCCCCATCGAGAGACAGGAAAATACCTTGTTTAAAGGTGACTGGGAGCCAGTGGTGAATGTTGAGAGCCTTTTTGGTATTGTGGTTGGCCTCCATACCAGGGTTAAATCCTACTTGGTCAAGTGAGATCAGCTTGGGGAGGAGGGGAAGTATGTGATTTGCAAGAATTTTTATGTAAAATTCCACATCCACATTATGGAGGGATATGGGTCAGTAATTCAATACTATCATGGTATCTTTGCCTGGTTTAGGTCTGAGTGGGATGTGGGCTTCTAGCAAGCCTTTACTGGTTTTGAGGAGAGGAGGATAGAGAATTAAATGCCTTAGTGAAGTGGGGAGTAAGCATGTCATGGAACGTTTTGTAATAGCTCACGGTTAAACCACCTGGTCCCGGGCTTTTGTCTGTTTTAAGTTGTTTTAGGGCGGTTATGGTTTCATCTACACTAATAGGGTGCACTAAACCCACTGAGTCCACTGAGGAAATGGGGGATGGACTATATTGTTGTAGGAAGCTATTTATTGCCTCTTGTCTGTCTGGGGTGTGTCCCGTTGAGTGTGTGGAGGGCAAATTATAAAGTTTTCAAAAAATTGTGCACAAATTGGTTAGCAATATCTTCTGTGGATACAAAGGTGTTGCCTGTCGGGTCTTTAATTATGTGTATGGTAGCTGCTGCCTTTTTTATGCTGTAGGGCTCTAGCTAATAGTTTTCCTGACTTGTTTCCAAATTCATAAAACAATTTTAGCATCAAGATATACTTGTGTTTTAATTTTTTACCTAACTCCTCCAGAAGTTCTTCTCTAGCCTTTAATAGATCAACAAGAGATTTAGCGGCCAGGGACCATTTGTGAGCTCATTCCAGAGCATGGATAATTGCAGATAATTCTGCTATCCGAGTTTGTTTCTGGTGGTGGCTATAGAAAGGATTTTCCTTAAAAGTTCTGTGTTGTCTCAATGTCTGTCAATATGGAGTTGACTAGGCGCCAGATTGTGGGTTTGGTGCAGGTTGTCAGGATAGTCGAGGTAATGGAGATGGGGTTATGATCTGAAAGCACCATAGGATCTATGGTTGCATTTGAGAGGAGTGTTAGGTCATTCTGGGAGATAAAGAAGTAATCGATTCTGGTCTATTTGTTGTGTGGTGTGGAGTAGAATGTGAAATCTCGGTCATTTGGGAGCAATGTACACCATGTGTCATGTAGGGTTAATTCTCTACATTGGGTTTTGATAACTCTGAGGGCTCTATAGGTCATGGATGATGCCCCTGTAGATGAATATTGAGTTGGTGTGAGTGCCACATTGAAATCACCTGCAACAATTAGGATACCTGAGTAGAATTCAGTTGATGTAAAGTTTCACGAAAAAAGGGTACTTGTTAGGCGCATACAGGTTTGCTAGAGTGATGGGCTTGTTGTGTAACATCTCTTTGAGGAATATGTACCTGCCTTTAACATCTCGCTGAACATCTGATATTTGGATGGGGCAATGTTTTGATATCAGTATCGCGACACCTTTCACTTTTTTTTTAAATATATTTAATTGAGAAAATAACAGGTAATATAAACAAGAAAGTGATAAAATCTGTGTGCAATAGCACTTAAACTGTATACAAAAAATTGATAACAATTGATAAGTACACTTTCTAGATCGGGGAGGAGGGGGGGAGTAAGAAGGGATCAGTAGGTTGAAGAAAAAAAGGTGGTATATGGCAGTATAATCTTTTACAGCCCGAAGAGGATAGAGAAGAAGTATAGGGAGAATAAGGGGGTGTGGGAAGTGGGGGGGGGAGCAGTGGGGAGAAGGGTTATAGGATAACCAAAGGAGAAATGGTGATTGAGGGAGATGAAGGGCAAAGGGTATGTTGCATTTTAAGTTGGGAGTCTGCCATTGGACCTTCATCTCGCTCCATGTTACATCATATAAAAAGAAAAAAGAAAGAGGAAGATCAAATATAGTACAATCAAGTTACCTTGTATCAAATATACAATCCGTTTAATTAGAGGAAAAGTGCTAAATCTGGAAGTATGTTTGGAAGGGTCGATGAGTGCTTAGATGTTGCACCAGTGCTAATGGTGGGTAATAGACTTATACGTAGGCTGGCAATGGCAGTCTTTGGTACTCTGTATTAGTTGGTGGAGGGAACAGGATTGTTTAATAGCTGACTTTGTTCCTGGGCTGTCAAGCAGTGTTTGATAAAGTGTGACCATTTCTTGTGAGGTGGTTTAGTAGGTCGATGTTTGCAGATTGTTGTGTCCAATTGTTCCTGGTATAGTAACATCTTTAGGACATTGATTGTTTCAGCTAATCCTGGAGGTGTCGATGAGATCCAGTGCCTGAAAATGTTTCTTCAGGATATGAGCAGAGCAAGGAGTATCCACTGGAGGAGGTCATGTGGGATCACGTTCGTTGGCAATGGAGAGCCAGTACTCTGTGTGGGGAAACCGAAAAGTAAGAGCATTGGCTCTTTTGTGGGTAGGAAGGTCCTTATGTCCTGAATGTATTGGAGAATAGAAGACCAATATGTGTCTATTCGCATGCATGTCCATAATCAGTGTAGTAGAGAGGGCTTGTGGTGTGAGCACCATGCACAGGCAGGGCCTGTGGGAGGGGGATGAGATGAAGAGAAGGAATAATAGGATCTTTGCATCAGTCTGAATTGAGTTTCTCTCCAGGTTTCACATCTGGTGATTTTCCTGGTCATCTGATATCCCTTGAGTATATTGGTTATGTCTAATTGCCCTGGAAGGTCAGATAGCCAGGAGGACATGGAGGTGGTGTGGAGGGGTCTATTGTATTTCTCGTTTAGAGGACGATAAATGTATCAAATGGAATAATCGGTTTTCTGCAATTAAGGTATCAATGAAAGAGGATTTGAACCGTATCGTTTTGTTTGGGCATGACTTGGTGATGTAACCTGCAAATTGCATTACATTGAGAAAGTGGTGATGGGGTAGACTGAATTCCTCTGCGATGCTTGCAAACGTTTTAAGGGTGATGTAATCTGTCCCCTGGTAAAGAGAGTAAGCTTGGATCAGGCCTTTGTCTCTCCATTTAGAGAATGGTTCATATTGTAGCCCCATTTGGAACATAGGATTGTTTTGGCTTGGTAAGAACTTGGAGACGAATGGGGACAAGCCCAGTTTTTTCCTCATCTCTCTCCAAGCCACAATCGTATCTCTAAGCAGTAGGTTCTGTTTAAGGTTGATTGGATTTTTCTGTAGGTTACTATGGAGGAGTGCGGCTAGGTCAAATGGGTGTGCCATCGACGATTCTAAAGCATAATTGAAATATTTAGATTAGATTCCAGTGGAAATTCGTGATTGCCTTGTTGAGAGTTTGTACATCATGTTTTAGCAGTAAGGGTAGCGTTTGGAGGGGGTATAAAAGTCTAGCAAAGCTGACCATTTTGAATAGAGTGCATCTCCCAAAGAGTGACAACGGTAATTTCGTCCAGGTTTCCAGCTCTCCCAGGATTTTTGTAAGCAGTGGGGGATAATTTAGTGAATAGAGAGAGGAAGGTTCTTTACCAATTTCTATACCCAGATAAGTGATATGTTTTGTGTTGATGTTGAAAGGGGAAGGCGTTAACCATGATTTTGGCAGTTTAGCCCCTAGGGGGAGAATTTTGCTTTTATTGAAATTTATTTTAGCCTCTTTAGTTGCCTGAGCACAGCCATGCGTTTTCCAGGAGAGCGTAGCCCTTTCACATTCCAGGATGTAATGCGAATGGGTTTGATTGCTTGAGTGGAAGAAGAGGGCCGTGTGGGGGGAGAGGTGTATCTTATCTACAGTAGAGTACACAGAAAACCCAGACAGTGAGATGTGAAGCAATGTGTTTATTAGGTGATTGAGAGAACCTTACTTTCTCTGAGGAGGAGAAAGGGGTTAGAAAAAAAGAAAAAAGGGTAACAGGGATAGTAAGGGTCAACTATACAGTAACTTTGAGTGACTTCTCTTTTTTCCGTATGCAACTTCCGCACCCTGGGTCTCGACAGCCCGCAGTACACATAAGTGCATTTGGGAGAAGGAGGGGGCTCTGGTCTCCTTTAGAACACAGGGAACACGTCCGTTCGTGACGAAACGCGCGTAGGGAGGTAGGCGTTCTGACGTCTCCACGTTCTACGCCCAGCTAGGAAGTGCGGGCGGCATACGAGACCCGGCCGGATCGTTTTTCTGTATTATACGATCGTATTCTTCTGTGTACATGTGAGTGCAATACTGTTTATTTTTTAATTTCCATTAAACTAAGAGGTTTTATGCTATGCGAGTGCCTTTCTGATTTTTTATATGATCCACGATATCCTCGTTCCTTGTCTGGAGGCTTTGCATCAGGCATAAAGGCTGTGTGGCTCATGTGACGGTTCATCCAGAACTCCTGTGCTTTTGCCCTGTTGATCTCATTGACACTGAGATCTATAAATCTGGTAAGCGGCCCCGCGTCTCACTGGTGGAGGTGATTGCTTGGATTTTCTTTAACACAGAACATTGTGGGTGTTAATTCCATATTTTCACTTTGGAAGAATTTGGATATTATTTCTGGGACTTTTTCAGATTTTTTTCTTTAATTAAATAATTTTTTTGTTGTGTTTTTCTGTTCATTTATTACAATTAATTTGGGGGTGTGTCAGTTTATTTTCTTTAATACTGACAATTTATGTGATTTATATATAAAAGGTTATCTAACCTTTTCTATGGTGAGAGTGGTTATGAAGGTACAGTGTGGTACAACTACCAATGTGGTCTGGCAAATTGTAGGCCAGCACTGTTCTACTGTATGGGGGTTGGTAAGTACCTGACAAAGAAGATTCTTCTAAGTTGTGGCTTACATTGTGAGCCATTGCCATTTATTTTCAAAAGTGAAGCAGTAAATATACCATCAATGGCTCATTCAATGTGATTTAAAATTAAATGTTTTCTTAATTTTGAATATATGTAATATTTTTTAGATTAACTGTCCCCCTGAAGAGACCATATTTAGGTCGAAATGCATCAGGTCTCAAATACAACACTATGTAATACAATGATATGGATAAATGTGTTCATTTATTAGATTGTGGAGTATATACTGTGTATTCTTTGGACCAGATTTTATATTGTACATATTTAATTGCATTATGATATTGGACATTTTCTTAAATAAATAATTTTTCTGTATAAATTATGTTAAAATTATTTGACTTTCTTACTTTGCTGTTCTAAAGCCCCCCTGGGAAAATTTCTTCCATAAATTTCATTTTTGGGGTGTGCAGCACTTCTTGTCTCCCACATATGTGTCTTTCCCACAATATAGTGTTCTATAGGCTATGAAGGATCTCAGATTTGTCAGCCTGACATGTCGGTAGCCTTGTATGATCAGTAAAAGGTTTTGGAGAGTGTATCTCACTTCATTGTACCTCTCCCTTTACAAGTCCCCCTAAGCCCTTGTACACACGGTCGGAGAATCCGTCGGAATGTGTCCTATCGGACCGTGTTGTCGGATAATCTGACTGTGTGTGGTATGCATCGGACTGATTCCGTCGGAATATCCGTCAGACCCAATTTTCCAACTTGTTGGAAATATTTCCCGACCAACTGGGCCGATCGGACATACTCCGATCATGTGTAGAGAATTTTGATCGGACCAAGTGTCACGCATGCTCAGATCAAATTCCTACATCAAAGCTATTGGCTACTAGCCTGATTGTAGTCCCATCGTAACGAAATTACGTCATCACGTTCTGAAAGATTGGATTTTTCGACAACTTTGTCCGACCGTGTGTATGCAACAGTTTTGGACAAGATTCGACGGACAAAATCCGACGGACAAAATCCGACGGACAAAATCCGACGGATTTGGTTGTCGAAATCTCCGACCGTGTGTACAGGGGCTAAGAGTTCGCTACATATGGTGAAGGGCAATAGGCGAAGCCGTGGAATTGCATGTATCCCTTGATCTGCTTTTGCAGTTAAGTGATCTTCTGCGAGTTGGCAGTACTCACTCCTTTAGACTCCTTTAGTTCCTGTTGATATAGAGTCGGACATGAGAACTGAGGTCTCATATGCCCTTTTCCAGTGAGTGTGCCTATGACTATTGTTATTTCCTCCACCCCCCTCCTTACTTAGGCTGCATAGTTTACCCTTTAGTTTCTATTTGTCCATACTGTATTGTCCAGTGAGAAATGTAGTCACCACAGGGGAGGGGGAGCTTCTTGGGGGTTCCTATTTTCCTGGGGGAACTTCCATCTATATTGGATCCCTTTTGATCGTAGGATGTCCAGCAATGGTTTCAGGTCTCTGTGGTGTTGTAGGGTGATACTGGATAAGTCTTGGAAAATCTGGATAATTGCTCCTTCATGAACAAGCTGCAGTCTACTCCTATCCTGACTCAGAATATCTTCTTTGAGTTTATAGTCCACAATGCAGCAAATTATGTCCCTGGGAGGATCAGTCTCTCTGCCCTTGGGTCGGAGGGCCCTGTGGATCCTTTCCATCTCGATTGTAGCATTAGGTTGTCTATTTAGCAGTCCGTTGAACAAGCTTGTGACTGTGGGGGAGAGATGATCCGTGACTATGGTTTTGGGCATGACTCTAATCCTGAGGTTATGGCGGCGGCATCTGTTATCAAGGTCCTCCACATGGCATTGGCTTTCCTTTAGTTGGAAGCTGTGAGTGTCCACTCTCCTAGTGGCCTTGCAGAGGCCCTTTCCACTTCATGCACTCTGTCAGTCAGAGCATGTATATCCAGCCTTAATTCTGAGATGGAGGCTGACAGCATGTCTTTTACAGTATATAAGCGGCGATGGTTCTCAGGTTATGGATATTAAAGTGGAAATAAACCCTTCTATAATTTTCAGTCAAGGAAGCTGCCATCTTGGCCTCTAATGATTCTTCAACTGCCATAATGCTGCACATGTGATCAGTTATGAAACCAGCCATTGGATGGTTTGAAAGTTTGGCTGAGAGAACAACCAATGTGAAAGTTAGCATTTCCGGCATGCCGGGAATGTAAGTGTTTTTTTAAACTGGGTTTACTCCCGCTTTAAGGTATGGCTGAGGAGGATTATTACCATCTCTTGACATAGTGGAGTCCGTTGTATGCGGTGCGGGGGGGGGGGTGCCGTTAGTTGTGGGTATGCGGCCTTTGAGAGTCTGTGGCGGGATGATGTCATATTGCCCCTCTGAGTCCGGAACATTATGGAGATATTTTGACGTGGGGTAGCAGGATTGTGAGGTGGACGAGTTCCAGGAAGCCATCCCCATAATAAAGCTGTAGTCTGGTGATTGATTAAGTATGAGAAATGACCGGCAATGGCGGGAGCTCTCGAGTTATGCGGCCATCTTCCTGCTCGGCCAAACCACACACCCTATTCTGTAATTTTTTAGCTCCAACAGTTTGGCATGTGTGAAGGTGTATTTTTTCCATCATTTACAGGATACTATCTTTATAAACCAAAGGGGAGTGAAGTTTGTGAGGTCTGTATGTCTGTTTTGAGGTGGCTACCTGTGTCCCTAAGACAATTGTATAATTTTTTATGTACTTGGTGGAGATTAGTAGTAATAATTGAACCATTAATTGACTAGTGTTATGCGAATATTTTCAATAAAATTGTAATTTATTTTTAATACCGTTTTTTTCTTTTTTGAAGAATTCTTTTGGAATTGTTTTGTGTTTCTGTACCTCTCTTTTTTGTGTATGCTTTATTAATTCAGAGGAATACAACCCTATGTTTGATTACTTGCGTATCCATGGGGTGATGGTACAGTGTGCCACGAAAGATGTTTAATTATCTGAATAGATTTCCCCATGCTGAGCCTAGGTGAATGTAGTCTTAGTGTAAATTTTATATCGTGTTTTTGATATTACAATCACAAGACCAAAAGGATTAATATCTGTTTTATATTCTCAGTTGTTGAGGGCCAAATTAGGTGGTATGCCACTTAAAATAAGAGATAGATGGCAGGAGGTACTCCACGATATGACAGAGGAGAAATGACTTCATCTGAGTACAGACAATGCTGTTACCCAGAGGCAGCTTTTGTGCATTTGATGTGGTCATGTCCTTGAATAGTTGAATATTGGCAACAAATGGTGGACACATTAACTAGTATTTTGAATAGAGAGGTACCATTCCTTGGAAGTGTGTTTATTAGGCTTATTGGAGGTAGAGAAGTGATCGGAATACAATAGAATTATGTTAAAAGAAACATTATTTATGGCACATAAACAAATATTTATATTAATATTAAGATGGATGCAACCAGTGTTCCCAACTACAAACCAATGGATTAAAGCAGTAAACCAGATAATGCTGTATGAAAAAAAAAATGTATGTACATAGAGGAATACCTAATACAGTAAGTATTATAAAATATGTGACTTGTGGTGTAACTCCCCAATGACCTTGGATTAAAAAGAAATAAAAAAGAGGAAATAAACTGAATTAATATAAGCAAGGAACAAAACATTTTTGTTAAAAATTAAGAACATTGAAGTTGTATTATGTGTAATAGGGTAATAATAACGTCAGAATGTATCAATGTTATATTATTATTATTATTATTATTATTATTATTATTATTGTTTATACAGGATTTATATAGTGCCAACAGTTTGAGCAGTGGATTAAAAAGTGGAGAAAGACAATACTATTTCAATACAATTAAATACAATAGCTGTATATCTGCAGTGTAAGATTATCTCAGGCATGGCTGCCTCTGACTGCAGGTTATTCCCATAGGTAGAAAGACACAGCATTGCTTTTTACTTTAGTAACACAAACCCATTATGAGTACCAGAAGTGTAAAAAAAACAAATGGCTTTTTGAGCCAATCGACTAAAAACACGTCAAAGCCTTTTTTTTACTTTTGAATTAAAGTGGTGAAAGAACTTTTTTTGGTGTTTGTATCCCAATTAAAGAGATTTCTTATAGCTCCTTCTCCCTTTGACACCCTCGGGTGCAAGCCATCTGGTCCCAGTGATTTATTAATGTTAAGATTCCCAAGTCTAATTTTAATTCTGTCCTCTGTTAACCATGGAGGTGCTTCCTGTGATGTGTCATGAGAATAAACACTGCAGTTTTGGTTACTGAAGCCCCCCGATTCCCTCGTGAAGACTGAGAAGAATGAATTCAATACCTTCACCATCTCCCCATCCTTTGTAACCAAATGTCCTTCCTCATTCTTTACAGGGCCAATATGGTCTGTCCTCCCTTTTTTACTGTTTACATATTAAAAGAATTTCTTGGGATTTTTTTTTGCTCACCTCCGCTATGTGTCTTTCATGTTCTATCTTAGCCGTCCTAATTGCACCAATACATTTCTTGTTGCATTCTTTATAAAGTTTGAATGCTGGTGATGATCCATCAACCCTGTATTTTTTGAAGGCCTTCTCCTTTGCTTTTATATGCATTTTTACATTGGAGTTAAGCCATCCAGGACTTTTGATCGCTTTTTAAAATGTATTAACCAATGGGATGCATTGGCTAATGCCCTTATATAATATGCTCTTAAAGCAAACCCATCTCTCCTTTGTGTTCTTTGTTCCAAAGCTTATATCCCAATTTATGCCTTCTAGCAAAGCTCGTTGTTTAGGGAAGTTGGCTTTTTGAAATTCAGTGTCTTTGTATTCTCCTTATGTTTCCTATTTGTGTGATTTATACTTAAGCCAATTGACCTGTGATCGCTCTTACCTAAATTGCCCTGTATTTCCATTTTTGTATCTGTGATCAGGTCTGTATTGTTGGTAATCAGTAGATCCAGTAACGCTTTATTTCTAGTTGGTGCGTCTGACCCATAAAATTGTCCTGCAAGACGTTTTAGGAACTGGTGGTTCCCTCTGCCCAGTCTGTGTCTGGATAGTTAAAATCCCCCATTATGATAACACTTCCCATCCTTGCTGCTAATCCAAATTGTGATAGGAGATCTATCTCCCCTTCCTCCCTCAGGTTAGGGGGCCTATAACATACTCCCAGTATTATTTTCCTCTTAGCTTCATCCCTTTGGAGCTCTATCCATAAGGATTCCACCTCCTCCCTAGCTCCCTTAGTAATGTCATCTCTCACATTCAGTTGTACATTATTCTTGATATATAGGCCTACCCTTCTCCTTTTTGACCCTCTCTATCCTTGCGATAAAGGATATACCCTTGAATGTTTGCCAGCCAATCATCAGTGTTAATTTTGGCAGCAAATTTCAATTTCGTTTTATTCTTAGGACTAAAATGGAATTTTAGTTTAGTCCCATTTTAGTCTTCTGCAATTGTTTTCTAAAATCAAATGGGTGTAATTAAATTGTAATTCATTAGTTAATATTACACTGGGGGAAGAATCTCTGTGGGAATCTAGAATGGAAAAGGACCTGGGGGTCCTAATAGATGATAAGCTCAGCAATGGCATGCAATGTCAAGCTGCTGCTAACAAAGCAAACAGAATATTGGCATGCATTAAAAAGGGGATCAACTCCAGAAATAAAATGATAATTCTCCCACTCTACAAGACTCTAGTCTGCCCGCACCTAGAGTATGCTGTCCAGTTCTGGGCACCAGTCCTTAGGAAGGATGTACTGGAAATGGAGCGAGTACAAAGAAGGGCAACAAAGCTAATAAAAATTTAATTCTATATAAGGAAAGGTTGCGAGCACTGAACTTATTCTCTCTGGAGAAGAGACGCTTGAGAGGGGATATGATTTCAATATACAAATACCATACTGGTGACTCCATAATAGGGATAAAACTTTTTCACAGAAGGGAGTTTAACAAGACTCGTGGCTACTCAATAAAATTAGAAGAAAAGAGTTTAACCTTAAACTATGTAGAGTGTTTACTGTAAGCCCACGTACACACGGTCGGAGATTTTGGCAACCAAATCCGTCGGATTTTGCCAGTCAGATTTTGTCCGTCAGATCTTGTCCGAAACTGTTGCATACACACGGCCAAGTTGGCGAAAAATCCGATCTTTCAGAACGTGATGACGTAATTTTGTTACGATGGGATTACGTTCAGGCTAGTAGCCAATAGCTTTGATGTAGGAATTTGATCTGAGCATGCGTGGCACTTGGTCCATATCAAAATTCTCTACACATGATCGGAATATGTCCGACCAGCCCAGTTGGCTGGGAAATATTTCCAACATGTTGGAAAATTGGGTCCGACGGAGATTCGGACAGAATCAATCCGATGCATACCACACACAGTCGGATTATCTGATGATACGGTCCGATACGACGCATTCCGACGGATTCTCCGACCTTGTGTACGCGGCATAAGAGTGGCAAGGATGTGGAATTCCCTTCCACAGGCGGTGGTCTCAGCAGGGGGGCATTGATAGTTTCAAGAAACTATTAGATAAGCACCTGAATGACTGCAACATACAGGGATATACAATGTAATACTGACATATAATCACACACATAGGTTGAACTTGATGGACTTGTGTATTTTTTCAACCTCACCTACTATGAAACTATAAAACATTTCTCTACAATTTCCAAACTTATTATATACTGCTGGAGTGAAAAATCTATTATGTTATTTATTATGGCATTGAGGTATGAACATGTACTACAGATCAGTGTTAATTTTGAAGTCAAATTTCAATTCAGTTTTATTCCCAGTCTTTTGACTAAAATGCTATTTTAGTTTTAGTCATATTTTAGTCATCCCAGTTGGTTTAGTTTTAGTTGTATTTTAGTCGACTAAAATAATATTCATTTAGTCGACTAAAATGTTTTAGTCGTTTTAGTTGACGAAATTAACACTGCCAATCATGAGCGCTGTTGAACCAGGTCTCCGAAATTCCCACATAGTTTAGACCACTCGCATATTATCCTCTTATTGGATGTTCTGAGATTGCAACTAGGACTTGCTACTATACTTACCTTGGGTTTATGTGCTTTGGTCAACCTACCACTAATTCCCCCAAAACTACCCTCTGGAATATGTTCCGGGCTGACTATCTCTACCTCTGGACCTTCCCCCCCATTGCTTAGTTTAAAAACCCCTCTAACTTTTTAGCCATCTTCATTCCCATCTGATCTGCATCCTCCTTTAGGTGCAGTCCGTCCCTTTTATAGTATCAGTATAGGACCCAGTCCTCCAGGAACCCAAACCCCTTCCTACTACACCAGCTCTTCAGCCACTTGTTTACTTCTCTAATCTCCCTCTGCCTTTCTGGTGTGGCTCAATGTACTGGTAGTATTCCTGAGAATACTACCTTGGAGGTCCTTTTCCTCAATTTAGCTCCTACGTCCCTAAAATCATTCTTTAGGACACTGAATCTGCTTCTGACTTTGTAATTGATCCCAACGTGCACCATGACACCTAGGTCTTCCCCAGCCCCTCCCAGTAATCTGTCCACCAGATCCATGATGTGCCTAACCCGAGCGCCCGGTAGACAACATACTGTTTGGTGTTTCAGGTCTTTGTTACAGATTGGCCTCTCTGTCCCTCTAAGTATTGAGTCCCCTACCACCAGAATCTGTTTTTCCTTTCCCTTCGCTTCCCCCCACTCTCACTGGAGGAGTTCTTCCCCGGCAGCTAGGAGAGTCTCTCAGCTCCAGAAGTGCTGGTCTCTGACTGTTTTCACCAATGTCACTCAATGGAGCGTACTTATTGGGATTCTCCAGACCTGGATCGGCCTCCTTGGCTTTTCCCCCTCTACCCTTCCTGAATATCACTCCTCTACTCTTTCCTAGTGCCTGCACCTATTTGTCTCCACCCGCCTCTGTGCTGGCCCCAGCCGGCACCTGCCGTGTACATTTCTGGCTCTCCTTTAGTATGGAGGGACTTCTCAGTGCTGACAGTTGCTTTCCCAGATTCAGAACTTGGGATTCCAGGGAAACAATGCGCTTACATTTTGCACAGCAGTATTCACCCTTGATTGGATTGGGGATTATACCCTGTCCAAATTACCTAACAACTAGCTTCCTGACACTAATACTCAACAAGACAATACACAGGTACTCAACAAGATAATACAGAGGTACTCGCAGACCTACATGCATTCGCAGACCACTTCCTCCCTCTGGCTCTCAGCTGCTGCAAAGAGAGTGAGTAATTGCCTCCTCTACCCCCACCATACCTATCACCCTCCCTGTGCACTATTCTCTTTCCCTGCGCCCTGGCCCTCCCTGCTCATCTGAACCCCGTACAGGAGGACCAGTGGAACCCCTTATCAGCAGCGCTGATCACCAGCATCATGCCCTCACCATTCAATCCGAAAGACTGAGGACATCTTCTGGTGAAAAAGAAGTACTGTACACTCTACAGCACCATAGAAGAGATAAGTATAGTAGTCTAAACATCTTTTTCATCATAACCAGTGTCAGGGGGACATATCATAAAGAAAAGCCTGGAATTAGGCTTTAACCATTCAACTGTCAATACATAATTTTTATCTTTCAGACATGTTAAAACCATACAAATTAATAGAACTGTGTCTACTCTAGAAAGCCTAAAAAAATGTTTTGTCTCAAAAACATATAATAATAACCCATTAAGTAAACAAATAAAAATTATTTTCTCTAAATGTCTTTCATTATTTTAAAGCAATGAAAAGAAGAATTTGGGTTGGTTTAATTATATTTTTTTGCTTTACTTTCCTGCTTAGAACATGTCCATTAATAATAATAAAGATTACAATTACAAATGTAAAGCAAATACATAATGCTTTACATCACAACATTTTAGGAAGCCATGTTGTGTATTTTCAGATTACTGTGAGTATAATCAACTCCACGGAGCGTGATTTATTTATTTTTTGCTCGTTATTCTTTATGTTCAATATTATTATACCAATGAAATGAAATAAAAGTAGCACCACATAACATACTTTGTTATAACTAGTCAATAAAAAGTAATAGAAGATAAGATTGGGATCTTGCAGAATTCTGAATGTAACTCTTCAAGTGTTATCACCTCTTAGCATGAATTGAGATAATAAAATAAAGCGCACAGTTCTTTTAAATTATAGCTACTAGACAGCTGTTTTGTATGTTCTTATAATCCTAAGCTTCAAAATGTCATTCCTCTCGGGATGCTTGATAGATAATTTATAAAGGCATTCCCTTTATCACCACTTGATCTTTCTGACCTGGCGTTGCCATGGGGCTTGGAAAATTCTCTGCACAGATTTTCTACGTGATCCAGGACCCTAATGAGAGATAACAATACATTATTTCAGTTTACATACTGATGTGTACTTTTATCTGATTTTGCTCTGCACAGTAGTTGTGTAAAATGAATTCACAGATATTCAGATATTACTTTTTTATTTATTTATTTATTTTTGGGGGGCTAAAACACACCTGGTACTTTGTATTTTGCTGCCCTTCAATGTGGATTCAAACATTATTTTTTTTCTTCATTTTGAGAGATACTTTCAATAGTGTACCCATGAAATACATTAGAATAAAGGTCAGTGTTGCATGTGTACTGCTTCTCAAAGTGAGCTTTAACCGATTCAGCCCCGGAAGGTTAACCTCCTTCTTAAGCAGAGCACTTCGGCACTACGTCACTTTAACTGACAATTGCGTGGTCGTGCAACGTTGTACCCAAATAAAATTAATGTCCTTTTTTTCCCACAAATAGAGCTTTCTTTTTGTGGTATTTGATCATCTCGGTGGTTTTTATTTTTTGCGCTATAAACAAAAAAGAGACAATTTTGAAAAAAAAATTGCATTATTTTTTACTTTTTGCTATAATAAATATCCCCAAAAATGTATAAAATTATTTTTTTTTTCTCAGTTTAGACCGATATGTATTCTTCTACATATTTTTCTTCTACAAATCACAATACTCGTATATTGATTGGTTTTCTTTGCTTTATTTGATTTAAGGCATTTTTTTTATTATTATTTTTTTTGCTAGCAATGGCGGTGATCTGCATTTTTTATCGGGACTGCGACATTATGGCGGACACATCAGACAATTTTGAAACATTTTTGGGATCATTGCCAATAATACAGTGACCTATAAAACTGCATTGATTACTGTACAAATGTCACTGGTAGTAAAGGGGTTAACACTAGGGGGTGATCAAGGAATTAATTGTGTCCCCTAGTGTGTGTTCTAACTGAAGGGGGGAGGGGACTGACTAGGGGAGATGACAAATTGCTATTCATACTCTGTATGAACAGATCATCTGTCACTTCTCCCCTCAGAGAACCGTCGTGTTACGAGCGATCGTGGGAGCCCGTCTGTCATTGAGGCACTCGCCCCTGATGGCCGCATTAAGGAGTAACGTAACATGATGGCGATTCGTCTGCCCGTGACATTCTGCCGCAGTATAACTGATTGGCAAGCGGTTAAAGTAAAGTTGCCACACAAATAAGGAAAATATATAATTGTCATATTTAGTGAGGTTGCCGCATTCCATTATCTGTGTATCTCTTTAACCACCAAAAGATGGCTACAGCATGGTCGTCCAGTTTTGGGAGGATGTCTATTGATGTCCTCCCAGAACCCTGCCCCCTGCAGGAGGCACAGTTGATCACAAATTGAGGCAAAGAGCCAATCACAGCAGCCCTTTACCGTGTGATTAGCTGTGTCCATTCACAGCTCATCACATTTAAAAAAAAATGCCGGTTATCGCTGTCACTATGTGAGGAAAGGAAAGCTAACTGGCTATCCTGTGAATGGGGACATTTACATTGATAATCAGGGCACTGATATTCAATGCCCTGATTATCAGCGCAACCCCATTAGTGTCAATCTAAATGTTTGGTCTTTTTTCATTTGTTTAGCGAAAAATAAAAAAACCTAGTGGTGAATACCACCTAAACAAAGCTTTATCTGTCTAAAAAAAATGATAAACATTTCATATGGGTACAGTTCTGCATACCCATGCAATTGTCATTCAAAGTGTGACGGAGCTAAAAGCTGAAAATTGGCAAGGGCAGGAAGGGGATGAAAGTGCCCAGTAGTCAAGTGGTTAAATAGTAACTCAACTTTTATTGAAAAAAAATTCTCTGGATGGCGTTAAACAGTTTGTCAGCTTGTATGGAAATTAGACATCCCTGCTGCTTGTTGCAAGGCTTAAAGTTGTCACTAAAGCCTCCTTTTAAAAAAAATTAAAATAACAAACATGTCTATACTTGCTCTATGCAGTGGCTTCTCAAAAAGCAGTCCTGATCCTCTTCATCTGGGGTCCCACAACAGTGCATCAGGCCCCTTCTCTTCATTAGGTACCCCCACGGAAAGCAGCTTTCCATGGGGGCACCCATGCGTGCTAACTGCGTCCATTGTCACAGACAGTGGGACTTGCCCCGCCTCCCCACCCCCATGTCACAACTTTTGATCGGCAGAAGGGAGAGCCAATGGCTCCCACTGCTATCAATCTGTCCAATGAGGAGGGAGATATGGCTGGGAGCCACTGCTCTCGTGCATCTCACTGAAAAGGACCAGGCTCAGGTAAGAAAAAGATGGGGTCTAGGGGGGAGTTGCAGCACATGCATTAAGGTGAAAAGGTGGAAGGTGAAAGGTGGGGTGAATTAGGGAATGCACATCTCAGAGTACGGAATGAGGCATTGAAGAATTAGGTAGTTGGAATGAGCTATTGTATATTTTCTGCCTGACTTGCTCCCTTCCTTTAGCTTTCATCTTCTACTGTATAGCATACAGGAGAAAGGACACTACACTTCCTGGACCTGGAAGGGGGTCCTCATTCTGCAGAAGCTTCTGTCTAAATGTTGTCTGCAACATCAGTACATATACAATAAAAAATAAATAAAAAAGCAGCAGTTATTGCTCCATTTCACTGGGACTCTGAGACTGGCACTGGGCTCTGAAATCCCAGGATGGAAAAGTTTTGGGACATTTGTAAGCTATGGTATATAGTGAAGTTTAATGCCAAACATCCTGAAGAAAAGTAGAAAATACATTTAAAATGTCATAGCTACTGTACTTTATATATATATAATACTGCCAGCTATACCTTCCTTTTATTTAAATTTTTATTAGATTTTAACCTTTTCAAGTGTTACAACCATAACACAATAAAACACAAGTAAATAACCCCTTGTTTTGCATCATTACAACATGCAATAGTCATCAGTGCAGTATTTATTACAATTATATGTTTGCTAATACACTTTAAAATAAAATAAAATAAAAGAGGGGGATAGGCCTTGTGATTGTTAGTGGACAAATAAGGTACAGATATACTGAGAGTTAAAAAATTTCTAAGTTATATTCGGGATCGTGCAGATGCTGCAGATTTCAACCAAGGTTTCAGAGTATGGCCAAAAGAGTTGTTGACAACCTCAATTCTCATAAGTCATCCGATATAGGGATCAGGGTTGCCAACCATCTGTAAATTTACATACAGTTTGTACATTTTGGGCTATTTACAAGCTGTCCATAAATGTCCATTATGGACGGTGGCTGGCCATAAAAGATTTAAAATATTCCCACTTTTCCACTGTGCATGCGCATTGCTGCAGCCAGCTGAATGACATTTGGCCATCTTTGGTACACATATTGTGGCGGTATATCAGGTCCACGGACCAAACTAAACTGCACCAAACATAATGTCCGCTGTCTGCCTACAAGCACAAGCACCGCCTGCTGCAACCCCTGAAGCAACCCCTGAAGCTTTCCCCTTGGCTTCATATAATGGTAGGCAAATACACAATCTGCAGTGATGTGAGTTTTCTATTCTCCTTGCCTCTTTGCGCCATAGGTTGGTTCTCTTCTCCTTGGACTCCCAGTCATGCCACTTTGACCAGCCTTACCCTTTTCCACCACTGCCACCAATACATTGCCTTGTCTTCTTACTTCAGCCCACTCATCAACTTCACTGCACCAAACACATGGTCTGCTGTCTGCCTATAAGTACAAGCACCACCTACTGCAACTCCTCCTGAAGCATTCTCTTTGGCTTCATAAAATGGCAAGCAAATACAGTGGCGTGCTTTGTCAAGGGATGATCTGCTCCAGTGAGTCTCATCTCATGTATGATATTCTCTTTCTCTCCCTCTTTGTGCCATAGGTTGGTTTTCCTCTCCCTGGACTCCCAGTCACACTGCTTTGACCAGATTAAGAGCAAAAGGGTAGTGGTGCGCTGTACTGGTACAGAATTTGCCTGCCCCCAAGAAGCAGTATGCCATAGAAAAAATGGGGTTGTAGGTGTTATAGTTGGACAAAAAATTGATGCTATAAATTATAAACTTATAGCATACTGCTTCTTGGGGGCAGGCAAATTCTGTCCCAGTACAGCGCACCACTACCCTTTTGCTCTTAATCATCCTGGGTTCAGATATTTCCCTTCAGTGTGTGCAGCAGTACGCCATCTATCTTTAACCTGACCAGGCGCAGGAATACTCTTCTATACTGCTTTGACCAGCTTCAGTCTGTTCCATCACTGCCATCAATGCCTTGCCTTGCCTGCTGCCCTCAGCCCTCCTACTATCAAGTGAACTGCACCAAACCCAAGGTCGACTGTCTGCCTTCACTACAAGCACAAGTACCACCTGCCTGCTGTAACTCCTGTCTTGAAGCATTCCCTTTGGCTTCATACTTCTATATCATAGAGAAAGCAAATAAACAATTTGTTGCGGTGTGCTGTCTCAAGAAATGATTTGCTATTGTCTCATGTGTTATTTATTCCTTCTTATTCCTCTTTGTGCTGTTAGGTTTTCCTGGACTGAAAATCAAGCCACTACTATTGACCAGACACTGGCACTGCCTATGTTTGGATCCCTTTTGTCCCCTGGAAAGTATGTAATTTTTGTAAGCCTGTGTTTTGTGAATGTCTACTTTATGTGTGTGGGAACTTGGGTGGGGGCTGAGAGTCTGGGAACTGTCATTAAGGTCACAGCAATCTGATAAATGTTTTTGATTCTTCCCTAGAAAAGTCTACAGTGTATTAAGAAATCAGCTGTATGGGTCTACAGATACCAACGACATCACTAGATTAGATAACCAGCTCATCTAAAAGTAAGTGGTTATCTTTCACACCAGTACAACGCACACATTTTGTCTTTGCAGCCTACTGTATAAGGTAAGTGGGAAACACAGACAAACAGCATGATTTTTCTATTCTCTTTTTTAAACACCTTCCAGGACTCCAAACCAATCTTCACATATGGTGCACCTCTAATTGCATACTAATATGTTTTGATAAAAAGGTTTACAAAGTTCCTAAAGACCAGTTTTTGTTAACAACTATAGCCTTCCTGGCTTTCATCAGACATACATGTATCTGCAGCACACAAGGCAGTAGTAGGTTAGATTATATACTTAGTTATTTAAATTTAAGAGGGTTCAGTCTGGGCTGGTTTGGCCATAGTTTTCCAAGAGAATTGTGACAAGATTTTAAAGGGCTCTTTGATTTCAGTTTCAAGTTTGACACATTTAACAACTACTGTAGGTAACACAACACTTCAGGGTGTGTGTTTCGGATTACAGTGTGTGCAGTGCAGTTGCACTTTACAAATGGAATGTGTGGAAGGGGCAACACCTGAGCCTCCTGGAAAAAAAAAAACACAAGAAACTGAGGCATTGTTCTTTCTCAGACTCTTGGCTAACAGATCTGCAGTTCAAATACTGGTTATCAATGATGATTCAAAACAAAATGTAACGTGTCTGTGATGCAAAGAATTGTTCAGTGTAACACATGGTGGTGTTTGTAATGTCCATAGTCATGCTGCAAGTTACAAACACAAGTTTGTTGCTGCAGCTAGGCAAGCCAACTCTGGAATTGTTACGTTTGCTAAACAAAGCACATAATCAGAAGTGTTGGCTCATAAAATGAAAAAAAAAAAAAAGGGTTTAACCCAATTAAAGGGGTTTTAAAGCTTTTTTTTGTTTGTTTGTTTAAATAGGTTCCTTTAACCACTTCAATACAGGGCACTTTCGCCCCCTTCCTTCCCAGCCCAATTTTCAGCTTTCATCGCTCTAGCGCTTTCAGTGACAATTGCGCGGTCATGCTACACTGTACCCAAATGAAATTTTTATCATTTTGTTTGCACAAATAGAGCTTTATTTTGGTGGTATTTATTCACGACTCTGTTTTTTATTTTTTGCGATATAAGCGCAAAAAAAGCGGAAATTTGGGAAAAAAACTATATTTTCTTTTTTTTATTTTAAAAGAAATCCAATAAAATCAAATTTTGTCATAAATTTAAGCAAAAATTTATTCTGCTACATGTTTTTGGTAAAAAAAATTCCGTTAAGTGTAAATAATTGGTTTGTGTGATCACGGACATATGTACGCAAATGATCATGTACATATGTGTGCAGGTGATCACGTACATATGTGTGCACATAATCATTGGGACATGTGATTTTAGTGGGACATATGTGGGGGACATGTTTTTATTATTAGGGACATGTGTTTTTATTATTTGGGGACATGTATGTTTTGGGGACATGTGTTTTATGGGGACATATGTGGGGACTGTGTTTACACTGTGTGGTGTGTTGTGTGTTTACATTAGACTGATCAGTGAGTAAAAAGCGTGTGATATAGTCAAAAATTTTAATAAAATAAAAAGAGCTGCACTTACATCAAATATAAAAAGAAATCGTTTTTCAATAAAAGGTTTTGCCGGCCGGCTTCATACAACGCTGCCCGTCGCTTCCCGGTTCAGCATAGATCGCGGTGATGTCAGCACGCCGCTCCTCCCTAACGTCACCGCGATTCCTTTTTATATTTGATGTAAGTGCAGCTCTAAATATTTTTGACTATATCACACTATGGCGATTCCTCTTGTTTATGCATGTGCTGGGCAATTAGCGGTGTGGCCGTAGGAACATACCATCCACTTGAACAGAGCGCTTAAAGAGATACATCCTCCATGCAGTCCATGTTCAGAGGGAGTGATTTATTAATGGCGATATCTGATCTCTGAGATGGGATCAGTATAGCTGGTAAGCGTCAGTATTGTTGGTGGTGGAAAGCCTTTTCTCTGCAACTTTGATGACACTTCTTTCCATTGGTGCGGTGTGATAAAACACGGTGGAGATGATAAGCTGAATTTCTGTTGACCGGGAAATGGACTAATATTTGAATATTTATATATAGATTCCTTTGTCTGTATTTTTGGATCTCATTTTTTAATTATTCTTTCATTTGTTTCACACATTGTTTTGATTCATTATAGCGCAGCTTTTTTTGGAAAAACTAACTTAAAGAGGAGCTGCACCTAAAAAAAAAATATTAAAAGCCAGCAGCTACTAATATTGCAGCTGCTGACTTTTAATAAAATCACACTTACCTGTCCCAGGTTCCAGCGATGTCGGCGGCAGATGACAGGGAATCGGGAAGTGAAGCATGACGGCTTCACTGCCCGGTTCCCTACTGCGCATGCGCGAGTCGCGCTGCGCGTCTCTTATGGTCCCCCGCTGTGTCTTTGGGAACTGTGTGTTTCCCAGAACACAATGGGGGGGCGGAGCGTCTGCGGGGGTCTGCGGCGGTCTGGCCAGAAGTGGGTGCAGTTACCTGGATTATCCAGGTAACTGCACCCCCCTCCCCCCTGAAAGGTGCCGATTGTGGCACCGGAGGGGGGAGGGATCAGATTAGCGGAACTTCCCCTTTAGGGTGAAGAACCGCTTTAAAGGAACCTATTTAGAAAATAAAAACAAACCTTTACAATCCCTTTAAAAGTAATTATTTTATTGCCAAAAACAATTGCCATTACATTTTTTTTAGAGGAACGTACAAAAAAAATGTCTGACTTGCTTCCAGACTTCAAAATAGCAATTTCCCTCTGTTATAAGCATATAAAGGCTGCATGGCAATCAAAAACATCACCGGTAAGTGCAATAAAGAACTGCCAAAACGTTCTCATTGTCCCTTTTCATTACTGAATGATGAAACTACAGACATATCAACAAGCAAAAAATTTGCCATGGTGGCCATTTATTTTGATGAAGATACTGGTAAAACCCAATACAATTTCTACCGCCTTGTTGATCTCACTGAAGCTTCTGCAGATGCTATTTCTGAGCAGATTAACCACTTAGGGACCACCTCACGCCGATATACGTTGGCAGAATGGCACGGCTGGGCACAAGCACGTACAGGTACGTTGCCCTTTAAGAGCCCAGCCGTGGGTAGCTCGTGCGCCACCGCTGGCGCACTCGTGGCCCGGTTCTGAGCTCTGTGACTGTGGCCGCGGGACCCGTGGACCCGATCTCGCTGGTGTCCCACGATCGGGTCACAGAGCTGAAGAATGGTGAGAGGTAAGTGTAAACAAACCTCTCCCCGTGCTTCCTAGTGAGCCTGTCACGGATCGTCTGTTCCCTGTCAAAGGAAAAGAAGATCAGTGACGTCACACATCAAGCCACGCCCCCCTACAGTAAAAAAACACACACACTCACACTTAACCTCTACATTGCCCCCTAGTTGTTAACCCCTTCACTGCCAGTGACATTTTTACAGTAATCAATGCATTTTTAATCTCACAGATTGCTGTATTAATGCCAATGGTCCCAAAAATGTGTCAAAATTGTCCGACGTGTCCGCCATAATGTCGCAGTCACAATAAAAATCGTTGATCGCCGCCATTTCTAGTAAAAATAAATTATTAATAAAAATGCTATAAAACTATCCCCTATTTTGTAGATGCTATAACTTTTGCGCAAAGCAATCAATAAATGCTTATTGCGATTTTTTTTTTACCAGAAATATGTAGAATACCTACCGGCCTAAACTGAAGAAAAAAATATGTTTTTTATATATTTTTTGGGGATATTTATTATAGCAAAAAGTAAAATATATTGCATTTTTTTTTCAAATTGTCGCTCTATTTTTGTTTATAGTGCAAAAAATAAAAATTGCAGAGGTGATCAAATACCACCAAATGAAAGCTCTATTTATGGGAAAAAAAGGACACTAATTTTGTTTTGGAGCCACGTCGCACGACCGCGCAATTGTCAGTTAAAGCAACACAGTGCTGAATCGCAAAAAGGGGTCTTGTCCTTTAGCTGCAAAATGGTCCGGGGCTTAAGTAGTTAAACAATGTTTAGTGGAAGATGGTACCCCCCTGAAAAATGTTATGGCCATTGGTACAGTTGGTTGAAGTGTAATGGTTGACCCAAGAAATGCTGTTCTATCCCACTTACTTTCATTGTACCTGCCAAATTGCTGCCTTATGTGCTGAGATGCCTGCAAAGCCATACCTAAAATTTTTGAGCAGCTTTGCAGAGACATACAGTACATATCCACTTTGTGTGTGTACAGATGTATCACAGATTTCAGAAATTTGTTGAGGAAGAAAGTCTAAAGCCCTTACAGCTTTGTCCTACTAGTGACTTTCTTTGCTTGAATGTGTCAATTGCATTCTCAATCAATATGAAGCCCTGTTAAGTTATTTTCAGTCAAGTGATGATGCAGACCACCTGGTAACTGTGGAAAGGATAATTTTCTTGCTACAGGATCCTATCAATAAGTACTTCTTTCTGTTTCTTCAAGCAGTTCTGCCAATTTTACCCAATTCAATCAATATTTCCAAAGCAGTTCTCCTGTTACATGACTTATACTTGAAATATTGCAAACTGCTGAAAAGTCTCATTGGCTTCTTTATTACGCCAAACCTCTTAGTTTCCCTTTAAAATGATGCACTGACTGAATTTGACAACACTAATAGTGCAAACTTCAAATTAACAAAGAGAATGTTCATTGGCTACCAAACTTCTGTCTACAGTAGATGATTTGTCAGCTGCTCAACAGTTCATAGTCCAAGCAACAATATTTTACACAAGAGCAGTAACTACCATTAAAAATGGATGCCTATTGGAATCAGAATCATTCAACTGGCTTTACTAAAACTTTCAAACAGGTCTACTGCTAATTCTGGGGACATTATTGAACTAGCAATGCATTTTGCACAATCTCTTTCCCTATCTGATTTTGACACACTGCATACTGAATTTATTAAAAACGAAGTGACAGGTTTTACTGATGTTGCTCAGATTGACACATATGATTCGTATTGGGGCATGGTAGGACAAAGCTGTGTCAGGGCCCTTCAGGGCAATCTGAAGGTACCTAAATTCCCACATCTGGATACATTTGCAAAAATTATGTTTTTCCTTCCCATAGGACAGCTGAGGTACCTTGCGTGTTTTCATCTGTGAAGTTAATAAAAACTGATCTTAGGAACAAACTTTCCACTCAAATGTTAGGACTGCTGTCAGCAAAGGGTGATCCAGGAAGAAAATGCTTAAACATGTTGCTACCAGAATATATGACCACAAGTTTGAAAATGAATCCAACCCTAAATGTAAAGCATTGCTGCTGGCAATGTGTCTAAGGACAATAATGATGTGGTGGTGGTGTAGGACTAATACGGTTACAGTCAGAAGTTCACAACATCAACATAAGGTTCTTCATACAATTTTTACCAGAAGGATGATATGTTTGTACTGTAATTTCATTAGAAATATTTGTACGCACATAATATTACAGTTAAAGTTATGAAAATATTGGTTACGGTTATGGTCACTCCAGGCCTAAAGGTTTTTCTCCATATCTTTTGCGGCAGTACTCAGTAGAACAGGTAGTGAGAGAAAACGTTCACATGAGGACACCTGTTCCACTGAACACTGCTGCAAGGTCTTTTAACAAATTGTTATTTCAACAATGCATTGCTGCCTCGTTGGCAGCTGGTAACTGAAATATCAGTTTATGGTTTATTGATGTCTCTGTGCTCCAGCTTAGGAGATTCACCCTTTAATTTGCCCTTTTTAACATTATGACCAAAAGTATGATCAAATCCAGAACAGAAATATAGGAGACCTGTATTCTATGATCCTGGTGGCTACCTCAGATTTACCCTCACTTCCTGTGGTGGCAATGGGACTGAAGTTGAAGGGAAATCTCCCCAGTTGGATGCAGATGACACAACTGCTGGGTTATATTAACCTGATCTTCATGTACAGTAAATGGAGAAATATGTTTTTTGCCTTTTGTTATACCTTAAACACATTGTTAATAGCTCTTCCTGAATAATGTTTGGTGATTATGATGGACCCTTTTAAACTGAACACATGTACAATTTCAGAATTACTGTATCACACTGGAATCCTGAGAAATTTGACCTCTGGAAGGTTTTACCCCCTTCATGACAAAGAAATGTTTGCCATTTCAGCACTATGCTGTTTTAACTGGCAATTGCATGGACACATGCAACACTGTATGAAAATGAAATTTATATAATTTTTTAACACAAATAGAGCTTTTTTTGTGGTATTAGATGACCACTGTTTTATTTGTATTATGTAAACAAAGAAGACTGAACATTTTGAAAAAAAAAAAAAATATATATATATATATATATATATATATATATATATATATATATATAATTATTTTTTTTTATACTTTTTGTTATAAAACATTTCCAATATAAAGGTGTGTTCCGCACTACTGACTGACACTCATATGGGTGAAAACATAATTGTTATATTATCATATTATTAAAAGGTGCTCTTATAAACCAAAATTATTTGTATACATCACTCAGAAAAAAAAAACATATTGATCTAATTAGCATATAATAGACAAAACGTTCCAGAACATTGTTAACAGTCCCAACTTGTGCAAAATCTACTCCTTTTGCTATGATTAGGTGTGCTCCAAACAAAAAAAAACCTTGACTGTCCCCCAAAGGGCAAACTTTAACTTCCACTGTTGACACTCACTGCAAAGATCAAATCAGCATATACTATATTCAAGCACCAGATGCCATTTGGATGGGAGCAGGGAATAATCATCTTCCATTAGTGATGGACGAACTTCCGACGGGACGTTTCGCGAACGCGAAACGCGAACGGACACAAACGTTCGCGAAAACGACCGTTCGCCGCGGGCTCCATTGACTTCAATGGGAGGCGAATTTCGCAAACCTTTAGGTCGAATTTGCGGCCACGGGGTAATTATTAGGGGGTAGCACGTAGTCCCACCACCTGGACAATAGCATAATACATGTATGAGGTGAATTTGGGATCGATAACTACAAGCATTTTTTTTTTATTTGGGAAATTGTTCTGACAATTCAGGACTATGGAGCTAATGAAGGCAATGGAGGAGAGGGAAGGTCAGGGACCAGGGTAGGCAAACAAGAGGGTGCAGGAGATACAGAGCACTGACAGCAGCACCGTAATACAGAGCACTGACATCAGCACCGTGACATACAGCGCTGACAGCAGCTCCGTGACATACAGCGCTGACAGCAGCTCCGTGACATACAGCGCTGACAGCAGCTCCGTGACATACAGCGCTGACAGCAGCTCCGTGACATACAGCGCTGACAGCAGCTCCGTGACATACAGCGCTGACAGCAGCACCGTGACATACAGCGCTGACAGCAGCTCCGTGACATACAGCGCTGACAGCAGCTCCGTGACATACAGCGCTGACAGCAGCTCCGTGACATACAGCACTGACAGCAGCTCCGTGACATACAGCGCTGACAGCAGCTCCGTGACATACAGCGCTGACAGCAGCACCGTGACATACAGCGCTGACAGCAGCTCCGTGACATACAGCGCTGACAGCAGCTCCGTGACATACAGCGCTGACAGCAGCTCCGTGACATACAGCGCTGACAGCAGCTCCGTGACATACAGCGCTGACAGCAGCTCCGTGACATACAGCGCTGACAGCAGCACCGTGACATACAGCGCTGACAGCAGCTCCGTGACATACAGCGCTGACAGCAGCTCCGTGACATACAGCGCTGACAGCAGCTCCGTGACATACAGCACTGACAGCAGCTCCGTGACATACAGCGCTGACAGCAGCTCCGTGACATACAGCGCTGACAGCAGCACCGTGACATACAGCGCTGACAGCAGCTCCGTGACATACAGCGCTGACAGCAGCTCCGTGACATACAGCGCTGACAGCAGCTCCGTGACATACAGCGCTGACAGCAGCTCCGTGACATACAGCGCTGACAGCAGCTCCGTGACATACAGCGCTGACAGCAGCTCCGTGACATACAGCGCTGACAGCAGCTCCGTGACATACAGCGCTGACAGCAGCTCCGTGACATACAGCGCTGACAGCAGCTCCGTGACATACAGCGCTGACAGCAGCTCCGTGACATACAGCGCTGACAGCAGCTCCGTGACATACAGCGCTGACAGCAGCTCCGTGACATACAGCGCTGACAGCAGCACCGTAAGCAGCCCCAGGAGGAAGTCAGCACAGCACAGGGATGGTGTGATCCCCTCATAATAAGAACCCCCAGGAGGAAGTCAGCACAGCACAGGGATGGTGGGAGCCCCTCATAATAAGAACACCCAGGAGGAAGTCAGCACAGCACAGGGATGGTGGGAACCCCTCATAATAAGCAGCCCCAGTAGAAATATGACACCGCTCAACCTCTTCAAAGAGGAGGGTAGGGGCATATAGTACGGTGTGCTTTTTTGGGTCAGGGAAGTGAGCCAAATGAATTAAGAAGGTCTGTGTGCTTGATTCCAAAAATTGTTTATAGACATATACATGGTCTACTGATCACATGTGTTGAATTCCTCCGAGATCCATGCCTCATTCATTTTTAGAAATGTGAGGTAGTTAACACTGTGGTGAGCTAGGCGAGTACGCTTATCGGTCACAATCCCCCCTGCTGCGCTGAACGTCCTTTCGGACAGGACACTGGATGAGGGGCAAGCCAACAGTTCGATTGCAAATTGGGCAAGCTCTGGCCAGAGGTCAAGCCTGCCCACCCAGTAGTCTAGGGGTTCATCACTCCTCAGAGCGTCCACATCGGCCGTTAACCCAATGTAGTCGGACACCTGACGGTCTAGGCGTTCCCTGATGCTGGATCCGGATGACACCTGTCGATGGGTCGGCTGAAAGAATGACCTCATATCCGAAGTCACCAACACATCTTCAAACCGGCCTCTTCTTGCAGGCGCTGTTGGATTGGTACCCGCAAATCCTTCTCTGGGAGTGGGAATTGCTCCTCTGCCAGCGCACGCAAAAGCAGAATGCAGCATTTCTCGAAGCAAGGCCTGGAAGTGCTGCATTCTGACAGCCCTCTGCGACGGCGGTAACATTTCCGCCATTTTGTGTTTGTACCGGGGGTCTAAGTACGTTGCCACCCAGTACTGGTCCTTGACCCTCATGCTTTTTATACGGGGGTCCCTATTAAAACACTGGAGCATGAAGGCCCCCATTTGCACTAAAGTGGAAGCGGTGTGGTGGCCTGGCTCCTGCTCATCATCCAGGATAATGTCGTCCTCTTCATTCTCCTCTCCCCATCCTCGCACAACAGGGATCCCAGAAAGGTTTAAAGCATGCTCTTCTTGCTCCTGCTCATCCGCCCCGGCACCATCCTCCTCTGACTCCTCATCAGACTCCTGTTGTTGACTTGTCTCAGATAGAGTAGCCCCCCCTGGGAATTCATCCAGCATTGCGACTTCCTCATCTTCCCGCTCCTGCTCCTCCACAGCCTGATCAATGACACGACGCAATGCACGCTCCAGAAAGAAGGCATAAGGTACCATGTCACTGATGGCGCCATGGCTGCGACTGACCAGTTTGGTGATCTCCTCAAATGGCCGCAGAAGTCTGCATGTGTCGCGCATGAGCAGCCACTGGCGCGGTGAAAAAAAACCCAGCTCCCCAGAACCGTTTCTTTCGCAGAGTTCATACAGGTAGACGTTAACTGCACGTTTCTGCTGGAGCAGCCTATCAAGCATATAGAAGGTTGAGTTCCATCGCGTCGGGCAATCGCAAATAAGACGTCTGACCGGCAGATGGTGTCGCCGCTGAATGTCAGCAAGGCGAGCCATGGCCGTGTAAGATCTTCTGAAATGGGCCGAGATTTTCCTTGCCTGCCGCAAGATGTCCTGGACCCCAGGGTATTTGACAAGGAATCGCTGCACGACCAAGTTTAAGACGTGTGCCATGCACGGCACGTGCGTGATTTTGCCCTGTTTCAATGCGCTAAGCAGATTGGCACCGTTGTCACACACCACTTTACCAACTGTCAAATTGAGCGGTGTTAGCCACTCATCTGCCTGTGAACGCAAAGCTGAAAGGAGTGCCGGGCCAGTGTGGCTCTTTGCTTCCAGGCACAACAGACGCAGCACGGCATGGCAACGTCTCACCTGGCATGTGGAATAGGTTCTGGGGAGCTTGGGCGGTGCAGTGGAAGAGACGCTAGCAGCGGAAAAGGAGGAGGCAGCTGAGGAGGAGAGGGAGGAGGATGGAGTAGGAGGAGGAGAAGAAGAGTCAGGCCTGCATGCAATCCGTGGCGGTAAAACCAAATCTACACGGGTGCCACGGGTTACATGCTTGACGGCCGTCAGAAGGTTCACCCAGTGGGCAGTAAAACTGATATACCTTCCCTGCCCGTGTTTGCTAGACCACGTGTCTGTGGTCAGATGTATCTTGGCACCGACACTGTGTGCCAGAGATACATTCACTTGCCGCTGAACATGGCCATATAGCTCTGGGATGCCCTTCTCTGAGAAATACTTCCTTCCTGGGACCTTCCATTGTGGTGTTCCAATGGCCACAAATTTGCGAAAGGCCTCCGAGTCCACCAGTTTATATGGCAGTAGTTGGCGGGCTATGAGTTCTGACAAGCCAGCCGCCAACCGTTGGGCAAGAGGGTTATCCGGCGTCATCATTTTTTTACGCTCAAACATTAGGCCCACGGAAGCCTGCCTTTTTGCAGAAAAATGTGAGCTTGGCGTGATGGAAGGTGGAGTGGAGGACAATTGTGAGGAGAGAGGAGAAGGAGAAGTAGAAGACGAGGCTGGACGGTGAGAGCCTGCAGTGTGGCTTTGTGTGTTCCGTTGCTCCCACTGGGCTCGGTGATGGCTGCTCATGTGCCTTCTTAAGGCGGTCGTCCCTAGGTGAGTATTGGGCTTACCGCGACTAACGCGTTGACTGCAAAGATTGCAGATGGCAACGCTATTGTCAGCAGCGGACACGTTAAAAAAAGCCCACACTGCGGAGCCATGTGCCGGTGTCCTGGGAGCGCCAGATGTGACCGTACATGGTCGATGACTCGCTCCTGATACATTTGCAGTCTGCTTTGTCCCTGCTGTGCAATGTAAGTCATTGCTGCTTCTCCTCCCTATCTGCTGGTCCATATCTCCCTCTGAACTCCCCTCCTCTTCCTCTCTTGTGGGCACCCACGTGACATCACTAGACACGTCATCATCAACGTCACCTTCCCCACCGCTATAAGTAGAGTAGGCAGCAACACCGGGGACCAACCTCCTCCTTGGGCTGATCTGGGTACTGGCGTCAGACTGCTGAGTAGCGCTTGTTGCTACCTCCTCTTCCTGATCCAATACCAAGAGTGGCTGCGCATCAGAAATGTCCTCTTGATATGGATCGGAAAATAATTCCAGTGACTCAAGCGGAAGGTATGTGGTGGTGGTGGTGGTGGTCGTGTTGTTGGTGGTAGTGTCTTTGGGGGTGCACATAGCAGAGAGTGAAGAAGAGGGTGCAGATCGAGAGGATGAGGAGGGTGCAGAAGAGTAAGGCTGAGCGAGCCACTCAACCAAGTCTGGTGCATCCTTTAAAGTAATTGAACGCACCTTCTGCAACTTCCCACTTTGGCTCAAGCCTGTTGCTCCTGCCCTACCCCTACCACCCCTGCGGAAGGGCCTGCCTCTTCCTCTGCATGTCATTTTTTAAATGACCCTGTGACAAAACTCTTAGTCCCTATACCGCTGAAGGACTGCTGCAGTATAGGTGAGCGGTCAGCAGTGGTGCACGTCAACCCTATCTATTGTGGACCTATAGCGGTCCTTACAGAACAGCAGACTGTACCGCACTCAAGCCTATGTACCGTAGCACCCTATACCAAGTTACCAGTCCTTATAAGAACTTTTGTGGACCAAGCAGGTTGTGTATTAGTGTTTAGCAGACTGTACGTCAGTCCCTATACCGCTGAAGGACTGCTGCAGTATAGGGCAGCGGTCAGCAGTGGTGCACGTCAACCCTATCTATTGTGGACCGATAGCGGTCCTTACAGAACAGCAGACTGTACCGCACTCAAGCCTATGTACCGTAGCACCCTATACCAAGTTACCAGTCCTTATAAGAACTTTTGTGGAACAAGCAGGTTGTGTGTTAGTGATTAGCAGACTGTACGTCAGTCCCTATACCAATGAAGGACTGCTGCAGTATAGGGCAGCGGTCAGCAGTAGTGCACGGCAACCCTATGTATTGTGGACCGATAGCGGTCCTTACAGAACAGCAGACTGTACCGCACTCAAGCCTATGTACCGTAGCACCCTATACCAAGTTACCAGTCCTTATAAGAACTTTTGTGGACCAAGCAGGTTGTGTATTAGTGTTTAGCAGACTGTACGTCAGTCCCTATACCGCTGAAGGACTGCTGCAGTATAGGGCAGCGGTCAGCAGTGGTGCACGTCAACCCTATCTATTGTGGACCGATAGCGGTCCTTACAGAACAGCAGACTGTACCGCACTCAAGCCTATGTACCGTAGCACCCTATACCAAGTTACCAGTCCTTATAAGAACTTTTGTGGACCAAGCAGGTTGTGTATTAGTGTTTAGCAGACTGTACGTCAGTCCCTATACCGCTGAAGGACTGCTGCAGTATAGGGCAGCGGTCAGCAGTGGTGCACGTCAACCCTATCTATTGTGGACCGATAGCGGTCCTTACAGAACAGCAGACTGTACCGCACTCAAGCCTATGTACCGTAGCACCCTATACCAAGTTACCAGTCCTTATAAGAACTTTTGTGGAACAAGCAGGTTGTGTGTTAGTGATTAGCAGACTGTACGTCAGTCCCTATACCAATGAAGGACTGCTGCAGTATAGGGCAGCGGTCAGCAGTAGTGCACGGCAACCCTATGTATTGTGGACCGATAGCGGTCCTTACAGAACAGCAGACTGTACCGCACTCAAGCCTATGTACCGTAGCACCCTATACCAAGTTACCAGTCCTTATAAGAACTTTTGTGGACCAAGCAGGTTGTGTATTAGTGTTTAGCAGACTGTACGTCAGTCCCTATACCGCTGAAGGACTGCTGCAGTATAGGGCAGCGGTCAGCAGTGGTGCACGTCAACCCTATGTATTGTGGACCGATAGCGGTCCTTACAGAACAGCAGACTGTAACGCACTCAGGCCTATGTACCGTAGCACCCTATACCAAGTTACCAGTCCTTATAAGAACTTTTGTGGACCAAGCAGGTTGTGTGTTAGTGATTAGCAGACTGTACGTCAGTCCCTATACCAATGAAGGACTGCTGCAGTATAGGGCAGCGGTCAGCAGTAGTGCACGGCAACCCTATGTATTGTGGACCGATAGCGGTCCTTACAGAACAGCAGACTGTAACGCACTCAGGCCTATGTACCGTAGCACCCTATACCAAGTTACCAGTCCTTATAAGAACTTTTGTGGACCAAGCAGGTTGTGTGTTAGTGATTAGCAGACTGTACGTCAGTCCCTATACCAATGAAGGACTGCTGCAGTATAGGGCAGCGGTCAGCAGTAGTGCACGGCAACCCTATGTATTGTGGACCGATAGCGGTCCTTACAGAACAGCAGACTGTACCGCACTCAAGCCTATGTACCGTAGCACCCTATACCAAGTTACCAGTCCTTATAAGAACTTTTGTGGACCAAGCAGGTTGTGTATTAGTGTTTAGCAGACTGTACGTCAGTCCCTATACCGCTGAAGGACTGCTGCAGTATAGGGCAGCGGTCAGCAGTGGTGCACGTCAACCCTATGTATTGTGGACCGATAGCGGTCCTTACAGAACAGCAGACTGTAACGCACTCAGGCCTATGTACCGTAGCACCCTATACCAAGTTACCAGTCCTTATAAGAACTTTTGTGGACCAAGCAGGTTGTGTGTTAGTGATTAGCAGACTGTACGTCAGTCCCTATACCAATGAAGGACTGCTGCAGTATAGGGCAGCGGTCAGCAGTAGTGCACGGCAACCCTATGTATTGTGGACCGATAGCGGTCCTTACAGAACAGCAGACTGTAACGCACTCAGGCCTATGTACCGTAGCACCCTATACCAAGTTACCAGTCCTTATAAAAACTTTTGTGGACCAAGCAGGTTGTGTGTTAGTGTTTAGCAGACTGTGCGTCAGTCCCTATACCGCTGAAGGACTGCTGCAGTATAGGGCAGCGGTCAGCAGTGGTGCACGTCAACCCTATCTATTGTGGACCGATAGCGGTCCTTACAGAACAGCAGACTGTACCGCACTCAAGCCTATGTACCGTAGCACCCTATACCAAGTTACCAGTCCTTATAAGAACTTTTGTGGACCAAGCAGGTTGTGTATTAGTGTTTAGCAGACTGTACGTCAGTCCCTATACCGCTGAAGGACTGCTGCAGTATAGGGCAGCGGTCAGCAGTGGTGCACGTCAACCCTATGTATTGTGGACCGATAGCGGTCCTTACAGAACAGCAGACTGTAACGCACTCAGGCCTATGTACCGTAGCACCCTATACCAAGTTACCAGTCCTTATAAGAACTTTTGTGGACCAAGCAGGTTGTGTGTTAGTGATTAGCAGACTGTACGTCAGTCCCTATACCAATGAAGGACTGCTGCAGTATAGGGCAGCGGTCAGCAGTAGTGCACGGCAACCCTATGTATTGTGGACCGATAGCGGTCCTTACAGAACAGCAGACTGTACTGCACTCAGGCCTATGTACCGTAGCACCCTATACCAAGTTACCAGTCCTTATAAAAACTTTTGTGGACCAAGCAGGTTGTGTGTTAGTGTTTAGCAGACTGTGCGTCAGTCCCTATACCGCTGAAGGACTGCTGCAGTATAGGGCAGCGGTCAGCAGTAGTGCACGGCAACCCTATGTATTGTGGACCGATAGCGGTCCTTACAGAACAGCAGACTGTAACGCACTCAGGCCTATGTACCGTAGCACCCTATACCAAGTTACCAGTCCTTATAAGAACTTTTGTGGACCAAGCAGGTTGTGTGTTAGTGATTAGCAGACTGTACGTCAGTCCCTATACCAATGAAGGACTGCTGCAGTATAGGGCAGCGGTCAGCAGTAGTGCACGGCAACCCTATGTATTGTGGACCGATAGCGGTCCTTACAGAACAGCAGACTGTACCGCACCCAAGCCTATGTACCGTAGCACCCTAGACAGACCAAGTTACCAGTCCTGATAAAGAGCTTTGTGGAACAAGTGAGTTGTGAATGATTAGCAGACTGCAGCAGAAGGGCAGCAGTCAAGTATAATATTCTTTCTATATTTGGAAGAAAGAATATTATACGTGTACAAGCCTATTACCGTACCACTGATACCAGTCCTGAAAAGAACCTTTGTGGAACTAATAGTAACAGCAAGTCTTTAAAATTATCCTCACTGCCTGACACACTGCTTCCTGCCTGTCCCTATACAAATTGGCAAAAAAGAGTAGGCTGGAACGATTAGCTGGAACAGCTCTTTTGTGGACCTGATAGTAACAGCTAATGATGATGATGATGATGATGATGAAGAAAGACTAATCTGGCTGAGCTGTCCCTAAAATAGCAGCATACAGCGCTCTGTCCCTTTATCTAAACTGACAAAAGAAACTCAGGCTGCTGACCTAACACCTATACCAGTCCTGAAAAGAACTTTTGTGTACCAAATAGCTAGCGTTTTCTCTGTCCCTACTCCACACAGGATCCTTTCCCTACAGTGACAGAAGAAAGAATGTAAAATGGCCACCGGATCGGGTGTATTTATAGGTTAGGGGGAATGTCCAAGTGTCCATGAGCTGTCATGTCTCAATTGGTTGTCCTGTAACACATGATAAACGTGTCACGAAAGGTTAAAGTTCTTGTATACATTAAACACGTAAGTCCGCCGGGGCGAACGACGGAAAAAGGCGTTCGAACCCGCGGACGGCGAAAGTCGGAAATTCGCCGCGAAACGACCGCCGGGCGAACCGTTCGGCCATCACTATCTTCCATCAAATTGTTTGAGCATGCATAGCTTAAAAACTGTTGTTTTGAGTTACATAGTTGGTAGGATTGTATAAAGACGCCAGTCCATCCAGTTCAACTTGTGGTGTGTGTGTGTGTGTGAGAGAGAGTTTATGTCAATAGTAAATCCCACATCACTGGCTATTTTGAAGAACTACAAAACCCAGCCTTTTTATTTGCATCAGGTGGTTTTCAAACTCAAAAGCAAAAAAACAACAACAAAAAAACCCCCAATAAAACATAGTGCTCACTGCCTTATACAACTCTTTATTAGAATGCTAAAAACCCACTCACATATACAATAACGTGTCTTTAAAGCACAAAGGTGCAAGCAGTGCTGTCTAGAAGGATGAGAAAAAAACAAGTACCCCTAAAATAAAGTGAGTCAACCAGCATTGGCGCACCTAGATTTTCAGGAAAGAAGTCTAAGTGTGAATGCAGAAAATAAGTCTTCAGTGACATGTTGCCCTTTATGGTTTTGTATGCTGTAAAAAGTTTGTCACCCAGCCAAATGTAGTTTGGTACTACGTTTTCACCATCATCCTTGAATGTTTTCTAAGCAATTTTTTCTGGTCCCACTTACAGATTTTCAAACCACTTGTCATTGATGATGCATCTGATCGGTGGATGAAAAAATGCCATCACTTATTATTAATAGTTATTCTTGGAAATATCTGTCTCAAATAATGAAAACCTTCACCTTCCTTGTTCATCTCTTTCACAAAAAAAAATTATAAGTTATAAGTGGAGTGGCCATTTCATTTTTAATGCAATGTGACTCTCTTGCTGTTCTATTTGCATATGTTGCATATGTTTATGGCTGTTCCATTTATATATATTAGAATGTTACTTGGTATATATATCTGAGATGCATTTCAAACAATATAGTCACTACTTTCAGATCTCCAAATATTCTGGTTGTACTTGGTTTACTGGAAGTGTACTTAAATATGTTTCTTTTATGTGTGAAGTATAGCCAACTAGGATTATGAAAGAGACACTGTTCTAGTGAGTTATGTACATAACTCAAAGCTATGAATGTGAACAAACCACCCACGTCAATACAGAAAACTAATTTGTCAAATTGTCCAATGAAAAGACAGATATTTTTGTACCTGATGATAGCAAACACCATCCTAGCAGTGTTGAACCCAGTAGTTCTGTGTTTGAACTTGACAAACCTTAGATACACTTGGATCACAAGGGGAGAGGGTGGTGGTGCATTTAAATAGGTTCCTTTTCTGAATTAAAGCACTTATCCAGGAGGGAGGAGTCATGACTTATGTTCTTATTAAGAACATTTTAAATCTGCTGGTTGATAGTTTGATTCTATGTATTTGTTGATGAGATAAACAAACCACGCCCTGTGATTGCCTATGATTGTGTTTTTTTCATATGCTGAATTTAAGTGCTTCCCATGTGCATGATATAACACATACTGCTACCTCTGTGGACTCTTGTGACTGAGTGTTGGATACCCTGGAGGGTGCTCTCTGTTTTCTGTCCTTATTTGCCTTAGGGTCTCTGACACATTGTTATTAGGTATTAACCACTTTCAGACCGGACCATTTTGCTGGTCAATGACCAGAGGTCTTTTTACAATTTGGCACTGCGCTGCTTTAACTGGTAATTGCGCGGTCATGCAATGTTGTACCCAAACAAAATTTGCGTCCTTTTCTTCCCACAAATAGAGCTTTCTTTTGATGGTATTTGATTGCCTCTGCGATTTTTATTTTTTGCGATATAGACGTAAAAAGACCGCAAATTTTGAAAAAAATGGATATTTTCTACTTTTTGTTATTCGAAAAATCCAATAAACTCAATTTTAGTCATACATTTAGGCCAAAATGTATTCAGCCACATGTCTTTGGTAAAAAAAAAGTCAATAACTGTATATTTATTGGTTTGCGCAAAAGTTGTCACATCTACAAACTAAGGTACGTTTTCTGGAATTTACGCAGCTTTTAGTTTACGACTGCCTATCTCATTTCTTGAGGTGCTAAAATGGCAGAGCAGTACAAAACCCCCCCAAATGACCCCATTTTGGAAAGTAGACCCCCTAAGGAAATTGATAAGAGGCATGTTGAGCCCATTGAATATTTTTTTTTTTTTTTTTACACAAAGTTGTCACTAAATGATATATTGCTCACACATGCTATGGGCATATGTGAAATGACACCCCAAAATAAATTCTGCTGCTTCTCCTGAGTACAGGGATACCACATATGTGGGACTTTTTGGGAGCCTAGCCGCGTACGGGGCCCCGAAAACCAAGCACCGCCTTCAGGCTTTCTAAGGGCGTAAATTTTTGATTTCACTTCTCACTACCTATTACAGTTTTGAAGGCCATAAAATGCCAAGATGGCACAAAACCCCCACAAATGACCCCATTTTAGAAAGTAGACACCCCAAGCTATTTGCTGAGAGGCATGTTGAGTCCATGGAATATTTTATATTTTGCCACAAGTTGCGGGAAAATTACAAACTTTTATTTTTATTTTTATTTTTTCACAAAGTTGTCACTAAATTATATATTGCTCACACATGCTATGGGCATATGTGAGATGACACCCCAAAATAAATTCTGCTGCTTCTCCTGAGTACGGGGATACCACATATGTGGGACTTTTTGGGAGCCTAGCCATGTACGGGGCCCCGAAAACCAAGCACCGCCTTCAGGCTTTCTAAGGGCGTAAATTTTTGATTTCACTTCTCACTACCTATTACAGTTTTGAAGGCCATAAAATGCCAAGATGGCACAAAACACCCACAAATGACCCCATTTTAGAAAGAAGACACCCCAGGCTATTTGCTGAGAGGCATGTTGAGTCCATGGAATATTTTATATTTTGCCACAAGTTGCGGGAAAATTACAAACTTTAATTTTTTTTTATTTTTTTTTCACAAAGTTGTCACTAAATGATATATTGCTCACACATGCCATGGGCATATGTGAAATGACACCCCAAAATAAATTCTGCTGCTTCTCCTGAGTACGAGGATACCACATGTGTGGGATTTTTTGGGAGCCTAGCCGCGTAAGGGGCCCCGAAAGCCAAGAACCGCCTTCAGGTTTTCTAAGGGCGTAAATATTTGACTTCACTCCTCACTACCTATTACAGTTTTGAAGGCCATAAAATGCCAAGATGGCACAAAACCCACACAAATGACCCCATTTTAGAAAGTAGACACCCCAAGCTATTTGCTGAGAGGCATGTTGAGTCCATGGAATATTTTATATTTGGCACAAGTTGCGGGAAAATTACAAACTTTTATTTTTTTTTATTTTTTTTTCACAAAGTTGTCACTAAATGATATATTGCTCACACATGCTATGGGCATATGTGAAATGACACCCCAAAATAAGTTCTGCTGCTTCTCCTGAGTACGGGGATACCACATATGTGGGACTTTTTGGGAGCCTAGCCGCGTACGGGGCCCCGAAAACCAAGCACCGCCTTCAGGCTTTCTAAGGGCGTAAATTTTTGACTTCACTCCTCACACAGTTTTGAAGGCCATAAAATGCCAAGATGGCACAAACCCCCCCCCCCCAATGACCCCATTTTGGAAAGTAGACACCCCTAAATTTAGGGGTACACTAGTGAGACTCACAGGTAAAAAAGCACCTAGGCTGTCAGCGACTGTATCAAAACGCTACAAGAAAAACTGTTAGCGATCGCAGGGATCAGGCCTGACTCTGCGAACGCTGCAGTTATGCGTGTTGTGTTTTGTAAGTGACAGTGATCGATCGATACTGCACTTGGGTGGGCTGGTCTGGGCTTGGCGGAGGGGCTAAACGCAGGTGCTAGCAGGTATCTGGGCTGATCCCGCTAACAATGCGTTTTGGGAAACCTAAACTACTGGCGACGCTAATATAGATCTGATCAGATACTATATTACTAAGGGAGGTGTATGCTTTGTGCGTGGGTGTTAGCGGTACTGGCACTAACCTGACGCTGCCTGGGGCGACGCAGACCTTATCTGACCCTCAAACTTATATCACCCGCCGGGTGATCAGGGGGTTAAACCTTTATTAGGTAAAAAATGGCGGGTGCCCTGAAACTATAAAAAAATAACTAACCAACCAGCGTCACCTGTAACAGTTATATGGTGATCACTGGTGAAAGGGTTAACTAGGGGGCAATCAGGGGGCTTTATGCGGTAGTATATGGGGGTCCCTGGCGCTATAAAAAGCTGCGGCGAACCTAAATACCTACCTGCCTAACTAGCGTCACCTGTGACACTAATACAGCGATCAGAAAAATGATCGCTTATTAGGCTGGGTTCACACTGGAGCGATGCAGGAACGCCACAAATCCGCGGCGGGTTCCCGCATCGCATGCCTCCCGGCGGCAGTTCTATGCGAACTGCTGGGAGTGTCAGTGAAATGTTAATGACACCCCCAGATCAGTTCGCATGGTGTGAACACCCATGCGATCCGATTCTGCTGCGGACCAAAAAAAGGGTCCCGTGCGAATTTGCGGCGGGTGCGGCGGGTGCGACGCAAATTCAGCCATACTATCTGTATGGCTGAACTCGAATCGCACAGAGATCGGATGTGATTTGCACTGCAGTGCGGTGCGAATCACATCCGTTCTCATAAACCGCTGCAATGTGAACCCAGCCTTAGTGACACTGGCGACGGGGGGTGATCACGGGGTTAAACCTTTATTGGGGGGGTTAGGGGGGTACCTTAGAACTAAAGGGGGCTAACCCTAACTGCCCTAACAGTTATTACAGTCACAAATGACACCAATGCAAAAAAAAAAAAAAATGCAATTGGTGTCACTGTGACTGGGGGGGGGGGCAGGGGTAATTGGGGGGGTGATGGGGGGGTGAAGGGGGGGTGTGAGTGTGCCTGGCATGTTCTACTGTGTAGTGTCGTGTTGGTGCAACTCACCGATCCTCTCTCCTCGGTGCCGGAACGAACAATACCGACACGGAGGAGAGATTACATCACTTCCTCTGCCTGTGTTTACATTACAGGAGAGGAAGTGATGTCACGCCTCACTTCCATTCGTCAGGAGCGATCGCGAGGGGGTGGCCATGAACGATACCGATACCGACCGCCGCTGGCACCGGGGGGGCCCGATCGGGCCCCCCACCCGCGGGAAGGCAGGGACGTATATATACGCCCATATGCCTGCCCGTGCCATTCTGTCGACGTATATCGTCGTGCGGCGGTCGGCAAGTGGTTAAAATTACATGTAATCAGGCATCTATCATTTGAAAATGTGAAGTCCTGAAACAGCAGCAATGACTGAGAAACTTGTCTATGTGTATAGATGCAAGTTGCCACAGAAACCAATCCAATTGCCTATAGATGATAATATAATTTTGGATCTGTGATTTATATGATGTTTTATATTTTAGATGACTTTTTGTAATAAAATATATTTTTTTATGAATTCTGCGTCATTTTGATACTGATGGGCCATCCTTGAACAACGTTTATTTTCTTTTTGCTTGATAAAAATCTATAAGATACACTTAACAGTGTTGAGTGTATCTTTGTTGTCTAGTGTATTCAGAAAGCCCTAAATCATCTCTAAAAAACTGGTTATATTAAACCAATATACATAAATACAAACAGAGGCACAGAAAGAGTGGGGGAATAGTGGCAGAAGCCTAAAACCCAGTTTAAAGAGAACTACAGGTGATCATTGGATGCAAAGAAAAAAAATCACTTAAATATGCTTGTCCTTAAAGGAAAGTAGGGAGTGGATTGAATTATCCTCAAAGTCTACTCAGTAGGCTTCTGACATTTGGGGTATCAACAGTTGCCATTTTTCTTTTGTTTCATGATATTTTTGTGGTATGAGCTTACCGTGATATGTGGAGATAAGTTTGGTCAAGCTGTCCTGTTATTTCTAGTGGGGTCTGAATAGGTACCAGTCTGGTACCAAATCTGCTGTAAAAAATAGAAATACTCCTATTTCAAAATGGTAAAACAGGAAAGCTAACCTGGATGAAGTGAACACTTAACATTGACCTACTAATATCTTAACTAGTCTTCATGAATAAATTCATAGAATGTGACAATATACAACACATATTAACAGTTGAACCTTTTTTAGTCTTAGATAAAGTGGTTAAAATTCCGAAATCTTTCATTTTATTGCTGCATAGCATATGTTTTTAAAGATTTACCCCTAACTTAGGGCAGTAGTAACAGCAGGATGCCCACATCACCAGGATGGAAGACACAGACAGGAAAAAAAAATGCTGTTTCTGTCCCTTCAGGGAGATAGACCATCACTGTACATCTGACATCATGTCTCTGGGATAGGAAATGGGAATAAATCGACCTAAAGACACAGACAACAAAAACTATTTGACAAATATTCTAACTTTTACCTGCATTGTACAAAGCTAAAACACATTTTTCTTGGATTTGACATTCACTTACAATGCATTTCAACTCATAAACAATTTACTAATGGCTAAAACTAATGGTCAATATTCTATACACCTACACCTGGACCTCTCTGCTGCCTTTGATACAGTTGGCCACCTCTGTCCTTCTCAAAGAAAACAAATGTATTTGGTCTCCATGCCGGTACTTTTCATTAGTTCTCTTCCTTCCTGTTCCACCGCACCTTCAGTGTCACTTGCAATTTTAGCTCATCCTCTCCTGTTCCTTTTTCCGTCAGAGTCCGAGAAGGCTCTGTTCTTGGACCTCTCCTTTTTTTATCTACAACCTTGTTGTTCTTTGACCTCCTTGCTAGGTCAGCTGTTAGCCTCCCATGACCTTCAATACCATTTCTATTCTGAGGACACCCATATCTATCTCTCTACTAGTAATGGGCCGAACAGACCGCTGTTCGGTTCGCACCTGAACTTTCGAACACCACGAAAGTTCGGATCCAAATATCAAACTCCATTAAAGTCACAGGGACCCGAACGTAAAAAATCTAAAGTGCCCAATTTGAAGGCTTATATGCAAGTAATTGGGCATATAATGGTTATAGGGGTCCGGGTTCTGCCGTGGGGAATATGTAACAATAAAAAAAAAGTTTGTAAAAAAAGTAATTTTTAAAGTGAAAGCCTAAAAATGGAAAATTCCTTCCAATATAGTGCCTGGGGCCCCCTTAGTCTACTTGTAAAATGGCAAATCTGTACCCTGTCTAGAATCTGCTACAGCAATAATTGCATTTATAAATCCCCAAAAAATTACATTTTCCCTGAAAGCTGCCTTTATTTTGCTCAGCAACAGCTGGGGAGCCAGTGTGTATGATGAGGTCACAATGTAGTGCACTGGGAACAAGATTAGAGATTTTGGATACATGCGGGTGTCACTTTGGCTTTGGACAGAAGTAACATGTAACATGTGCGTAAAAATTGGTCTTTGGGTGTCAGTGTCGCTTTTCCATCTATCAGGGAAATAGGCGCATTTCCAGGCGTGATAGTGCAGGGATCACAAAAATGCACAAGGACACGCAACGCCATGAACAGGTGAACGGCACAGCATGATAGTGGCATCACTGCCTATTTAAACCCACTGCTGACAATGCGGCATTGCTGGTTTATCGTCAGCTTCCCTCTGCGTTACTGTGCCTTGTATATCCTGCTGATCTGATTTCTTGTGTACCAACCCGGCTTTCCTTGACCTGCTCTTCTTGATCCCCCAGCTTGACCCTTTGGCTTGTACTATTTTATTCCTGCCTGCTCTTTGCATCTGATCCTGGCTTACGGACTCTGCCTTACCTGTCTCCTGTGCAAAGACTCGGCTGACCTTTGGTCACACTGATCTTTGACTTTCTTCCTGTGAATGACCCCTGGCTTGGCTCCTGACTCAGTTATCCGGTCTGCTCCACTGGTCTGCATCTCCTGGGCTTTCCAAGCACACCTGCCTTACAGTATACCTTGTCTGTCATAGAAAGCTCCTGGCAACCTGCTCCAGCAATCAGGCAACCCATGCTTCTGTGGGCACCACACCTCCTGTGTCACCTTCAGGGGTGTGCTGCGCTCGACTGCAAGGGGAGCCCTCCCAGCATCTTGGCCTCATACCAAGTTCCTGACAATACTGTAACCCTATAGAGATACTCTTGATGAAAGCAAGAATTGTCCTTGCTGTAAAAAATCTCAATACTATTCACCTGTCAAATGGTGCAGAAAAATTGGTCCTTGTGTGTCTGTGGTGCACTCCCACCATAACCCTATAGAGGTACTCTTGATGAAAGCAAGAATTGGCCTTGCTGTAAAAAATAATGTAATAAAATGATATGCACCTGTCAAAAAAAAATTACTCTTTGGGTGTTGGGGGCACCTTCCCACTGTAACCCTATAGAGGTGCTCTTGATGAAGGCAAAAAGAATTGCAATGATATGCACCTGTCAAACAGGTGCTGAAAAATTGGTCTTTGGGTGTTAATTGTGCCCATGAAACCTATACCAAAAATATTGTTCCAGATGAAATGAGAACACCTTCAAAGCTAGGCAACCTTGAAGTTCTGCAGAGATTCCACATCCCAAAAAGACTTATTCTGTGACATCGGCATCAAGGGCTTCATAGCTGGTAATCCAGGACTGATTCATTTTTATAAAAGTTAAACGGTCCACGGAGTCTGTGGACAGATGTGTTCTATGATCAGTAACAAAAACCTCCTGCAGCACTCAATGCCATTCTGAAAGCACGCTGGATAAAGGGCAGCCCAACAACTCAATAGCATACTGAGCAAGTTCTGGCTAGTGGTCTATTCTCATGACCCAGTAAGTCAGAGAATCGTTAGCTGGAAAGCTCTCCATCTCTGTTTTGGCTCCAAGGTAATCATCCACCATGTGATGGAGATACTGCCAATGGGATGTGGAACCTGCAGCCCTGGGTGGCAAGGACTAAAAAAAATCCAAAATACCTCACTTAGGCAGACGCCTTCTCCAACGCTCCTCTCTTGACCAACAGAAGACTCAAAACTACGTTTTCGACTTCCGGTTCCGGCACCACATGAGAAGGCTGTGAACGGTTACAGCTCCCGCTGAACCCCTCCACACCACGGCATAAAAGTCGGCTAAAGCTCTGGGACATACACCCAGACATCACCGCGATTGAGGGGGATCACATGGACCGCTTCGTGGAGCGATCATACGCGTGAGTCGTCTCGTCGCAGCCATTCCCGGCAGAGGACGCGGCCTCAGGCGCTGCCAATATGGCGACCGCGTTGCACGCGGAGACAACGCTTAGCCAGCCACCTGCTAATCTCGCCGACTCTGGAAAACCCACACCCGGCGGGCATAGCCCAGGAGGTTGTGGCTCTCCTGGGGCCTACGCTGACAGCTACGGTCGATGCAGCGGTACACAAGGGGCTGGAACAGTTACGCATTGAATTGCAGGCACAGTCCCAACGAATTACACATACGGAGGACAGGATCTCCCTGCTTGAAGATGATACCACAGCTCAGTCAGCGACACTAGCGCGCCTCTCAGCCGAAAACAGAGAACTGTGGGAGAAACTCGATGACCTCGAGAATCGCTCCCGGAGAAACAATCTACGCATTATAGGACTCCCGGAGGCTGTCACCAACAACCAACTTGCTGACATGTGTGCTAAAGTGTTACCAGAACAACTGGGCCTCCGCATACCATGCGTTATCGAACGGGCACACCGCATTGGTCAATATGAGGACAATCGCGCCAAGCCTAGACATGTAATTGTGAAATACTTGAACTATGCGGACAAGGCCGCGATCCTGCAAGCATATCGCCGCACTCGCAACCTGACTGTAGACGGGGCGAACCTACTCTTATTTGCAGACTACTCGGTCGAGGTGATGAAGCGGAGGAAACCATTCGCCTCGGTCTGTTCTCACCTGCACCAGCACCAAATAAAGTTTTCCTTGGCTTACCCGGCTGTCCTACGCTTGGAAACCCCCACTGGAGAGCGACTTACCTTTACATCGCCGGAGGAAGCGGAACGGCATCTGGCCCATGCTGAGTCGGCAATGGATCAAACGAATTCCTCGGCAGGCTCCCCATCCCGCCTCAGCTCCTCGTCGGAAGGTCGTAGGCCAAACTCCAGCCCTACTAAACTGCCTTACAAGCGCACTCGCCTCACTCAACTTACAAATCGTGTGGGCAACCGGGGACGCTGAAGATTTCATCCTGCTTCACCATCCTGGTGAATTACTATGAATCCCCCGGACCAAAGTACAGAACTGATAAGTATAACTTCTGCTTCCTCATCCACCTACTATTTGCCCTGTCCCCTACTGCGATAAGGCACCCTTACGGATATGCAAACCGCATCATATAGGAAACACCCCAGGTGGGACAGAGCCGGCCTATACCCCTTAGACCACCTATGCCCCTTAGACTACCTTACCCCAACAGATTTGGTTCTGGCACATCTTTCGGGATCCAGATCTCCAGTTATTGGAGACAAAATGTTCTCTAGATCCACTGTTCAGTCGACATTCAGTGTCTACACCTCTGTCATGTAGAGATCTATTTTCCATCGGACGAGGAAATGTCCTAACGTTGTCCGAGACTTTTCACATACCAGTCATCGCACCACCCCCCATCTCGCTAGGCCCCTGCAGCTATTAGCCATCCCTAGAAGTCATTGGAGACACGGGGTTTGGCGGAAGACTTTGTCACTGGATATAGCTGAATGTGGAAAAAAGAGAAGTTCCTATTAGACTATGTTTGTAGCCTGTTGCTTGATGTTAATTTTTGTTTTTTCTCACAATACTGTGTAACGTACATGTCGATGGTTTTCGTATGTTTTTGTCAATACTTCATGCCTTCTGATTCGGGAGCTGCACGGCCCTCAGGTGTCCCTTCGATTGATATGTGGTGGTTCTGGGGGAGACTCCCCCCCCCCCGCTGGCTAACACTACACACCGATTTATTTCGACAATGGCTTCGACAATTGAAGGGAATCACCTGAGGATTGTGTCGTGGAATGTTAAGGGGCTTCGCTCTCCATGTAAAAGGATGATGGTACTTAGGCACCTAAAGCACCTGCGAGCAGACGTGGCTCTGTTGCAGGAGACACATCTGTCCGCAGATGATCTGCCACGACTCCGCAAGATGTGGGTGGGAGAGGTTTTCGGTTCCTCTTCAGAGGGCCGTAAGGCTGGGGTTGCTATTCTACTACATAAGAAGCTTAGTTACGATGTCAAAAAAGTCCAAGCAGACCAACACGGACGAATGATAACTATCTCCCTTACTATAGCCCATAAGGACATAGCGATCACCAATGTCTATGCTCCAAACTCACCTGACTCCACGTTCTACCTAGACCTAATGACATGGGTTACGCTACTACCAGAAACTCACCACTTATTAGGAGGAGATTTCAACGCAGTAATGTCGCCTACACTTGACCGTACAGGCAGAATCTCGGACAGTGGGGACGGAAGGGACGGATCTGTCGTCCCCTCTACCCCACTAGCGAGAACGATAGAGCAGCTACAGCTTGTTGACTTATGGAGGCTAACTCACCCGACGGAGAGAGACTATACTTTTTACTCCCCCCCCCCATAATTCATTTTCCCGTATCGACTATTTTTTTGCCTCACCAGCACTTTTACAAATGGCTCGGGATCCGGAAATCCATGACCCTAGAATCTCAGACCACAGCCCTGTGACTATTAACTTGAATGACACGTCAGCCGGATCCCTGCCGGGTATCTGGCGATTCCCTTCGTACTTATCAGAAAATTAAGATTTCCGCTCCATGTTGGAAACAGCATGGGCGGAATACACAGATACGAATGCAGAACATCTTTCAAACCCTAACCTCTTCTGGGAAGCCGGGAAAGCTTTCCTACGGGGTAAAATTATTTCCTACACCACTCAATTTAAGAAAAAACGCCAGACGACAATACGTACAAGCTAGTGAGACCCTGAGGCTAGCATACGAAAGACTAACGAATACTCGCACACCTGCCAACATCCGTGCCTGGACTACCGCCAAGAGGGAATTTGACCTCTGGGCGGAACAACAGGAGTTAGCAAAAACATCCTACTCCACTTTATACTTCCACAAATTCGGAAATAAGGCGGGCAAACTGCTAGCAAGGCTGTGTACTGGGACTAAGAAGCCCACTCGTATTATGGCTATGACAAATGCTGCGGGGTAGTACGTACCAACCCCAAAGAAATTAGCGACATTTTGACACACTATTATACCCAACTATACTCCTTAGACCCGGTGGATCAGAGTGCAGCGGCGACCCTTTTAGATAAATTACCCTTACCCAAGTTGACGGCTGAAGCCCTAGACACCCTTAACGAATCTATCTCTGTTGAAGACATACAGGCAACGATTAAATCATTAGCTTCCTATAAAGCACCGGACCCAGACGGTCTTACAGCCAAATTTTATAAGTTAACCAATGCTTTCATCCCAGCTACGTTGAGCAGGGTTTTTAAGGCTGTCTGGGACGGAGGCATATACCCCCCTACGGGCACACAAGCGTACATACGACTTATAGGCAAAAAAGACAGGGATCCCACCCTCCCAGGGTCGTATGAACCAATATCACTGATTAACGTTGATGTCAAAATCCTATCCAAAATCATCGCAACCCGCCTGGCTACTTCCTTCCCTGCTACACCCGGCCCAATCGGGATTCGTTAAGGGACGCTCAGCCACACTAAATGTACGTAAAGTCCTGACGGTACTGGAATACGCTAGACTGCACCCTGACCAAGACGTAGCCATACTGTCGTTAGACGCCGAAAAGGCATTCGATAATATTAGTTTGTCTTGGCTTTTTCAAGTGATGGAAAAGCTAGCGTTCTCTGGGCCAATCATGAATTTTCTACACAGTATGTACGAATCCCCGACAGCTAGACTAGTTACGTCTGACTTTATTTCGGAAGTGATTCCCCTCACAAAAGGTACCCGTCAAGGATGCCCCCTCTCCCCCTTATTGTTCAACCTGGCAATTGAACCTTTGTCTAGACTACTTAACTCGCCTGAGGGAATCAGCGGGGTAACCATTGGAGACCAAACGCTTCGATCCGCTCTTTTCGCGGACGATATTTTATTGTTCTCCACTGATCCGGCTGGGGACTTCAGACGACTTGAAGACATCTTTCAGACATTTCGATCATGCTCTGGGCTACGTGTCAACTTTCAAAAGAGTGAAATACTGTCTCTTAGACCTAGTATGGCCATGACCTGGTCTCACCAATCCCCTTTAGCGATAGCTCCACACAGTATTACCTATCTGGGGATTCGTTTTGGCCGAACACCCTCGTCCCTCTGCTCGCTTAATTTCCCACCTGTAATATCGAAAATTATACAGGAGTTGGAAGCTTGGGCGGCTCTCCCCCTCTCGCTCTTTGGGAGATGCCATCTTTTTAAAATGGTATAGTTTGCACGTTTGCTTTACCCCATGCAAACTATCTCCCTCCTGATTAAACACTCTGATATCAAAAGGATCCATACTGCATTGACTGAATTCTTATGGGCTGGGAAAAAGCCACGGATCGCCTTGAATAAGTTGTGTCTCCCGAAGGAGGAGGGGGAGCGAGCTTGCCCAATATACGTTTCTATAACTTAGCATGTTTACTTAGGCAGGGTCTCGATTGGTTATCAGGGAGTTCCAGATACTCGAACCACCTTTTGGAAGCAGTGACTACGGAACCATTCGCCCTATCGGCTATCCTCCATTCAAATCCAAACAAGCTACCTATTCATCTTAAATCTAATCTACTTATCTGAGATAAGGTAGTGGCCTGGAGGGAGATCCGGAGACTATTAGGGCTACCTTCCAGTATCTCTTGTCATTTGCCTATTCAAGCTAATCCCATGTTCCTCCCGTCTACAATGCACAGAGTCTTTGCCTGTTGGTCGACAAAGGGCCTCACTAACGTACAAGCCGTCTATCTACACAGTTCTGGTAACCCTAAGCCTTTCCAGGAGCTGGCTAGAGAATTCTCTTTACCAGCCACCCATTCCTTTTACCACCACCAGTTGCTCAGTTACCTGAAGACCTGCTATGGTCCTACTACAGACCCCTTTCAAAAATCTTTTATAGACTCGATACTACACGAAGGGGACTACTCTATCTCTGCCATCTGTAACTCTCTGATCTCACACCAAGCTGACAAATACCACCTTCAACCGTTTCAAAATGGGCTAATATTTGTGACGACATCGACCTTTCCGTTAAGATATTGGAGGGCCTCAAACGCATTCGCAGAATCACCGTATCTGAAACATGGAGGGAGACACAATTCAAGATCATACATAGAGCCTACCATCCCTTCCGTATTAATCGGGCTGACCCAGATACAGAACGGTGTGTTTGGTGTTCAGCGCCTCGTCCCACGCTCCTACACCGCCTGTGGGAATGCCCAGACGTAACAAAGTTTTGGAACTCGGTACTACAATTTATTCGAGACGTTACGGACCTTGAGTTACCCAGATACCGCTCCCTGTGCCTGTTCGGATGTAATCCGCCTACTTTAACACCACCTGGGGTTAACGCTGATTATATCCCTCAATGGGCTCATCTGTGCTTACTGGTGGCACGGAGAACTATTTTAACACAATGGATCAAAGTCCCACCACCTACTCTACAGGCTGTTAAAAAAGCCCTGACGACTCTTTTCTATCTGGAACGGCTAGATACCATCCTGCTGAGCTTCAAATCTTCTACACGCTTCTTTTCAAAGTGGCGCAAATTTATGGAACATGTCTTCTCTCAGGAAGAAATACATACCACTATGCAACCATTTCGATACACGGACTGGTACCTTAAAAGAGAACTTACAAACTGTTTGGGTAGTCTAAGGATACCCAGCAGGGCAACCAGAGAGCGACCCCCTTGAGAGGTAATCACACCACCATGACTAGTTTATTACATAGCTTTAGTCATAAGTGAGATGAAACGTTGCTTCCGCTCCTATATGAATCATCTTTCGTTGGCATGATAAAATGATGTAGTGATATATCAATGTTTGACTTGTTATCCTTTGTCTTCTTTATCTGACATGTACGTGTTTATAGTGAAAATCTGAATAAACATTTTTTCAAAAAAAAAATACGTTTTCCATAACACTGTAACCTGCTAAAGTCAGGAAAAACATTCAATAAAATCCTTTTTAACATGTCCTCAAGAGATTTTATCTTCTTTACTCTCTGTGGGGATGGGATGAGTTCTGAGACCTTCCCCTTATAACGTGGTCAATCAGGATTGCCAACCATTAATCATCCTTCTCATTTATGCTACGTATTCTTGGGTCCTTTCAAAGGCTTTGAAGCTTGAGGTCACCCATGTGCCTCAAATTTGCCGAAGCTTGAGAAGCAGACTCCTCGGGGTCACTCAGGCTGACAGCATCTGGAACTTCCTCCTTCCAGCCATGTACTACTCTCAAGGGCCCTGCGGTGGGAAAGCCATCACTTACAGATTGACACATGTCTTCCTCTTCTTCGAAGCCTATGAAAGTGCCAGAATCCTCCTCCTCATCCTCCTCTGTGTTCTGTGACATAGGAATGATGGTGTCTGGATAAAGTTGGCCTTGAGAGGAAAGGAAGTCCTCCTCTTCCACCTGCTGCTCTGCCTCCAGTGTCCTGTCCATAATGCCATGCAGAGTCTGCTCCAGCAGGAAAACAACAGGGATTGCGTCACTGATGCATGCATTGTCACGGCTCACCATCCTTGTGGCCTCCTCAAACGGTGACAATACAGTGCATGCATCCATGATCAGCCATTGGCGTGGGGAAAAAAAGCAGAGGTGACCTGAGCCTGTTGTTGTGCCGTACTCGCAGTGGTACTTTTTGATAACTCTCTGCTGCATGCAGCATTGCCAAAGAAGAGTTCCACCTGGTGGGTAATAACAAATCAGGCGGTTTACCGGCAGGTGAAATTCCAGCTGAATTTCATCCAACCAAGCACTGGCTGTGTGTGACCGCCTGAAATGGCTACAGACTCTTCTGGCCAACTTTAGCACATCTTGCAACCCTGGGTACGTATTTAGGGAACACTGCACCACCAAACTGAGGACATGTGCCATGTCAACATTTCCTGTCTACGGGTGTACAGGGGGTTTGAGCCATTATCGCACACCACCATTCCTGGCCCCAGCTGGCATGGTGTGAACCACTTCTGGGCCTGTATCTTCAGAGCTGCAAGAATCTGCTCCAGTATAGTTCCTGTCCCCTAAACACACCAGCTGAAGCACTGCACGGCACCTTTTAGGCTGACTCATAGAATAGCCCTTTGAATGCTTAGGGGGTACCTGATTTTCATAGGACAATTCTGCTAAGGAGGACATAGAGGTGGTGGAGGAGGAGGAGGAGGGAGTAGAGCTCACAGGTCTGGCATCATCACCACCAGCTGTATGGAGACATGGGGGCACAACAAGCTGCAGCACCGAGCCTTGTCCTGCATCCTTTTAAATTGCAAGCAGCATTACCCAATGTGATGTGAACAAAATATATCGTCCCTGCCCATGCTTGCTGAACCACGTGTCAGCAGCAAGGTGAAGTTTACAGGTGACTGCCTTGTCCAACAATGCCAGAACATTCCCTTCCATGTGATGGTATAGAGATGGAACGGCCTTACATGAATAGTAGTCTGGGAATCTGCCATTGTGGTACAGCACAATGTGCAAATTCATGGAAGGGGGCAGATTCCACCAGGCTGAAAGTCAGAAGTTGGAGAGCCAATAGCTTTGACAAGCTTGCATTTAGACACTGGGCATGTAGGTGGCAGGGACTGTATTTTTTTCTGCTGCAGGAGACGGGGCAGAGAAATTTGCCAGCTACAGTCTACAGCTTGTGGTGTGCTGCTGGCAAATATGCTGCTAGGACCTGCGACACCCTGTGCTATACCATCACCCCTGTCAGTGGAGGCTACTGAGAGGTAATGACTCAGTATAGCAGCGGCAGACTGAGGTGGGTGAGGAGGAGGAGGAGGAACAGATTTTGCCCCTTTTGTGTGCCTTTTAGGTGCTCTTTCCAACGGGCTGGGTGGTTGGATGTTAAATGCCTTGTTAAGCATGTGGTACCCAAATGTTTATTGTTTTTGCCACGTTTGATGTGTCTGAGACACAGTTTGCAGATAGCAACAGTGCGATCTGCTGCAGATGTGCTGAAAAAGGGACAGATAGCTGAGCTTTGGGGAGTGGGCCAGGAGATAACAGCTGCAGAATGTGATAGAATAGGGTGGCTGCTCTCTACTCTTTCTTGATGTCGGCCTCCTTGGGGTTGTGCCGCCTCACCTTCAGTTTCCTTCTCTGCTCTATCTGGCACCCAAGTTGCATCAGTGACCTCATCATTATCATCATCATCAGCATCATCATCAGCATCATAATCATCACCGTCATCCATCTCCAACTCTATCTCCTCCATCGTCATCATTACTAGGGATGAGCTTGATGTTTGGGTCAAACATAATGAAGAGTGAACATTATGAAGAATGAACATTATGGGGTGTTTGCAGCAAATTTGAGTGTCTCGGAATGGCCTATATTGCACTGCGAGATTGCAGTGCATTGCTGTATGATGAAAAAAAGGAGTGGGTTGCGCTAGCAGAAATAAAATTAAAAATTAATAATTATAAATGAGAAAAACCCTAAAGTAAAAGACTCTAGGAAGTTACTGATTAGTTAATCAAAACTGTGCCACGAAAAAACAACCTCCACCACAGATATTACTGCCGCTTACCGAAGATGTATGGTTCTTTATTATAGAGAACCATGCAGAGCGGGTGACTGATTCCCCCAGTCCAGGGTTTTCGCAAATGGATGCAAGAGAACTCAGGAACCCGTTAGCCTTCAAATACACTCCCTCTCACCGGTTTACATAAAAGATAATAAAACTCACAATAGTGTAAAACCCAAGTAAATTTTAATCGAACGTAAGAGACAAATGCGCACTTACAGGAATAATGTCTAAAAAGATCGTTCAGCAAATTCGAGCCGGCCGGTCTCGATTAGCGCCCAATACTTCCGCAAACAAACAACGCGAGCTGGTGGCGTCAGGACGTCGCTCCTTCTCCCTACGCGTTTCGTCACTATGGGACGTGGTCACGTCCTTTATTCCAAATGTAGTATAACATTTGGGTTGCCGCTTAATTTTTTACTTGACAAGCGCGGTTTTTCCTCTTTTTTATATTGCTGTATGATGATTGGCCAAAGCATGCACCTGACCTGCATGCTTTGACCAATCACAGCACCCTCTGCTAAGAGAGTCATAATTGGCAAAAGGCGGGGTGCCTTTGGCCAATCATGGCTCAGCGGGACTAAGTCCACACCCCACCCTATCAGTCAGTCTAATATATATATATATATATATATATATATATATATATATATATATATATACTCTGCATTTAGCATAGCCTATATATTCAGTGTGTACTCTATATTCAGTCTAAATTCAGTAAGTGCAGGCACTGTATTAATATATATATGCAAGGAACAAAAAAGAAGCTGTACTGATAGTGAATAAATAGGCAATGGGTTCTAGTGAGCAAGTAAACCTATTGGTTTAGTTGACAAATAAAATGAAAACCCCGCAATGTTAAACTAATAAAGGGTGATCAAAAATGCAGATATGGTTAAATGCAATAAGACAAGTGAATCCTGTAAAGTGACAAAAAAAAAAGAAAAAAGTAACCTGTTGAGTGAAACAAAGGCAACCAATTCAGCGAATAAGAGAATGTCATAAATTATACACTAATGATAAGTGAACAAACAGATACAGCAGAAAAATGTAAAACATAGAGAACTTAAATAAAAACTTAAATATAAATATATGAAGCCTTTTCCATAATGCTTACCAATGGGGAATAAATGTTGAAACACCCTGTGAGGGGTCTTCAATATTGAAAGCACACTGTGAATCTACCACCACATAAATTGAAGGCTTACCAGCTATAAAAGCTGTAAGCCCTTGTACACACGGTCAGAAATTCCGACTGAAAAAATGCCCGATCGGACCGTACTGTCGGATAATCTGACTCTGTCTGGGCTCCATCTGACTTTTTCTGTCGGAATGTCCGACCAACAAAGTTTGATATAACATTTTCCGACAACATGATCTGAACTTTGTCTGATCATTTGTAGAGAATTCCGATCTGACAAAGTGCCACGCATGCTCAGATCAAATTACGAGACCAAAGCTATTGGCTACTAGCCTGAACATAGTCCCGTCGTAACGAACGTCATCACGCTCTGAAAGATCGGATTTTCTGACAACTTTGTCCGACCGTGTATAGGCAACACCAGTTTTGGACAAAATCCGTCAGAAAAAATCAGATGGATTTTGTGATCGGAAATTTCCGACTGTGTGTACAAGGGCTTAGAGCTTGTGGCTCTGATCAGGTTTATTTATTTATGTAAAACTTATATCCAAAAAGGATTAAAGCATTTACTGTAACTGCAAAAGTTACATAGTTAGTAAGGTTGAATAAAGACACTAGTCCATCCAGTTCAACCTGAGTGAGTGTCTACAATTGTCCCTATTCCTGTACATCACACACTCACATTGGTCCATACCCTCAAGGAGCCTACAATCCAAGGTCCCCGTTCATGTACTAATGCCAATTTTTGGACAGAAGCCATTTAACCTACCTTCATGTTTGTGGAGTGTGGGAGGAAACCGGAGTACCTGGAGGAAACCCACGCAGGCACAGGGAGAACATGCAAACTCCAGGCAGGTAGTGTCGTGGTTGGGATTTGAACCAGTGACCCTTCTTACTGCTAGGTGAGAGTGCTAACCACTACACCACTGTGCTGCCCAAAGTGTTATGGTAGCTAGAGTTTGGCCTCAATCTGTTTAGTATTTCTAAATATGCTAGTGCATCTAACATTATCCTTCCCTCAGACTGACAATGCTGCTGTCTAAAGGTGTCTCTGTGCTTACAATGCTTTTATCAGCTTTTATTTATTATGTAAAACTTTAGCTGGAGTTTGACTTCAATTTGTTAGTGTATCGAAATCTGCTAGTGCACCAAGCACTCCCCTCCCCCCAGACTACAAAACTGCTGTTTACTTGTGTTCTTACATCCAGAGTGTAGGCACCCTATGTGCAGGAGGTGTGTTACTGGCCAGATCACTAGGTGAAAACAGAAAGAAAAAACGTTATAAAAAAAAAAAAAAGAAAACTAGTGCAGCCATCACATCTAATGATTTGTTGCAATATATAAAAATTTTTGTTTTAGGGTTTAACATGCAATTAAACTCTTATATAATCTAGCTAAATATATTTCACGTGCTTCAAAACCAAATGTGGTTAATGTCTTAGGCCCCTTTCACATGGGCGAACCAATCAGGCTTGTCTGTCAGCTTTTTAGGTGGACCCTCCAGTCTCTTCTATGGAGAGGTGGATGTAAGTGGACACATGTCCTGTCCACCAAAAACAGACGGATGGTGGTCCTATTGCCCATCTGCCTGGTGGATCGGATGGCATCGGATGCAAACGGACCGATTGCCCTATAGAGGAGAGTGTGACTGTGTCTGTGTCTGCTTTGCATTGTGGAGCGGACATGGATCTGTCATCCACCTGCTCAACGGGGATCAGTGGAGAGAAACTCCGCTGTGCAAGCAGATTCTGCTTCACATGGGCGCCAGTGTGAAAGGGTCCTTACAGTACATTTTCTTCATGAAGCAGCTATAGTCAGAGTGGGATCCTTGCACAATGTAGGGACGCAATGTTCCAAACCCCAGAGTCAGAGCCAAAGCTTTCTAATCAGAAAGGATATTAACTTCGCTGATTGCAGATTATTAGGTTTGACACAGTAGGGGGTGTTTCAGATCTCTGCAGAGAGAAAACTGCTTCCAATCAGAGATAAAGTATTCTATTCTGCAGTTGCTGGCAGGGAACTGGCTTTCTTACTCAGTATATACCTGTAGATGCTTTAGAAGAAAGAAAACTGTAAGATATTAAACAACTTTCTATGCATCTTTGAATGCAATTACTGTGGCTGATTTTAAAATAGAAGTTCAATTGGGAATTAAAGGAGGAAAAAATCTCTGGTAGCAAAGTGGCTATGGACCATAAATTGTATGTTATAATTAGAGATAAAGACAAATTTAAAACTCTAATCAATTCATCAGGGAGATCAGTTTTGATTGACTCTTAATCCATAAAAATTAGCCAATAATTTTTCCACTATAAACTGTGTGCAGAGATGAGTATACAGTCATCTGTTAACTTGCTCCACCTCAGCCCCACAGGCATGTTAATCTATATTATATAGTCTTGGTTGAATTGCAGCCTGGTCAACCTGGTTCACTCAAATCTAATTGCATTCATTTGACTTTGGAACGAACAGGCATGGTAAATGTTTTCTATTATTTTTCAGCATCTCTGTGTTGCACGACGTAAATCACTTTCAGTAAAATGAACCATTTCATTTAAACTATAATTCTGTTTACACAATATATATATTTACTTGACTGATGACATACTATTACAGCATTGTGCACATTCAACAATTACATCTATGACCAGATCAAAACACTGAAGATACCATAAACATGTAAGAAATTATTTTTAATTTTGTTTTGCCATCATAATGTCTAGGAATGTTCTACTTATGCCTATATATACAGTACATTTCTAATATGTACAGTATGCCATTTCTACATTAACATTTCTTAAAGACATTATATAGGATTTTCAACTTTAAGAGTTTCAAATGGCTTTTTTATTTGAAAATTAGGTCATCCATAATGTACAGAAACACACACATATATATATATATATATATATATATATATATATACATATATACATATATATATATATATATATATATATATATATATATATATATATATATATATATATATATATATATATATATATATATATATATATATATACATATATATATATATATATATATATATATATATATATATATATATATACACACAAATGCAGTACATTCATTTCACTTTTTTACTTTGTGTGGTACTACTTTATATGATTTTTTTTTTAACATAAGATTTAATTTATAGTATTTCTACGGTGCAAATATACTGTATCATGCAATTCTTTACAGAGTACACAGATCCAATCACCTCATTCAGTGTCTACCAAAAGAGCTCATGTTCTAATATTCCTATGTATACATTATACACACTATAGGGACCTTTAGGAAAAAGGCAATAAACCTATATGTTTATGGATTATGGGAAGGAACTAGAGCACCTAGAGGATACCCAAATAGACACATGGAGAAAAACAGGATGCTGTGCCATGGACGAAACTTGTACACAAGGTCCAAATTTGCAAAGTGCCACAATTTATATAATATACAGCCTATATTCAAAATACATCTGTCACCAAGAACAAAGTGCATGAATATGCAATGGTTCACAAAGGAGTTTGTAGCCCAGCTGACTATGGGCATTATTTATTAAAGACAAATGCACTGTGCACTACCAGTGCACTTCAAAGTGCACTTGGAAGTAAGTCACTTTAGATCTGAGGGGGACATGCATGAGCAATAAAAAAAGCATCTTTGCTTGCACATGATTGGATGATAGAAATCAACAGATCCTACTCTAATTTAAGAGCTTCCTCTCAACTCTAGAGCAACTGTACTTGTAGTGCACAGTAGTTTTTTTTGTTATAAATAAACCCCATTGTCTATGTCATCTTTACCCCACACTATAGCTAAAAGAGGAACAGGGATGGCTACAGTAAAAGGAACTAAACATTGTCACTACAGGACTATGAGCATCCTGATTTAGCACCTCTGCTAACCCAGGAGACACAGAGGAAGAGGATATGGATTGCTGTGCTTCCTGGGAATGACAAAAAACCTGCTGGGAGGATGGAAGATGCATTTGTGACGGACTGGGGTTTATATGGTCACAAAACAGACACCCCAAAGCAAAGTACATATTCATTTTTTTTTATATTTCTAAACATCTCTCTTCTATTCTATTAATAACCAGTAGGTGGCAGAGAAGGTACACAAACAGAGTCTATATAAGGCCACACACCATGTGACTGGAAATTAAACTACTTCCAGCCATAAAGTCAGTGGTCATATCTCATGCTGTTTGTGTGATTCTTTGCAGGTATGTACTCTAAATCGTTCCTAATCTGTATTAACCTGTAATAGAAAGATTCCTAAACATCTTGAGCAGATGCAGAAAAAGTCTCAGCAGATTTTATGCTATAGTTTTGCTGTAATTAGAAGTTTAGAACAGCATGTGTCAGAAACAAGTGAAAAGTGCATAAGAACATGAAAAAACAGCATTAGTCAGAACAAATGTGATAAACACTAAACCTTTCTAAATAGGTATATTTAAACCTGATTTATTGGAAATTGCATAGATTTATAGAAGCACATGTTTTCTGTTATTTAATATAGAAAAAAAACTATTGTATGTAAAGCTTATGTATTGCATCATACAGACATGCAATGTGCACCATCTAGTGGTTAAAAAAGAGTACTACCATGATAATATTTGTATTAAAGCAATGCATTGCTAGTATGATTATTGCACACTTAAAGTGTACCAGAGAGATAAAGATAATTATCTATAACACTGAATAACAGGGATATATATGTTATTAAAATATAGTAATGTTCATTGTTGTAACTACGTTTTAAAATACTTTAGTTAAAATCTGTATTATATATATTGTTAATGGTTATAAACATGTGACTATAAAAATGTAAAAGATGTATTGTTATGTAAAAATTAAAACTACTTCCAGCCATAAAGTCAGTGGTCATATCTCATGCTGTTTGTGTGATTCTTTGCAGTCCACGCCAAGCTGATCACCTTATCTCATCGCGTCTACAACCATCGGCTCTCTTAATTCACATTTTGAGGCCGGTAACACATTCTCCATGCTGTGACATAGTCCTTGGAAGGAGCAGCAGAAACTACATTTCCCAGGTGCCTAGTAGAGCACGAAGAGCAAACAGGAAAATAAAGAGAATAAATAAAGAATAGAGAATAAGGAGGGCCTATATGGGGATAAAATACACACCTGGAAAGACAGATGTTGCAGGCATATATAATGCAGTGTGCCATAGACTGAGGCAAGAAACAGAAAATGATCTCTGGCTGGTTGCTACTGGAGAGAAGGGCCACTGAATATAGGCATTGAACACTAGGGTACATAATGCACCTGGCGGTGGGGGAGGAGAGGGGGGTGATCAGTTTCCTGGTCTGTTTACTGCTACAGAACTCCAAAGTGGGGAAACAATAAGTACTGAGACACTTGTGGTTCCCCATCCTGCTGTGTGCTGCCTGGTGTGAGGACTGAGGAGTTGCCATCCTGGTCTGGGTGTGCTGTAAACACTGAGTAAAGTTGCTGTGCTATGCTCACCAGAGGCCATGTCATTGCATTGTGCCTGCCAAAGACTGTGCCATTAAGGTACTGCCTAGTGCTGCTGCTAAGGATTCCATGGAGGGAGAAGGCTGCAGTTCCATTCAACACTGGTTTGGGGGGAAACCCTGTACATGCAGCATGACTCCTTTCCAGGCTTTAGGAAGAGGCATCAGGATAATTGGGAGTGGTGATAGGCCCCTTGGACACTTGTTTAATATTGACTCTGCTGATGTTATTGTTGTATAAATGTGCTGTCTGTGGAGAGTTGACCTTGCAGCCTCCACTGTTCTAATATCAGATTGTAAACAATTGTGTGAGAGAGGGAGCACTCTAACATGAGATCCAGAGCCCCAGCACAGGATAACTGTACTTAGATGTGCATGTTGTCTCTCCTGTTGCAATTGTGTGCTCCTTTAGATGCTTTTCTGAGTTGTATTATAAGGATAAGGTGGGATCCTGAGGGACCTAGTTCCATTTTATTGGGAGGATTTTGCAGGTTTGGACATAGTCTGTATAGACACAGGGCCGTCTTTAAGGCAGGGCAAAAGGGCAGCTGCCCTGGGCCCTGTCATTGTTGTGGGGCCTAAAACAGCTGCCTCATACGTGCCAATTATTCAGGTTTAAATTCCCTTGTCCCTTGAAGTTGTATTCCTGTGCTGTGTCCCAATATCTCAGTGTGAAGTGCTGGTACTAATGCTGCCCAGCTCTGCCCTATTGTTGTGTGCAGATAACTCACCTGCAGATCCTGTGTTTACATGTAAATAACCGGCATTCGTATGTAAATAGCGGTGACAATACTAAGTAAATAGCTGCGGCTGGCAGCATTGATATGTAAATAAAAGTGGCATTCCTATGTATATCACGCTCCCCTGCTGTGAGGAGGTGATATGCTGTAACCTCTTGCAACTAATCAGTGAGCCATAATGTGTGCTGTAACCTCTAGCAACCAATCGCATTTGCAGCCTGATCTGATACAGAAAACTGTTTTTAAGTTCAGCTGCTATTTATTGTATGTCTCAGAGTAGTTGGAGAGGGAAATTGCATGAGGGGGTCCAAAAAATGTTTTGCCCAGGGCTCAATCTATATTAAAGACGGCCCTGTATAGACAGCCTGCAGTGCTCACGTCGCCCTGAAAGCAAGGATTTGGTGGTGCCAGAGGGTGCCCCATTGCTACTCAGTGGCATAAGATCCCATCACTCTAGCTTTTTTCTTCACCCACTTTTTGGCCTTATGGCCAGCTCAGATGAATATGTTCTCTTGCTACAAGGCCACCCATGTCCTAAGCATCTTTACTCATAGCTTCATAGAAACTGAATGGTGCAGATTTATTAGGTCTGCCTTAATGTTCAGAAGAGGATTTGTGGCCCTTCAGGGATACCTTTCCAAGTACTTGTTGGACTTGCTTCCTTAGGAAGGTTAGGAATTTACTTGCCTTTGACTAGGTGAATTGGGATACCTTGCCCCTATAATGACTTGTGTGCCCTGGGGGTGTTCAAAAAAGTGGGCCCTTCCTTTTAGGAAGAAGTCTACAGTACCTTTGTGCACTTTTTATTATTATTTGGTTTTGTACTTTGCATTTATAACCCCACTCCACTCTATCCACAATAAAAAAGTTTAAGTTGGGATGAAGTTGTTACAAATGATTGTTTTTAGATCCATCAGGTATAGAAACATATACAGTATATGTCAAATCGAACTTTTAGCATACAACGACTTCTATTAAGTACTATTAGGAGACATCCTCCAGCAGACATAGCATGTATACAAATATTAATACACTGCTAAGCCTGTCATTACCCACAGAAGAATAGTGGAAAGAGACATTTTCAGCTGATAATCTTTTTATTTGAAATATTCTTTAAAAAAAAGTATATTAACTCAATATTGTAAACACCAGCAAAGTTCCATTCTTTTTGTATGTAACGGTTTTACTCTGTAAATAAACATGAAATATGATCATAGTTCAGGATATGTTATATTAGAATACTTGTCTTCACTCATATGTTGAACCTCCAGACTAAATATATAAGAAAAGGTTTTTAAGTGTGCCAGATGTTTTGCCGCCATCCACATAGAAATTCAGTACTTGTGCTGTTTATGTGGTTGGCGCAGCTGTTGAAGTTGCATTTTCTGATTGAAGTGATCATGCAGACAGTGCTGCTCATGATGAGTCTTTAAAGGAGCGTCTGTTTGTATAGAAGCAGAATTGATGTTCAGCCGGAAGGAGGCTGCAATGAAAATCAACAATTAGTGGGAGCCAGAAGTATATCTGAACACTTTAAGCTGGACAATTTTGCCCAGGAAATTTTGTGAATTATTGATACTTAGGATTCACCTTTTTCATCACCATCATTATTATCATCATCAACAGGAGCACTATTTTCAAAATAGTTTTATAAATATAAGTTAGAAACAGCAATATTGAAAGAGGAGATATGGGGGAGTTTGGTGTTGACACCATAACAGAAGCACACATACAGCAAAGTAAATTAAAAAAAAGCATTGTCAGAAGTTCCAAATCTTTCGCCATGCCATGCTTTGCGGGCTTTCTTGTGCATCATTTTTAGAAGCGGCTTCCTTCTGGAACAACAGCCATGCAGACCGATTTGATGCAGTTTGCAGCGCATGATCTGAACACTGACATGCTGACTCCCCACCCCTTCAACCTCTGCAGCAATGCTGACAGCACTCATACATCTATTTGCCAAAGACAACCTCTGGATATTATGCTGAGTATGTGCCTCAACTTCTTTGGTTGACCATGGTGAGGCCTGTTCTGAGTGGAACCCGTCCAGTTAAACCATTGTATGGTCTTGGTCACCCTACTGCAGCTAAGTTTCAGGGTCGTGGCAATCAGCTTATAGCCTATGCCATCTTTATGTAGAGCAACAATTATTTTTTTCAGATCCTCAGAGAGTTCTTTGCCATGAGGTGCCATGTTGAACTTCCAGTGACCAGTATGAGAGAATGAGAGCGATAACACCAAATTTAACAGACCTGCTCCCCCGTCACACCTGAGACCGTGTAACACTAATGAATCGCATGACTCTGTGGAGGCAAAAATTGGGCCCAATTTGGACATTTTCACTTAGGGGTGTACTCACTTTTGTTGCCAGCAGTTTAGACATTAATGGCTGTGTGTTGAGTTATTTTGAGGGGACAGAAAATGTACACCGTTATACAAGCTGTACACTCACTACTTTACATTGTAGCAAAGTGTCATTTCTTCAGTGTTGTCATATGAAAAGATATGATAAAATATTTACAAAAAATGTGAGGGATGTACTCACTTTTGTGAGATACTGTATGGACACAGACAGCAATTAAAACTAATATAGGATCAAATTCTTCCCCAATCTAGCTAAAATTTAAAAAAATTAATTTGACTGTAGTTCTGGAGCTAAAGGCCAACACAATACAGTATGGATTACCCTGACATTTGCATTTATTATTGTTATTAAAACTTTTGAATGGCTTATCAATAATATGAGGGGTCTTCAAAAGGTTTCTGCACTTTTTTTATAAGTTTCATAGCCATCTTCACCACAGCATGACAACCCTTATGCCCTGTACAAGCGGTCGGACTTTCCGACGGAAAATGTGTGATCGGATCTTGTTGTCGGAAAATCCGATTGTGTGTGGGCTACATCAGACTTTTTCCGTCGGAATATCCGACACACAAAATTTGAGAGCAGGATCTAAAATTTTCCGACAACAAAATCCGATCGTTTAAATTCCAATCATGTGTACACAATTCTAACGGACAAAGTGCCATGCATGCTCCGAATAAATTACGAGACAAAAGCTATTGGCTACTGTCCTCTCTATAGTCCCGTCATACGTGTTGTACGTCACCGCGTCGTTTGTCATTGGAATGTCCAACCGTGTGTACAGGGCATTATACTAAACTGTACACTCAGCTGGCTTGCCAGGCAGACTAGTCACATGACACTCTCAGACACGACCAATTACCCCTCCTCCTTCCCTCACTGTTTCCAATGAAAATATAAAAGTATGGAAACGTTTTAAAGACCCCTCTTAATAATCCGTTATAGCGATCAAATATGCCAGCAAACACATGGGATGTTTACTACATGAACATTTCCATCCTGAACATTTCTACTAAGTAAAATTTTCCAAGTTTAACAAGTATCCATGGGTGGCATTGAGTACTGGCACCACGATCAATCAGCTAACAAGCATAGTCTTAAAGGATCGGTGACATGTTGATTGGCTTTCTAGTAACATGTCACCATGCCTAAGTTGAGCCTGCTTCTGCAGTGTCCTACCTCTGTCCTACATGACCCTTTTGACTTTTGTGCCTCCACACACTCCTGTTACTCCTGTGAACATTGTGTCTCCGATGCCTCAAGCAGATAAAATGATTCCTGTGTCCCTTGTGACCCTTGAGACTCTTGTGAATATTGGGGGCTATTTCCAAAAGGCAAATTCATTTTGCATTACAAGTGCAAACTACAAGTGCAAAGTGCACGTGAAATTGCACTGAAAGTGCACTTGGAAGTGCAGTAACTGTGGATCCGTGGGGGATATGCAAGGAAAATAAAAAACAGCATTTTAGCTTGCACATGATTAGATGATAAAATCAGCAGAGCTTCCTCTCATTTCAGATCTACCCCTCAGATTTACAGTGACTGCACTTCCAAGTACACTTGCAGTGCAATTTCAAGTGTACTTTGCACTTGTAGTGCAAAGTGGATTTTCCTTTCGTAAATAACCCCCATTGTGTCCTTGGTGATCCCTGTGATGTCCCCAGTTACCCTCAAGAATCCTAAACCTCCAGCAACTCATGTGACTCCTGCAACCTCCAATACACCTGTGATTTTTGTGTCTTCCAGGACCCCAATGACCCCTGTTCACTCCTGTTCCTGTAGTGTGCTCCTGTGTCTCCAGTGATCCTACTGACACCTATGTGCTTCTGTGCTTAAGCCAGCCTATGATTTGAGGCCACTCAGAGAATTGTTAATCTCTGTGACCCCAGTGACTCCATAGCACCTTCAGCATCATATGTCTCCATGATCCCATTGACTCCAGAGCACCCTGCGCATCTTGTATTTCTGTGACCACAGAACAGCCAAGAACATCCATGTCACCTTGTCCCTGTGATTCCAAAGCACCCTGAGTAATCATTTACTCCTGAGCATCCTGTGTCTCTTTGACCCCAATGACTCCTGAGCCCCCAGAACATCATTTGCCTCCATGACCCCTGGAATTTCAGAGCACCCTGTGCATCCTGTGTCTGTATTATCCTAGTGACTCCTGAGTACCCTAAGCATCCTGTGCCTCCTTGAACCCATGAATTTCAGACCGCCCTAAGTATCCTGTGTCTCCATGACCCCAGAGAACCATAAGTGTACTTGTCACACCTTGACCCCTGAAACTCCAGAGTATCCTGAGCATTCTGTGTGAGCCTGTGGCCCCAGAGAATATCATGCCATATTGTGACACCTATGAGCTCTGTGTGCCTCTATGACACCTGCATCTCCAGGCAGCCTCAGATATGCTTCTGTCATCTTCTGAATTGACCCTTATCTGTGACAAATACAATCTAGAAGGAATTACAAATATGTGAATTAGTGAAAGAGAAGGCTCAGGTAGGTGGCACTCAGGTAGATCACATACTGTACTTAATAACAGCATGCAATGTCAGTCTAAGCTCCTAGAGTGAGCAAGATACTTTCTTATATTAAAATAGACTCAAGGCAGGATCATAATAGAAAGAATTTTTAAGGCTTCATATGTGCAGTTCGGTTTTGGGCACCAGTTCACAAAAAGCTGAAATGGAAAGGATGCAGAGAATGGCAACTTACCAACTAATAAGGGACATGGAAAACCAGCTATGAGGACTGAAAAGATAAACTGATCTTATTCATCCCTCAGAAGAGTTAATTCTGAATATTCTGAATAAAATAAATTGTTTTAATATATAAATGGTCCATATAGCATGTTTTGTGGGAAATATTTTGCTTAATGGTCATTTACCAAAGATGTTATCCCTGTACCTGCAGGAAAAAAAGGTTAAACCTCCCCAGAAAAGGACTCTTTACAGTAAGAGCTGTGAAAATGTCTTTGCTCCTGTCTTCCAAAGGAGCTAATAGTAGCCAACTTAATAGTTTAAAAAAAGGCCTGGAAGTGTTTCTAAATGTTGCTGAATATAAATAATAATTGAAAGTTTTAAGAAATAACATTGTATAATAATATCATTTAATATTTTAATATAATCAAATATTTTTTTTTCCTTGTTTGAACAAATTGGATCATGGTTTAAAAGGGTTTTGTTCTTCTGTAGAAAAAAGTGAAGAAGTAAAGTTTAGAAGATGCTAGATATTAAAGTGGAAGTCCGGACTAGAACTAGCTAAGCTTAAAACTGCTCACCTTCAAAAGCCGCGTACACACAGGCGGACTGTCTGGCCAACTTAGTCCGTCGAAACACATTTCAGCGGACAGTCCGCTCGTGTGTGGGCTTCAGCGGACTTTTTCAGCGTGCAGTCTGGTGGACTAAGTATTTCGGAATTTCCGTAATATTGTCCGTCAGACTTTGGTTTCAGCGGACAATCCGCTCGTGAGTAGGCTAGTTCGACAGACTAAGTATGGCGCATGCTCAGAAAGGATTTACACGGCGAAAGGTTGCATTGCTGTGTATTGGACTTCCTATTTCTAGTCCCGTCGTACGTGCTGTACACGTCATCGCGCAAACTTTCGACGGACTGTTTGTGCATCGTGTGTGGTCAAGTCCATTCATTCGAAAGTAGGACGGACTGTCCGTCGGATTGTCTGACGGACTAAGTTGGCCAGACAGTCCGCCCGTGTGTACGCGGCTTTACTCTTATGCTAATTACTCTGTATAAGGAAGATGCAAATAATTACCTATTCTCAGAGAACTTTGGTCCAGTCACATGAGCTCCCCAGCAGCTGGCTTCTGGGGAAAGCAGAGAATGCTCACAATGGAATGCCTCAGCATTGTCGTCATCCATAGGCTTACTAATGCCGCGTACACACGGGCGGACTGTATGGCCTACTTAGTCCGTCTAAACACATTTCAGCGGACAGTCCGCTCGTGTGTGGGCTTCAGCTGACTTTTTCAGCGTGCAGTCTGGCGTACTAAGTATTTCGGATTTTTCGAAATTCTGTCCGTCATACTTTGGTTTCAGCGGACAATCCGCTCGTCAGTAGGCTAGTTCGACGGACTAAGAATGGCGCATGCTCAGAAAGGATTTACACGGCGGAAGGGTGCATTGCTGTGTATTGGACTTCCTATTTCTAGTCCCGTCGTACGTGCTGTACACGTCATCGCGCAAGCTTTGGACGGACTGTTTGTGCATCCGTGTGTGGTCAAGTCCGTTCATTCGAAAGTATGACGGACTGTCCGTCGGATTGTATGACGGACTAAGTAGGCCATACAGTCCGCTCGTGTGTACGCGGCATAAGGGACATCAGTTGTTGGCTGTCCCTCTCTGAGAGACAACTAGGAGTCAGTCATGTGATTGGACTGAGAATAAGTAGGTATAAGCATCTTCCTTCTACATGGTAGTTAGTATAAGTGTTAGAAGATGAGTGGAAGCAATTTTAAGCTTAGATAGTTCTAGCCTGGACTTCCACTTTAATATTTTGTTATATAACTTTTGGAACAACTTGATGGGCATGAGTTTAGTTTTCGATTTAAGTATGCAACTATTCTCCAGCCATTATTACATCGCTACTCATTTGCAATCCTGTATTTTCCAATAAGGGGTTTAATGTTTTTTTTTTTTTAATTATCTTATGTTTTCCTGGCTTCTAGTGTACAAAAAGTAAATTGAGTCTAATGTCTAGCTTGTATTCAACACATCCACTAGTGTTTTTGGTTGTAACATGACAAAATGTGGAAAAAGGGGTATGAATACTTTTTCAAGGCACTGTATGTACTTAAGATTCTAAAAAGCAAAATAAAAAGGCTTGACTTTTTCCCCATAAATATTGAAGGCTGAACAGGCCTCTACAAGCTAAGTATTAAATTACATTTATGCTGCAAGCATACAATATAGCCCTATATTTGTGAGAGTGTTACTGTAACTAGGAAATTGGCATGTAATTATGACACAATCCAAATTCCTTAGAACTAACTAATGTTAATTTCTGATCTTTATCTTCAGGTAATATCTCAAATGAGACCTTTAGTTGCATACATGACATTAGAATGCACCAGAAGGCAGACTATAGTAAAGGTTAACCTTTCTAGTGCTATAGGCACTTTGTTATGCATTAGTTTCATAAGAAACTGACATCTGGAAAATATACACCAAGTGCACAAATTCAAGGTGGTGTCAGATAATCTCCTGAAGATTTAAATACAGCTGCACAAAGTCAAATTTTAATACATTGATATCTCTAGGCTTTCTTACATGGGTTCTTGTCACATGGGTTCTTTCATACATGACGTTTTTGCCACATCCCTACTTATATTTCGTCCACCGTCTAGCCATTTTCAGACCAATAAATACAGTAAAAATTATTTCAACCAGATCATTTTTTCCCATTTTTTTTGTACAAAAATAAGTTTGCTTCCTATGGCATCCAATTTCATATTTCTGGATAAAACAAATATCTGACTTGTTTGAGAAGCTACTATTTTTTATTCATTATAAATTAAAAATACATTAAAGGTTACATCTACATTGATTGAAAAGTGTCCTTAGTGCATTTGGCTGCTTCATTAGGTGAAATCTTCATTCCTCTGCCCCTCTTAATACTCTCACAGCTGTGATCTTCTGATACTGTGGGGATTAATATGCCGACTATACCTGTCCTTTCCACCTCTTTTCTCTATACAGTGCCTTGAAAAAGTATTCATACCTCTTGACATTTTCCACATTTTGTCATGTTACGTTATATATATAACAAAAATATAAAAGTATTTTATTGGGATTTTATGTGATAGACCAACATAAAGTGGCACATAATTGTGAAGTGGAAGGAAAATGATAAATATTTTTTAAACATTTTTACAAATAAATATCTGAATAGTGTGGCATGCATTTGTATTCAGCCTCCTTTACTCTGATACCCTTAACTAAAATCTAGTGGAACCAATTGTCTTCACATGTAACCTAATTAGTAATTAGAGACCACCTGTGTGTAATTTAATCTCAGTATAAATAAAGCTGTTCTGTGAAGCCCTCAGAGGTTTTATAGAGAACTTTTGTGCCCAAACAGCATCATAAAGGCCAGGGAACACACAAGACAGGTCAGGAATAACGTTTTTTTAAAATATACGTATAGCCACCAAAGTGAACGTGTTAAGAGTCCATACGTGAAACAATATAGTGACAAAGTGCAATATCTTGAGAAGTTATAGTGACTTCAGTGAATGCTTTGCAGAAATCCACCACCACTTGAGAGGAGGCTTACCAGATGTTATGGACCCAGTTAGGTATATGCCTAGTGAGTCACACGAGTTTATTGATGTAAATCCACATGAAAAAACAGCTGGCAAACTTGTAACTTCTCATGGGTACCAGAGTAGACAGAGAGATGACCCAAAAATAGATAAAATGGCTATCCACCTTTTGGGGTGACTGAGGACAGAGATTCTACAGCCTCATAGTGAAATACCATTTAAAACTTTTATTAACATTAAAAGCATAAATGGGTACTCACATATTACAGGCAAATACAAGCATGGAATTAAAATCTGGCAACGCAGTGGCATCAAAGAGCCCTTCCCAAACAAACTAACCTTCGTTCGGTTAGTTTGTTCTGACCAGCCAAACGTTTTGAAGCCATGTTGTGGTTACATACTCGTCATAGAGTTCGCACTGTGTGGGGGCTTGGTGTTGGGGTTTTTACTTTGACCCAAGCCCAGTCCATGAACAGAGTGAGCAGGAGTTCATGGACCCTTCCCTCAACCCCAGCTGAGGCTTCCGAGGACCAACCTGGGCCTTCAACCCTGGAAGAAGTTGAGGAGCCCAGCTGGAGACAGGTATAGTATCTTTTAACATATTTATTGTCCGAAAATGATTGTTGTTAACTAGATGTTATTCTTGCTAACAAATTAATGATTTAACAAAAAGTGTTTGACATATCAATTGACAGTAGGGGCCAAAAATGAGTGTGACAAGAATGAAAAATGCTGGGGTCAGAATGATAGTCTTTTTTATTAACATTCAATTTGCAACAGTCATGATCTGAAATTTGGGTGTGATTGATGAACTAAAAGCTAAAAATATGTCCCTTTTTCATACACAGGAAAACTTCAGCCACAACGAGGCTCTGGAATGTGGCAGATAGGGGGAGGAGGGGGATAAGTGTCAGCCAGAAAGAGGCAGGGGTAAGTGTCAGCCAGGAGGTGTTAGGGCCCTGTAGCCTCACCCAATCCCAGGTGCCTCCCCTCTGCCTTCCAACAACAAAAAGGGCCATGGAGGAGGCAGCACTGGACGCTAATGTGGCCCTGAAAAGCCCCCCTGACGCTGAAGAGGCCTATGGCTGCTATGTAGCTGCTAAATTGCAGCAAATGGAGGAGGGCAAATGCCTCAGGTTTGAGAAATTTGTTTTTGAGGCCATTCAGAAGGCGTTGAGTGGCCAAATAAGTGATAACATGCACATATGTATGCTCACCCATCCTCCTCCTCCTCCTTCTCCTCCTCCTGCCACAAGTCCACCTCCAGAGCCACAGCCTCCAAGGAAGGCTGCAAGGAAGGCTGCAGGGAAGGCTGCAAGAAAGATGAGAAAGTGATGGCCTGGGTTCAGTCTGCTCTAACAGAAGACGCAGGCCATTGTAGTTCCACAGCCTGGGGACATATATGTCATCTGTTGCTGTTCATGATCTCTGTGAGTCCTAGACCAGATTGTGCTCCCCATTATATGGACTTCTCAAGCTACCAATTTTAATTTCCAAATAGTTGATGTGTGCCCTGGGGTAGAAAGGCTTCGCAAATTCCACCAGTTCTCCATTGTTGCCTTCTTTATTTTGTTATCAGCCAAATTAAATGGAGATTTTTTTTTCCTGAAAATACTTGCCTATGTGTTTTTCTTCAAATAGGACAGGTAGACAGTAGACAGGCATATTTCAAAAATACAATGCCAAATTAATAAGGGACACCAACCAACCTCCTTCAGCTTTAAAAAGACAAGATAATGTTGTCGTTTAACCACTTCAATACAGGGCACTTAAACACCTTCCTGCCCAGACCAATTTTGAGCTTTCAGCGCTGTCGCACTTTGAATGACAATTGCGTGGTCATGCTACACTGTACCCAAATGAAATTTTTATAATTTTTTTTCCCACAAATAGAGCTTTCTTTTGGTGGTATTTGATCACCTCTACGGTTTTTATTTTTTGCGCTACAAATAAAAAAATACCGAAAATTTTGAAAAAAAAAATGTTTTTTTTGTTTTAGTTTCAAAACTTTGTAAATAAGTACGTTTTCTCCTTCACTGATGGGCACTGATGGGGCTACACTGATGGGCACTGATAAGGCGGCACTGATGGGCACCAATGTGGCACCAATGAAGTGGCACTGATGAGGTGGCATTGATGGACACTGATATGTGGCACTGATAGGCGGCACTGATGGGCGGCACGGATGGGCGACACGGATGGGCGACACAGACGGACACTGATAGGTGGCACAAATTGGCACTGATAGCTGCCACGGATTGGCATGGATGGGTGGCACAGATGGGCGGCACAGATGGGCATGGATAGGCGGCACAGATGGGCATGGATAGGTGGCACAAATGGGCATGGGTGGGCACTGATAGGCGGCACAGGTGGGCACTCATAGGCGGCACAGGTGGGCACTCATAGGCGGCATTGGTGTTATACTATAGTAATGGATGCCAATCAGTGCCAAACAATAATGCATGCCAATCAGTGATGCCCATTGTGGGCACTGATTGGCATCCATTATGGGCACTGATTGGCATCCATTGTGCTGACTGGCATCCCTGGTGGTCTAGGGAGGATTACCTTTTCCCTGGTGGTCTGGTGGCGTCCCTGGTGGTCCAGTGTGGGCATCCTCGGGGGAGCTGTGCTGATAATCGATCAGCACAGACCCCCCTGTCAGAGGAGCAGCTGATCGGCTCTCCTCTACTCGCGTCTGACAGACGCGAGTGAGGGAAAGCCGATCACCGGCTCTTCCCATTTACACTGTGATCAGCCGTGATTGGACCGAGATCGTAGTTGCCGGGTGTCAGACTGACACCCTGCAACAACGATCGCCGCGATGCGCGCCCCCGGGGGCGCGCATCGGCTCATAATCCTGATCACGTCATATGACGTCCGGTCAGGATTATGAAACCACTTTGCAGCCGTCAATTGCCTATAGGGCGGGCGGCAAGTGGTATTATGGAGTTGACTAGAAAATAATTTCAAAATATTCCAAAAAAAGGAGTATTTGATTAAAAAAATAAAAAAAAAATAAAAAAAAGTCCAAACATTATTAAGGAGATCTGGCTTTAAAAACAAAAAAGATTATATATATATAATATATGCATATTGTGGCAGCAGGCAGGTAAAATCACCTGGATGCTACCAGGATGGAAAATATATATGCCCTAGATTCATGCTTTATGCCGACTTATACCACTAGAGGGAGTGCTGGGAGTCCTACAGGGGAAGTGTTAATGAGCCCAGCTGAAGTAAGTGGGCTCATTAAGACCTCTACAAAAAACCCCAGGGAGGGAGATGCTTAGGGAGATGCTCCATCCTGGAACCAGTTCTGTGTTTGTTTAGACTGGGGAGTGTGGTATCTGTTCAGTTCAGTGAGTTAATGCCTGTGTGGCAAACTTCTAAAACAGAGAGATAGGGACTGGGGGCAGCAGAAGGCTTCACCCAGTTAGACAGGGAATCTACGTGTGTAGTAAGCGGTCAAGCTGACCAGGATTTCTTTTCATGTTTCTTTTTGTTTTGCTGTTATATTTTTCACTCCATGTAGCATAAATAAACTGCACCTTTGTTTTTTTTCACCTACAAAGCTGCTTGATTTTGTGTTGTGAACCCATCCCAGGCACTCACACACACCCGCTGCAGAGCTAACCCCTCACAGTTGGTGGAGAATGCGGGCATAGTTTTTTTGAAGGCCAGCATGGAGGAGATACTAAGATAGCTGGCTCTAGCAAATGCAAATCAGCAGCAGACAAATGCAGGTTTGCAAAAGAGCCTGCAGCCCAGCAGCAGACAAATGCAACTTTGCAGCAGAATCTGGAAGCTCAGCAGAAAGCTCACCTGCAGGGTCTGGAAGCTCAGCAACAAGCCCAGCAGCAGTCTGAGGCCCGCTTCATAGACCTGTTACAAAAGCAAGAGCAGAGACTTCAACAACAAATAGAGACATTAATGCAGCAACGTCCGCAGACCAGTGAGGCAAGTGGTTTCACTAATAACGAATCCTTTGGGGTGAGCCATTTACTGACAAAAATGACTGGAGAGGATTATCCGGAGGTATTTTTGGACCACATTTGAAAGGACTGCTGAAAGGGAAAAATGGCCTAAGGAGCTGTGGGCTGGACTGGTGGCCCCTCTGTTAACTGGGGAATCGCAGAAAGCTTATTACGACCTAGAGCCTGACGAAGCAAAAGACTATGTGTTACTAAAAATGGAAACATTGTGACGGCTGTGTGTCACCCTGGCCATCCGGGCTCAGCATGTACATAACTGGACTTTCCGGCTTGGAAAACCCAGATCTCAAATGTATGATCTCATTCACCTGAGCAGGAAGTGGCTGCAGCCAGAGACTTTGACCACACCAAAGATTGTGGAACATGTTGTTATGGATCGTTTCCTGAGAGCTCTTCCTACTGCCATCCAAAAGTGGGTAAGCCATGGAGACCCAGAAACTGCAGATAAGCTGGTGGATCTGGTTGAGAGGTACTTGGCTACAGAGAACCTGACCGCCTCTTCCAGGGACTCCCAGAATTTCCACCCTAAGACCAGATCATCCCCAGTGGTGGGTAAGATGACTCCAAGGGGTGAGGGTGGAGAGAGTGAGAGGGTGGGAGTTCTACCTAATGTTTGGAGGGAGCAGCCCAGGAAGCCAAGGCCGCAAGAGGCAGCGAAAAAGATTGTTTGCTACCACTTCCGGCAAGAGGGACATATTGCAGCCAATTGCCCAGTTTTGGATGAACCTATGCAATGTGACTTTATAAGGGAGAGACATCAGTCGCTGTTTGCGACAGTTGCATGCACGGCCATTCGGGGACCTGGGAAACATTTATGTAAAATGTGTATTAATGGTAGAAAAGTTGATGTGTTGCTGGATTCAGGTAGCCTGGTGGCATTGATAAAAGCTGAATTAGTTACTACAAAGGTCCCTGGGAATAAGGGTTGTGGCTGTTATTTGCGTGCATGGGGACACCTGAGAGTATCCTGTAACCTCAGTGTTTTTTGAGACACACAAAGGTAACCTCTCTCTAAGCCCTTGTACACACGGTCGGAAATTCCGACAACCAAATCCGTCGGATTTTGTCTGTCGGATCTTGTCCGAAACTGTTGCATACATACGGTCGGACAAAGTTGTTGGAAAATCCGATCTTTCAGAACGTGATGACGTAATTTTGTTACAATGGGACTACGTTCAGGCTAGTAGCCAATAGCTTTGATGTAGGAATTTGATCTGAGCATGTGTGGCACTTTGTCCGATCGGAATTCTCTACACATGATCGGAGTATGTCCGATCGGAGCATTTTGTCGGAAAATATTTTTTTCTGACAGTTTCTGCACAGGAGTTATTACACCCCAGCCAGATTGGGCAACATTTTCCCAGCAACTTCCTCGGAGTATTGAAGATGTTCCCACTCTCCTGCAGATGCTAGTCACATTTTTTGGCGCTGCCCCCTTGTGTAGAGATTCTGGGCTGACATAACAACTTGCATTTCTGAACTGATTCAAGTGCCAATACCACTGACTGTTGGAGTTTGGCTGATAAACGAGGTGGTACCGACAAGGGCTATGCGAACAATGCTGAATGTTCTGCTCTTTTATGGTAGAAAAGCCATTTTGTTAAATTGGAAAAAGTCAAATGCGCCGGCCATCTCCTTCTGGAAAGGCCCAATTAACTTGATGTTACCTTACTACTATGAGACCAGAGGTTGTATGAAGAAATTTGACAAAGTTTGGCACTCATGGTTTAATTCTAGTTCCACTGTGGGGTGATATTGGGGAAGCTGCCTGTTGGTACAAGGGAGCTGGGGGTGTTCCCTGTTGGAGGCCCTGATACAGGGGAGTCAGGTCTGGCTTAGCCCTTCCTTCTCTGGCCTGGCTGCTCAGCTGTCGGCTAATTGCCAGCTCTCATCTCTCTCCACAGTTACTAACTGTTCCTGATCATGCTCGTCTGACCTGCCTACTTAAAGCTGTCCAGCTCACTTCACCTCTGCCTTCGCCTTGGTCACATCACAAGAAACCATCTCCTGTGGTTCTGTTTAAAGACTGGCTTGCTGACATCCCTTCTGGCTTCTTATCCTGCTTGCTGTTGCTCTGCTTGGATCCCTGACTTCTGGCCTGGCTGATTATCCGATCTGGTTATTGAACTCTGGCCTGGCTGACTACTCGATCCGGTTACTGGACTCTGGCTATGCTTTGACTATGCTTTTTCTATTTACCTTTTATTTTTATTTAATAAACAAGTGTGATTTAATTGTGATGGAATGTGTCCTACTGGACCGTTTTGTCGGATATTCCGACTGTGTGTGGTCTGCATCGGACTGTCTCCGTCGGAATATCCAACGGATCAAGTTTTCCAACTTGCCGGTAAAATTTTCCAACAAAATGCTCCTATCGGACATACTCCGATCATGTGTAGCCTACTCCGACGGACAAAGTGCCACGCATGCTCAGATCAAATTCCTAGACCAAAGCTATTGGCTACTAGCCTGAACGTAGTCCCGTCATAACGAAATAACGTCATCACGTTATGTACAAACAGATTTTCCGACAATTTAGTCCGACCGTGTGTATGCAACATCACTTCCGGACCTCTTCCGGAATTAATCCGTCGGATTTGGTTGTCGGAATCTCCGACCGTGTGTACAAGGGCTTAGACTCTATTCGGGAAGCTGGGTTTACGGCCAATCCAAAGAAGTGTACCATTGGACAGGAGGAAGCCAAATGTCTGGGGTACACTATTGGGAGGGGAGTGATAAAACCCCAAGTCAATAAAGTAGAGGCCATACAGAGTTGGCCACATCCCAACAGCAAGAAGCAGGTATGAGCCTTTCTGGGAATTGCTGGCTATTATCGGCGATTCATTCCCCATTTTGCTTCCCAGGATGTGCCCCTAACCAACCTGACAAAAGGGAAAGAGTCTGTAATGGTTAAATGGTCCTGTGGGCAGTGCATAAAATATGTACAAAGAAAAGAATTACAAAAAATACAAGACTAAAAGACATACAATGCCTGGGAATTGGCTATGAAAATCATATGAATAAAAACAGAAATAAAATATGTAAACATAAATAAACTTATCCTTTCTTAGGAGCATGTCAGAAATATCACAATTCAACAGGTAAACTGACTCTATGTTAATCAACCCATCCATATATTCATGCTCCTCAATATAGATGTAAACTGGACTTTAAGGGTGTTCCCTTCCCAGCCCACAGGGCAGTTCTATGTTCCAAAGTAACCAGAGTTAAATGGGCCACACATGGTTCAGATGGCTGGGTCTCTGTCTGCATTATGTATACTGTTTTATATGTACATGTACCCCAAAATGTGTACAATCAAATGATTCATTTTCATCTCTCTATTACTAATATTTTAGTTTTTAATAAAAATAAAATAGATTCCTCTGATCTTTGACATAAATCAGTGGCAGGCAAGTGGTTTACGGTTCTCACATTCTCATTGTATAGGCCTCGTCCACTGTGAGTTTGTAGACAAAGGACTAGGACTTTCCTTTGAGGCTCAGTGAGGTGACAATTTTATCTCTTTATATCTATATATCTATCTTGATCTATATAGCTATATATATATATATATATATATAAGGATGGGAGATTTTTATTTGCATCTAAGTATCAATTCTAGCCTATAGGCTCACTCTGTCCTTTTCAAATTCTAATTGCAGAACATCTGTCTATGACTGATTATTGACTTAGGAGAATACTGTATCTTTTACCACCTCCCACCCGGGCTAATGTATATAAATGGCCAGGTGGGAGCTCCCCCGTTCTGAGTGGACATACCTTTCCACTCAAATCTTACAATCTTGAATTAACAAGTGCCAACAAGTAGAGACAGCCTTCAGGTTGGAATAAATACTGTATTTATTGTTTTAAACTCTATCTATGCTGTATAATAGTGGGTTTGGATACAGGGATAAATAAATGGTTTGCACAGTCCCATTCATTACATTAAATGAGGAGCAAATAGCTTTTTTTGGTCTTTTTATGGGCATGTGACAGAAGTTAAATGTAAATTCAATTCATTTCACAAAGCCAATTCTGTACATCAAACAAAAGTTCTGTGTCTGTATGTATAAGTATAATTTCTCTGAATTCTAGCATTTCTATTTGCTTCCTTTGCATGGTTATTGACTGTATATTTTTATATCCTTTTAGTAACAAGTAATACAATTATGTTAATTTCTAGCTGACTGCTGCATTCATTACTAGATGCATATTTTACGCAACCTATAATTGACATGATATATACATTTTTTACATTTCTTCTTATTGCTTCTTCGTGAGAATAACAGACTTTCACTTACTTATTCAGGACACATTTTATGCTCCAAATAAGTGGTGAACAACAGGCAGACAGTGACTTCCTAAGGATATTGATGTTAAGTGCAAGTGAAAATTTGCTAGAACAGGGCATTTCAATGGAAATGTTATCCTTGAAATGTGCACTTTAATGACTGCTGCATCAATAAATGCAATTTACAATCAAGTTTGCAATCAGGCTAGCATCCCACTAGTTCCATAAAACACAGAAATAGCAGGTCAAAGGTGGAAATAAAGCAAAACAAAGTCAGCAACATGAAGATATAACTTAAATTATTCTCCCATTTGCTGTAGCTAACACTTGTTTACAATATGGACACATATCTAACAAACATAAAATAATCATTATTTGCTATGCCTTTTAACATTTAGCATTTTAGCATATAATGCAGTAGGCTAAACAAAAAATAATATACTTGTTTATGTGCCCGAACACTTTTCATTACAACAATGCAGATACATTAAGTATCAATTTTAAAGACTGGATAAAGGCAGCATAGCAGCGATGCCCATTGCAATTACTCATGTTAGCATTCTTGGTTTTCAAACCTGCAGTAGAAATTGGCAGCTGGAATCTGTCGTATTACTATGGATCATACCTTTATGACGAAATGTAAAGGCCACTTTTACAGAAAATATCTAGCCTAAAAACAATATCTACTGTATATATCCTAAATCTTCCACATGCAAGCCCACGATGGGCCATCTCCTACCTTCAAACCCATTTAGGACATCCCTTAATATAGAAAAAAAAAGCCAGGTGTTATTTTCCTGACCCTTCTTTGGACATTCCTGTGTTTTGTTTTTCAGATTTTTTTTGTTTCCTGATGCTTTGTGCCCTCATGGTGGAAGGATTAACTAGAATTAAATCCTCCAGAAATGGAAAGGTTTCTGCTACCAGAATGTAGCCTGAGCCAAAAAATGCAGAGAAGTGGAGCAGGTGGTATACAGTATATGCAAAACTGCTGGTTACTAGGGATGAGCCGAACACCCCCCGGTTCGGTTCGCACCAGAACTTTCGAACGGACCCCGCGTTCGGAACGAACGTTAGAACCCCATTGAAGTCTATGGGACTCGAACGTTCGAAATGGAAAGTGCTAATTTTAACGGCTAATATGCAAGATACTATCCTAAAAAGGGTTTGGGGACCTGACTCCTGCCTCAGGGGACATGGGTCAATGCAAAAAAAGGTTTTAAAAACGGCCGTTTTGGCGGGAGCACTGATTTTAATGACGATTAAAGTGAAAAAAAAAAAGTGAAATATTCCTTTAAATATGGTGCCTGGGGGGTGTCTGTAGTATGCCTGTGAAGTGCCATGTGTTTCCCGTGTTTAGAACAGTCCCTGCACAAAATGACATTAAACGGAAATAACACCATTTAAAACTGCTTGCGGTTTTAATGTTATATCTGGTTCCTGCAATATGGTTGAAAATCATTCAGAAAAATGGCATGAGTAGCCCTCCCTGCCCATTACCAGCCTATTTGGGTCTTGTACGCATATTAAGGGGAACCCCGTACCCATATTAAAAAAAGGAAATGCGTGTGGCCCCCAGGCCCTATATACTCAGAACAGCAGTATACAGGCGGTGCAAACAAGACAGGGACTGTGTAGGTTTGTTGTGTTAAGTTGAATCTGTTTGTAATTTTCAACCGATACATTTTTAAAGTGTAGCTCCAGTCAAAAAAACTATTTTTAAGCTTTTTGGAAAACATAGGGAAGGGTTATCACCCCTGTATAATTTGTTTTGTCGTCCATCTTTTTTCATCTCACTTGCTGCTGTCTCCTTGCGTTTGCAAGTAGGAGATGTTTGTAAGTTGGATGTTTGAAAGTAGGGGCCTGCCCTATATTATAGCGGTATGTACTGGGTACAGGTATCTCACTTGCTGCTGTCTCCTTGCGTTTGCAAGTAGGAGATGTTTTTAAGTTGGATGTTTGAAAGTAGGGGCCTGCCCTATATTATAGCGGTATGTACTGGGTACAGAGCACGCAGACAGCACGCACTATCTCCTAACACTACTGACTGCAAGCTCTATTATTAACCACTTGACCACTGGGCACTTAAACACCCTTAATAACCAGACCAATTTTCAGCTTTCGGTGTCCTCACATTTTGAATGACAATTACTCAGTCATGCAACACTGGACCTATAGGAAATGTTTGTCCTTTTTTTCACACAAATAGAGATTTCTTTTGGTGGTATTTAATCACCTCTCAGTTTTTTTATTTTTTGTGCTATAAAAGAAAAAAGACCGAAAATTCTGCGAAAAAAATAATTTTTCTTCGTTTCTGTTATAAAATTTAGCAGATTAGTAATTTTTTCTTCATACATTTTGGCCAAAATTCATACTACTACATATCTTTGGTAAAAATAAGTACAAATTGGTGGATATTATTTGGTCTTTGTGAAAGTTATAGAGTCCACAAGCTATGGTGCCAATATCTGAAAATTGATCACACCTGAAGTACTGACGGCCTATTTCCTTTTTTTTTTTTTTTTTTTTCCACAAAATTGTCATATTATCAGGTTATTTCACACACACAGCATATGCATACCACAAATTACACCCCAAAACACATTCTGCTATTACTCCCGAGTACGGCGATACCACATGTGTGAGACTTTTACACAGCGTGGCCACATACAGAGGCCCAACATGCAGGGAGCGCCATCAGGCGTTCTGGAGCACCCAGGCCAATTCTGACATTTCTCTCCTACATGTAAAAATCATCATTTATTTGCTAGAAAATTACAGAGAACCCCAAAACATTATATATATATTTTTTTTTTAGCAAAGACCCTGGAGAATACAATGGTGGTCGTTGCAAATTTTTATCTCACACGGTATTTGCACAGCAATTTTTCAAACGTGTTTTTTTGGGGGAAAAAACTGTTTTGTGCTTAAAAAACAAACAAAAAAAACAGTAAAGTTAGCCCAATGTTTACATAAAGTGAAAGATGAAGTTATGCTGAGTAAATAGATATCAAACATGTCACTCTTCAAAATTGCACATGCCCGTGGAATGGCGCCAAACGTCGCTACTTAAAAAATCCCCATAGGCGACACTTTAAATTTTTTTTTACTGGTTACATGTTTTGAGTTGCAGAGGAGGTCTAGGACTAGAATTATTGCTCTCGCTCTAACGTTCTCGGCGATACCTCACATGTGTGGTTTGAACACCGTTTTCATATGTGGGCGGGGCTTACGCATGCGTTCGCTTCTGCATGCGAGCACATGGGGACATGGGCGCTTTAAATTTTTTTTTTTTTTTATTGTTCATTTTACTTTATTTTAGTTTGACATTTTTTTTCCCCAAAAATATATTTTTGATCACTTTTATTCCTATTACAAGGAATGTAAACATCCCTTGTAATAGGAATATGGGGTGACAGGTCCTCTTTACAGTGAAATCTGGGGGTCAATATGACCCCACATCTCACCTCTAGGCTGGGAAGCCTGAAATAAAAAATAAAAAAAAGATTCTGGCTTTGATTGTACTGGCGAGTTGGTAGAAGCACCGGAGGGCGGTGAGGGGTGGGGGGCGTCTATGGCTGGGTATTTCAGGGTATCACCGAGTATGGCTGGGTATCTCCGAGTATGGCTGGGTATGGCAATTTATGGCAGGGTATTGCAGAGTATTGGCGGGGTATTGGCGGGGTACTACAGAGTAATAGCAGGGTACTGCAGAGTATTGGGGGGTACTCCAGAGTAATGGCAGGGTACTGCAGAGTAATGGGGGTTACTGCAGAGTAATGGGGGGTACTGCAGAGTAATGGCAGGGTACTGCACTGCAGAGTAATGGCGGGGTACTGCAGAGTAATGGCGGGTACTGCAGAGTATTGGGGGGTACTGCAGAGTATTGGGGGGTACTGCAGAGTAATGGGGGGTACTGCAGAGTAATGGCAGGGTACTGCAGAGTAATGGCAGGGTACTGCACTGCAGAGTAATGGCGGGGTACTGCAGAGTAATGGCGGGGTACTGCAGAGTAATGGCGGGGTACTGCAGAGTATGCACTGGTATTGCAGAGTATTGGCAGGGAATTGAGGGGTTAAATTCGGTGAGCAGCGATGTGGGCACTGCAGATGCAGCCCACATCGCTGCTGACACCGATCTCTTTCCCCTCCGCTGTACCGATCGGTACAGAGAGGGGAGGGAGGAACCGGCGTCATAACATGACGCCGGTTTGTTTACAAGTGATCACTCCGTCATTTGACGGAGCGATCACATGGTAAACGGCCGCAACGAGCGGCCGTTTACCGTGATCCGTGATGCGCCGGGTCCTGTGGACCCGGCGGTCACGGATGCTCTCGAGTGCGCGCCCCAGGGGGCGCGCGAGAGCAGAATTTTGGGAGGCCGTTAATTAACGGCCTCTTAGAGTTAAACAACCGCCCTGAAGCCGTTAATCGGCAATGGGCAGTTGTTAAGTGGTTAAAGCTAGATCACTAGTTATATAGGTGAGGTGAATATAGTGGTGTATACTGCGGTCAGGGCACAGACAACAACCACTACACAGCAGCAAGATAGGAAATCAGCCAAAAAGATCAGTGTGTACTGTGTTGAAGGTACACAGAACACCCACTGCTTCAGATGCTAACACACTACACGAGGCCGCCTCAAAGGCGGCCTTATATAGTGTGGGGCGTGCACTACACAGCCTGAGCTATGATTGGCCACAGGCAGGATGCCTGTGGCCAATCATGGCTCTCCTCGCTGCTGGCGCTACGATTGGCCAAGCATGCGGGGTCACAGTGCATGCTTGGCCAATCATGAGCCAGCAATGCACTGCGCCACTGCAGTGCATTGTGGTCCGCGCGCGCCACTCGAATTTTGACGCGAACGGCCCAAACGTTCGGAATTCGCCGAACGGCCGAACAGCCAATGTTCGAGTCGAACGTACGTTCGACTCGAACACGAAGCTCATCCCTACTGGTTACCTAGTCCTCTTTCCTTTCTGGCTGGTGAATATTGTTCTATATGGTTAATAAGGCCGTTCCAGAGCCTGCATGCAGCCACTTCCTGTAGTCCACCTGTCAGCACCTGCATTCCATTCTGGGGGTTTGAGCACTGGCGTTTTAGGTCTCCTCCCTCCTCGCCTGTGGTCTCTGATTGCCCTTGGGTGATGCACAACCTGGGCTGGCTCATGATTGACCATATCGGGCTGTGTCCTCCCATTGAGTGGATATTTGAAAAAGTCATATGCATGTGACAAAATGCATTAGGGCGGAGCCTAGTGATGTTAGTGTGCCCACCAGTAAGTGAGGCTGAATCCATGCTGGTTTATGTAAGCTGGGAGTCTGAGCCTTAACCACTTGCCGACCGCCGCACGACGATATACGTCGACAGAATGGCACGGGCAGGCATATGGGCGTACCTGTACGTCCCTGCCTTCCCGCGGGTGGGGGGCCCGATCGGGCCCCCCCCCCCCGGTGCCAGCGGCGGTCGGTATACGTTCAGGAGCGATCCGGGATGAGGGGGCGGCCATTCATTCATGGCCACCCCCTCGCGATCGCTCCTGACGAATGGAAGTGAAGCATTGCATCACTTCCTCTCCTGTAATGTAAACACAGGCAGAGGAAGTGATGTAATCTCTCCTCCGTGTCGGTATTTTTCGTTCCGGCACCGAGGAGAGAGGATCGGTGAGTTGCACCAACACGACACTACACAGTAGAACATGCCAGGCACACTCACACCCCCCCTTCACCCCCCAATCACCCCCCCAATTACCCCTGCCCCCCCAGTCACAGTGACACCAATTGCATTTTTTTTTTTTTTTCATTGGTGTCATTTGTGACTGTAATAACTGTTAGGGCAGTTAGGGTTAGCCCCCTTTAGTTCTAAGGTACCCCCCTAACCCCCCCAATAAAGGTTTAACCCCGTGATCACCCCCCGTCGCCAGTGTCACTAAGGCTGGGTTAACATTGCAGTGGTTTATGAGAACGGATGTGATTCGCACCGCACTGCAGTGCAAATCACATCCGATCTCTGTGCGATTCGAGTTCAGCCATACAGATAGTATGGCTGAATTCGCGCCGCACCCGCCGCAAATTCGCACGGGACCCTTTTTTTGGTCCGCAGCAGAATCGGATCGCATGGGTGTTCACACCATGCGATCCGAGTTTGCAGATCGCACTGCGATATGCAAACTGATCTGGGGGTGTCATTAATATTTCACTGACACTCCCAGCAGTTCGCATAGGGCAGTGTGAACTGCCGCCGGGAGGCATGCGATGCGGGAACCCGCCGCGGATTTGTGGCGTTCCCGCATCGCTCCAGTGTGAACCCAGCCTAATAAGCGATCGTTTTTCTGATCGCTGTATTAGTGTCACAGGTGACGCTAGTTAGGCAGGTAGGTATTTAGGTTCGCCGCAGCTTTTTATAGCGCTAGGGACCCCCATATACTACCGCATAAAGCCCCCTGATTGCCCCCTAGTTAACCCTTTCACCAGTGATCACCATATAACTGTTACAGGTGACGCTGGTTGGTTAGTTATTTTTTTATAGTTTCAGGGCACCCGCCATTTATTACCTAATAAAGGTTTAACCCCCTGATCACCCGGCGGGTGTCATTTGTGACTGTAATAACTGTTAGGGCAGTTAGGGTTAGCCCCCTTTAGTTCTAAGGTACCCCCCTAACCCCCCCAATAAAGGTTTAACCCCGTGATCCCCCCCCGTCGCCAGTGTCACTAAGGCTGGGTTCACATTGCAGCGGTTTATGAGAACGGATGTGATTCGCACCGCACTGCAGTGCAAATCACATCCGATCTCTGTGCGATTCGAGTTCAGCCATACAGATAGTATGGCTGAATTCGCGCCGCACCCGCCGCAAACTCGCACAGGACCCTTTTTTTGGTCCGCAGCAGAATCGGATCGCATGGGTGTTCACACCATGCGATCCGAGTTTGCAGATCGCACTGCGATATGCGAACTGATCTGGGGGTGTCATTAACATTTCACTGACACTCCCAGCAGTTCGCATAGGGCAGTGTGAACTGCCGCCGGGAGGCATGCGATGCAGGAACCCGCAGCGGATTCGTGGCGTTCCCGCATCGCTCCAGTGTGAACCCAGCCTAATAAGCGATCGTTTTTCTGATCGCTGTATTAGTGTCACAGGTGACGCTAGTTAGGCAGGTAGGTATTTAGGTTCGCCGCAGCTTTTTATAGTGCCAGGGACCCCCATATACTACCGCATAAAGCCCCCTGATTGCCCCCTAGTTAACCCTTTCACCAGTGATCACCATATAACTGTTACAGATCTCTTTTCAGGAGGGGATAGTGATCTTAGGTGGGGACTTCAATGTTCCCCTCAACCCCATCCTTGACACATCCTCCGGCACATCGTCAATCCCATACCGAGCCCTGAAAACCATCAACTCTACGCTGACGACCGTTTTGTTACACGACACCTGGCGAACACTGCACCCCAGACGGCAAAGACTATACGTACTATTCAGCTCCCCACAACAGATACTCCCGTATTGACTTCCTATTTCTCTCACAGAAGGATCTTCCACTGTTACAAAACGCTTCTATTGACCCAATGATACTTTCAGACCATCACCAGATCTCCATGACGCTACAGTTCCCTGAGACCAAATCAGCAGCTCCTATATGGAGACTTGATTCCTCCCTACTCACAGACCCAGCCTTATTAACAGAAATTACTACCCATTTAAAAAATTTCTTCGCTGAAAATCATGAGTCTGACACCTCTCCTCTAAATAATTGGGCAGCTCATAAATGTGTGATAAGGGGAACCCTTATAGCTTTGGCGGCCAAGCGTAGACGCGAAAAAAAGAAATTATACACTGACCTTCTAGCCCAAATCAGAAAACTGGAGTTAGTACACAAGCGCACCCAAGCTCTAGCGACGCTCCAGGACCTCACGAAAGCACGCTCGCAACTTCTGGAAATGCTAGATAAACAAGTCAAACGCAAATACATTCTCTCCAAAAAAACATTCTACGGATATGGCAACAAAACTAGTAAAATATTAGCTAAAGCACTCCAAGTCAAAAGGGCCTCAACTACTATTCACTCGTTAACGGATCCTACTGGAAGACGGCTTCATAAATCTACCGATATAGCCAATCACTTTGTTCAATATTACACCAAACTCTACAACCTCTCCCCAACGACCCCACAATCAGACCTCCCATCGAAACTTGACCGAATTAAGGATTTCCTGCACCAGTATAGCCCTACCCCCATCTCAGACGATACTGCGCGAGACCTGGACTCCCCCTTGACGATAGAAGAAATATCCAATGCTCTAAAGCAACTTAAACCGGGCAAGAGTCCAGGCCCCGATGGCCTCACAGTAGCATACTACAAGACCTTTGCGGATATTCTTAAGCCACACTTTCTCTTGGCCTTTCAATCCCTCTCTGAACCCATATTCCCACCCGCCGACATGTTGCAAGCCCACATCACGGTAATCCCTAAACCCGGCAAAGATCCCTCAGTTGTGACCAACTATAGACCTATCTCCCTATTAAATGTAGACCTAAAATGGTACGCGAAAACTTTGGCCAATAGAATATTGCCGCTTCTCCCTCAACTTATCGGCCTTGATCAAGTGGGGTTTGTCCCTGGTAGGGAAGCTAGGGACAATACCCTGAAAGCAATAAATATCAACCATTGGATTACAACCTCTCAGACGCCTGGTTTCATGCTGTCATTGGACGTGGAGAAGGCGTTCGACTGGGTGGCCTGGGACTATATGTCAGAAGTTCTCAAGGCTATACATCTACCCCTGAGAATGCTGAATTTAATACAAGCCCTATATTCAAACCCTACTGCAAAGGTTAGGGTTAATGGTCACCTGTCGGATGCCTTCTCCGTGTCGAATGGTACGCGCCAGGGATGCCCCTTGTCCCCGCTGATTTTTATTTTGACCCTAGAGCCTCTCTTAAGAAGACTTAGAGCTAACCCTGACATTCGAGGAATTGACGTCAAAGACCATACGTATAAGGTAGCCGCATTCGCGGACGATATTCTCCTCTTTCTCTCCTCCCCCCTTACTACAATTCCTAATCTATTGCAAGACTTTGCCCACTTCAAGACCCTCTCAAATTTGCAAATAAACTTCAATAAATCCAGTGCCCTGAATATTTCCCTACCCGAATCTGTCTGCTCCCTCTGCCGTGCTAACTTTCCCTTTCAATGGAGGACTAAATCTATCACTTACCTAGGAATCCAACTCCCTGCCTCCTTAGCTGATCTTTATAATCTAAATTTCACCCCCCTGCTGAAGAAGATCTCCGCTGACTTTCTGACATGGTCCCCAGAGCGCTTTTCATGGTTCGGTCGGATTGCCATAATCAAGATGAATATTCTCCCACGCATCCTCTACTTACTCCAGACGATCCTGATAAAACTTCCTCCAAACTTCTTCTCCACGTTTCGGAAATTTTGCACACTTTTTATCTGGAATAAGGGCCGTCAGCGCCTTAGCTTCTCGAAATTAACTTCCCCAAAGCTTCGGGGTGGAGTAGGCCTCCCAGACATCCGCAAATACCAGGTTGCTTGCCATCTCACCAGGTTGATTGATTGGCACATCCACGCCCCACTTAAGGATTGGGTTCGTCTTGAACAAGCCTTTTCTCCCATTCCCCTGACTTCCCTTCCTTGGCTTAACTACAAACACTAGTCTAAAACGCACAAAACTCACCCTTTGATAGCTCAGACATTGAACGCCCTCCAATGGGCTAGTGTTCATTACGGTATCACCTCAGCCAATGGGCCCATGACTCCTCTAAGGGGTAATCCAGATTTTAGTCCAGGGTCACACCCATCATTCCTAGCACCAGGATGGCCTCACACCACAGTCAGAGCACTGCACTTCTTTCATAATGACACACTTCGCTCCAGAAATGACTTAGCACCCTCCACTTCTCAAGGTGCCTTCCCCTTTTGGACTTACCTACAGATCCGTCATTTTTTGCTCAATCATCATCCCAGACCACATTGGTCCAGAGCGTTGACCCCTTTCGAAGATCTATGCTCTGTCGAAGAACCCCGTCGCCACTTGATCGCGCTCACTTATTCCCTCCTATTCAAAGGCTGTGATAAGTCAGATATGCGAATAAGGCAGAAATGGGCTACTGATCTTCAGATGCACATTCCTGAGACGGATTGGGAATATATCTTCAGGTGTGTCCATAAGGGGTCGGTTAACGTACACACTCAGGAAAATGCTTTTAAAGTAGCTTCCAGATGGTACAACACTCCTTATAAACTTCACATTATGAACCCTGCAAATTCCCAGATGTGTTGGAGATGCAATATGGCAGTAGGTACATTTATACACATCTGGTGGACATGTCCCAACATACAGCCATTCTGGACGGAGGTTCACAGGATGATAACTAATATCTCTACCTACCGATTAGACAAATCTCCAGCTCAATTTTTACTACATTATTCGAACAAATCCACACTCTCTTATTTTCAATCCTTAGCTATGCACATGGTAAATGCCGCCAGAATATGCGTCCCATGCAAATGGCGTACACCCGACCCTCCATCAATACATGATTGGTTTAATCGGATTGACGCAATCATGACAATGGAAGACCTTATACACCAAGCACATGACACCCCTACAAAATTCACGACAATTTGGGCTTGTTGGATCCATTTCAAAACCACAGACTCCTATAAACGTATTATGCGGAACAGCTCCTCATGAGAACTAGTACGAACTCTTTTCATGATATTGCTTTACTGTACTGTGAGAAGCGCCTTCATGCACAATTTTAAAACACTTTGGTCATCTTTCAACACTGAACTAGACAACCTTACTAGTCTTTCAACTAGCTCTGTAGGCATCTGACGCCTCCTTACAATGGGACATGCTCCCATCTGTAAGCTTAGATCCCCACAGGTGAACCCATACGTTATGTAGACCCGCAGACACTTATACCTACGCTACAACGGGAACTGAAATGAGACGAGCTACTACCTATTATGGGGGAGGAGAGGAAGCCCACGCAATGATGTTTTAAGTTACATTTTGTTATGTCATAATATGATGTACTATGCTCCGTGTTAACTTACACGGCCGTTCTGCCTTTTTCTTTTCTTTTATCTCGCTGTGTTTCTTTCCTTTTCTTTTTATTTTTTCTTTGCTTTGAAATAACCATTTGTCCGACAGCGGCTGCGTCCGCAGATGTCATACGTTATATGTAAACCTGACCAATTGCTGCTGTTTATAAGCTGTTTTGCTTGCCTGTACTGGTATATAATCTTCAATAAAAATTGTCTTTAAAAAAAAAAATAATAACTGTTACAGGTGACGCTGGTTGGTTAGTTATTTTTTTATAGTTTCAGGGCACCCGCCATTTATTACCTAATAAAGGTTTAACCCCCTGATCACCCGGCGGGTGTCATTTGTGACTGTAATAACTGTTAGGGCAGTTAGGGTTAGCCCCCTTTAGTTCTAAGGTACCCCCCCTAACCCCCCCAATAAAGGTTTAACCCCGTGATCACCCCCCGTCGCCAGTGTCACTAAGGCTGGGTTCACATTGCAGCGGTTTATGAGAACGGATGTGATTCGCACCGCACTGCAGTGCAAATCACATCCGATCTCTGTGCGATTCGAGTTCAGCCATACAGATAGTATGGCTGAATTCGCGCCGCACCCGCCGCAAACTCGCACAGGACCCTTTTTTTGGTCCGCAGCAGAATCGGATCGCATGGGTGTTCACACCATGCGATCCGAGTTTGCAGATCACACTGCGATATGCGAACTGATCTGGGGGTGTCATTAACATTTCACTGACACTCCCAGCAGTTCGCATAGGGAAGTGTGAACTGCCGCCTGGGAGGCATGCGATGCGGGAACCCGCCGCGGATTCGTGGCGTTCCCGCATCGCTCCAGTGTGAACCCAGCCTAATAAGCGATCGTTTTTCTGATCGCTGTATTAGTGTCACAGGTGACGCTAGTTAGGCAGGTAGGTATTTAGGTTCGCCGCAGCTTTTTATAGCGCCAGGGACCCCCATATACTACCGCATAAAGCCCCCTGATTGCCCCCTAGTTAACCCTTTCACCAGTGATCACCATATAACTGTTACAGGTGACGCTGGTTGGTTAGTTATTTTTTTTATAGTTTCAGGGCACCCGCCATTTATTACCTAGTCTCACTAGTGTACCCCTAAATTTAGGGGTGTCTACTTTCCAAAATGGGGTCATTTGGGGGGGGGGGGGGTTTGTGCCATCTTGGCATTTTATGGCCTTCAAAACTGTAATAGGTTGTGAGGAGTGAAGTCAAACATTTACGCCCTTAGAAAGCCTGAAGGCGGTGCTTGAATTTCGGGGCCCCATACGCGGCTAGGCTCCCAAAAAGTCCCACATATGTGGTATCCCCGTACTCAGGAGAAGCAGCAGAATTTATTTTGGGGTGTCATTTCACATATGCCCATGGCATGCGTGAGCAATATATCATTTAGTGACAACTTTGTGAAAAAAATAAATAAAAAAAAAGTTTGTAATTTTCCCGCAACTTGTGGCAAAATATAAAATATTCCATGGACTCAACATGCCTCTCAGCAAATAGCTTGGGGTGTCTACTTTCTAAAATGGGGTCATTTGTGGGGGTTTTGTGCCATCTTGGCATTTTATGGCCTTCAAAACTGTAATAGGTAGTGAGGAGTGAAGTCAAAAATGTACGCCCTTAGAAAGCCTGAAGGCGGTGCTTGGTTTTCGGGGCCCCGTACGCGGCTAGGCTCCCAAAAAGTCCCACATATGTGGTATCCCCGTACTCAGGAGAAGCAGCAGAACTTATTTTGGGGTGTCATTTCACATATGCCCATAGCATGTGTGAGCAATATATCATTTAGTGACAACTTTGTGTAAAAAAAAATAATAATTTTTTTTTTTGTCATTATTCAATCGCTTGAGGCAAAAAAATAAAATATTCAATGGGCTCAACATGCCTCTTATCAATTTCCTTAGGGTATCTACTTTCCAAAATGGGGTCATTTGGGGGGGTTTTGTACTGCCCTGCCATTTTAACACCTCAAGAAATGAGATAGGCAGTCATAAACTAAAAGCTGCGTAAATTCCAGAAAACGTACCTTAGTTTGTAGATGTGACAACTTTTGCACAAACCAATAAATATACAGTTATTGACTTTTTTTTTACCAAAGACATGTGGCTGAATACATTTTGGCCTAAATGTATGACTAAAATTGAGTTTATTGGATTTTTCTAATAACAAAAAGTAGAAAATATCATTTTTTTTCAAAATTTGCGGTCTTTTTACGTTTATATCGCAAAAAATAAAAATCGCAGAGTCAGTCAAATACCTTTAAAAGAAAGCTCTATTTGTGGGAAAAAAAGGACGCAAATTTTGTTTGGGTACAACATTGCATGACCGCGCAATTACCAGTTAAAGCAGCGCAGTGCCAAATTGTAAAAAGACCTCTGGTCATTGACCAGCAAAATGGTCCGGTCTGAAAGTGGTTAAGGGGACACAGCACCTATACTTGGATCCACATGACCAAGGCATGTACACTTTTGGACAAGTGTATTGGTGATTTCTAAGATGATTAAATTCTTTCTGTAATGGAACCCTGTCACAATCTGCTTGAGTGCTTCCATCAGTACACTGCTTCCTCCAATCTGGATCCTCAGATATCAAATATTACAGCCATATATTTTAACCGAGAACCAGATGAGACTAGCTTCGGTACAAACTAAACATGGAACTGTTTATTAGAACAAGAATATAGTCTTATATACAATTCAGAAGGAGGTTCCCCCATCCTGATCATATTATCCTAACAATACAACTGTAACCAGAAACATATATTAACATGAGCTAATTTAGTAGTCATTCAACTAGCATAGGTGACTCAGAGATATGACCTTTCAGGTCAGCCTTGCTATCTTTTAGCTCAGAAGACACAACACACATTACCATAAATATAAACACAGGACACCTTCTCACAATAGCAGGAGCTCTCAGAATTAGCAGACGGTCTGTCTCCTACATTGAAGACTATGGTATCCACATCCAAGCTATGCTTTGATTAATCAGGGATTGCAGACAGCATGGCAAAAGTCTACAAAACTCTTACCCTGTTCAATCATTCTGCTACAGTGAAATTAATGTATCAATGATTTCTTGATTTCTTGAGGGATATTATTGATAAATATTTATGTTCCATTTTAGGTAATCCAAACCACATTCTCAGTGTCCATTAAAAAGCTGTCTATTTTCTCAGTCACCCTGTGCCTCTAATAGACACAGGGTACCTTAGACATAGGAGGTGCATGGGGAGCTGGAACATTTGTTTCCCAACCTCTCCAAGAGATTTCCACCGGCCCCCCAGTCCAAAGTGACTCCTGTCACATCGAGTCACTTTCAACATCGGTGAACTACCTGAAGCCCTCACTGTGCCTGTCTTCTGTATTTTTTATGTGGGCATGGTGGCCCTTTTTTATCTTCCCCCATTAGCATCTTGGGTACAAGCAGTGTTTTGGCACTCTGTGGTCTGGAGGGAGTGCTTTTAAAGGTTGGTCATGTTCAATCATTATTTATGTGGATTATAGTATCCAGCCATGTCCCCCGAAGAAGATCTGGACTCTTCTGATCGAAACACATAAAGGCTTTCACCTGGATATTACATGGGGATTTATTTTGAACCCATGATCAACAATATTTTTATAAGGATTGATGTATATTGTATGGTGTAAATTTCATACTAGAACCACATAGTTTAAGATATCCCATGTTAATTTCTTTAACCATGTACAAATAAAATTATATTATTTTAAAGATATTTAGTGTTTGGTTGCTGCCTCAGAGTCACAAGAGATATTGATAGTGTGGTTTAAGTTGATTGTAAACTCTTTTTTTTCTATTAAAATAACAAACATGCTATACTTACCTGCCCTGCACAGTGGTTTTGCACAGAGCAGCCCAGATCCTCTTCTTCTCAGATTTTTGTCTGGAGCTCCTGGCCCCTCCCTCCTGTTAAGTGCCCCCACAGCAAGCAGCAACTGTAGCTCCATTCAGACACGGAGATGCAGTTTTATCCCTCTACCTCCTGATTTTCTAACTGAGTTTGATTGACAGCAGAGGGAGCCAATGGCGCCACTGCTGTGCCTCAGCCAATCAGGAAGGAGAGTTCCGGATGGCTGAAGCACTCATGAACATCGCTGGATAGAAAGGTAAGTCGAGAATGCATTCAAATAAAAAAACCTTCTGCCTTTACAACCTTGTTAAGACTGATTCATTAGCATTGCTACAAATTACATCTCAAGTCCATATATACGGAATTTATGGAAAACTTCTAATAATCAGAAGGTATTCGGTATTCCCTGATTTGACATGTTTTGCATATTTCTTCATGAGGAATAGGGTACTGAAAATATAAATCATAACAATGAATATACATTTATTAATACATAATTGTAGTGAGGCAAAGGTACAGAAGAGCCATAACAATAAAAAAAAAAACCAATAATGTCACTCTGATGCTTATCAAAGATATTAGGAAAAAAGAACACAGAGAAGAGATGGGTTTGCTTTAAGAGCATATTAAATAAGGGCATTAGCCAATGCATCCCATTAGGTAATACATTTAAAAGAGCGAACAAAAGTCCTGGATGGATTAACTCCAGTGTAAAAATGTATATAAAAGCAAAGGAGAAAGCCTTCAAAAAATACAAGGTTGAGGGATCATCATCCGCATTCAGACTTTATAAAGAATGCAACAAGAAATGTAAGGGACCAATAAGGATGGATAAGATAGAACATGAAAGACACATAGCGGAGGAGAGCAAAAAAAAAAAAACAAGAAATTCTTTAAATATGTAAACAGCAAGAAAGTAAGGACAGATCATATTGGCCCCATAAAGAATGAGGAAGGACATCTGGTTACAAAGGATGGGGAGATGGTGAAGGTATTGAATTTATTATTTTCCTCATTCTTCACGAGGGAATTGGGGAACTTCAGTAACCAAAACTGCAGTGTTTATCCTCATGACACATCATAGGAAGCACCTCCATGGTTAACAGGGGACAGAATTAAAATTAGACTTGGGAATCTTAAAGTGAAAGTAAACCCATCGATTTAAACAGTTAAAAAAAAAGGCATGCCGGGAATGCTAACTGCACATTGGCTGTGCTCTTAGCCAAACTATCAAACCATCAAATGGCTGGTGTCATAACGAATCACATGTGCAGCACCATAGCAGTTAAAGATTAAACAGAGGCAAAGATGGCAGCTTCCTTGGCTGAAAACGATAGGGGAGTTTACTTCCACTTTAACATTAATAAATCACGGGGGCCAGATGGCTTGCACCTGAGGGTACTTAGGGAACTCCGTAAAGTAATTGCCAGACCATTGTTCCTAATTTTTACTGACAGTCTACTGACTGGAATGTTACCAGCAGATTGGAGAAAAGCCAATGTAGCACCAATATTTAAAAAGGGCCCAAAATACATCCCTGGGAATTACAGACCAGTTAGCCTAACATCAATAGTATGCAAACTCTTGGAGGAGATGATAAGGGACTATATACAATATTTTAGTAATGAGAACGGTATCATTAGCAGTAATCAGCATGGATTCATTAAGAATCATTCTTGCAAACCAATATATTAACCTTCTATGAGGAGGTGAGTTGTCATCTAGATAAAGAAAGGCCCGTAGATGTGGTGTATCTGGATTTTGCAAAAGCATTTGACACAGTTCCCCATAAATGTTTACTGTACAAAATAGGGTCCATTGGCATGGACCATAGAGTGAGTACATGGATTAAAAACTGGCTACAAGGGCGAGTTCAGAGGTTGGTGATAAATTGGGAGTACTCAGAATGGTCAGACGTGGGAAGTGGGGTCCCCCAGGGTTCTTTGCTGGGACCAGTCCTATTTAATTTGTTCATAAACGACCTGAAGGATCAGGTAAACAGTTCAATCTCTGTATTTGCGGACAATACTATGCTAAGCAGGGCAATAACTTCTCTGCAGGATGTGGAAACCTTGCAAAAAGATCTGAACAAATTATTGGGGTGGGGAACTACACGGCAAATGAGGTTCAATGTAGAAAAATGTCTATACACTGGGGGGAGAACCTCTGGGAGAATCTAGGATGGAAAAGGATCTAGGGGTCCTAGTAGATGATAGGCTCAGCAATGGCATGCAATGTCAAGCTGCTGCTAACAAAGCAAACAGAATATTGGCATGCATTAAAAAGGGGATTAATTCCAGAGATAAAACGATAATTCTCCCGCTCTACAAGATTCTGGTCTGGCCGCACCTGAAGTATGCCGTCCAGTTCTGGGCACCAGTCAGGAAGGATTAATGGAAATTGAGTGAGTACAAAGAAGGAAAACAAAGTTAATAAAGTGTCTGGAGGATATTAGTTATGAGGAAAGGTTGCGAGCACTGAACTTATTCACTCTGGGGAAGAAACCCTTGAGAGGGGATATGATTTCAATATACAAATACCATACTGGTGACCCCACAATGGGGATAAAACTTTTTTGCAGAAGGGAGTTTAACAAAACTCATAGCCACTCATTAAAATGAGAAGAAAAGAGGTTTAACTTTAAACTACATAGAGGGTTCTTTACTGTAAGAGCAACAAGGATGTGGAATTCCCTTTCACAGGCGGTGGTCTCAGCGGGGGGCATTGATAGTTTTAAGAAACTATTAGACAAGCACCTGAACGACCGCAACATATGGGGATATACAATGTAATACTGACATATAATCACACACATAGGTTGGACTTGATGGTCTTTTTTTTAACGTCACCAACTATGTAACTATGTAATGTAAATTAAAAAAGGAAGAGAAAATCTGCGCTACAGTGTATAATAGACAAAATTATGTGATGCAGCAATTCTAATATATACCCAAAGTGCTATATACGTGTAAAGAAAGAAAAAGAAGAGAACTGCGCAATCCCTAATATTTCTATTAGGATATAAGCCACTCCACCTTAAAAGAAAGTGTTCCTTGTGGTCTATGATTCTAACAAACAAATGTTATGACTAAATAAACCATAAAACATTGCTTATAACTAGTGAGATCAACATATATATTACCCCTCATAGGTTGTGAACCCAAAAAAGAGGAATATACAATTCTGGGTCAAGGTGTACCAGAAATTCAGAAAAGAAGAGCATGTAAAGAAAATTCAACAGAACTAACAAAATTAAAAATAATGAATCAACATAAATGTGACAATATAAAGTCCATTAAAAGTCCAACTGAAGAAACACCCCGTGTTGAAGGGATCTGTTCAATCCTAAATCTTTCAGTCAGCGTGAAGTAAAACCAGGTGCACCTCCACCAAACAAATAACAGTAGCCCCTTACCAGATGCCCCAGTAAGGAGCACTTTATCACAGATCAGGTCTGAAGATAGGTCAAACTTGAGCCATCCGAGTGGAACACTTTATCGTAAACCAGATTAGGGGATACGCCAGTCATAAACCATCCAGCAGGGGAAAACGCTGTTTGAAGCAGGGCTCAGATATGTACCATTGGAGAATCAAAGAAGGTCCACCATAGGGAGGAAAGAATACTCCAGATAGTGTAAAATCATTTATTAAAACGCAAATGTAAAAAAAGAAATGCACTTACAAACATGAAAGAACATCGGGCATATCATCAAAATGGGCAAGCGTCAGCCGATCGCGAACTCCAATCGATATCCCTTCTGGTACCAGTTCACATGAGGCAAAAAAGCGTGTCACGCCACCCAACGCGTTTCGTGAAAATTCACATCGTCTGGGGTATGGGTGACACGCCATATTGCCTCCATTATATAGTAAATGCTGGTACAAGCCACCTCCTCCATTATGTGAGAGCCTATTCCACTTCCGGGATCATCCCGGAAGTGTGGCATGCAAGTCATAACTCCCCACCTGTAAACATCAGTCTTGCCCTTAAACTAGATGACATACATCAGGTGAATACACCGGAGGAGCGCGCTCCCTAGCATATTATCCTAATAATGTAAGGGCAGTGACACTAATAACGAACGGGCCGCCTCCTCCCGTATCCATAGCGGAGGACCAAGCCTCGCTCTCGTAACCAATGACGTGCGAGGTCAGGGGGCCAGGGCGGCGGAAGTGACACATATCCATGCAATCACCCGCCCCTCTCTGGTCCACAACTAAAAAACGACGCCCCCTATAGCGGCGTGGCAACACGCCGTACGTACCAAGCAGATGGGCGGCGCACGCCACCCCCTACACGGAAGTGCGTGCGCTCCATCCAATGCCATGTCTCGTTTTCATTACAGGGGTGTCATGGCTGCGAACATCTATAACGAATAGATCTTCCTTCAGAACACGAAAAAAAAGAATAAATTCAAAAATATACCTAAACTAAAATTAAAAGGGAGGAGGGGACTTGTCCAAACAAACAGAATAAAAACAAATTAAAATAGCAAATAACAGTTAGTAGTCAAAATGAATAAAACATAAAAGGCACTTTATAATAAATGCCTAGCTCATTATGTGATTAAACACTTCCTGATATTATAATGACAGTATTAACTAGACTGCGGAGTTCACCCACAGCTATAAGTAAGGGGGGGCGTACACAGCTATATTATATATACCCAAATTCCCGTCTAACGACCTAGGACATCCCAAACCCAGAGTATTAATAGGGGCTATCTTATCTATTTATCAAATCTCAGTGCATTATGAGAAAAAAGGAATTTCTCTCTTATAATGAAAAAAAATCAGAGCTACAAAGAAGAACACCATCAAACGCTACATTAGAGTAGAGAAATCCACAGGTATCCAAACCCCACAATGCCTGATTGGTAAGTCATGAACACTTACCGTATAGGCCAAAAACACTGGCAGGAACATCCCATTAAGCATTATTAATAAATGCATTAACGTCTGTATCTGTGTTCATACCATAAGGGGTGTAAGTTTTTAGTCTATGGATCCACGACATCTCCAACCGTGAAATCTCTCTGACCAAAGCTCCCCCCCTCCAGTGGGGTTTATACTTATCAATCCCCATGTACAGAGTATTGGACGGACCCCTTCCATGTTTTTCGTCATAATGTCTAGAAAGGGGATGTTTGTCAAAACCCCGTTTAATGTTGGCGATATGCTCATTCAATCTGACCTTGAGGGCCCTCTTGGTTCTCCCCACGTACTGAAGCCCACAAGGACATTGGATGAGATAAACCACTGCTTCTGAAGAGCATGTGATGAACGGCTCCACTATGTATCTCCTCTGGGTACTGGTGGAGACAAATTCAAGAATTTTAGAATTTTTATTCCTATTGTAGGAGCACACTTGACAATTCCTGCACCTATAAAACCCTTTAAGGTTCTGAAAAAAGCATCTGTCTTTCGCAGGGGGGTTCTGCACACTAGGGGCAATCATACTGCCTAATGTGGAAACCCCTTTGAAAATCACTCTAGGAACTTCCGGTAGGATGGTTCCTAGAGCCTGGTCGGTGGTCAAAATATGCCAGTGTCTCCGGATAAGCTGTTTAACCTTCTGATGTTGCATCGAGAAGGTAGTGACGAAGGGTAATAAAAACTGATTCGCATCATCCTTACTCTCCCTATCGGCCAGCAGGCTAGATCTGTCTCTATTTCGTGCCTTTGTATAAGCCTCGGATAACAGATCTGCCGCATACCCTTTTTCCAAAAAGCGCTGAGATAGTAATTTAGCTTGCTCATCAAACTCGATGGTATCAGAACAGTTTCTCCTTAGGCGTAGATATTGTCCCAAAGGGACCGACCTTAACCAAGAGTCCAGGTGACAGCTGCCCATAGGAATATAGGAATTCCTATCTGTGGATTTGAAGAAGGTGGAGGTAATAAAACTATCACCATTAACCTTGATGTTTAGATCTAAAAAATTCACCCCTTCTTTGCTAGCTTCATAGCTAAATTTGATGCCTCTCGTGTTGTTATTTAACCCTTCCATAAAGACATGGAGCTCCCGTTCGAAGAAAATCCCATCATACGTGAGGGACACCAAGCAAATCCTCAATATGTTGAGTACCATTAAACCAACCCCAGGCTTATGGCTCGTGACAGCTGACGTCACATCACTTTACACCATCATCCCCCACGAATTGGGTTTTGAAGCCGCCAGGGTTTATTTGGAGCAAGACTCTGGTCTAACACAGATCCAGATTGATTTTATTTTGGCCCTTTTAGATTTTGCAGCCAAGCACAATTATTTCTGGTTCGATAACCAGTTTTATCGTCAAGACAAAGGGATTGCCATGGGAGCCAAATATGCCCCCAGCTTGGCTAACCTATTCATGGCCAAATGGGAGGAGGACGTCATCGATTCTCCCAGACGATCGGAGATAGTGCTGTGGGCACGATACATTGATGACGTCCTCCTCCTTTGGGATGGTGACGAACGGGAGCTCCATGTCTTTATGGAAGGGTTAAATAACAACACGAGAGGCATCAAATTTAGCTATGAAGCTAGCAAAGAAGGGGTGAATTTTTTAGATCTAAACATCAAGGTTAATGGTGATAGTTTTATTACCTCCACCTTCTTCAAATCCACAGATAGGAATTCCTATATTCCTATGGGCAGCTGTCACCTGGACTCTTGGTTAAGGTCGGTCCCTTTGGGACAATATCTACGCCTAAGGAGAAACTGTTCTGATACCATCGAGTTTGATGAGCAAGCTAAATTACTATCTCAGCGCTTTTTGGAAAAAGGGTATGCGGCAGATCTGTTATCCGAGGCTTATACAAAGGCACGAAATAGAGACAGATCTAGCCTGCTGGCCGATAGGGAGAGTAAGGATGATGCGAATCAGTTTTTATTACCCTTCGTCACTACCTTCTCGATGCAACATCAGAAGGTTAAACAGCTTATCCGGAGACACTGGCATATTTTGACCACCGACCAGGCTCTAGGAACCATCCTACCGGAAGTTCCTAGAGTGATTTTCAAAGGGGTTTCCACATTAGGCAGTATGATTGCCCCTAGTGTGCAGAACCCCCCTGCGAAAGACAGATGCTTTTTTAGAACCTTAAAGGGTTTTATAGGTGCAGGAATTGTCAAGTGTGCTCCTACAATAGGAATAAAAATTCAAAAATTCTTGAATTTGTCTCCACCAGTACCCAGAGGAGATACATAGTGGAGCCGTTCATCACATGCTCTTCAGAAGCAGTGGTTTATCTCATCCAATGTCCTCGTGGGCTTCAGTACGTGGGGAGAACCAAGAGGGCCCTCAAGGTCAGATTGAATGAGCATATCGCCAACATTAAACGGGGTTTTGACAAACATCCCCTTTCTAGACATTATGACGAAAAACATGGAAGGGATCCGTCCAATACTCTGTACATGGGGATTGATAAGTACAAACCCCACTGGAGGGGGGGAGCTTTGGTCAGAGAGATTTCACGGTTGGAGATGTCGTGGATCCATAGACTAAAAACGTACACCCCTGATGGTATGAACACAGATACAGACGTTAATGCATTTATTAATAATGCTTAATGGGATGTTCCTGCCAGTGTTTTTGGCCTATACGGTAAGTGTTCATGACTTACCAATCAGGCATTGTGGGGTTTGGATACCTGTGGATTTCTCTACTCTAATGTAGCGTTTGATGGTGTTCTTCTTTGTAGCTCTGATTTTTTTTCATTATAAGAGAGAAATTCCTTTTTTCTCATAATGCACTGAGATTTGATAAATAGATAAGATAGCCCCTATTAATACTCTGGGTTTGGGATGTCCTAGGTCGTTAGACGGGACTTTGGGTATATATAATATAGCTGTGTACGCCCCCCTTACTTATAGCTGTGGGTGAACTCCGCAGTCTAGTTAATACTGTCATTATAATATCAGGAAGTGTTTAATCACATAATGAGCTAGGCATTTATTATAAAGTGCCTTTTATGTTTTATTCATTTTGACTACTAACTGTTATTTGCTATTTTAATTTGTTTTTATTCTGTTTGTTTGGACAAGTCCCCTCCTCCCTTTTAATTTTAGTTTAGGTATATTTTTGAATTTATTCTTTTTTTTCGTGTTCTGAAGGAAGATCTATTCGTTATAGATGTTCGCAGCCATGACACCCCTGTAATGAAAACGAGACATGGCATTGGATGGAGCGCACGCACTTCCGTGTAGGGGGTGGCGTGCGCCGCCCATCTGCTTGGTACGTACGGCGTGTTGCCACGCCGCTATAGGGGGCATCGTTTTTTAGTTGTGGACCAGAGAGGGGCGGGTGATTGCATGGATATGCGTCACTTCCGCCGCCCTGGCCCCCTGACCTCGCACGTCATTGGTTACGAGAGCGAGGCTTGGTCCTCCGCTATGGATACGGGAGGAGGCGGCCCGTTCGTTATTAGTGTCACTGCCCTTACATTATTAGGATAATATGCTAGGGAGCGCGCTCCTCCGGTGTATTCACCTGATGTATGTCATCTAGTTTAAGGGCAAGACTGATGTTTACAGGTGGGGAGTTATGACTTGCATGCCACACTTCCGGGATGATCCCGGAAGTGGAATAGGCTCTCACATAATGGAGGAGGTGGCTTGTACCAGCATTTACTATATAATGGAGGCAATATGGCGTGTCACCCATACCCCAGACGACGTGAATTTTTCACGAAACGCGTTGGGTGCGTGACACGCTTTTTTGCCTCATGTGAACTGGTACCAGAAGGGATATCGATTGGAGTTCGCGATCGGCCGACGCTTGCCCATTTTGATGATATGCCCGATGTTCTTTCATGTTTGTAAGTGCATTTCTTTTTTTACATTTGCGTTTTAATAAATTATTTTACACTATCTGGAGTATTCTTTCCTCCCTATGGTGGACCTTCTTTGATTCTCCAATGGTACATATCTGAGCCCTGCTTCAAACAGCGTTTTCCCCTGCTGGATGGTTTATGACTGGCGTATCCCCTAATCTGGTTTACGATAAAGTGTTCCACTCGGATGGCTCAAGTTTGAAATATCTTCAGACCTGATCTGTGATAAAGTGCTCCTTACTGGGGCATCTGGTAAGGGGCTACTGTTATTTGTTTGGTGGAGGTGCACCTGGTTTTACTTCACGCTGACTGAAAGATTTAGGATTGAACAGATCCCTTCAACACGGGGTGTTTCTTCAGTTGGACTTTTAATGGACTTTATATTGTCACATTTATGTTGATTCATTATTTTTAATTTTGTTAGTTCTGTTGAATTTTCTTTACACGCTCTTCTTTTCTGAATTTCTGGTACACCTTGACCCAGAATTGTATATTCCTTTTTTTTGGGTTCACAACCTATGAGGGGTAATATATATGTTGATCTCACTAGTTATTAGACATGTGCAGAGTAAAATATTTCGTTTCGGAATTTCGTTTTCGTCTGAAAACTTAATTTATTTAGTTACTCCCGAAATTCGTTTTTATTTATTTCGTTTTTCGTTCAAAAATTGCATTCGTCCGAAAATCCACATGAATTACGGTCGAATCTGTCTTGGAAGGCTTATGGTGTCTGTCGAATGTATAAAGAAGATTCGACGGAGCTAACTATATAGCATACTTTAGAACCCTATTAAAGTCTATGGGACTCCAACGTTCCAAATCTAAAGTGCTAATTTTAAAGGGGTTATTTGCAAGTTACTGTCCTAAAAAGTGTTTGGGGACCCGGGTCCTGCCCCAGGGGACATGTATCAATGCAAAAAAAAGTTTTAAAAACGGCCGTTTTTTCGGGAGCAGTGATTTTAATAATGATTAAAGTGAAACAATAAAAGTGTAATATTCCTTTAAATTTCGTAGGGGGGGGGTTGTCTATAGTATGCCTGTGAAGGGGCGCATGTTTCCCGTGCTTAGAATTGTCCCTGCACAAAGTGTCATTTATGCAGGAAAAAAAGTCCTTTAAAATCACTCGCAGCTATAATGAATTGTCGGCTCCCGTAATACAGAGAACACTCATTGAAAGTCATTGATAAAAAAATAAATAAATAAATAAATAAAAAAAAAAGCGTGGGGGTCCCCCAAATTCAATTTCCAGGCCCTTCAGGTCTGGTATGGATATTAAGGAGAACCCTGCCTCAAATTTAAGAAAAAACCCTTCAGGTCTGGTATGGATATTAAGGGGAACCCCGCGTCAAATTAAAAAAAAAATTGACGTGGGGTTCCCCCTAAAAATCCATACCAGACCCTTTATCCGAGCACGCAACCTGGCAGGCCGCAGGAAAAGAGGGGGGGACGAGAAAGCGGCCCCCCCTCCCTCCTGAACCGTACCAGGCCACATGCCCTCAACATTGGGAGGATGCTTTGGGGGTCCGTGACCCCTCAAAGCACCTTGTCCCCATGTTGATGAGGACAAGGGCCTCATCCCCACAACCCTGGCCGGTGGTTGTGGAGGTCTGCGGGCGGGGGGCTTATCAGAATCTGGAAGCCCCCTTTAACAAGGGGACCCCCAGATCCCGGCCCCCCCCCCCTGTTTGAAATGGTAAGGGGGTACAAAAGTACCCCTACCATTTCACAAAGAAAGTGTAAAAAATGTTTAAATAAAACAAACACACTTTTTAAAAATTCCTTTATTAAAAATAAAAAAAGATTCCAGCGGCGGTAATCCACTCTTGCTATCCAGCGACGGACGGTCAGCTCTCCATCGATGTCTAATGTCATCCAGCGCAGCGCAGCATCCTTCTTCTGTCTCCTCCACGGAGACACTGGAGGCATTCCGGCGCTGACGTTTCTTATATACGGAGGGCGGGGCCACCCGTCACCTGACCCCGCCCCCCTCTGACGCAAGGGGAAACCCGGGGTTCCCCGTGACGTATGGGTGACCCCGCCCCCCTCTGATGTAACGGAAACCTGCCTGTGTTACATCAGAGGGGTGCGGGTCACCCCTACGTCACAGGGAACCCCGGGTTTCCCCTTGCGTCAGAGGGGGGCGGGATCAGGTGACGGGTGGCCCCGCCCACCCTATATAAGAAACGTCAAGCCGCCGGAATGTCTGTAGTGTCTCCTCCACGGAGACAGAAGAAGGATGCTGCGCTGCGCTGGATGACATTAGACATCGATGGAGAGCTGACCGTCCGTCGCTGGATAGCAAGAGTGGATTACCGCCGCTGGAATCTTTTTTTTATTTTTAATAAAGGAATTTTTCAAAAGTGTGTTTGTTTTATTTAACCATTTTTTACACTTTCTTTGTGAAATGGTAGGGGTACTTTTGTACCCCCTTACCATTTCAAACAGGGGGGGGGCGGGATCTGGGGGTCCCCTTGTTAAAGGGGGCTTCCAGATTCTGATAAGCCCCCCGCCCGCAGACCTCCACAACCACCGGCCAGGGTTGTGGGGATGAGGCCCTTGTCCTCATCAACATGGGGACAAGGTGCTTTGAGGGGTCACGGACCCCCAAAGCATCCTCCCAATGTTGAGGGCATGTGGCCTGGTACGGTTCAGGAGGGAGGGGGGCCGCTCTCTCGTCCCTCCCTCTTTTCCTGCGGCCTGCCAGGTTGCGTGCTCGGATAAAGGGTCTGGTATGGATTTTTAGGGGGAACCCCATGTCAAATTTTTTTTAAATTTGATGCGGGGTTCCCCTTAATATCCATACCAGACCTGAAGGGTCTGGTTATGGATATTTAGGGGGAACCCCACGTCAAATTTTTTCTTAAATTTGAGGCAGGGTTCCCCTTAATATCCATACCAGACCTGAAGGGCCTGGAAATTGAATTTGGGGGACCCCCACGCTTTTTTTTTTATTTATTTATTTATTTTTTTATCAATGACTTTCAATGAGTGTTCTCTGTATTACGGGAGCCGACAATTCATTATAGCTGCGAGTGATTTTAAAGGACTTTTTTTCCTGCATAAATGACACTTTGTGCAGGGACAATTCTAAGCACGGGAAACATGCGCCCCTTCACAGGCATACTATAGACAACCCCCCCCCTACGAAATTTAAAGGAATATTACACTTTTATTGTTTCACTTTAATCATTATTAAAATCACTGCTCCCGAAAAAACGGCCGTTTTTAAAACTTTTTTTTGCATTGATACATGTCCCCTGGGGCAGGACCCGGGTCCCCAAACACTTTTTAGGACAGTAACTTGCAAATTAGCCTTTAAAATTAGCACTTTAGATTTGGAACGTTGGAGTCCCATAGACTTTAATAGGGTTCTAAAGTATGCTATATAGTTAGCTCCGTCGAATCTTCTTTATACATTCGACAGACACCATAAGCCTTCCAAGACAGATTCGACCGTAATTCATGTGGATTTTCGGACGAATGCAATTTTTGAACGAAAAACGAAATAAATAAAAACGAATCCCCTGGGGCAGGACCCGGGTCCCCAAACACTTTTTAGGACAGTAACTTGCAGAATCTTTTCTCTCTGTCAAATCTTTTTTCTCTGTCGAATATTTTCTCTATATAATCTTGGACTAATAGAGGTAAGGTTAAGCACATTCGACCACAGGTTCTATAGACAGATTGTTATCGTCAGAGTCATGTCGAATCTCCTATTCTATATCGAACTGTTGTAACAATGAAAACGAAAATAAAGCATTTATTTATGTCGGATCTTTCGTTTTTCGGATTTTGTGCTTTCGTTATCGTTTGTCAAAACGAAAACGAAAATAGCTGAAATTCGGACGAAAATGCATTCGGACGAAAACGAATGCACATGTCTACTAGTTATAAGCAATGTTATATGGTTTATTTAGTCATAACATTTGTTTGTTAGAATCATAGACCACAAGGAACACTTTCTTTTAAGGTGGAGTGGCTTATATCCTAATAGAAATATTAGGGATTGCGCAGTTCTCTTCTTTTTCTTTATGTAATGTAAATGCCTAGCAGCTCTAGGATCATCGGTTCAAATACCAACCATGGTACTACCTACCTGGAGTTTGCATTTTCTCCCTGTGCCTGCATGGGTTTCTTCCAGGTATTACGGTTTCCTCCCACACTCCAAAGACATACTGGTAGGTTAATTGGATCCTGTCTAAACTGGCCTTAGTATATGTATGTATGAATGTGAGTTGGGGATCTTAGATTGTAAGCTCCTGTAAGGCAAGGACTAATGTGAATGTACAATATATATGTAAAGGGCTGTGTAAATTGACAGCAGTATTGAAGTACCTGCAAGAAGTAAATAAATAAATAATAATTAAATAACTAACTAAATAAATACATAAACTATTCTGTTAAAGATACTCAAAGGAAGCCAAGCACTCTAGGACCTTCTAGCAGATTGGATGAAAAGGCAGCCATATTATTTTTTACTATTATACAGGATTTATATAGCTCCAAAAGTTTACGCAGAGCTTTACAATATAAAGGGGGCAGTAAGATTACAATACAGTTCAATACAGAAGGAATAGGAGGGCCGTATGTTTTACTGGACTTATCCCATAAAAAGGATAACCTATGTATAGAGGCTCATAGATTCGAAAATCCCTTCATTTTCCATCATAATAAATGCATGTGATGAAACAAGACCTACCCTCAGATGGGGGTATATAAGTGATGCAGTATTGCACACTTATACATGTAAAAATGGTGACAGCAATACAGTAAATAGATGCGACTTCCCCAATGCATAGATCAAAACCCTCAGTCCTCCATGAAACAGGAAATATGTAGATTACCTTGCACCCTTTCATCTGTTAACACACGGTTTCCCTCTGGTTGCAAAGAGGCTGACTACAGCAACCCAGGACAGTTAAAAAATTTTAAATCGCCTTAATGGCACTCCCCCCCCCCCCCCCTCCTCATGCTTTCAACAGCAAGATGGCAGCTCCCAACAAACAACATGCATCTTCTCCAAGATGGCGTCCACTGCACATGCCCAGTGGAAATAATGATAGAGCCGGCCCCAAATCTTGCCTTGGTCTCTGCATTTCTGAAACCATAAACAGAATAGACCACAATGGAGAGCACTACCCCATACCGTGCCACAAACAAGGAAGAAAAGGCCAAAATGCATCCCAGGACCAAAACCCAGTCAGATGTTCCCAGTGCTGGGCGTCCTTTGAGTATCCCTATTGATACATGGAGTGCCTTTAATTTTTGTTGCTGTACTACATCTACCCTGACAAGAGGAAGAAAATAATTGTATTTACATTTTTATAGATCATTCACCATAGTTTCTGCTTGGCTCAATAATAATTCTGTCATTTTTATCATGATGCAGTATTACAAATTCACACTCTAAATGGCAGTATCCATAAACACATCCATTTAACATAATGGCATCCATAAACACTTTGGTTCTGCCAAAAGAGGTTATACCATTCTACTTGTTTACAGCTTAGTATATGTAAGTGCATTTTCTTTAGTTTTAGTTTTGGAAACAGTAGAGAAAGTCAAGTTTTATTGCAATTTATGTACCCACAGAGGAACTTTACCTCTCGAGTTGTCCTGGTGACCATTGTTCCTGAGACAAAAAAGTGAGAAGAAATGCAAACATTTTAAGTAATCACTACAGCAGTAAATGAGGGAAAATCCTCCAACGGTGACACTTGTTCCTATGACAACTCTCTAAGATAGGAATCCATCTCACTTTGCAAAGATTCCTTTTCTTTCCTGTTGAGTCTTCCTCTTAGGAAGTTAATGGCAATTTTCATAGAAAGACACAGACAGCAAAAAATAACCTTATTGCGGTTTTAACCGTTCTCTACTCTAGCGAACCCCCCAAAAAAAAAAAAAAAATTACTCGTTTACACTTGCTTCAAAACATGGCTTCAGACATGTTTTTTTTAAAGCTCTCTAAAATCCAGTCAAAGCCTCTGTCACTAAATAAAGTGGTTAGCTTACAGTCCTGTGTACACCTTGCGTTTGCTTTACTTTGCTTCCCTTAAAAAATTATGTTGCTTTAGTGGTACTTCATAGTGTCTTCAAAGCCTCCTATGGTCACCAACCCATGTGACATAAACCCATGTGACACCGCCCCTTGTCCCTATATAAGTGGCAGCGCAGCGCGTCCCTGGCATTGCGGCCGGAGAGATCATCGAGTCAACATCTCCTGGAGAAAAAGAAGAAGAAGAACGGAAGGCGGCGGCGGCGACAGAAGACCGGGCCACCGCCTGTAAAAGAGCTATAAGAAGGCGCGGTGGCCCGGCAGAAGAACCGAAGAGGGGGACAAGACCCCCGAAGTCGGAAGAAGAGGCCGCGGCGAGGAAGAAAGCCGGACTCCTCCGCTAGCAAAAGAGCTACAAGAAGATAGAGGAGGAGTCCGGCGAGAAGACCCCCGAAGACGGAAGACCCCCGGAGCTGTGCAATAAAGTATTTTATCTCGTGTGTTGTGTTTTTTTGTACTTTTATTTTACAGATGAATGGGTAGGGGTACATTGTACCCCATACTCATTCACATAAGGTGGGGGGCCGGTATCCGGGGGCCCCTTATTAAAGGGGGCTCCCGGATTCCGATAAGCCCCCCGTCCGCAGACCCCAACAACCAACGGCCAGGGTTGTCGGGAAGAGGCCCTTGTCCTCATCAACATGGGGACAAGGTGCTTTTGGGTGGGGGGGCGCGCGGCCCCCCTTCCTCAAGGCACACCCCATGTTGAGGGCACGCGGCCTGGTACGGCTCAGGAGGGGGGGCGCTAGCTCGCCCCCCTTTCCTGGCCGGCCGGGTAGCATGCTCGGACAAGGGTCTGTTGTGGACTTGGGGGGGACCCCCACGCCGATTTTTTTCGGCGTTGGGGTTCCCCTTTAAGTCCATACCAGGCGGCGGGGCCAGCGATGTCTCCTTCGCGGGCCCCGCCTACCTGGAGACCCGCTCAAAATGAGCGGACTTTTCTCCGGGCGGGAAAAGTCAGCTCATTTCAAAAGTACGGCGGACTGGCATACACACGGCCGGATTGTCCGCCGAAATGCGAGTCCGGCGGGAAGATTGGAGTGCAACACGGCATTCTAAGTCCGCCGTACTTTCGGGTCAAAAAAGTATGCCGGAGGCTACACACGGGGGGATTGTTTGGCGGACTTGAGTTTGCCGGACTTTTCCACCGGATTGTTTGATCGTGTGTACACGGCATTAGTTTCTATCCTAAACATGTTCACAGGTGGAAAAGGAGACACATGAACGAATTGGTGTGCTGATAGCTTTTTAATGTCCAATCAAAATGGTGGGACAACCTGGAAAAAAGTGAGGTTGCCAACTTAGTTATGTTGTCTGGCAGAAGCACCTAGATCCCAAAAGTGGCTGAATAGAAATACAAATATTTTACTATTTTCTTGTTTACCAGGAATTCTAATATGAGATGTAAATGCCTATTGCAGGAATGGAACCTAGCTGATTGGGAACACTTTAGGTATTGCAACAAGATCACCAATGTGTTCCCATAATCTGTATACTGCCCATTTTAAGCAAGAGTGGTTCTCTGTTTTACAACTCAGTAAATATATACAAATAAGACTGCATCATCCACACTGACATCATCTTTAGAGAGTACCACTTGTTCATGTGAAATGTTTTAAAGTACTATAGATATACAGTGTAGCAGGTGAAATGTGTTACATAGTAATTCCACTTAAAGGGTAACTCCACTTTCATAGGACAAAAATATAGCGAGTAAAAAAATAAAATAATATAGCATATACAATTGCTACACAAGTCATGTTGTAATTTAAAGTTATTAAAAATGTAATTTCCTTGTTATACTGCAGTGACTGTTATTTTGTATAAAGTCAATGAAATATGGCACCTGAAGGAATTCTATACACAGTTGGTGTACAGCAGTGGTTCTTAACCTCAGTCCTCAAGTACCCCCAACAGGCCATATTTTGGTCATTTCTCTTGGTGAGATATTTCCTAAAGGTTAATCACATCTAAAGTGATGCAGCATTTCTCATCAGAACACTCCAAATGCACCAGCTAATTAAAATGAATTAGTCACTCCCATTCAGAATTAGTATCCCAAAAAATTGCAGCTTTTTCTTCAGAACAGAAACATGTAGAAATGTGTGCAAAAAAGTTTGTTAAAAACCAATGCAATGTACAATGACCACCCAGAGGGATTGTTTTTATCTCAGAAAAGGGTGTTTCTTTTTAACCACTTGAAAAAGGGACTGTTTCACACCCTTCCAATCAAGGCCATTTTTTTTTTAGTTTGGCACTTTCACAATTTGAATGACTAATACTCAGTCATGCAACACTGTACTCAAATGAATTTGATATAATTTTTTTGGGACACAGAGAGAGTTCTTTTGGTGAAATTTAATTACTACTGAGTTTTTAACTTTTTATTATATGAAGAAAAAAATAACATTTAAAAAAATATATATATAATTTCTGTTATACAACTTTGCAAATAAATAATCTTTCTTCATAAATGTATTCCGCTGCATTTCTTTGGAAAAATAAACAAAACAAAGCAGTGTATGCTATTTAGTCTGTGTGAAAGTTATAGAGTCTACAAACTATGGTCTATGTGTTTTAAAATTGATCATTCCTGATGCACTGACTGCCTTTTGTCATTTTTGGAGGCCCTAAAATGCCAGGACAGTATAAATACACTTAAATTGACCCTTTTTGCAAAGTAGACAGTCCAAGGTATTAAGTAAAAGCATGGTGAGTTTTTTAAGGTGTAATTTTTTTTTTTGAAAAATTAAGAAATTAAGTAAAATATGTTCTTATTTTAACAAGTTATTTATCATACACAGCATAGGTATACTTACAATTATGCCTCAAAACACTCTCTGCTACTCCGCCTGAGTATGGGGATACTGGAAGTGTGAGACTTTTTCATAGTCTAGCCATATAGAAGTGCCAAAAATCCAAGGAGTACCTTTAGGCGTACATTGCACATATCATTTCCTGACTACCTATTTTATTTCTTGTGTCCCTAAAGTGCCAGGACAGGAAAAACACCCACAAAATGTGACCCACAGGAAAAACACCCACAAAGTTGTCAATTATTAAGATATTTCTAATACAAGGCATAGGCATACTTAGAATTCCGAAAAACAAAAAAGCAGGCTTGGCACATATTGTCCACTTCAATTAGTGGAGTGGTCACTCATAGATAATTCACCATGTGGGGTGCGGTTACCGTAACTAATGAGCATATATCACACACAAAACCTGCTATAGAACACCAGGGAAGAGTTATTTATAGCTACAGAAATCGATCATATTAGATTATCAAAAATTCTAAAATGTTTTATATTAAAACTTATTTGGCACAACCAGAGGCCAGTATCAAAATAAAAGAAAAACAGCTTCAAAATAATTGGCCAACAAAAAATCACATTTATGAATATCTCATCAAACAAACACACAGACACAAGACATTACATATAACAATTCGAAAGAAACATCCGGAAGCCGTTAAACAACACACGGGTAAGTTGTCAGATAAAAATTCATCATAACTATATCTTTAAAAAAAGACAGCAATGGCTGTTTCAGTCAATGACATCTTAACCTTTGTGTGGCTCCAAGGAAGGAGGGATAGAAAGGAAATGGTATGGAGAGAGGAAGACTAGCATGGTGATGGGGGGCTGGGATCCAAATCACATCATCAGAGAAATAACCATGATGGCTTGACCCTGGGATTGGGAAAAAAATATCAAATGGAAGTCCAATAAATGTAGCAGAGTTAGCATATGAAAGGTACTGGTACCAATAACAGTTTGTGGGGCTATGGATCCTTATGTGGGGGACTACGTACTGCTGGAATTGTATGGACCTTATTTAGTATTTAATTCTGGTCTAATCAGGGTACCACCCACAATATGGGGGGTATCTTCAAATACCTGTGAGGCAGGGGATAGGAGACTTAGTATATGCCATTACCTACCTTGAAGTGTCCTATTATGGGCTTGATAGAGTCGCCCTGTCATGGAGGTACTTTACCAACCAGTATGAGTAATGTGCGGATTACCTTTATCCTCCGTAATCTCTTCAGTCAGTTGGTAGTGAACTTGTCTTACTCACATACCCCGATGCATGCCTGTCTATTTGTTGTTTGGTGCAGTCAGCTGATTGCCATGCATGACCGGATGTTTTCCCCCAAACAAAATTGATGTATTTTTTTCACAAATAGAGCTTTCTTTTGGTGGTATTTGATCACCTCTGCGTTTTTTTTCATTTTTTGCGCTATAAACAAAAAAAAGCGACAATTGTGAAAAAAAACGCATTATTTTTTGCTTTTTGCTATAATAAATATCGCCAATAAATATATAAAAAAACTATTTTTTGATTACTGTGTAAATGTGACAGGAAGATCACAGGGATCTATGATCAGTGACACTGTCACTAGGCAGAATGGGGAGATGCTTGTTTACATTAGCATCTCTCCATTCTTCCTCTCCTTTCCGTGAGACGATCGCGAATATCCCTGCGGACATCGAGTCCATGGGACCCGTGACCCCACTCACGGAGGTCCCAGCCGGCGCGAGCATGATGGCATAGTGGCAAATTTACAGGGACATACAGGTGCCATTCTGCTGACGTACATCGACGTGCAGCAGTCAGGAACCGGTTAAAGCATATTTTATGGGGATTTTTTGGCACCATTGTTTTGCCAATATTGTGGGCACACACAATTTTAAGACATGGAATGTTTGGTATCTATTTACTCAATGCAACCCCATCTTTTATATTTTAACCAAAAATTGGTATTATATGGTCTGGTATTGCACTAAAATTAATTTTATTATATTTTTTTCTGAAAATTTGCATTTAATAAACAGTTGCGAAATAAACAAAATAATATTAGGGCTATAAAAATGACTGACTAGGGTAAACTAAGGGGTAATAGGGGTTTAACAGGACCAAAATGTTTTTTAACAGAATGCAAGGGCCATGTTTGCTTGCACAGGGATGCACAGGTGTTCCATTCATCTCCATGCAGGCACTTCCATTCATGTCAATTGGAATGCAGTGGCTGTGCAGACACATCACATTTCTAAATGCAGACAGTGTGCTTTTGGGGCTGTGCAGCTGCACAATTGTCAAAATGAGAGCAGCACTTGTGTCTGAGCAGCCACTGTGTCCCACTGACATGAATGAGACTGCATGCACGGGGATGAACTGAATACCTGTGCATCCCTGTGCAGGCAAACGTGGCCCTTGCATGGACATACGCTTAACTACACCTATGTGAACGTAGGCAGGTCAAAACTCATCCCCTTGATCTGCAGATTAAGGCATCAAATGCAGATCAAAGTCAATCCCTTGATCTGCAGATAAATGAGACAAATGAATTAACACCATTACTTTTTAATTACATTTTAAGTCTGAACTATCTTGAGTTTGTTAACACTCTGTAAAACATTCATTGTTTGACAGCAACAGCCTCTACAGTTAAAATGACAGTTAGCAATTGCAATTGGGGGTCAGCAGATGGGCAGAAGGTCAGGGTCAGGGTGTTTTTTGATTACGATTTTTTTATTTTATTACAAACGTTTTTTATTGAAAGATCAGAAACATACATACAGTATATCAGACTCAGAGTCATTAATCATATATAAAAGTTAGCGCCTATCAGTCATGAGGAGATATTGTAGTCAAGTTAATAAGAAACAATAGACATAGTATACTTTCTGCACATGGTATATATTCGTTTTAAGAGACTATTCATCTTTTGCAGATACAACTAAGATACGTTGCAGGGTTATAACAAAGGGGTATCCCAGCGTTTCCATTTCTTATCACAAATATGCATAGTATCATATAAAATGTGGTGAATACGCTCAGAAAGTTTAATTGCTTCCATTCTGGCCGGTACCTGTGACCAGAAAAGAGCTGTGACCCAGTGGAGGGCTACAAAAAGTGTATGGATCAGTCTTTCGCATGGAGTGGGAACATCAGGGATAGAAGTGAACCAAAGGCACCTTTGTTTGGTAAGAGTGATTAAGCGACCTGCAATAGTGGATGTCCTTGTAGCTGCTTGCTGCCAAATGGGTTTAAGAAATGTACAGCTCCAAAAGATATGGGTTAATGAACCCAAGTCAGGACAGCTGCAGAAATACAGCGGAGACACAGTGAGGTATATAGAGTGAAGTTTTGTGGGCGTCATATACCACCTGGTGTGAAGTTTGACAGCTGTCTTGTGGGTTAATTGGCAACCTTGTGTTCTTGAACATGTTTGTTAGCATCTCTTCCCATTCAGGGGGGCTCAAAGGTATGACCTATCTCTCTCTCCCAGCTAAGCATTGGTTTAGCTTTTTCTATTATAGCAATAGATTTTAAATATAACACCTTTATCTCTGAAAGAACTTGCACATACAGTATGTGTTCATATTGGGTGCTATGCATTCGGGATTCTAAGGTGCCCCTGCTGTGGAAAAAAGTACTTGATTTGTTTGTATCATAATTGTTCAGAGGGGGGGAAATTGTGATTGGAGTTGGGGGGAAAGTTTTAAAGTGAGAGCCTGATTTAAATGATTGAAATATTGTTACCCCAAAACCCAACTACAGGACCTTCTTGTACATGACACATGGAGGACCTTGCACCCAACCGAGAAGGACTATACCTTCTTTTCTATACCCCATAACAGGTATTCTAGAATTGACTACCTGTTCCTCTCACAGAAAGACCTCCCCCTCCTAACATCAGCCACAATAGAATCATTGCTCATCTCGGATCACCATCCTATCACCCTCTCCTTAACATTTCCAGAACACAACCCTTCCACTAAAATATGGAGACTAGACCCCTCGCTCCTCACCACAGAAAGCGATATTTCTAGCATCCGTGCGAGCCTAACCGAATACTTCCAGAACAATGACAACCCGGAGACGACACCCATTAATATCTGGAAAGCGCATAAATGTGTCCTCCGAGGCAGATTCATACACCTTAAAGCCATCCGGAAAAAAGAACAACAAGCTCTGATCTCAGAACTGACTGACAAATTAGGGAAACTGGAGAGAATTCACAAACTCTCACATGCCCAGAACACCTATTTGGAACTCACACAAACTAGGAAATCACTCCTAGATATCCTTAATCGTCGAACGCACCGAAAATTTACTCTATCCCAAAAGCTTTTCTATGAATAGGGCAACAAATGTGGGAAATTCTTGGCAAGAGCAATCCAAACACAGAAAGCCAGTACCAACGTATATACCATAAAAGACGCCAGGGGTAACTCATACTCGACCACAGTTGATATAGCCAAACAGTTTGAACATTACTTCTCAGAGCTTTACAACCTACCATTACAGTCTACAACCCCCCTAGGTCAATCGAAACGACAATCGCTCATCTCGGACTTTCTCACAAAGTACAGCCTCAAACCCATTCCTGGAGAAGAGGCAAGCGAATTAGACAACCCCTTATCGGTAGACGAACTTAAGAAGGCAATAAAACAACTAAAGCCGGATAAGAGCCCAGGTCCCGACGGATTTTCAGCGTCATACTATAAAACCTTTATGGACCTTTTATCATCCCCCTTCCTTAAGGCATTCAACTCCCTCTCCCCTACCTCCACACCATTCCACAGACTACTAGAAGCGCATATCACGGTTATACCGAAGGCAAACAAGGATACCACATCAACCGCCAACTATAGACCGATTTCTCTACTGTACGTAGATCTCAAATTATTCGCCAAAATGTTAGCAAACCGTTTACTTCCCTTCCCCCTCTATTATTTCAAAAGATCAAGTGGGGTTCGTCCCTGGCAGAGAGGCCAGGGACAACACCATCAAAGCCATTAACCTACACCACTTATTGACTACCCAACATCGGCAGGGCTTCTTTCTGTCTCTGGATGCGGAAAAGGCATTTGACAGGTTGGCCTGGGACTATCTAGGGGCAGTCTTACGCCACCTGGGTCTTCGGAATCGTATGTATGACTTCATTATGGCCTTATATACCACGCCGACGGCGAGGGTCCGGGTCAACGGCCACCTGTCAGACGCCTTTCCCATCCACAACGGAACGAGACAGGGATGTCCCCTCTCCCCACTCCTTTTCATTTTGACTTTAGAACCCTTCCTCCAATGCCTCCGCACCAATGATAATATAAAAGGGATCCCAGCTGCAGGCCGCACATATAAACTTGCGGCCTTTGCCGATGATATTTTACTCTTCCTGACCGAACCTCTAATGTCGATCCCCAATTTGCTTAAAGATTTTGATTTATTTCGCCATATATCCAATTTAAAGATTAATTTCTCTAAATCTCATGCCCTCAATATCTCCCTGCCCGAAGAGATAGTAACCCAATGTAGCGAGAATTTCCCCTTCATATGGAAAAAAGACTCTATCACTTATCTCGGCACGCAACTGACCCCACGCTTAGCTGACCTGTATCTTAAAAACTTTGTCCCGCTGATCCAATCTATATCCGCAGACTTGCATAGATGGGAAAAACCAAATTTTTCTTGGTTTGGCAGAGCGGCCATTCTTAAGATGAACATCCTGCCTCGTATTTTATATCTCTTACAAGCGCTACCCATTAAAATCCCAAAACCTTTCTTTCTGACGGTAAAACGGCTTTCCTTAAAGTTCTTATGGAAACAAAAAAAAAACAAGAATACGTTTTTCTCAACTATCTAAGCCTAAAACCAAAGGAGGAATCAGCCTCCCAGATATCCTGAATTACTCCCGAGCTTGTCATCTGGGCAGGATAGCGGATTGGTCGCTACACGAAAGCTGTAAGGACTGGGTATCGTTAGAAGAGTCGTTTTCGGATTTGCCTCTCAAGTCCGTGCCGTGGATACCCTTTTCCCATGTCCCTAAAACCTTGAAAGAACACCCACTTATAGGAGCAACTTTAGGATGTTTTAGAGAGGTATGTAAGGATCCCCAGATCTCATCCATTCCAGGCCCCCTTACGCCTGTACGCCTTAATCCTGCCTTTTCTCCAGGAATGTCGAGGAATTTTTTGGCCTCTACATGGCCACACGAGTCAGTCTTAGCTAGACACTTTTTCAGTGGAGGCAAACTCCTAGAACAAAACGCACTACCACGTCTTCCAGACAGCCCCTCATTTCCCTATTGGTCCTACTTTCAAATCCGTCACTTCCTCACCACTATTAATCAAGATTCGCGCCTGGCGCGAGCCCTGACCCCATTTGAAAGCTTAATTTCCCAGACCTCGACGCAGCAACACATGATCTCCATCATACATTCTATGCTCTTCACATCAGTTTCGCCTAAAGATTGGAAATCTTGCAGGTCATGGGAAAAAGATTTACAACTAGATCTATCAGAAGCGGATTGGGAAAAAATCTTTACGTTAGCACACAAAGGCTCACTCAACGCCACAATTCAAGAAAATAACTACAAAACGCTCTCAAGATGGTACCGCACCCCTGAGCTTCTCCACAAATTCAATCCGGACACATCAGACAAATGGTGGTCATGCCCACGGCTTCAGAATTTTTGGTCACAGGTACGCGATATAACCGCTCAAGTAACCACATATCCTATTGAATTCTCCCCAGCTCGGATGATTCTGCACCACTCTTCTACATCAATCCAATCTTACAGGAAATCTGTTGGGGTCCATATGATTAATGCTGCCAAATTATGTATTTCCACTCATTGGGGCACCCCTCACTCTCCAACGACATCTGAATGGCTAGTAAGAGTGGGGAGAATAGCCGAGCTGGAGGAATTGATACACATTGCCCGAGATTCCCCTTCCAAGTATTCACAGACATGGGCTTGTTGGAATCACTTTTGTGCTTCGGATAGATATGCCTCCATCATGAACTCAAATCGTTCGAACGGCCCCAATAGCGACTTCAACATATCCTCACCAACGCTCCCCCTTTAGACGGTTCACCTCGACCTGTATACTATTCTTGCCCCGCCTCCCACAAAGATCTAAGAGGGATCCCCGCTGGACGGGGTCCCCCACATTGAGAGATCCTCTCTAACTGGAAGAATGGTGGGGACTGTGGGGGCGACACCCTTGGACAACCTTCCCCCCCCTCTCTTTGGAATCACCCCTGCCCATTCCCAACATTCTCCCTAGTCACAATCCCTCTGACCACCCTCCCCCCACCTCTCCCCTTCTTTCTCTTTCTTTGTTTTCATTTTCTTTTTTCCCAACACTGACGACTGACCTCTTTCTGCTCTTGACCACCCGAACCCAGATGAATATCAACCGCTCTACATACTCCACCTATTGATACAGATGACACCATTTCTATCCGTCCGAAGTCTCCTAACCTGATTGTTGTAATGAGGATTTTATGCATCATACTTTAAGATAGACACAAATGTCAAATGCATTGTGTTATTAGGTTTAACAACACTAGGTGGAAACAAGTTTTATTACTGATTTACCAATATACGCTGTTAACTAAACTTGTCATTGTTTGCAATGTACACGCATTGTCAGTTCATCTGTCTGTTACTTGTATATTTGCATACTATTTTTCAATAACATTCTTTTACGGAAAAAAATAAAAAATAAAAAAATAAAAAAAGTGAAAAAAAAAATAAAATAAAAAAAAAGAAATATTGTTACCCCAGCTGTGCACCATTGGAGGAAGCGATCTCTGTTGTTGAAGGCTGAGGGGAAATCTGGGTCTCCTAGAAAGGAGTATGGGGGGAGAGAAGAAATTAATTTTAACTTTTTGCCATAAAGAGAACATAGATATAAAGATTGGTATACAATAGTATTCAATGATACAATGTGACTTGGTTTTATAGATCTGGGCCATAATAATTTACATAAAAGGAAGGGGAGAATAAAATATGTTTCAAAGGCTAGCCAAGGAATATCTGTAGAAGGGACATGCCATTGGTCCGTTTTCACTAATCTGGTCACAATGTAATAATGACACAGGTTTTTTTTAGATGCCATATAAACTTATTAATGTCTTTCTGGATGGGTTTGATATAAGTTTTGGAGACATAGATGGGGGAGGCTCTAAAAAAAAAAAAAAAGAGTATTTTGGGCAAAATTGCCATTTTAATGGCTGTAACCCTGCCTAGGAATGAAATATGATCCTTATCCCAAGTCTTTAACAGGGTTCTGACATGAGAGACTATAGGGTGATAGTTTGCCTGAAATAGGGCCTGAAAAGCGGGAGTGATCTGTATTCCTAACTATCGAAAAGTTTGAGTGCACCATGCGAATGAGAATTGATGCTGCAAAGAGCTCGCTAGGTCATTCAGTATATTTATTGGCATAGCAGAGCATTTAGCTAGGTTAACCCTTAGGCCTGAGATCGTATGGAATGATTCCAATAGGGACGTCAGGTTGGGTAATGCAATAAGAGGGTTTGTTAGGAATAGAAGGACATCGTCTGCATAAAGACTTTTTTTGAATTCACCAGGGCCTTTACAATATCCCTTGATATTTAAATTTTCTGAGATAGCTCGGGATAAGGGCTCTATCGCTAGCTCAAATAGGATGGCGGAAAAAGGGCACCCTTGCCTAGTGCCTTTTTTTAATGGGAGAAATTGGAAATTATTACCTGATAATTTTATATGGGTTTGGGTGTCCCTGTACAGAACATGAAAGCCTTGCAAGAAGTCATCTGTGATGCCAAGTCTGGGCAATAAATGGTCCAGGTACGGCCAGCTAATCCTGTCAAATGCCTTATGAGATATTGAGGCTTAGAAGTACTTGTTTGGATTCCCCTGTACACGGGACGTACACTAGGATAGATTATTGGTTGGTGGAACATAGGTTGTTAGATTGGGTGATATCTACAAACATATAAATAAGATCTCTATCTGATCATGCTCCGCTGCTAATGAAAATTAAGATTCCCGGTGTACAGAAGCAGCCATTTTCATGGAAGCTTAACAAGTAACTACTAGACGAAAAGGGGGAGGAAATAATGAAGAGTTAGTTAGAGACTTTTTTCCTGATAAATGATACAGGGGAGGCAGCAGAGAATATAGATTGGGAGTCTCACAAAGCCTATATCCGAGGAATTTATATTTCAATGGGAGTTAAAAGAAAGAAAGAAAGAAAGAAAGACTCAATAAAAGAAAGGATCTAATGGAGGACATTTTTAGACTAGAACAATCCCATAAAAAAGAGAAAAGGAGTAATAGAGGACAAGACGGTGAACTGCAACATAAACTAATCACTAAAAGAGAAGAGCTGAAGAAATTAATAGAATTGGAAATGAGGAAAATTTATAACAAGATAGCGAAAGAAAGATATCAATGGGGGAATAAAAATAGTAAATGCTTAGCTAGAATGCTGAGGAAAAAAGTTCTATAAATTATATAGAGAACATTTTAGATAAAGCAGGGGCCCCGGTATATAACACTAAGCATATTGCGGGAGTATTTCGAGAATATTATAAACAGCTATATTCAGTCAAACGATTACAACCAGGGCAAGGAGAGATTAATAGAAGAGAAAAAATTAAGGAGTATGTGGGCCGGGTTAAAGTCCCTATTTTATCAGAGGAGTCAGTGCAGGAATTTGAGAAATCAATAACAGTACAAGAGATAAATCAGGCAGTAATGGAATCATTGGGAGGAAAAAGTCCAGGGCCTGATGGATTTATAATAGAATATTAAAAAAAAAATTTGAGAAATATTAGCCCCAAAACTCTGCACATACTTTAATGGGCTGGGAAAGGGATACGGGTTGAGTAAAGAAGCCCCAAGAGCGACAATCACAACCGTGTTAAAAGAAGGTAAAGAAAATACAATCTGTTCCAATTACAGACCGATATCGTTAATGAATATAGATATGAAACTGTTTTCTAAGGTAGTGGCAACTAGGATAAAAAAACGAATGCCGAGTTTGGTATACCCGGATCAGTCCGGTTTTGTAAAAGGGAGGAAATGTAAGGATAATGGGGTAAGAACATTGCTCCTCCTCCAGAGGATGAAGGAGAGTGGAATCCCCACTCTACCACTTTCAATTGATGCAGAAAAAGTGTTTGATCGAGTAGACTGGGGATTCATGATGGGCACTTTGGAAGCAATGGGCTTTGGTCCTAGAGTACTGGAGTGGATTGAGGTACTCTATAGAAACTCAACTGCAGCAATAAGGGTCAATAGAGTACTATCTCCCCCTTCTGAAATGTTCAATGGAACAAGGCAGAGGTGTCCGTTATCTCCTCTTCTATTCGTTTTGACATTAGAACCATTATTGACGACGGTAAGGAATAACCTCGACATAGGAGGGGTTAGAGTAGGAGAGGAGATACATAAACTAGCTGCATTTGCAGATGATGTACTATTTTAATTTTTGGAACCCCAAATTTCTATGCCAAATCTATTGAGAGTTTTAAAAGAGTATGGAGAGTTATCCAACTTTAAGATCAATATAGCAAAATCAGAAATACTGAATATTAATATACCTTCAAAAGAAGAGCAGAGTCTCCGAGCGGAATTCACTTTCTCATGGAAGAGCACAGGAGTAAAGTATCTAGGAATTAAGCTTCTGGAGGAGATATACCAGGCAAACTACAATCCATTGTTAGATGACCTTAAAGAAGAAATTATGAGAATAACAATGAAACCCCTTTCCTGGTTTGGCAGAATAAACGCCTTAAATATGATAATATTACCCAGAATACTGTACAAATTCCAGATGCTCCCAGTCTATATTCCCCCGGTGTATTTTAGAATTATTAGAACCTTAATTTCAAAATTTATCTGGAAAAATAAGAAACCTAGGATATTCCTTAAGATGTTGCAAAAGGATAACGATCAGGGAGGAGTAAGTGTGCCAGATTTCAAAAAAATATTACGAAGCTGTGATATTAACTAGGGTTGTAGAATGGACTAGGCAGGTAGTAAAAAAAGGTGGATGGGAATAGAACATTGTATAGCAGATACAAATTTTGGGAGAAATATTTGGTTACCACCACAATATCGCACACTAAGGCGAAATACACTTATATTGACTATTAATGCGATTAGGATTTGAGATGAAATGCACAAACATAATAAATGGAAGTATAATTCCCCATTGATATATTTAAAAGAGAATGATTTTTTTTCCACCAGGTAAAAGGGATTGGGGAGGGAACTGGATAGAAGAGGAAAATGTTCAACTTAGACACATAATACACGGAGGGAAAATAATAGCGCAGGAAAAGTTAAAGAGATAGAAAGAAATGTTTGAATTAAATGAGTGGCGATACCTCCAGCTCAGAAATTTGGTTTCGGCCTTACCAGGTCTGCTGAGAGGCGGGGAAGAACTTACCGCCTTTGAGCGTATATGTGATGGAAGAACAGCACGAATAGGGACCTCTCAGATATATAAGACCTTGGTGCTGGAGGATGAGCTTGAGGTACCGTCATACATAAAAAAATTGGAGAGGGAAATAGGTTCACGGAGTGAGAAACAAGAGATAGGGAAAATATTGAAACTGGCCAATAGCTAATATAGGGATGATGGAAACAAATTATAAGTGTTTAGTGAGATGGTACAGGACACTAGATATTGTAAAAAAATACCAAAGTGGGAAATCTGGGGATTGCTGGAGGGGATGGGGCAGATAGGATCTATGGCCCACATGTGGTGGAACTGCCCAAAGATCAAAAGATACTGGGAGGAAATATTAAAATATGTAAAAGAGATAACTAATGTCCAAGTTCCTAAAAATCCATGGGTGTGCCTGTTCCACGGGACAAACTTACACCTAAAAGAATATAAAAAGTCTCTGATACCTCAACTATTAAATATAGCTAAGAGTATGACTCCGAAAAAATGGAGATAAGTGGAAGGACCTACGATAAAGGAATGGTTTGAGAAAATAGATTATACATTTAGGATAGAATACTTTGATAGGGAGGAAGAAGGAGGTAGAGAACCCCAGAGAAAATGGGAAAGATGGAAAATTTTTAAGTCAACGAAGAAATATAGCGAGGTGCATCCTGTATAATTTTGATGACCAAGTGGATGTTGTCAGTAATTTTCCTCCCAGAGATAAACCCAGTTTGACCTGGGGAGATCAGGGTCGTGATGACAGAGGCCAGTCTGTTCGCCAGCAGTCTGCCAAAGAACTTCAAGTCACTATTGATGACCAAAATTGGGTGGAAGTTTTGAGGAAGGGAGTGATCTTTATGGGGTTTTGGGATCAGGGACATGTTGACCAGTAACATTTCTGCTGGGAAATGATTGCCCTTCAGGGTATGGTTATGAAGAGCAGCTAATTTTGGAGTTAAGATAGGTGAGAATTTCTTGTAATAGGAGGTTGTATAGCCATCTGGGCCTATAGCAGTAGAGGATTTAAGTGATTTAATAATGGTTGTAATTTCTGCAGCTGTACAGGGAACAATTAAAAATTCCAGTTGCTGGCTGGACAGCGTGGGCAGTGTCATATTAGCAAACCAGGACTGGGATGTCACGTCAGGGGATGGTAGGGATTCTGCAAATAGTTTTTGTAATAATTTTTTAGTCTACAAATATATCCATTACATCATTCTGGTGTTAAACCACAACCCTGGTGGGGTTGTGTAATTTATAAGTGTGAGATAGTTTCATAGCCTGGTTGAGCTTTCTTGCAAACATGGTAGAAGCAAAGTTACTGTATAGCATAAATTTTGCTTTGACTCATCTCAAGGCCTTCTCAGTCTTGTCTGAGAGCAAGAAATCCAACGCCCATTTTTTACAATCAATTTGTAGAAGAAGTTCTGGGGAGGGGGAATGGTTATAGCAGTTAGATAGTCTGTCTAATGCTTTTGTAAGAGAACAGAGTTCAGTCAGTTTAGCCTTATGTTTGCTTGATGCAATGTTAATAATATGGCTGCTTTATGAACCATCCAGAGCGTGCATAGTGAGGTGTCTGGGAGCAGATTTTCTGCAAAATATGGTGTCTATGGTGGAGGGATCCGTTAGCAGAGAGATTCGTTAAGTCTCCATGTGTAAGTTGTTGGCTTAAGGCTCATCCTAGAAACAGAGATGGCTACCATATGGTGATCTGACCACGGGCAGGTATATCTGCCTTAGTCGAATTTGCTAAGACAGTTGGGGTGCAAAAGTTGTAATCAAGACGGGCATAGCTGTCGTGTGGGTTTAAATAATAGGTGAAGGATCTGGAGCCTGTGTTATGTGCTCACCATGCATCTAGTAATTGTAATGAGTTTAAACTACCTGAAACTGACTTAAGGAAGGTCTTGGAGCAGGGAGTAACCCTGCTTCTATCCAAACTTGGGTGGGCTGTGAGGTTAAAGTCTATTAAATGCAGGGAAAGATAGCGGTCTAATGTTGTAAAAAAATGTTTAAAAGATGAAGCTTGTGCTTCGTTGGGGGCATAGACAGAGGAAACAGGTGTGGCACGACGCTGGATCTTGCCTTGTAAAATTCTGAATCTGCTGTTAGGGTCTTTATAGACATGACCAGCCTCAAACAACACAAAGTTTTTTATGAATATGGCTACTCCATGGGACTTGGACAGTAGTGTGGGTTGTACAATAGAATTGTTTAAAGGATTTGTCAAAGAACTGTGGGTGGTTGGCACTGGAAAAATGGGTCTCCTGCATTAGGAGGATATCCACTCCCATGCATTTGTAGTGACAGAATGCTTTCTTGTGCTTCTGGGGAAGGTTAAAACCTTGCACTTTGTGCAATATTATTTTAAGGGCCATTGTCATGGTTGTGCAGTGGTCTTCCTCTGGTTGCTTGCCTCCCCTCGTGTGTTCTGGCTGGGAGGCCGGCCACTTCCACCTGGTGATTTTTATGGCCTCTCCTCTGGGCGTGGCTCCACCCCGGGGCCTATCGGGGAGCCCTATGTTGACCTGTGCACTTCAGGCCGGCGGTGCTGATCGGCCATTGTGTATTTTTTGTGTGTTTGGCTTCCTGGTTCCTGCTTGCCGCATGCTCTATGTTTGACTTTGTTACCGACCTTGGCGTGTTCTCAACGATTCCTGTCTGCTTGTGACCTTGACCTTTTGCATGTCCCTGACCATCCCTGTCTGCCTGTGAACCTGAACCTTTGGCGTGTACTCTGTTGTTCCTGTCTGCTAGTTTCCCTGACCTCTACCATATCCCCTTACTATCCTTGTCGTTCCAGCCTGCTGCTTCCTTCTCCTGTAGTCTACTGTGAGTGTGAGCTGTGAGACCCTAGGGGCCGCGACCTGGAGCCAGACTGCAGCGAAGTCCATCCTCACCACTGGAGGCTCTGGCGAACACCCGCTGGCTCTTAGACTCCGTGCCCTGGGGAATCTATGTTCCAGCTCCCATTGGGATCTGTGTTAGTGATCCTGTAGACCTGTGTCCCAAATCTCCCCGGGTACAGTCCGCAGCAGTCAGTCCTAAGATCCACTACCTAGCGGTGCACTTCCGACTCCTACGGAGTGCATCTGTCACCTGGTCTCAGGTGACCTGACAGCCATATAGACTCAACTGGTTAGTAGCTTGGTGATAGCTATCAGATTTATTTGAAAAACATTTCCATGGAATAATTAAGTCCTCATTATTAGGACTGTAATAGTATTGTACATGCCTCATGATAGGAAAGGCTCTTGTTTGTAATACTTTTTGAGATAACACTGTCAGAGATAATCTTTCAAAACAAAATGACTGAAAAAACATAAACAAACTGTAAAATTCAATTATGCTCAGGTACCAACAATGAGCACGGGGGTCAGAGGATAACATTCCATGTGACCAAAAACAAACTTTTTTGGACTCGAACGTCTGATATCAACCAAGGGACCCAGACAGTGCTGAGGTGATGAATAGGGTGTAAAACACGCCACCCTGAACTCCACCACAGGTTGGGCCCAAGAGTAAGAGTAAGTAGGTGGGATGACTGTGGAGACTCACCGCCCGAAGGCCTAGGGCTATCATAAAGAGTACTTTTGGTGCCAACATGCCATCAGAAAGAGGGATCCTGAGGGGGGGCGTGGCTACTGAGCTACTGCATGGACGTGTGAGCAGATAGCTCCGTGCTGGAGACCGGGGAACGACGCTTAACGGAGAGGACTTTAACTCTATCTAACCACTGCCTGCGTGGGAACTATCCCTCATTCCCTCGGCATGGCCAAAAAGAGGAAAGGAGTCTCACAGCTCCATAAACTTCAACACTTCTTCCCGCAGAAAGACCGCGGCCTACTCCAAGATGGCACCGGAGACGGCTTGCCGCCTACCTCCAGCGAGTCTGCGACATCCTCTCCGAGCCCAAAGCACAGCCCCAGCGTGTCCAGAGACCCTCCGGATGTCTCCTCTCCGCTGTCCCGGAGCCCGGCGAAATCTAAACCCCGTCTGATGGTGGACGTGACCGCCGACAAGGTGAGCGGGGACCACGAGGGCTTGGATGATACTAGGGAACTAGGGGCCTAGGGGCCAACTATTGCAATATGCTCAAACTATGATGAGATCCTTTCTGCCGGACGCTACTGACTCTGATTTAGTGATTGACAGGATCCATCGACTTCCCAAACCGTCCCATCTACCAGACAACATCCCTAGGGATGTCCTTATGCGGGTACATTTTTACCACATTAAAGAAAATGTCATGTCTGCTCATCGCAAAAACAAACAACCACCTGAATGCTATGCACATATTCAGCTTTTTGCGGACTTGTCCCAGTACACCATGCAGAAACGTAAAGCCCTGTTATCCATTACTAAAGCTCTGCGTAACCACGCCATCTTATACCGCTGGGGATATCCGGCTAAGTTACATATCACTAAAGATGAGCAGGTGTCTGTGGTCAATTCCCTGGAGGAAGGACTGAAGCTGCTTAGAGCATGGGACATCCTTCCAGCTCAATCAGAATCTCACACTTCTCCACCAGCTTCAATGGATGTCAGCGACACCTGGCAGGTTGTATCCAGGAAACACAAAAATGCCTCCTCCAGGAGACGCACTTGATCTCTCCGTAACACACTACCAACCTATTCGACAATACCCGGCTCCCCTAGCACGTATGCCACCGAGTGTTTTCTACACCCCATGACATTTAGTGCAGAAATTCTGCCACGGGCTCCTGGAAAGGGCCCTTTTCTTAATCCGGAGCAAGATAAAGCTCCGAGTTTATTTTTTTTACTGTTTCTCTTTCTCTACGTGCAACCATGTTGGTTTTGCTTTCCCCTGCTTGCTGTTTTTTCTCTTTTTTTCTCTCTCCCTTCTGTTCTATTCCCCCCTCACTTCTTCACAGGATGGACTCGTTTAATTTCTCAGATTCCCAGTCTCACTGCTGAAGATCGTTTCCACAACAGGATACTCGAGGACCTCTATCTGACCAAGACCGCTTGGGTATGCTTACTACACTCTCTTCCCTATAATGATTGCCAATGGTAAAGTTTGTTTCTTTTAATACACATGGGCTTAACCACACGGCTAAAAGAACTGCCCTCTGGAAGGAGGCCGGCAGGCTGAAGGCCGATGTCCTTTGCATACAAGAGTCACATCTCACACTACAGGACCAACATAGACTCCAGCATAAAAAATTCCCACATATTTTCCAAGCCTCGGTGTCACGTAAACATAAAGGAGTTGCTATTCTCATCAGTGCTTCTGTAACCTTCACTCTCAAGTCTTTTACTACCGATCCCGGAGGTCGCTATGTCATTGTTATTGGAGAAATCAACAACAAACTCTATACGGTAGTTAGCCTCTACGCTCCAAACTCTCATCAGCTGAGATTTCTGAAAAGGCTACTGAAAAAAATTGATGAAGTTAAACAGGGTGCTTTACTTATTGGTGGCGATTTCAACATCACTATGGACTACAATATTGACACTACGTCTAAGTCCAAGAGGCTTTTACCCACACTCCAATCCACTTTGCACTCCGCAGAACTGTATGACATCTGGAGATGTAGGCATCCTGGTTAAAAGGATTTTTCATTTCACTCAGCCAGGCATAATACTTATTCCCGTATAGATATGATTGTTGGGGATAGAGGTATATTGCGGGCAACATCCTCCTCCGCTATCCATGACATAACTTGGTCAGATCATGCGCCAGTATCGGTGGTGGTGGCGGAGAGGGATGTCCCTTCGGGAGATTTTGTATGGAGGGCTGACTCGAGTCTGCTTCGGATACCCGGTTATGTGACCTCCTTAACAAAAACACTACAAGAATTTTTTGATATCAACAAAAACTCTGTCTCCGACCCTATGACCCTATGGTGCGCCCACAAGGCGTATATGAGGGGTATTTTGCTACAACTCAGCTCCAGGCTTAAGAAACAGAGATCGAGCAAATTAGATTCTCTGCTTCAAGAAATTAAAACCATTGAGGCTCAAAATAAGGTCACTCCTGGGGCTCCCTTGGCAGACAAGTTGACAGCCCTTCGTTACGAGCTGAGGGGTTTGCTTTTGGACTCTCATGATAAATATATTAAGGCTTTGCAAATTAACCACTATGCTCATGGTAATAGGGCTGGGAAACTTCTCGCTAACAAATTAAAAGACCACAAAACCCGTAACAGAATCCCCTTTATTAGGCGAGCTTCTGATGGTGCTAAAATCTCAGATCCTAGGGGCATAGCGGACGCTTTTGCCGACTACTACTCCTCTCTCTATAACATAGATAAAGACCCTGACACAGTCCAACCCTTAGAAGATGATATCCAGTCTTTCTTGCAGTCCATTAATCTCCCAACCTTGTCTCACTCGCAGTTAACCTCCCTCAACGCCCCTATATCTGTGAAAGAAATACAAAAAGCCATACATACCTTACCCCTAGGCAAGTCTCCCGGTCCTGACGGCCTCCCAAATGATTACTATAAAGTATTTAAAACGGTGTTATCCCCGACATTACAAGACGTCTTTTCTAAAGCAATTTTAAACGCCTCTTTCCCCCCAGAAATGCTTAGAGCCTATGTAGTTACTATTCCCAAGCCTGGTAAAACTCCTGATGCCCCGTCAAATTTCCGCCCTATATCTCTCCTAAATACTGATGTCAAACTGTATGCAAAAATACTAGCCTTAAGACTTTTAGACACCCTGCCTTCCCTGATCAACCCTGACCAGTCCGGATTCACGACTGGGAGACAGCCCTCGGATGCAACCCGAAGGGTTGTCGACCTGCTCCATCACGCGAAGTCCTGTCGGACGCCTTCTCTGCTCCTTTCTTTGGATGCGGAGAAGGCGTTCGACAGGATACACTGGGGGTATATGGTTCAGGTTCTTAAAAAGTTTGGGTTCACTGGGCCCATACTATCTGCTATTCTTGCCCTCTACTCATCTCCATCCGCGCAGGTTTACACGTCAAGTACATTATCTCAGATTTTTAAAATTACGAATGGCACGAGGCAGGGGTGCCCCCTCTCTCCTTCCATCTTTAATTTACTTATTGAACCCCTTGCGGAAAAAATCAGAACACACCCGGACATAATTGGCTTCACTTTCCAAAACACCTCCCATAAGATCAACCTGTTTGCAGACGATGTCATCTTATTTTTAAATGCCCCCGCGAAATCCTTACCCGCTGCTCATTCTATTCTACAAAATTTTAGCCAAATTTCATATTATAAAATAAATTTTTCCAAATCCTTAATTTTACCAATCAATGTCCCTACCAATCTTAGAAATACCTTACAAGCCTTGTTTTCTTACACCTGGAGTGAAGTGGGCATAACTTATTTGGGTCGCTGGATAGTTGCTGACCCAACTGAGCTAGCTGACATTAATTACCGCCAGCTCTCCGACCATTTGACTACAGAGACTGCCCGATTATCCAAAGTAGAACTCTCTTGGTCGGGGAGACTGGCTTCATTCAAAATGCTCCTCTTACCACAGATCCTATATATTTTTCGTACACTACCTGTTCCTCTCTCCCCTGCACATTTCAAAAGACTAGATGCCATAATTACTAAATATGTCTGGCAATCCAAAAGACCCAGATGCTCCAAAACTTACTTATTGAAACATAGGAATGCTGGTGGGGTAGGATATCCCATACTCACAGATTACTATAGGGCTTCGCTTCTTGTCCAACTTCGACACTGGTTTCGAGATACGAAGTCCTCACCCTGGGGATCTATCGAGCAAGCGATATGCCCTACTAGTACGCTGTCAGCTATGCTTTTAATAGACAGGTGGAAACCGTTTCCACTTAAGCAGCTCCCTCTGACCATACAAGCCTCTCTGCTAGCTTGGCGGGCTCTCTGTGCAGCCCCGTCACCTGGCGAAAACTTAATTAATATCCCCGTCCCCATAGATACACTAGCAGACATTATTCCCAACATTCCCACTAAAAGATGACGGGATAAGGGAATTGAGACGATTGCTGACCTTTTCCATGATAACTCTTTAAAATCCTTTGATGTTCTTGTCCAACAATATGAGTTCCAAGTTCAGGATAACTATCCTTATAGTCAAATCTCCCACTTTTTTAAGTCACTTTCATCCCACAAGTTGTATCTCCATGAATCAGCGTGGAATTACCTCACATCCACACAAACTCAAAAGAAGGGAATATCTATATTTTATCTGCTCTTTCAACAAAAAACAATATTTGTTAAAACCACATCTCATATAAAATGGGAAAGGGACTTGGCAACCACTTATACCATTCAACAGTGGCAGGTAGCATTCAGAACCCTATATAAGGCCACTAGATGTATCAACCACTGGGAACTCCACCAGAAGATTACCCTGAGATGGTATCTGACACCTTATCGCTTGAGCAAGTTTTCCGGCGATCACTCACAACATTGTTGGAGAGGTTGTGGCGAGATAGGTAATCTTAAGCACATCCTATGGTCTTGTAAAAACTTGAACAGTTACTGGAACTCAGTGTTTCGTCTGATCTCCTCAACCACTGGAATGCTCACCCCCCCTAATATAAGTCTTGCTCTTCTAAACTTAGGTATAGAGCTTTTCCCTCCCGATCTCCGCACCGTGGTTATCCATATACTCCTTGCTGCTAAATCACTTATAACCAAACAATGGAAAAATGCTGTAGCGCCAAATATATCTGATTTATACCGTATCCTTCAAACTACTTCCACATATGAAATCCTCCTCGCCCGGAAGCGGGGATCGGAGGGAAAGGCCATCCAGCTCTGGAAGGTTTGGCTAGATCAGTTTCCTGCCTAAGTTCCATCTATCACTAACTTGGAGATTATATTATTATAATTTAATAACTATCCCCTTTGATGAAATGTCTATTTTGAAAATGAGCCCCCCGATACCTTTCTGATACTTACCCACACAACTCTCTTCCACTCTTATCCATCCTCTTTTGCTTAACCTTCTTCTCCTCTTTCTGCTTCCCCTTCTTCTGCTCTCCCTCTCTCCTTCACTACATATATCGGAATCTCTACGGTCCTGAGTATATTTTGTTGTAATCTATCAACATTAGATAATGTTCTATACTATCCTAATGCTATTGTTAATAACATTGATGTGGAGTTACTTGTCTAATACTACAACCGATTGCTACATGCTATATGTTTCTCCTTTATTCTCTGATGTATGTATTACTTTTGTTCTGTTAACCAAAAATCTTTTCAATAAAAATATTGTGAAAAAGAAAAAAGAAAGAGGGATCCTGCCAGGAGTAGAAGATTGCAGGGGGAAGCGAAGGACACTTCAGGGGTTCTTATCTAGGGTGGGTTCTGTACAGTCCTCTAATTTATCAGTTATAATTTGTGGAGGAGTATTCCCCTTGATGGGGCTCAGTCCCATAAAGGGGTATTTAGGTGATCAACTTGTTAGAAAGTTTATTGCTTTAAAAGTAAGTCAAAATCTGGTGAGAATCAGTCAAGACTTAGTCATCTGTAGAACCAGTGGTCAATGTAGGTTAGGCAGGCTGGTTTCGAAATGGTTGGCCCCATCTACTTTAATCTCTGCGGGAGGAGGGTGTAGTGCACAGAGGATTAGGTCCTGGTGTGAAAAGGTGGTGAGGTGGGGCATCAGACTCCAGAAGGCCCAGTTTCATCAAAAGATCCTTCCCCTCAGTGACATAGGCTGTGTACATGGTGCCATTGTGGGGTACCGTGAGCTTAAATGGGAAGCCCCAGCGGTATCGGATTTAAGCTGATTGGAGCACAGATGTGACCTTTTTCATCTTTTGTCTACGATCCAATGTGGCCTGCAAAATGTCTGGAAAGATTTGAATTTTCACTCCATCTAATTCAATGGCAGCAGTGTTTCTAGCAGCGTGTAAAATATCTTCCTTGACTAGGTAATCTTTCAGGCATAAATTATAAATAAGTATGGTGCTGCGCTCCTGCCGTGAAGGTAAAAGCTCAGAGGGATCCAAAGATCATCTCTGGCATAATATATATATATATATATATATATATATATATATATATATATATATATATATATATATATATATATATATATATATATATATAGTAGAAATAAACATACGGTGATCAATAAATATAAAATAAAACTAGAAATACCAGGAATCAATATTATAAAAGTGCATATAAAATGCAATAGTGAATAAATAGACTAAAAAGTGTATAAATAAAATTAATGAAATGTGATTATATATCGTGGTATATTTCCCAATGCAGCGCAAAAGAACACAGTGTCACATAAAGTGCAAAAAAATATAGCAATCAGTAAAAAGTCCTTTAATTATTGCTAGAAATCATTTATCTGTGCCAAACCAAGTGACTAGTGCCAAAAACATCCAGAGTGTTCGCCAACCGGTGTATAAATTCAACAATTACCTTACAGCTGTAAGGTTAAACAGCATAAACAATAACTCCTGGAGTGGATGGAGAGAGGGGAACACACAATCCAATAATGTCCAGTTCCTCTAATCCGGACACACAATGTCCATGGTGGCTAAGGGAGAATACTCAGAAGACAAACAGGGAGTCGACCATGGTGTAGAATTTTTAAAACCAAAATAGTTTATTAAAAAAAACACACAGGCTACTCACAAGTTAAAGCAGTAATTGCACATGAAAACAAGCGAAGAGCGGTCTGCTCGTGCGTACTACGTCACTTCCGGTGTCCTACGCGTTACGTCACTGCCACGTGACTTCAACTGGGATGATTAATCTTTCAGGCAGAGTATAACATCCTGTGAGGGTTTATCAGCAGGGGGCTTGGGATGTAGGGCCCTATGAATATGGTCATACACAAAAGCCGTGGATGATGCAGAAGGAAGTAGCGTGTGAAATAGCTTGTTAGCTGCTGCTATGAGGTCTGTAACAGCCTTTGGGATGCCTCACAGCCGCAGATTATTCCTGCTGTTATGGTTGTCAAGGTCTTCGACCTGAGACTGTACGAACTGGAAATTTTCTGCCAAGGACTCATAGTTCTTATGAAGATCAGCATGAGCTAGTGCCAGTTATTCATGTTTAGTCTCTAGGAGATCTGTACTGCTGCCCAAAGCAGTGATTTCCAATGACAGCATGTTGGCGGTTTTGTGTAGCTCTGTTTGGAGTTCCCCTGCTAGTTTTTCATACATAGAGGCTAGGCTATGCTCAAGATCTGCTTTTGTAAGCTGTGTGGGGTACTCAATGTCCTATCATGGTGGAGCGGAAGTCGCATAAGATGCCTCTGGAGACAGAGGGCCTCGCTGGGCCAGGGCACCATCTTTAGCCATGCCTGCCTGTTCTGCTGTGTACAAGGGGTATATGGTAAGGGAAGGGACCTCTGCAGCTGGTGGTTCTGAGGCTTTTTGCGGGACGGCATGCATCCATTGCTCTCACAGGTGTTTTGGGCTATGTGTGGCCGAAAATCATGCTGAATAGCCCTGTTGGAGGATGTTAGAGCTCCTTCTAACTGCGTCTGTCTCTCATCACACTACGCATGCATCCCTCTAAGTTTATTTTAATGTGTCAATTGCACATTCAATGGCAACAACAAGTTAAATTAATACAAAATAAGAGGAAATGTGCATGTATTCCAGAGAACTCAAAATATTTATATTTTTGCCTTCACATACTGTATGCTTTAAACAATGGACTTCAGCTTAGGATAGGTGAAAGTGTTAAAATGATTTGCATATGAAAAAAAACTTTAGCTTTACCTACTGGTAGAGGTTACCAATAATTTATGTGAAAAATGTATAGTTACAGTATATGACTGTTGCAGGCATGTTGTAATGCAAGTTCTCCTTTTGGTCACAAGATGAAGACATGGAAATGCTGACTTGCCCTTCCAGAAACTCAGAGACACAGAGCACACTGGGAAAAGGGAGGGTTTCAGGAAGAGCAGGGGAAGCTGAGAAGATTTGAGCGGGAGAGAGAGAGAGAGAGTCTAGAAGCCCAGGAAAACAAAAGTCTCTGACAGGAAAGTGAAGAGATGGAGAGGAGAGACTGAGGTGGCTGAGGAGAGATAGAGACCAAGCCACAAAAGCCTCTGGGTGGTGTGACAGTTTGAACTCCACCCAAGAGAGAGAGAGACAAGTTGACATAAGGGAGTGTGTGGTGGAATTACACCTGAGAGACAGAGACATGTTTTGCCAAAGACTGCTGCCAAAAGACTGAGGAGAAAGGAGCCAGGAACAGTGACATCCAGTCGGTACACCATTGTTCGGCCCAGAGACCCTGCTCAGCAACTCAGCACACCTAGGCCAGAGGAGATAACCCACACCATTTCAGGGATCATAATACCCATCCAGGTGTCCAGTCGCCACTGTCCAGTCACCTTGCCAGTTTAGCTAACAGCCATCTTGATAGGCCAACAGGTGTGCCTTACAACATTGCCAGGAGCTTGAACCAGCATTTGGAATCTCCATTGTGTCACTGCGCAAATGATTGGTGAGTGGGTGAAAATCCAAACATCCTTCTTTACACAGTACAGACACTGCATACAGACACCTATTCCCCTTTATAGTGTCAGAGGATGCTTGTTTGGGGCTGCCACCTTTCACCAATCTGTTCTTAAAAAACACTACCTATATGATTACTGTGTACATTTTGCTTGATTGAACCTACTTTCTTTACAAAGGACCCCAATGTTTGCCAGCAGAAGACACAGTACTCTTCAACCCAAGGACCTGTAACGCTACAGAACTTGGTTCACCATACCTGTTTAATCCATTTTTGTTGTTTACATTTCAACACGACCCAGAAGGAGCTGAGAAGTTGACAAACCTTCTCTCCTCCCTCTCAGCACCCATGTTATGGATATATAGACTACTGTTTTTTTATTATACTTACAGTTTCTAAATATTGAAGGTTGTCACTTCTATTGTATTGATACTCTGCATAAAGGTTTAAGGTGTTGTAAATATCCACATATTTTTAACCGTGATAAGATATTCAACTTGTTTATCACTACTGGCGAATCTTTCTGTTTCTGGAAACAATCTACAACCAGGCGAACAGTATTTTCTACTTGTGTCCTTAAAAAATGTTTGCCGAGATTTTAGCTAACCAGGTATGCCAGAGGAGCTGAGGCCATTCTTGGAATTGAGGTAGAGATAAGAGAACCCAAAATCACCAAGCGGCTCCTTCGGGGGAGGTGCTAAACGACCAACAAAAATATGTAATAAATTAAATTGTTCATTTATTTATTAATTCAGCAATCATTACATTCTTTTTAAATGTACAGGTGCTTAGTTGCTAAAAAATATGCTTACATCCAAGACTATTTCATATTTATTGTACCCAATTAATTTCTTGACTTTTTAAATCCCCCTGAATCTGATGAGTACTTAAAATTAAACCGGAATTGAGTTAAAAAAAATAAAATAATCTTTTGTAATTTATCTCCTGCACATAGAAAATTTGCTCTAAGTTATACTGCAAGCAAATTCTTTGCTGCTTCAAAAGCGCAAAGAATAAAAATAACACTATATAAAATATTAGCAAATCTTTATGGCTATGGGGACACCTAAGTACATATTTGTAAATACCATAAGGAGGACTGTTATAATGAAAAACATTCAGATTAATTTGTCCTCTAAATACTAAATAAATCCTAATACTATTTTAGTGAACAAAAATAGACGTGAAAATATACAGAATATCCAAGCTCCAGTAGTATCTATAATATCATTGTCAGCATCTGTTATTCATTGCTAAATGATACCATATTTAAATTAACATTTCATTTTGTACTGGATTAAAATTCATTCAGGCCAGAAAAACTGTCTTTAGTTTCTATAGCTTTAAGTCTTTTTGTAATGGATTTAACCTTCTAGCCTGATTCATAAAACACAAAGGCAAGCTTTCTATAAAATAGCAACAAAAAAAGCTTTTGTCTTTTTACAATACACAAAGGCAAAAAGGCTAGCCTGTAAACCTACAGATATTAAAAGAAAAACAGTGAAATGAGCCACCATTACCAAAATTGCAGGTGATTTTTCATTCACAATTTACACTGTAGAAAGATATCAGTTTGCATAACTGCAGTCTTTTAGCGTGAAGCAGCGGGATTTTTCCCCCCAAATCTTCTTAGAGAAAATGAATAGACTGATGAAAGAATTTGAGATTAAAAATGGACAGTCTGCTTGTGCAGAAATCAATAGCATTTGCAAGGGATGGAAAATATTTTCTAGATACATTCAAAGCTAGGTAAAATGCATTAACTCTCAGTTATCTTTCTCCTCCTTCCTCCTGTCTAGTGAACATGACTTTTCTTCTAAAAATATGAACTACTAACTCTTTTTTTTTTTGCAGGTTTTTTTTCAGAAACCTGCCAAGTGGATCTAGGGTAAGACTTGAAAGAAAGATACAGTAGATGCCACTGTGCTGCATTAACCACTTCAGCCCTGGAAGGATTTGCTCCTTTAATGACCAGGTCATTTTTTTACAATACAGCACTGTGTCGCTTTAACTGACAATTGCATGACCAAGCAAAATTGTACCCAAACAAAATTGATGTTCTTTTTTTCCCCACTAATAGAACTTTCTTTTGGTGGTATTTGATCACCTCTGCGTTTTTTATTTTTTGCGATACAAACAAAAAAAGAGCAACAATTTTGAAAAAAAACACAATATTTTTTTACTTTCTGCTATTTCTTCATTAGTTTATGCCAATATGTATTCTTCTACATATTTTTGGTAAAAAAAAATTTCAATAAGCGTATATTGATTGGTTTGTGCAAAAGTTATACCGTGTACAAAAAAGGGAATAGATTTATGGCATTTTTATTATTATTTTTTTTACTAGCATTGGCAGCAATCTGCAATTTTTAGTGGGACTGCGACATTGCGGCGTACAGATCGTACACTTTTGACACTTTTTTTGGGACCATTGACATTTATACAGCGATCAGAGCTAAAAATAGCCGCTGGTTACTGTAGAAATGTCATTGGCAGGGAAGGGGTTTACACTAGGGGCAATCAAGGGGTTAAATGTGGGTCCTAGGGAGTGTTTTTAACTGTGGGGGATGGGACTGCCCAGAGGAGGAGACCGATCGCTGTTCATAACCAATATGAACAGCATATCTGCCTCCTCTCCCCTGACAGAACAGAGATCTGTCTGTCTACATTTACAGACCTCCGTTCTGTCTTTCCCAGAAAGAATTGCAGGTGCCCGGCAGACATCGCGGTCGCTGGGCACGTGCATCAGCTCCTATACCCCTTAAAGCGCCCGATGTACAGCTACCGCGATTTGCGCAGGGGAGCCAACCTTCCGCCATATAACAACATCGGCTGGTCGACAACTGGTTAAAAGATGCTACTGGATCATTTAATGCCTATTGCTTTATTTAAATGAGCTACCTTAATGTAGCAAATTTGAATGTGTGAAATTCCTGTGTGATAATACACCACGTTTGGAATGTGAAAGTGTGAGGGAGGGCTTTAGATTCCTCCAAGCCATTATGGTGTCTGTCACATACCTGGTTATAGAGCATCACATAATGAGGAAGGCCTCTCTTACAACTTTGGCTCCACTAGTAGTGAGACAGTGGTCGCAAGAGTGCGGTGAGGTATGAGTACCCATGGGGTGTCCAGCAAACTACACAGGTAGGTGGCTGGTGGATTTCCAGGAAAAGAGCAGATGGACCAGAACAGCCAATGGTAGTATGAACAGAGGACCCTGGACTTGGCAGATGGCAGACACTGACTGGCGGATGACTGACTGGGACCAAGCAGGCAGGTCAGGAGATGCTGAGCAGGCAGATAAGGCAGGGTGCGTGATCAGACAATCTGGTCAGTAACAGACAGTCAGCCCAATTATGGACAGTATGCAGAAGAATTTTTAGGGTACAGGCCAAGGTCAGTATCATCAGAGCAGATAGATGAGCAAGAGAGCAAGTAGGATCTAGAGACAAGCCAAGTCAGGGAAGGAGGCGGTCAAGTGTGGTCAAATCAAGCCGGGTCAATCACAGAAGTCAGATACAGAAACACGCACAGGAACACAGGGAATGCTGTAGATCAGACAGCAATTAGATCGTCCACTTGGTGCCAGTATCATTGGTGGATGGGCGCACACCTGCACATGTGCCTGTACAAAGCAAGGCCAGCACTTCCCTGACAGTGTCCTTTGTAATGTCCAGAAGTCCCTGGAACCTGGGATGTTGTGACATGCAAATCTTGACTTATTTCCACATTGTATGAGGACTGAATTAACACCATCATTGCTGCTCTAAGAGAAGCATGAAAAATTCCAGTCTAAAAAGTATCTAGGTACATGGTTAATAACCTGGGTGTAAGATATTCCCTGTACATTGCATTGAATTCAGTTAGACTCAGTGGGATACCCATCAGGGTTAGGGGTTTTATTCAGTTTAAAAGAAGCATTTGCCTCATCAATTTCTTCAACTGTAACAGGAAGATCTAATGTGGCAGCCTTGGCTCTTGAAAAGGTGGGAAGTTGTATATTGTCTAGGTAGGTATAAGGTAAATTCTTCTGAACTTTATGTTATCTGGGAGTTATATAATTCAAAGTAGAGTGTGAGTCCTTAGGACCTAAGAAGTATCATACACAGTATACAGGAGATGGAGGTTAAGGTACATTTTACGCTGGCTAGGTAGGCTAAAATTCTACCAATCTTATCCCTGAACTCAAACAAGCGTTAACAAATAAAAAAAAAAAAAATGATGTGGCGCTGCATGTAACAAAATTATTTACTAAAACTTAACACTACAAAATCAAAATGAATGATCCAAGTATAAACATATACCAATTAATGTACAGTATATGATTTAAATAAAACGTATTTGTTAATAAAAATCTTAAAACTTTGTGAAATAAAAAAAAAATTAAACATTATTATTTTAATTTCTATAGCTCCAGTGGTATAAATGTTGTAAAATCAGTGAAATCCAAACCAACAAACTTCAGTGCCCACAGCGTTCACATAGCTTATATTACTGTGCCAACACCTTCATGCTCACACACTGCTCACCTTAAACAAATGACCTAAAAGATTTCAGGTCATATAGGGCTTCTGGGTATTATACGCTTCCACACACCAAGCTCCTCTCTTGTTCCCAGATATCCTTCAGTTGAAATGATGGATGTCCCTTTAAGGCCCCTTTCACACTGACGTCCCGTTCAGGCCCGCCTGTCAGTTTTTCAGGCGGACCTGAACGGGTGCTCCATAGAGCTCTATGGAGCGTCGGATGTCAGCGGTGACATGTCCGCTGACATCCGACCCGCTCCGATCCGGAAAAAGCTATTTTTCCATCCGTCTGCGGATCGGATCGGGTGACGACGGGCATTGCGGTCCGTCGTCATCCGATCTCCCATAGGGGAGAGCGGCGCTGTGACAGGTCCGTCCCTGCGCAGTATGCAGAGACGAACCTGTCATCTCCCTGCTCAGCGGGGATCGACGGAGTGATCCCCGCTGAGCAAACGGATATCCACGGGGCGGATCAGAACTGATCCGCCCTGTGTGAAAGGACCCTAAGAGAAATGGGTCCTGCTGCTGGCTTTCATCACATCAGCTCCCACATACCAAAAGAAACAAATGGACCGCTATAGTGTAGTATACCGAAAATACCTTGCTACCTAATTAAAATTGCACTCATAGAAAAAACATGCAACGCCACATACACTATATTACCAAAAGTATTGGGACACCTGCCTTTACACACACATGAACTTTAATGGCATCCAAGTCTTGGTCTGTGGGGTTCAATAATGAGTTGGCCCACCCTTTGCAGCTATAATAGCTTTAACTCTTTTGGGAAGGCTGTCCACAAGGTTTAAGAGTTTGTCTATGTGAATGTTTAACCATTCTTCCAGAAGCACATTTGTAAGGTCAGACACTGATGTTGGATGAGAAGGCCTGACTCACAGTGTCCACTCTAATTCATCAAAGGTGTTCTATAGGGTTGAGGTCAGGACTCTGTACAAACCAGTCAAGTTTCTCCATCCCAAACTCGCTCATCCATGTTTTTATGGACCTTGCTTTGTGCACTGGTCCAAATCATTCAGTGGAGGGGGGATTATGGTGTGGGGTTGTTTTTCAGGGGTTGGGCTTGACCCCTTTGTTCCAGTGAAGGGAACTCTTAAGGCATCAGCATACCAAGACATTTTGGACAATTTCATGCTCCCAACTTTGTGGGAACAGTTTGGCCCCTTCCGGTTCCAACATGACTGTGCACCAGTGCAAAAAGCAAGGTCCACAGAGTCCTGACCTCAACCCGAGGTGGATTTGCCTGTTGTAAATAACCCCCACTGTGTTCAATATAAAACTAAATCATATTCATTGCTTCGTGTACTCATTACATGTGGCAGTGGATCAGAGGTAATTTTTTACAAACTTTTTACAAAAATACCTTAAATCCCCATAATGTCTATATGGTTCTTTTGCAAATATTCTTTGAAAAAGATTGTTATATCTAATCTATATTTGGTAAAAAAAATTACAATAAGTGTATATTGATTGATTTGTGCAAAAATTATAGCATCTACAAAATAGGGGATAGATTTATGGCATTTTTATTATTAATTATTTTTTTTACCAGTAATGGCGGAAATCAGCTGGACACTGGACTGTGACATTGCCGCAGGCAGATTAAACACTTTTGACACTTTTTTGGAACCACTGACATTTATATAGCAATTAGTGCTATAAAAATGCACTGATTACTGTATAAATGACACTGTCAGGGAAGGGGTTAACACTGGTGGTGATCAAAGGGTTAAACGTGTTCCCTGGTAGGTGTTTGTGGGGGGAGGGGATTGACTGGAGGAAGAGATCGCTGTTCCTGATCACTTGGAACAGACAATCACTCTCTACTCCCCTGTCAGAATGGGGATCTGTTTGTTTACATTAACAGATCCCCATTCTGGTTTTCTGTGGAGCGAACGCGGGTGGCCGGCAGACATCATGACATCGGCTACCCCCTTTTAAAAGAGCCAACGTACACCTGTGGCGATTTGCGGGAATGAGTCGACCTGCTGTAGTATAATGACAGGGGCTGGTCGGCAAGTGGTTAAATTGTGTTGTAACTGTACTGTCTGCCCTCATGTTCTGAAGTGTTGCACAAACTGTTAGTGCTATGTAAATCTTGTATAATAATAATAAAATTGCAAGCGTGTTGGGTGTTGTTTGCGACTTTTGTGTGAATGTTGAGATATTCAAAAAAGCAATTAAAAAAAATAGGGCCCATATGTGGTTATTAGTTCTTTTAAATTCACTTGGTGTATAAGGTATTCAATATTCCAATCCTTTTGGAAGAAGAAAGAAAAAACAAAGAACAAAAAAGTTTGGCAGTGCTTCTCCAAAAGATCACAGGAGGGCAATTCGGTTTTGCACTCCTGTGACCCATTTTCAGTAGAGAGCAGTCTGAAGTCCGCTCTCTCCTGACGTCACAGAAATCAGTCCAGGCACTGCATCATCCCGACAATGGAAGTCTGGATCCACCTGGTGCCTGGACAGACACCCGGCTCAGCTTCTAAGCAAGCCACTGAGAGCCTGAGATGGCTGCTCCCTGTCCCTCCACAGCTCAGAGCTCAATGAGTGGGGAAAAGCAGGGCAGGGTGCTGCTGATTGATAGAGGTGCCAGGGGACAGATGCAGCATTGGACCAATGCTACATCCACCTAGGTAAGTATGACAGGAAAAAAATAATAATCCCTTACTTCTCTTTTAAAGCCAATGTTCATATTTATTGAAGTATCTGGTACACAGACTGTACCACCAGGCTCTTACAACCCTCATGCATTTTACTCCTACATGGATATTATTCATAGACTCTACGAATAAGCTCCATATGGAAGTGATATATATTAGGGTTGTAAGGGTGGTACAGTCTGTCCACCAGATAATTCAATAAATATGAACAATGGCTTTTCTTGGCGAGTGTTTTACCCATTTCTTCTTTCTTCAAGCAATTTTGCATACAAAGAGCAGTTTACCACTGAGCTTGCACAAAATGCTAAAGGATTGGAGGGAGTGTTTGCCTGTGATGAAAAATCATTTTCTTTATGTACCATTGGTGTATAAGGTATTGGATATTGACATTTACTGTATATACATGGAAAGACATTTATGAACCTATCCTATTTATACAGATTTATATTATTTAGTAAAAAAACTATAATAAAAAGTTGAATATTTATATATATATATATATATATATATATATATATATATATCGGCATTCACACTGAAACGTGTAGTTTCACAAGTTATTTATATATAAACACATAATCAGATCTTTATCAGAGTAGCACTGACCTCAGTGTGACACTCGTCTAGTGAACATTTTCAGTTGTTAAACAATCTACTTTGCTAAAAATGCTTTGCAGAAGAAAGTCTTTTGTCAGTGTACAGAACTAACAAATGCAGAGCATTTCATATTACATCAGGAATAGGAGACTTCCTCTGCAATGACCTATGAGCAAAGTAAATTGTTCAGCAATTGCCATTGCCACTGTGACAGAGGTCTGAAAAGATGTGACATACTGTAAGCTGGGCATTGTTTAGCTACCTGCTCCTCATTCAGACTTGTGATCAAAGAATATGGTGAAAGAACCTGTGACTGAATGCTGAGAGCCACATGGGAAGCTGTTTCTGGAACATGTGAAAATGTCCCACATTAAACTATATGTTCTTATGCAACATTCACCTTTCACTATGCTCACTAATCAATAAAGCACCATGGCACACTTTGCATGAAGCATACAGAAATCTAACATATTGATGAAAGGGTTGTTTTTTTTTTTTGTCCTAAGGCCAAAGGACTTCAATCCTTCCCAGGTTCTTGGGGAACCCAATAGTGGTGCAGTCAAAAGAAAAGGTTACCAACTCATACACATTAGATAAACATGTGTTCGCCTCTTTATCATGTTGTAGGATACTAGCAAAGAAGGAAATTTAATAAATAAATAAACCCTAATAAACAGTCTTGCTCTTGGCTGAAAACAAAGCATAATGTCTAAGCACCTGGTTGGTTATATATCAATTGAAATAATGATTAAAAAATCTACCATGACTTTGATTACTGAGTCAGATACTTGACTCTACACCTGAATCTGACATCTGATTCTGATTTATGTTTTCCTGCAGACTGTGATACTCTTGGAGCTAAACTCTATGTTTAAAATAGACTCTAGTGCTACATTTTTGATGCCTGACTTTGACACCTGGCTTTGGGATTAGACGCTGATACCTAAATATGATATCTGCTTTGATTGGGACTGAGTAAAAATTGCAGATCTGAGTGAAGTAAGCAGGAGTACTGATGTGGGCCTGGAGGATAAATTGATGATTGCCTGAGGTTCATAACAAACACGAGGAAGATTACTGATAACAGACAAGTAAAGTATCTAGCTATACTTTAATCAGGAATTCTTAAAGTTAGGTCTATATTATTATTATTATGATTATTAATATTAAATTAAGAATGAGAATTCAAATACTTATACATTCTCATTCCTTGCTGGCTTTCTTTAAATTCACATTTTACATGGCTATATTTAACTCTGATATAAGACCTAACATTTGTTTATTCATATGAACACAAGCTAATTGTAGTGTTTTAAGATTTTGTGTTGACTACTTTCACGCTCAATTTGTTAGGAGTTAAGGCCCTGAGCTTTACATTTTGGAAAAGCAAAACAAAACAGTTTCATAACTCAGGGCAAATTAAAAAGCAGATGCTTCCTAATCCATAAATTATATGGAAATACAAATAAAAATAATGGTACCACATAAAGCAAGGCTTAGCTGGAGAGAGAGAGAAAAAAAAAAAACAAGACACAGAAGATCTGTAATTAAAATAAATTAACTTGTGTATTTTAGATTTGGATAACCCTAAATATGTCTACATAAAATATACACTATATTACCAAAAATATTGGGACACCTACCTTTACACACGCATGAACTTTAATGGCATCCCAGTCTTAGTCCGTAGGGTTCAATATTGAGTTGACCCACCCTTTGCAGCTGTAACAGCTTCAACACTTCTGGGAAGGCTGTCCACAAGGTTTAGGAGTGTGTCTATTGGAATGTTTGACCATTCTTCCAGAAGTGCATTTGTGAGGTCAGGTACCAATGTTGGATGAGAAGGCCTGGCTCATTGCTTGTATTGTGTAATAATGCAATATCATTTTTATTTATTACTAAAGCCTGCCTCACCTCTCCCTCTTATGCCCCATACACACGGTCAGATTTTCCGATGGAAAATATGCAATCAGATCATGTTGTCGGAAAATCTGACCGTGTGTGGGCTCCATCTGACTTTTTCTGTCGGATTTTCCGACGCACAAAGTTTGAGAGCAGGATCTAAAATTTTCCGACAACAAAATCCGATCGCATAAATTCCAATCATGTGTTGACAATTCCTACAGACCAAGTGCCACGCGTGCTCAGAATAAACTAAGAGATGAGAGCTATTGGCTACTGCCCCGTTTATAGTCCCAACGTATGTGTTTGATGTCGCCTTGTTCAGAACTATCAGATTTTCCGACAACTTTGTGTGACCGTGTGTATGCAACACAAGTTTCGGCCAAAATCCGTCAGAAAAAATCTGACGGATTTTGTGGTCGGAATGTCCACAGCTAGGAGGAGGGTCTGAAAATTAGCAGCCAGGAGAAGGCTGTGCCCTGTGGCAGCCAGGAGGAGGCCATGCCCAGTGGCAGCCAGGAAAAAGTTGTGCCCAGTGGCAGCCAGGAGGAGGGCGGGCCAAGTATCAGCCAGGAGGTGGCTGAGCCCAGTAGGAGCCTCATACAATCCCAGGTGCCTCCCCTCTGCCTTACAACCAAAAGGCCCAGGAAAGGGGACCATGATGGAGGAGGTAGCACTGGGCCTCATTAGGGAAGCAAGCAATGTTCTCAGGAGCCCCCCCCCAGCACTAAAGAGGCCTATGGCTTCTATCTAGCCACAATATTGCTGAAATTGGAGAAGGACCAACGCCTCCTCAGTGAGGGAATTATTTTTGAGGCCCTTCAGAAGGGGTTGAGAGGCCAGTTGACTGAGAACAGCCACATATATGAGCAAGCCCATCCTCCTCGTCCTCCTGCCACAAGTCCAAGGAAGGCTGCAGGGAAGTGTGCAGGGAAGGCTGAAGAGATGAATGTGATGACCTGGGTTCAGTCTGATCTGACAGAAGATGCAGGCTGGTGTAGTACCACAGCATGGGGACAGATATGTCATCTGCTGCTGGTCCTAATCTCTGGGAGTCCTGGACCAGATTGGGCTCCAATTTATATTATATAGTTCAAGCTATCAATTTTCTTTTCCACAGACTTGATGTGTGCCCTGGGGGCCAAAAAGCTTCGCAAATTCCAAAAGTTTCTCCAGCGTTGCCTCCCTCTTTGTTTTGTTACCCAGAATAAATGGAGATTTTATTTTCTGAAAAGACTTTCCTATGTGTTTTTCTTCAAATAGGACAGTTTGTTTGTGAGTAGGCAGGCACATTTCTAAAAGACAAGGTCAAATTAACAAGGGACACCAACCTCCTTGAGGTTAATAAAAAATACAAGCTAATAATGTTATTGTGGTAACTTGACACACAAAAAAAAATTATATATGGAGGTCACTAGAAAATATTTTTTCAATAATCCAAAAAAAGGAGATCTTGATGAAATAAAATAAAAATAAAAAAAGACTATAAAAACGAATTGTAAACATTATTATGGAGATCGTGATTACAAAAATTTAATATTATTCATGAGATCAGGAGAAATAATGAAGAAATAGTTTGTGATAAGTCAACTCTGTGTGAATATGAGCAGCAAAACAACTTCTTTCTTTTAGCATTAAAAGAACAAAAGAATGCACCGAATTTGCTGCATGAGGAATATGCTAGCTCCATTACGAATGCTAGTTTTACTACACAGAGTGCTTCTGTCTCATACTTGCTTCAGAGCATGCGCCGTTTTTGGTCCGTCGGAACAGCATACAGATGATCGGTTTTCCCAATAGGAATTGGTTCGGTCTACACCCACCAGGGGGAGCCAGCGGGAGGGCAAAGGTCTGCCAACAATAAAACAGTTAGAATTAGCAAGCACAATTAAGCACATATGATACATTTACAATTTACAAAGGCGCCGGTCATACGTTGCTGGCGTCTATTAGGGGGTTGAGGGGTATAAATTGGCGGTATCTTCCGCTATCCTGACACGCCGAAGGGATCCGGAGAAATTCTAGACAGTAATACAATGACCGGTGAGTGGATATAGTTGAGATGGGATACCATTGGTACCTCTTTTAAGCTATTACTCGTTTATTGGATGTCCTTAATAGGACTAATTTATAACCATTGTTTATGCAGAAAAGTACTCACCCTCCAGTGTCGTGTTACACTCGAGTTCTCTCATACCACACGCCGATCACACCAAGGAGGCTAAACTTTCCACCCATTTAGCGGTGGTTAGCCCCATTCTCTTTCTTCCGGACCCTTTAGACAAACTTTTGCAGCCTCATAAGGGTAAATATGACTGAACTTATATTTGACTCCTGCCCCTGTACTTTTTCACCCATATCTACCTGTTCTTCGTGCCCCCCCCTTTTTTAACGGGCTACCTCTTGTTTATCACACTCATCATTCTTGTGCACTTTTGGTTATTTTGCACTTTACACCATGCATGGATTGTACTCTGTTTCTCTCTCTATCCTCACTTTCCCAATATCTCTCACTCGGTGCTTTTATTCTCACTGGGCATCTTTATGCACGGTTCTTATCACTGTTATTCAATATTTTTCACAATCATTCAACTGTGACAATACACGTATACTTCACATAGGGTCACCACTTATGATAGGTTTCGGGGTTGTACTATTTTTGAAATCAGTGAGCTTAACACCAATGTTTCCATATATCTAGACATCGGCTCGTGTCGGGGCTATTACCCCTCCCAGTCACCGGGGGAGACTTCCCCCCGGTATGTCTGAGCTACCCTAGGGCTAAGGCATCTGGGTAAGACTCTGCTAAAATTTGATTTGCATTGTATAATTGCCTTTTTCTCCATTTTTCTCTATGTCATCATTGTAGATTACTTCATACAGTTTTTATTGATCTAATTGTGACTTATGTATATATCTCTAGATGCTTGTATTTCCTGAAGAAGCTGAAAAGCGAAACTAGTCGAAATACTACACCTTCCCTATGAGCTATGGTTATGTTACATTGCAAAATGTTTTTATTTTTAATAAATGACTAAATTTTACGTTACATGTTTTCTACCTTATCTTTTCAATGCATAAAGTCCTCTTGCTCGCATTCCCTTTTGATGTTTCTGGCTGGAGACCAGAATTTCCAAATATCTATTCCATATATAATTGGGATGATGGTGCATCAAGAAAACCAAACTTCTAACTTACCTTCTTATGAGGCCATACCTAATTTTCATGTTCCATCTATAGGTCCGTCAGAATTTCCGACATAAAAAGTCAGATGGGGCATACACGCGATTGGAATATATGATGAAAAGCTCCCGTCTGACTTTTTCTGTTGGACATTCCGCTCCTGTGTACGTGGCATATGTCACTCTTAAATTTGCATATTCCCCCCCCCCCGTTCTAATGTGTTTTTTAAATGTTAATTGTTTTGCATTGGTAATGGTCCTCCATGGCAGTACCCAGCTCCTCGTGTCATTGACAATTCTGTTACCCTTGAACATGTCTGGAACTGATTTTAAAGACTCATCCCTCCTATATTTAAATGGGTTTTGGATTCTTAGGGATTTAAGTTTGCATCTTTTGGACCGTATGATGGTTTTGACGAATGCCCTGTGAATTGAACTCATTTGCACATTTGCAATTTGCTCAATAATAATTAACCTAAAACGACAGCTAAAGGTATGAATTGCGTTGAAACTTTTTACCTGCCAGATCCCAACTCAAATTGACAATGACAAGTCAACATTTAATCTCAGTCTAATAGAGGTTCATAATTTGCCTTTTTTTACATCAAAATTAACGTGACAAAATTTGTTGAAACTATTGCTGAAATGATTATTAGAAATGCTCAACTCAATTAATCAAATTGTCAGAACTTTTAAATCTGTATTAGCTTTAATCTTTACGCGAGCCATGTTAAAAATTCTACCTAGTTTTGATATTGTCACGATAATGTGAACTGCTGATATGCTATTATATCAAAGAAAATAGGATTGTTTTATATACTTTCACCAGAGTGCAATATCACTATAGAAACATTGTACCACTGTGACAGTGATCATATACAATGGCTGGCTGCTCTGATATCATTGTATGTCAGTGAAGCCAGCTAGTATCTCTGATTACTAGCCACAGCAGTACAATGTCACCATAATGACATGTATGTAAAAAATATACAGTATATAAATGTATTTTTATACATACTGTCACCAGAGCAAGTGCAGTACCACTATGTGACATTGCACTGCTGTGGCAGAGATAATATACATGGCTGGCTTCTCTGATATCACCATATGTCAATGCAGCCAGCTATTATCTCCTATCACCAACACAGCAGTACAATGTCACCAGACCAATACAGTCAGTCCCAATGTCCCTGCAACGGTGTTCCTGATCACCACCAGACCAGTCCCAGTTTTTCCAGATCAGTGTAAGCCAAAAACAGTGTTCCTGATCACCATCAAACAAATCACAGTTTCACCAGACCAATGTAAGCCAGCAACAGTGCTTTGGATTGCTGTCACACTAGTCCCTAATGTTGCCAGCAACAGTATTCCTGATTGTCACTTCAAAAGTCCCAGTGTCACCAGACCAGTGTAAGTCATCAACAGTGTTCTTAAATGTGGTCACGGCATTCTTACATTCTTAATGTTGCTAAATCAATGTAAGCCAGCATCCCTGGCCTGTTTATTGACCGATGTTTCTGCCTGCTGCTTGATCAATTCTTTGCCTGTTTGCTGACCATTTCTGTGCCTGCCACCTGAACTGACCCATCTGCACGTCCCACCGACCCCACCAGTCCCATCCTTCCTCTGTGGATAACTGCACTCCCGAAACCATGGAAACACTTTCGTTCTTTCTTTCTTCAGCCTCTTCTGTTCTTCCTGGCCAGTGAACATGGCATTCTTGGGAAAGCCTTGTACCAGTAGGCTAGGCTTGTTTGGCTTAAAGGGATGGGGGCTGTTACAGTTGATGCTACCCTAAGCCATATTTCCAGACAACTCATACAGAGGAGACCATTACAGTACACTCTTTGATACAACTGGTTGATTTTTGTGATACACAAGGTACAATGTCCAGTACATAATCACACCAACAATTGAAAAATTCTCACACATGTGGTATTGCCATACTTGGCAGGACTAGCAGAAAACATAGCTTTAGTATCAGAACATATCCTATTGATTGACAATTTTTTCCAGCATTTTAAAAAATACCTTGGGGTGTTTTCTTTTCAAAATGTGGTAATGTTGGTTATTTACACTGTCCTTGTGTTCCAGGGCCTCCAACAATGCAATAAATAGTCAGTAAATTTGATGTGTAATTTATGCCCCAGAAAGCCTGAAGGTCCTCTTTGGATTTTTGGCTTCCCTATGTGGCTAGGCTGTGAAAAAGTCTTGCACACGTGGTATCACCATTCTTGGGAGGAGTAGCAGAGTGTGTTTTTGGGTGCCTATGCCTATGTTTTTATGATATAAATTACCTTATTAAGGGGTAACTCCACTTTTATGGGGAAAAAAAATTGCATTTTTTTTTATATATTGTAAAAGAATGTTAATAAAAATGACCTTTCCTTTTCAATGTGCAGCACTGTAATTCTCTGTAAAATGCAATGCAATATGGCTACCTGACAGTGTTCTGTACACAGATGGTGTACACAAGCCCCCCAGCTTGTGGTCTGCCCAGTAGTCTCCATGGTGGCAGCAGTCAGCGGGTGGATGTGTCAGCAAAACAGGCTGGTAGTAGATGAGCTGGCATGGAGCTTGGCTGGCAGCAGACTGTAGATAAGCAGCTGGAAGCTTGAGCCAGATGAGAACTTGCTGGACTGAAGAGCTGTAGCAGGCTGGATTAGTACAATGCAGGGTCAGATGAGCTGGGTTGGTAACAGTCAGGCCAATCAGGCATAGACTGCAGACAGCAGGATAGTTAGGTCAAAAGCCAAGTTGGCAATGGGAGGTAGATCAGGCAAAAACAGGAGGTAGAAGCAGAATCCAGAGACAAGCCAAGGTTGGGGCAGGTAGCAGACAAACGCAGGTCAGAAGCAAGTCAGGTCAGGATCAGAGGTAAAACACAGGAATCAAACTCACAGATGCTGCAGACCAAACAGCACTGTTTAAATATCCCATTTTTATATTTCAGTCTTCTTTTCCTTTACATAGTAAAACATAAAAAATCCAGTGGTGATTAACATTCCAAAAAATATCTATGTGTAGCAAAAAATTATATAAAATGAATTTGGGTACAGTGCTGAATGAATGAGCAACTGCCATTTAAAGTGTGCCATTGAAAAAATTACCTGGACAGGAATGCGTTTAACATATTGGTCTTTAGGTGGTTAAAGTTCACAACATAGGCACTGAAATCAGCTCCATTCCTCTTTTTCCCACTTTCTATCACTACATAATCTTGGAATTATGACAGCTTTCTAATATGCTAGCAGGTGTTTGAAAGATGTTACAAACCAACCCAAAAAATAAAATTTTAGAGTATTTGTTGTGATCTTTGAGGATCTGTAATCACTTCCGGACTGCCCACTGTTGTTATACATTGGTACTTTAAAGAGGAGTATTGTTGTTATGGCAGCAGCTAGCTGCTATAACCCTAGTATCCTCTTCTTCAGTGAGTGGTCTGGTTTCAGATAAAAGTGGTCTCTGTCGCGGATTCGCCGCAAGATCACTTTTATCGGTGGCAGGAGAGGGCTCCCGTCGCACTCCGGTGCCCTCCGTCACTTACCCGAGCAGTAGTCAGTGGTGGAAGCGATCGGATCTTCACACTTGCTGGGAATGGAGACTATTGAGGGGAAGATGGCCCCCACCCGTCTCCATAACAATGCAGGGCTGAAGCGACGTAAAAACGTCACTTCTGCCCATAGCTCTTAAAGGGCTATATTTTTTTTAATGACACTTTTTTTATTGCATCTTAGTGTAAATATGAGATCTGAGGTCTTTTTGACCACAGATCTCATATTTAAGAGGTCCTGTCATGCTTTTTTCTATTACAAGGGATATTTACATTCCTTGTAATAGGAATAAAAGTGACACAATAAAAAAAAAAACAGTGTAAAAATAAAAAATGAAAGGTAAAATAAATCTTTTTTTTTTTAAAGGCGCCCCATCCCGAAGTGCTCACATGCAGAAGCGAACACATACGTGAGTAGTACCCGCATATGGAAATTGTGTTCAAACCAAACATGTGAGGCATCACCATGATCAGTAGAGTGAGAGCAATAATTCTAGCCCTATACCTCCTCTGTAACTCAAAATGCAACCTGTACAATTCTTCAAATTTCGCCTATGGATTTTTAAGGGTAAAGGTTTGTCGCCATTCCACGAGTGAGCGCAATTTTGAAGCGTGACATGTTCGGTATCAATTTACTTGGTATATCATTATCTTTCACAATATAAAAAAATTGGACTAACTTTACTGTTGCCTTATTTTTTAACTCAGAAAAGTGTATTCTTTAAAAAAAAAAGTGCACTTGTAAGACCTTTGCACAAATACGGTGAGACAGAAAGTATTGCAATAACTGCCAATTTATTCTCTAGGGTGTTCGAAAAAAATGTATAATGTTTGGGGGTTCTAAGTAATTTTCTAGCAAAAAAAAAGTTTTTAACTTGTAAACAACAAATCTCAGAAAGAGGCTCAGTCCTTAAGTGATTAAGAATAAGATTTCTTTATAGTACCTGCCACTAGAGAGGACAGGGTGGTTTGTTTTAAAGATCTTTTAATTTTTGCTGGGATTATATTTACACCATTGTCCATTAGGTGTTACACATTCATGGTGAACTGCACCCCAACATACCATGACAAGGATGTACATTGCAGCACACCAGAAATGTTCAGTAATGCAGTACTGTGCATTGTTTTGCACTGTGTTACATGGACTTTTTTGGTGCATTTCGGTATGTTAGGTATATGGTATGCAATATTCCTTTCACACATTATACTGGAATAGATATTGATTAAAAGTCTACTGCAATGACTCCCAACTAGTCATAATATACTTCATATATGAAATAGATGACAGCTATGTTTTAGGACCACACAGGAATCCCTCCACAGGTATGTGAGTAATCACGATATGCCAGAGGAATGGTCTCTTTATGGCCCAAAAACATTACTTTTTTATGTGATCATACAAGAATAAAGAGGTTGGCACTTTGAAACAAACTTGTCAGTGTGCTGGTGACATATTTCATCTACCTTGGTATGTTAGGTAGCCCATTCAAATAAATGGGCTGCCTTAAGGCAATTCATGTTAGTGTGTGACTTAACAAGAGTTAACGCGTGTGTGCTAATGTAGACCAGCTGTGTTCTAATGTAGCTAAGGCTACACAGGTGATTTTCAGTAACTTAATCTTGGTAGTACACTCTCATGGGATCATTTGGGGTAGGAGAATACCTGCTCAACATGTGATAATTTAGAAAGTTTTTGGGGGAATTTTTGCTCAATCAAGTACTGCAAATTCACAATTGTAAGTCTCATGAGACAAATCTCTTAACAATCACACAATGTTACCACAAAAACAGTGTAGTTTTTTTGGTCACTGGTATTAAAAGTTGCTCATGTCACCCTAGCCTTGGAAGATCACTCAATCGATCATGCTATTGAAAGTCTCAAGTTAAAATGAATGTGATACAAACAAAAAGATATCATTAAAGTTTACCAGCTCAATTGAGCCACCTAAAATCACCTATGTAGCCCTAGACTTATTCATCTCTTACAGAATGATTTATTGTCAGCATTACATATAACATACTATATCATTTCTGTGATTGATGGCATAGCTTTCCTTCATTTTTTATTCCTTGCACTGACTATGCCCATATTATGCCAAAGTATTGTAAATGATATTTGACACAGTGATACACTCAATTTATTGTGTAACTACATTTACAGTAATCAACGCATTTTGGTTGGCAAGGTGCAGATTAATAATTTTAATTACAGCTTCTTTTCATTTTTTTTTTTTTTTTTACTGAAAAGGCTGGCTGATGATGAGCACTGCACTTTCTGTCAATAATGTTGACATTTGCAGAGTAAACCTGAAAATGGACAGTTGATAAAAGTAGTATAGAAAAGAAGAGCACATGCAGCACTTATACCTTCTACTTACCATGTCTTTCCCTGTCCAAACTTCAGACTAATGATGAGCCAAACACAATTGGGTTTGGTCAAGGCAGCTTCAGTAAACATTAGCAGAGTGCCAGATCCAAATCCCTTTGGGAGCTAAATGTTAAAATGCAGTTTTGGCCATTTTCTAGACTAATAAAATTAGTTTAGATCAAAACATTTTGATCTTGCTTCCTCAAAATCCACATCCATACATCAAGCAATAACCTGGTTCTCAATACTTTACAAAGACAAGGTCTATACAAAGCCATCAAAATCTGATAAAGGTGTCACCATCAGTTGAAAAAAAAAAATCCACATAAGATATTAAGATTTCCCAAGGCCCTATAGATATACCACAATATATCTAGGGAGGCACGTATCCACAATATTTCTAATTTAAGGGGCACTAGATATATCTCCCATATTTTTTAAACAACCTTACACCAAGTATCCTTTCACTGAACAAGACCTCATTTACCCATGCATTGTCACAACAACTCCAAACAAAAGGATGGAGTCCCAAAGGGTTCTAAAGGGTCCTGTCTTTGAAAGCCTTGAGAACCAGATTATTGCTTGATGTACAAATGTGGCTTGGGAAACCTAGAGACCATTGCGAAACACATTGATCCACCAAGCTAGTTTGGAATTATAGACATGCACTCATTGCAAAAAAATAGAGATGGCAACTGTATGGTCTATAATTTTAATTATGTTTTAATAATATAATAACATAATATTTAATAATATAATAGCATATATGTAAGTGTTTACAATCACTTTAAGGGTGAACCTTTAGGGTCTGTCATTAATTATGGGAGGCTTGTATTGGAGGCCATGCAATTTTTCTTTCTACTTTAACAACTTTAGCCCCGGAAGAATTAACCCCACTCCTGACCAGAGCACTTTTTGAGATTCGGCACTGCGTCACTTTAACTGACAATTGCGCTGGCGTGCGACATGGCTCCAAAACAAAATTTAAGTCCTTTTTTTCCCACAAATAGAGCTTTCTTTTGGTGGTATTTGATCACCCCTGCGTTTTTTATTTTTTGCGCTATAAACAAAAAAGAGCGATGATTTTGAAAAAAACTCATTATTTTTTACTTTTTGCTATAATAAATATCCCCAAAAATATATAAAAAAACTATTTTTTCCTCAGTTTAGGCTGATATGTATTCTTCTACATATTTTTGGTAAAAAAAAATCACAATAAGCGATTATTGGTTCATTTGCGCAAAAATTATAGCATTTACAAAATAGGGGGGCGGTGATCTGCAATTTTTATCAGGACTGCGACATTATGGCAGACAATCGGACATTTTTGACACATTTTGGGACCATTGTCATTTATACAGCAATCAGTGCTATGCTAAGCACAAATACACTGATTCCTGTGTAAATGACACTGCCAGTAAAGGGGTTAACCACTAGGTGACAGTGTAGGGCTAAAGTGTGTCCTAGGGGAGTGTTTATAACTGTGGGGGGTGGCTGATCTCTGATCTCTGCTCCGATTACAGGGAGCAGAGATCAGTGACACTGTTACTAGGCAGAACGGGGAGATGAGTGTTTATATTAGCATCTCCCTGTTCTTCTTCCCCGTGAGGCGATCGCTGGTATCCCCGTGGCAATTGAGTCCGCAAGACCCGTGACCCGACTCACGGTGCTTGACGCGGGTGTGTGCTCCTGCTGACCGCCTCTTAAAGGGCAACGTAAAGGTATGTGATTCTACCTGTGCAAGCCCTTCTGTATATCGGCGTGAGGCGGTCGGCAAGTGGTTAACTATCCCTGGCTCCTTTGCTTACATGACTGGGGAATCCCAGCTATATGAATGAAAGAGGCCTGTGATATCACTGCTGGTTAAGGACTTGGTGGTGCCTGCACCAGCCATCGTTGACTGATTGGCTGCTAGAGGTTACTGGACATTGTTACCACTCACCAATTGTTGCTAGAGGTTACTGCACATTATTACTGCTTACTAATTGATTGATAGTGGTTATTGCATATCCTTACCGCTCAATGATTTGTTGCAAGAGGTTAGTGCACATCATTACTGCTCACTGATTGGCTGCTAAAGGTTATAGCACATCAGGAGACCCATCAATAGTCCTTAACTACCATTGCAGCTGGAAGCTGTCAAGTGGGTACTCATCCAAATGTCCAAAGAGCTAAAGTTTATTATGAACTTAAAGTGGTTGTAAAGGTAAAAGATTTATTTTTTTACCTTGATGCAATTAAAGTAAAAAACATTTTAAGTACAGCTCCCATTGGAACCCTTCATAAATACTCAACCAGAGCCTGTTCCCTGTCCAGTGCCGTACACATTTGCAACAGCTTTTCTCCCCTATCCATGCTCTCACAGGCTTGGCTGTGAGCAAAAGGAGACATTGGATCCCACTGCTGTCAATCAAAACCTGTGAGCAGGGGACAGGGATGAGCCAAGTTGTATGTCTGAATAGATGCTCAAGTGCCACCTTAGCAAGCGGCTTCCTATTGGGACACTCAGCCAGTGGGAGGAGCCAAGAGTGCCAGTGGGGGACCTGAGAAGAGGAGGATTTGGACTGAGAAGTTAAGTATGACATGTTTATTATGTTAATGAAAAAACCTGGAGGCTTTACAATCAGTTTAAACTAATCTCTACTTTAGTTCACAGAGATTTCTCTTGTCAAATTTGTTTATTGAATTTTAACAATTTGTATACATAAGTACATATGGTGCCAGCAAAAGAAAAGATCACATATATGGTAATAAGATTGAGTTGTAGGTCCAACATAAACTAAAAGTAGTTTAACTAAAACAATTTTAGCATGGATCTAACTACTCAAAAGATTGTGTATAAGAGAGGATAAAACCAACTTAGACCAGGTTAGTATAAGATGACCTCAGATAAAAAAAAAGTCTTAATTATTATCAAGAGAATAGTTTTTAATTAAAAAAAATGGTATAATGATAACCAAGGAAATAAAAGGTCTGCTACTAGAACTATATAAAGAGTAAAAAAAAAAAAAAGAGAAGAGAGAGACTAGGGGAAAAAAGTAGAAGAGAGAAAGAAGATAAAAGAAAAAGTAATCTTAGGTAGGAGAAAAAATAGATAGGGAAGAAAGAAATGAGAGATAGTAGGGGTCCCCAGGGTAGTACATGGTAATAAACACATACCATGAATGTGTAGGATGGAAGTATAAATCAAGATCACCAATGTCTTAGTAAGGAAGCATCAAAATTAGAAGTCAAAAAGTGAGTCACACAGGGATTCCATATATTCTCAAAGTTGGATATTTTATTTTGAGTTATAGCCTCTGTTTTGGCATGGATCATTGATTGATTGACTATACAGTATTTTTAGTGTCAGCACTTATTGAGGATGGGGATTTCCAAGCTTTGGCAATTGTTTGTTTTGCGGCTGTAGTGATCTGCAATAGGAGTTTGAATTGGCGGGGAGAGAGAGTGGCCGGTTTTAAAATTAAAAGTGCTATTGTAGGATCAGGATTGATAGGGATTTCAAACAGTGTTGAAATCATAAGAAATACATCTTTCCAGAAATTTTTTGCTACTGGGCAATCCCACCAAGTATGAAGATGTGATCCAAAATCACCAGATCCATGAAAACAAGATGGGGAATAATTTGGAGCATATTTTGCAATTCTGACAGGGACCAAATACCACCGTGTGAGTACTTTGTAATTTGTCTCTAAGGCAGCTATGTTTTGTGAGGATGACTAAAGCCGCGTACACACGGGCGGACTGTATGGCCTACTTAGTCCGTCATACAATCCGATGGACAGTCCGTCATACTTTCGAATGAACGGACTTGACCACACACGGATGCACAAACAGTTCGTCGAAAGCTTGCGCGATGACGTGTACAGAACGTACGACGGGACTAGAAATAGGAAGTCCAATACACAGCAATGCACCCTTCCGCCGTGTAAATCCTTTCTGAGCATGCGCCATTCTTAGTCCGTCGAACTAGCCTACTGACGAGCGGATTGTCCGCTGAAACCAAAGTATGACGGACAGAATTTCGAAAAATCCGAAATACTTAGTACGCCAGACTGCACGCTGAAAAAGTCCGCTGAAGCCCACACATGAGCGGACTGTCCGCTGAAATGTGTTTCGACGGACTAAGTAGGCCATACAGTCCGCCCGTGTGTACGCGGCATTAGTTGTGATCCAAATCTTATCCTAATCGGCTGCTTAGAAATGAAAACCCAAGATCCATCTCCCACTTAGCCACATATGATGGTGGGTCTGAGTTGAGTTTAGTAATAATTTGAGTGTAAAGAGTTGAAATAAGTCTCTTAGCGTGTCGGTCATATTTACATCTAAATTAATTCTTCCTTGTATATATGGCATAAAAAATGTAATCTGAAGATACTGAAAGAGTTCTGAATTAGGAAGTTTGGGACTTTCCCATAAGTCAGGGACAGTTTTGAATGAAGTAGAGGATGCTAGTTCACAGAGTTGAGTTAAATTAGTGGAGCTCCATGATTTTTAAGAAATGATAAAAGAGGTATATGGGGAGATTGGATTATTGAGGTTTTAACCACTTCAATACTGGGCACTTTCCTTTCCCCTTCCTTCCCAGACCATTTTTCAGCTTTCAGCGCTCTCTCAATTTCATTGACAATTGCGCGGTCATGCTACACTCTACCCAAATGAAATTTTTATCATTTTGTTTGCACAAATAGAGCTTTATTTTCATGGTATTTATTCATGACTCCATTTTTAGTTTTTGTGATATAAGCGAAAAAAGAGTGAAAATTTGGAAAAAAAAAAACAATATTTTCTTCTTTCTATTTTAAAAGAAATCCAATAAAATCAAATGTTGTTATAAATTTAAGCTAAAATGTATTCTGCTACATGTTTTTGGTAAAAACATTTCTGTTAAGTGTATAATAATTGGTTTGTGTGATCACGGATGTATCTACACAAATGATCATGTATAGATGTACGCAGGTGATCACGGACATATGTGTGCAAATAATCATTGAGACATGTGATTTTAGTGGGACATATATGGGGACATGTCTTTTTATTATTTTGGGACATGTGTTTTGGGGACATTGTGGGGGACATGTGTGTGTACACTAGGTTGGTGATCAATGAGTAAAAAGCTTTAAAAAACAGCACATACTCACTGATCACCAGCCAGCTGCAGCAATCTGCTCTCTTCTCACTGACAACTTCTGAGTGAGGAGAGGAGAGCCGATTGCCTAGCAACCGGCTCTGTGTTTTCATCACATGATGGCTGTGATTGGACATGGCCATCATGTGATCAGGAGGGCCAATCACAGAGCTCTCCTGCCAATCAGAGATGCGCCGTGTCCGGGTGACACAAGCACATCGGGATCGCGTGAGTGCGATCCCCCTCCTTCTGAAGGACATTCCTGAACCTCCACTCAGAAGGAGAGAGTGCCCACCTGGCCATATATGTACATTGTCCGGGCGGGAAGTGGTTAACAGTCTGAGGAATTAGACCATATGAGGTTGGTTATTGAAAGTGGGTCACGATCTATTTATTCCAGGGTAACCCAAAGCAGAATTTCACATTTTGCATGATATTTAGGGATATGGGCTAATTGAGCTGCATGGTATTAGGTGGTAAAATTAGGAATTCCTAGGCCTCCTTTGGGTTTTGGAAAGTAAAGAATGTATTTGAGCAGACAGGGTTTCAAGGAGCCCCAAACTAAAGTTAATGCCTTATGTTGTAGTATTCTGAGAAAGTATACTGGAAAAGGGATAGGTAAAACTCAAAAAAGATAAAGAATTTTGGGCAGTATAGCCATCTTTATTACATTAATTTTACCTAGCCAAGATAATGGAAGGAAGGACCATTGTGTCAGAAGATTAGATATTTGACGCAAAATTGGAGAATAATTGGCAGTGAAAATGTCAGAAAGATTGGGTGTGAGAGTTATCCCTAGGTAAAGAAGGCGGGAAGTGGACCATGAGAAAGGTAGGGATGTTTGCATTTACTTATAAGATTAGGAGCAGAAATATGAGGGGATGATATAAAGATTAAGATATCATCAGCAAATAGGCAAAGTTTATGTTGGTGACCAGCTAAATCTAGACCTTTAATAGAGTGGTCAGTACGGATTGATTAAGCAAGGGGTTCAATAAAAAGGGCAAATAAGAGTGGGGAAAGTGGACATCCCTCACACGTACCCCTACAGATGTCAAATTTGTTTGATTTATATCCGGCATATTTAACATAAGCTTTGGGATTTTTGTATAATGAGGAGACCCAGCTAAGAAAATAAGGACCAAATCCCCAACACTGCAGGACAAAGTGTAGGTGATGCCATTAAACTGTATCAAATGCTTTTTTGATATCTAAAGATAAGAGACATATGGGTATTTGTCGTTATTTAGCTGCTTGAATTAGTAAAGTAGTCCTGCATACATTATCTGCCACTTGGAGCTGTGGGATAAAGCTGACCTGGTTTTTATTTATTAAAGAAACTATTACACTATTTAAGAGGGTCACTAAGGCTTTTACTAGTAACTTAACCACTTGACCACTGGGCACTTAAACACCCTTAATAACCAGACCAATTTTCAGCTTTCGGTGCTCTCGCATTTTGAATAACAATTACTCAATCATGCAACACTGTGCCCATATGACATTTTTTTTCACACAAATAGAGCTTTCTTTTGGTGGTATTTAATCACCTCTGTTTTTTTTTATTTTTTGTGCTAGAAAAGAAAATTCTAAATTCTGAAAAAAAATGAATTTTTCTTCGTTTCTGTTATAAAATTTAGCAGATTAGTAATTTTTATTCATAAATTTTGGCCAAAATTTATACCACTACATATCTTTGGTAAAAATAAGTACAAATTGGTAGATATCATTTGGTTGTTGTGAAAGTTATAGAGTCCACAAGCTATGGTGTCAATATCTGAAAATTGATCACACCTGAAGTACTGAAGGCCTATCTCATTTTTTGAGACCCTAACATGCCAGAAAAGTACAAATACCCCCCAAATGACCCTTTTTGGAAAGAAGACATTCCAAGGTATTTAGTAAGAGGCATGATGAGTTTTTTAAAGTTGCCATTTTTTTCCACAATTCTTTGCAAAATCAAGATATTTTTTCCTTTTTTTTTTCACAAAATTTTCATATTATCAGGTTATTTCTTACACACAGCATATGCATACCACAAATTACATTACATTACATTCTGACATTTCTCTCCTACATGTAAAAATCATCATTTATTTGCAAGAAAATTACATAGAACCCCAAAACATTATATATGTTTTTTTAGCAAAGACCCTAGAGAATACACGGGTGGTCGTTGCAACTTTTTATCTCGCACGGTATTTGCCCAGCAATTTTTTTGAACGCTTGTTTTGGAAAAAAAAGTTTTGTGCTTAAATCAAAAACAAAATAGTAAAGCTAGCCCAATGTTTTTGCACAATGTGAAAGATGAAGTTACGCCGAGTAAATAGATACCTAACATGTCACCCTTCAAAATTGCACATGCTCGTGGAATGGTGCCAAACATCGCTACTTAAAAATCCCCATAGGTGATGCTTTACATTTTTTTACTGGTTACATTTTTTGAGTTACAGAGGAGGTCTAGGGCCAAAATTATTGCTCTTGCTCTAACGTTCGCAGCGATACCTCACATGTGTGGTTTGAACACCGTTTTCATATGTGGGCTGGACTTACGTATGCGTTCGCTTCTGCATCCGAGCACATGTGGACAGGGGCACTTTCAATTTTTTTTTTATTGTAAATTTTACATTATTTATTTTAGTTTGACATTTTTTTCACCAAAAATACATTTTTTGATCACTTTTATTCCTATTACAAGGAATGTAAACATCCCTTGTAATAGGAATATGGCATGACAGGTCCTCTTTACAGTGAGATATAGGGTCAATAAGACCCCTCATCTCACCTCTAGGCTGGGAAGCCTGAAAAAAAAAAAGATTCTGGCTTTGATTGTATAAGCAAGTCAGTAGAAGCACCGGAGGGCGGCGGGAGGGGGGACATACAAAGGTCCTTTTAAGGACTGGTATAGGTGTACAATATATAGGGTTGTGGTGCACTGCTGCTGACTGTTGTGCTGCTGATTGCTGCCCAATTCTTCAGCTGTCTTTTATCAGTGTAGGGACTGGGGGACAGTCTGCAAATCACTAGCTACTAGGTCCACAAAGGTCCTTTTAAGGACTGGTATAGGTGGACAGTATATAGGGTTGTACACGTATAATATACTTTCTTTCAAATATAGAAAGAATATTATACTTGACCGCTGCCCGATTCTGCAGCTGCCTTTTATCAGTGTAGGAACTGAGGGACAGTCTGCAAATCACTAGCTACTAGGTCCACAAAGGTCATTTTAAGGACTGGTATAGGTGGACAGTATATAGGGTTGTACATGTATAATATACTTTCTTTCAAATATAGAAAGAATATTATACTTGACTGCTGCCCGATTCTGCAGCTGTCTTTTATCAGTGTAGGGACTGAGGGACAGTCTGCAAATCACTAGCTACTAGGTCCACAAAGGTCCTTGCACATATTGAAAGCATAATATAGTGCATTTCCACTGTGCAGCATTGTGACTGCTGAGTGGTTCTGCAGTGATACTACAAAAAGTGACAAACGTAATAAAAAAAAGTATTATAACTGGTGTGATAGACCAATGGCCCCCAAAAACGACAGACTGAAGCGGGGTGTTATATACCTTCTTCCTCATACATACTGCACTTCTCTAGAGACTTTTGTCACATGGTCATTTAAAAAATGACAGGCAGAGGAAGAGGCAGGCCCTTCCGCAGGGGTGGTAAGGGTAGGGCAGGAGCAACAGACTTGAGCCAAAGTGGCAAATTGCAGAAGGTGCGTGCGATTACATCAAAGGAAGCACCAGACTTGGTTGGTGTCAATGCTCTCTATCAAGGTGCTGGTGTGGTGTCAGTTCTCTCTATCACGGTGCTGGTGTCAGTGCTCTCTATCACGGTGCTGGTGTCAGTGCTCACTATCACGGTGCTGGTGTGGTGTCAGTGCTCTCTATCTCTGTGCTGGTGTCAGTGCTCTCTATCAGGGTGCTGGTGTCAGTGCTCTCTATCTCGGTGCTGGTGTCTGTGCTCTCTATCACGGTGCTGGTGTCAGTGCTCTCTATCTCGGTGCTGGTGTCAGTGCTCTCTATCTCGGTGCTGGTGTCAGTGCTCAGTCTCTATCACGGTGCTGGTTTCAGACAGTGAGGGAGATAGCAGCGGAGAAGCCAATCAGCAGGCAGTGCCAGCACCATGGACCACCGCAGCACAGGACTGGCACCTCCGGACCACCGCAGTGGAGCCCTGCATAGGTGGGGGTAAGGGCCAGGCAGAGGGAGGGGCTCAAGCACAGGTTGGCACACTGGGACATTGGCACAAGACTGCGCTGCCCTGACTGTAGCACTGATCATCTCCTGCACCCCCTTCATAGCCTGCCCTGACCTTGCCTCTCCTCTATGGCCTCCATGTGGTCCTGAATTGTCAAAATTTCACAGATAAAAAAAGAATGCTTGTCGTTGTCGATCCCAGATTCACGTAATACTTTTGTTATGTCAGTGTCCATGTGGTGGGACTATGTGTGCACAGCTAGTAAGTATTTTGTGGCTGAAAATATGACCTGTAGGTTTTTAAGCCTGAAAGTCAATGGGGCCCGCCGTGAACTTTGCGCTTCATGACCTTTTGGCCGCGTCCGTGGTTCGCGTCCGCAAAACATCCCCTCGGAACTTCATCCATCACTATTGCTGGGTATTGCAGAGTATTGGCAGGGCATTGCAGAGTATTGGCAGGGTATTGCAGAGTATTGGCAGGGAATTGAGGGGTTAATTGTTGGTGAGCAGCACTGGGCACTGCAGATGCAGCCCACAGCGCTGCTGACACCGATCTCTCTCCCTCCGCTGTACCGATCGGTACAGAGAGGGGAGGGAGGAACCAGAGAACCAGGGAAGGAGAGGACCCGATGGCTGTACCTGGAAGACAGAGCCAGTTGTCCTCACCAAAGCCACTGTCTCTTGCTGCCTCTACATGTGGCACCAGAACCGGAAGTTCTTAGTCTTTAAAGAAGTGGCTGTGGATGTGGTATACTTGGATTTTACAAAAGCGTTAGATGTGTGTGGGGAACTGTAAAGGTAAAGTCTGCAGGCATGGAAAGATCAATTTGTAAATAGATAGAAAATTAGTTAAAAGACAGTATTCAGAGAGTAGTGGTTAATGACTCAAACTCTGAATGTTCTAAGGTTATCAGTGGTGTATCCCAAGGTTCAGTGCTGGGACCCTTAATTTTTAATATCTTTTTAAATTAAATAGGGTATGGGTTTAAAAGTAAAATTTCTGTCTTTGCAGATGACACCATGTTATGCAGTGGAATAACACCCTTAAAGGATGTCTCCAATTTACAATCCGACCTCAATACACTGTATAATTGGGCAACTAAGTGGCAAATAAGATTTAATGTTGACAAATGTTATGCATTTGGGGGCTAAGAATCTGCATGCATCATACATACTAGGGGGAGTACAACTGGGGGAATCAGTAATGGAGAAGAATCTGGGGATTTAGGTAGACTATAAGCTTAATAATAGCATTCACAACAAACCAGAAAATATACACTACATGCACATATATCTGACCTCAGCGCTCAAGTGAAACAGTAAAATTGGATTCTATTGTTAGAATGCAAATCTCTCTCTTCTTATCATTTAGCAGCTATTATGTATTAAAGTAACAATGTAACTAATGTGATTGATCTAAAAAAGAATCAAGCACTAACAGCGCTTTACTGCATATTCAAATTAATACTAAATATCTATAATTCTAAAAATGCAGTCCACATATGTTTGGTGTACCACCATTAGTCTTAGTGACTAGCACCAATCAATATCCAAGAGAAGTTTAAAAGGAAAATAAATAAATGCATATAAAACAGTCCAACATAGGGTACATCAGAATATTTCCAATAGTCTATTTTTGAGGGACATGCAGGGCAATAGTAAAGCAGTCCTCCCGTGCAGCTGGCAATAATCAGAGCCCTACACCTTAACCGTTTGCACCGCTGTGTGGATACCCTTAAATGGCCGCTTACCAGAAGCTTGCAACTTAGAAGCCTGTCTGTTTTAATCACGTTAGGTAGGCACATCTTATTTCCTCTTGCTCCCTCCACTATATTCTGGTGTCCTCGTTGGTATTAAGCGTGAAAGAAATGCAAGGGGTCCAACATCGTGTTATACCCTTTATTATAAACACCCTCTCCCCCCTTACATATTGCGCTTACTTTAAAAACAATGTATTAAAAGCATCTACACAGGTTGTCAGTACTGCAAAAACGAACGTCTCACCACCAGGCCGATATCCTCTCACGTTACTGCCTGTCAGTAGAGTCCCGGGCGTTCATTTGGTCCTGTTCAACCTCACTACTTCTTGTGACCACGCCCTGACGTGTTTTGTGATTACGTCTTCAGAAGTAAGCTCAGTAGATTGCTTTAAAAGAGACCGGGATTCTTTCTTAAATGTACAGAATATAACTGGGTACTAAAATTTATAGGTTAAGTTGGTCCAGCGAAAATCGGATTGCCTCTCGGGGGATCAGGAAGGAATTTTTTTCCCTGCAGTAGCAAATTGGATCATGCTTTGCTGTTTTCTTTTTTTTTTTTTTGCCTTCCTCTGGATCAACTGTGGGTATAGGTTTATGTATATGAGATTGTATTATTATTATTTTTTTGGTTGAACTAGATGGTTTTTTTTCAAGACTAACTATGTAACTATGTAAGTCTTAACTGTGTTCTACTTTGTTAACAGGATAGAACTTCTGTTTAGTGAATAAAGGTAAAATATGTACCACTATACATTTACATTTTAAAATTTTGATTTCTGAATTTTGGCAAGAACACTTTTAAGAAAATGTAGAATGCTTTTTCTCACAAGCTCTCCTTCTCTTGTATGTAAACTGAAAAAATGAACAGTAGACATAGACCATTGGTGGTAACAAGGCAGAACATAAAATGTCTGGACAATATTGCACATATCACATGTAATCAACATAAAGAATTTAGAAATTAAACACAATGAGAATGGCATAATCTATATAAATTGACAAACATGTAATGGATGAAAGGGAAAACAACATTTGACTAAAATGAGAGTAAATAGACATTTCCTTGGTATACGACATATTGAATGCAGTAAATGAAAGAAAATGTAGAATATTTTACAGTTAGGAGAATAAAACTGTTTTTAAATTAATCATGTGACCAAGCTTTTGTTATGTGCTTAACAACTCCAAAATGACTTGCAGTAATCCTAACATTCAAACCCCATTTACCAAGTGCACAGTAATCAAATCTTAACATCTGGGCAGGGTTTCCTGCTATTGGCACACTTGTTGTTTTCTTATGAATAGCTGGCACAAAGTTGGCTTTTTACTATTTTATAAATCAGTGAGTCACCAGTGTGTTCTATCTACTGCACATTTCCTTTTCCTTTTACATTACCTCAGATTTTTGAGGTTGTAGACATATATGTTTGAAGCACAAGAAAATCTTGCTTACATAACAAATGTCCATGCCAATATAATTCTGATTAAACTTAGGGAAGAATTGAAACTGGCTTTGGTTAACACAGCATGATATTTGCAAACCCTGAACTTAGCATGATGTTTCTACTAACCACTTGCCAACCAGCTCACATACATATACTGCAGCAGGTTGGCAGCGCTGTGTGAATCGCCATACCTGTATGGTGGCTCACACAGGCACCATTCTGGGAGAGCATGTGCCACTGCCGGTGCGCTCTGCCAGCAGGTCAGGAATACTCTATGTCCACCGGTGACCTGTGATCACCTTGTACAGAGGCAGAATGGAGATCTGCAAGTGTAAACAAGTGGATCTCTGTTCTGAGAGGGGACATGTCAGAGATCTTCTGCTCCCAGTGATCGGGAACAGTGATCTCTGTCATGTCCCAGTGAACCCACCCCCTACAGATAAAAACTCACCTAGGGAACAAACTGAACCCCTTTATTGCCACCTAGTGTTAACCCCTTCCCTGCCAGTGCCATTTTTACATTGATCATTGCATTTTTATAGCACTGATCAATGTAATAATGTCACTGGTCTCCAAAAAGTGTAATTTGGGGTCAGATTTGTCTGCCGCAATGTCACAGTCCTGCTAAAAATCACAGATTGCCGACATTATTAGTAAAAACAATAAAAAAATAAACAAAAGTTCGGGGCGTGGCCTGCGACAAAGTCGGATGGCAGCTTAACTCCGGAGCTCCGGTATCCTCACAGACACAGCAGCACAAAACGGTCATAAAATAATCTAATTCGGTCAGTTCCAGCTGGCGATCTGACTCAGGCACACCAGAAGGACATGACCCATAAGAGGAAAGTGACATCCAAGCCACAATGGCTGACAGATTTCTTCACTCACCCGTGGCATGGAGGTAGGCAAAATGGCGCAAGATCCTCTTCCACCCTGGCCTCTCAAGATCAGGGCAAAACACACAAAAAGCCCACATCGCCCCAACATACTGACTCCCCTAGCATCTACCCATCCTTCCCCTCCTCCCTACCATCAGGGAGCCCAGTCAAGGCTAAATTTAGGCTGGATGGAGCTGGATGCAGCTCAGCGATGAGCCCTGTCATTTCCCACGATTAATCTACCTTTAATGGATACAATCCTCAAGGGTATGTTGGTATCACTGAGAAGTACATTACAAGCAGACATGATGAACTGTATGCATAGATTCAGTGTGGAGATAAAAGCAGTGGAGCCCAGGGTGGACCATATTAAGGCAAGATGGGGGAATTTGCATCCACCATAAATTACCTGGTGGATGATAATGAGGAACAAGAAGGAGAATCAGAATAGATAAAAAACAAATTAGAAGATATTGGAGATCCAGAAGGTCCAGAAGGAACAATTTAAAAATAAGGGGATCCCTGAATCTGTACAATTAAATCTGTGGCCCTATGCAACCGATTTGTTACAACCCAATACTGGAATATGCAATTATAATACATGTCCTTACTGATAGATTGGAAGATCCTTCCTGACGCTAATAATGCCAACAATACTAATGCATATGGAAAAACGGCAATTCCTGAATGGAAAACAATTACACAAAGAAACACCAAATCACATATGTAACTACGAATACCTAGCAGGAATTACCATGTGTCCCTTAGGAGGAGATCCGCACCAGCTGTTAGGCTTGAACTCACCCCCCAATTTACTTGAGAAGCAGGTAGCTGCACATGGGTATAAACCCATTAATTTCATTTGGAGGAGTATATCCCTATGGCACTTGTCATGGTGGACGAAAAGTTGAAAAGTTGCCTAATCTGTTATGTTTTATGATTCTGTTTTTTTTTCTTTCTTTTTCTTATTTCTGCAATTACACAGTCCAGTCTCAAATCTCAAGCATTGGATATGAAAGACTTTACAAAACACAAAACCCTGGAGGAACCGAGATCTGGAGAAAAAAATTCCCATTCAGATGCAGGTCTAGATTCACAGCGAGTAGCTACAGCACACAAAATGATCGGCCATCCCCACACTGACCACAAGAGGGAGCCCTTGATACAGCTTTGCATACATTACATCCACTAATACCACACCTAAACCCCTACTACTATGGGTATTACATTTTTTATCTGTAAACACCAAGGGTTTCAACCATCCTGTAAAAAGGAAATCCATGCGGAAGGAAGCCCTGTCCAATAAAAGCGATATCTTGTGTGCTCAGGAAACACACTTATGCAATGTATCTCCTCCATCCTGTACACAGGAATGTTCCATACACGTTTACCACCAATGCAGATTCCAAAACTAGAGGAGTACTAACTGCAAGATGTGACACTGTGGCCTTTGTCCTACATAAGGAAATCAAAGATCCCCAAGGCCGCTACTTGATCCTAGTATGCAACATTAATTTGGTTACATACACAATTGTGAATGTGTTGGTGGTCAAAGCATCAGCTAGAGAAAGTGTGTTGGAGCATGGTCAACCACGTGATGGTGGTGATGGATGAGGAAACATCATTAATTTGTTTGCAAGAATAACATCTAGTTAACACCAATAATTTTCAGACAATAAATATGTTAAAAAATACTATACCTGGCCCCAGCTGGGATCCTCAAATTCTTCCAGGATGGAAGGGCCAGGTTGGTCCTCAGAAGCCTCAGCTGGGGTTGAGGGAAGGGTGGATGGAAGTGTAGAAAGTGATGCCCTGGCTTACATCTGGTCTTCCAGAAACTGCATCATGCTGTAGTACCACAGACTGCGTACATACACATCCTCTGCTGAAGTTCCTGATCTCACGGAAGCCTGGACTTTATTAAGCACCTTCCTATATGTGCTTCTCAAGATACCAATTTTCCTATCCACAAACTCAATGTCTGCGTCGGGGACCTGTGTCTTCACATATTCCAGCAATTTCTCCAGCAGTGCCTTCCTAGCTGGTTTATTTCAATATAAGGGGTTTTTAACCTCCCAAAAATGCTGCATATCCCTGTATCTGTCTGTGAACTGGCCCATGAATTCAGGGTCTTTGAATTGTTTCATCTTTGCTGCAAGACGAAACACAAGACAAAAACACTAATATCAGGCTAAATGCTCCTAATTTTATCCCGATATTTAGGCCTCAATCTTGAATCCGTATAGGCCACTGATGTCCCAAGTTAAAATGTTACCTTTGTTAGAACGTTCATCCTCCTTCCTCCGCACACAGAACGTACATACATCACACACGTCTTAAATTTATATACACTGCGCATGCGTGAAACTCTGCCCGGGTTGCCTGCCCTGACGTTCTTTCTCAAAGATTCCTCGCCCCATCGCTTTCGTTGCAGTGGGAGAGGAACATGGTGGAGACACAGCAGGTAGTCACTACTACTAGTAGTAATGAGGAGGAAAGCCCAGGGGCCGAAACGTCCTGATCCAGGAGGAGGTTTAAGGCCTACAATATGTCCTTTGATGAGATGGTAGAGATGGTCCACATATTGAAGAGGGCCGACTATGATGGGAAGCATGGACAGTACCCAAACCCCAATCTGCAAAAGGCCAAAATCATGACAAAAGTGGTGAAGAGTCTGCAGCGGAATTTTGGGATATGACGATCCAAGGAGCAATTAAGGAAACACTAGTGAGACCTAAAATAAAGGGAGCAGGATCAGTACAGAAGGATAAAGAAAGTGCTTAAAAAAAGTGCACTTTCCATATTCCTTTATGATTATTAACTTGCATGCTGCTCCATGTGCTTTTCTTTACTGGTGTACAGTTTAAAATGGCTACTTTCATGTTCGTTAGCACAGTAATCGTTCGTAGGAAACATTCTTAATTTGGCAACTAAATACGATGTTTTTAGCTGATACAGGGTTAACTACATTTGGTCATGCTAATTTGTATTAAAAGAAGTTTAGGACATTGTTGTCTAGATGTCTTTGAAACTAAAATGAATTGCAAACTTGATTCAGTGTAATGTAAGGAGAGCAGCTGTTTACACATCTGGACTCAGGAACACTAGTGTGAGACGCCAAAACACATTTTTAGGGTGACCCACACAGGTTCTCCAGTGGATACTTGGGGTGTCTCCATGTGTGAAAATTGTCCAAAAAAGGTAAGTATTCCAGCTTGGTTAAGGGAATTAATCATGTCTTCAACTTGGAACTCTGCCCAAATAGACAATTGTATCCCACTTCCAAGCAATGTTTCACATTCATATTTTTGGCCACAAATATCTGTGTGCTAAGTATACCTTTTATTTCATTCTCATAGGCGAGAAAAGTCTTGGTCCGTCGGAGGATACCAGCAACACCACACCTCAGGAAGAAGGGGAGCAGAGGATTGTGGTACCTCAGGATGTGGAAGAAGGAAAGGTGGAAGAAGTGCAACAACAGGTCAGTGTCAGACACCACAGATTCAGGTAATAGAGGTATGCCTGCATATTTATAACACATGGTGTGTATTTTTATTTTATGTGATGTGCCGGGTGTGGTACCAAAATCAAGTATTTCACCAGTGACAGTGCACAATGGCTTATCCAGGAAATAATGTCTTGTAGTAAGGATTTGGACCTTATCAAAGAAAAAAACAAGGAGAATGAACAAAGACTGAAGAACATGATTGATGCTCTAGGGAGACTATAAATCCTAAAAATATTCCTGCAATTTTTTTTTTTTTTTACTAATTTTATGTAAAGTTTTAATACAGTTTGAAAGCCAAATTTGGAAGATGCACACAGTGTGTCAACATGTGCTATCTGCCATCAGAGGATTTCAATGCATGCATTTTGTGGGTGCAAAACACACCCATTGATCCCCCATGATGGGAGATAGCACATGTTGACATTAGGTATGGGACATTAGGTATGGGATCAGAAAGGAGATCCTCATTTTGACTCAACATTTGTGTGCATCTTCTAAATTTGGCTTTTACAGGGGTAACTTCACCCCATCTGATGAAAGCAAGGTCAAGACCTTTTTCACAATATTTTGTCTGATATTGCCTTCTTTTTTGCAATGTTGAACTTTGTAAGTTCCAGAGTTGTGTATGTTATGTTTGGAAACATGCCTGTTTCTGTAAAAAGATGTGTTTTTTTTTTTACCGCCAAATGATTTATAACGGACATGTGAATGTACACGGAGTAAAATGCTTTCTACTCAACAATGTGTGGCTTATTATTTCAATGCTCAATAATACTTTTTGTATTAAGTCGGTGTTTACAGCGACAATGGGTGTTATTTAAATAATGTTAAAACCACTTGGCCCTACAAGTGCACTAGGAGAACCTAGGAGACAGATAAAATAAACACAAGCAGTAAATCCAAATCAAGATTTTATTATATCATTTTTATTTTGAAAATATTTACAAATTAGCTTTCATAACAATGGCCCCCCTACCCATAAAATATTCCACTCATTTTTCACACACTTCACGAAGTCTGGCCTCAGGCCCAACTGAGGCTATATAATTTGGAGCATTTCTTTTTAAAAAGTTGTGAAGGATGCAGCAGCATAAAACAAAATGTTTCAGTTTGTACTCCGCCAGGTTTACTGCCATTAGAAATAGGCAGAAGCAGCTGGCCATTATCCCAAAGGTATTCTCCAAGACTCTTCGGACTCTGGCCAGCCGGTTATTAAAAGCCCTCTTTTCTCCGGGGTGAGGGTCCTCTGGGGGAATGGCCTCGTCACATGATTGGCCAGACCAAATACTTCATCAGCAATAAAAACAAATGGAATCCTTTGATGCTCTCTTCTGCAGGTGGCAATCCCAAGCCACCACTCTGGAGACATCTGTAGAACTCGTTATGGGCAAAGACTCCACCATCTGACTTCCAGCCATTCTTTCCCACATCAACATAGAGAAACTCGTATGTCGCTGACACCATCGCCATCAACACAATACTATGAAACCCCTTATAGTTAAAAAAGTATGACCCTAAATGGGGTGGTGGGAAGATGTGGACATGCTTCCCATATATTGCCCCTCCACAGTTGGGAAAGTCCCAACGATGGGAAAAGTGGGATGCCACAGTCTTCCATTCCTGTGGCGTTGAAGGAAATTGCGAAGTCCAAACAGAAAAAAAAATAGTAATTTTACACATAAATATTGCAAGCAGATTAGACACAAACATTCTTGGCCAACATCACTATAACATTGATTTTAATGTGTATTTATATAAAAAAAAATAAGGTCCACTTATCAGATTCCTCACCCCCTCTGATGGCCCATTTTCAAATTTGGGGATGGGAGGGCTCTAAATGAGTTTGTGATCCCCAAAAAAAAGCCTCTGACACTCTGCATGAATTTAAGGACAACAATAACATTAGTGCACATTATAGGGGGTATTTAGGGTAAAGCAGTACAATGGAGCTGACAAAATACATTGTTAAGTGATTAGGCTAGGTGTAGAAAAGATGTACTGTAGCTGGATAGCCGCACTCCGAATTATTCAACTTTATTTCAAAAATGTAATTAAATTCATAGCATCTAGGCTGGTAAACAGACTAACTGCACAGCCGCTGATATATTTCACAGCGAACACGGTGCTTAGTCATAGCTATGACTATGATTAACTATGACTGGTGTGACCCACAAGCACAAACTGAACAGCAGTAAAACGATCGGAATAAGCGTGAGTCTGAAATCTTTCACCAAACTTCTATACACACGAGATTAGCAGAAGGAGCCCAAAGGGTGGCCCACTGGGTATTGAACTTCCTTTTTCTAGTCCCTTTGTACATGTTGTACGTCACCACAGTTGGAATTTGGTGTGTATATGCAAGACAGCTTGACTTGAATCCCATCGGAATTCCGTCGGAAAAATCGTCAGAGCTTTTTCCGGCCAAAATTCCAATCGTGTGTATGCGGCATAAGAAGTATCTGACATAAATAAAGAAACACAAAAAAAAGTTATTGCATGGGCTTGATCACACTTATTAACCTGTAGAACAAAATTAGAAAGATAATTGGGACTTTTAAGGTGCTATTACATCATAAAGACTGAGTATGATAAAAACTATCTTTTATTTCAAACATCATTAAAAAAATATGAATATGAAAAGAGAAAAAAAAAGTACATAGGTTTACAGCTTGAAATATTGACTCCTCGGGGGATGTATTTTCCGCTCATTTACGTGCTTACACCCAGAGCTCAATATACTACTTTAAGAAAATATAAAGTTTGCTATCATTCAGCCTAGTATTGCAGTTCAGTGGGATCAGAGGAGACACATAAGGACCAAGATATAATGAAGGACAAAAACAAAAACCAATGTACCAATTATCATTCTATCCCAGTTCATCATAAGCCGGGGAATGCTTAAATTATTTTTTTTTTAAATACACTTATTAAAACAGCTTAAAGAACCACTACACGCTGGTGACAGATCACTTGCAAGCTTGGCGATCAACAGAATCTAAATTAGAAAAGTGCAGAAGTAGGTAGTTGATTACCAGCTGTATGGTGTGCTCCTTTTTCCATAGATCAAATCTTTATAAATCACACTGTTGCAGATCTTTTATACAGCCTCCAGGGGTTTACCTGGAAAGCCTAATGTGTCTGTATGAATTCCGTGGGGAAGACTCGCCTATAGTAAAGAAAGGACGTGGACTCTCACCATTCGTGCGGCACCTACCTTATGATTCTTATTTACAAGCATTCACCCATGTGGCTTCAACTTATCTAATGGCCAGAGATGCTGGTGTTCTGTCATAATCTCCAACCTATCAAAAACTCAAACAGCTTTTACTACACATGTGCAAGCGCGGGCACAAATAGGGCTTTCTTCTTGCCACTGCACCTTGCCTGTGCAGTCTTCATGTAACACACGAAAATCATTCAATCAAATTCTCCAACTGCTATGGCAGCAGTGCACATGCATGGTGACACTAACAATGAACATGATGAACTGGGAAGACAATGCATGGAACAATGTATTTGCAGAACTGTGTTCACACTTGCATACATATCCACACATTGTTCTGTACATTATCTTGCCAGTTCAGGGGAAGTGAGTCTTCCTGCGCAATCTGAACGTAAGCTTGTCACATAAAAGGCATCAAATAGACCAAATGCTCTCACCGCCGCAGCATGCCTGAGGCATCAAATAGACCAACTATTCTCATCTCATCATTTTTTGTTGTATGTATGAGTATGTCTGGTTTTGTTTGTTGAAAGTCAGGGTGTATGAACTGTGCAGATAAGGATGATCTTTGGGTCATCTTTGGTTAATGTTGTGTAAACATCTAGGATCGATTGATGCAATTCAATCAAGGTTTATTGTTTTATGTATAGAAAGAAATAAAAAATATTTTTGATATTAATCAAATGTCCTATGTGTTCACCCAAACCTAAGGTAGCTACTTTTCTTTTCTCCTGGTATTGGTACGCAAGTTAAAAGCGGGACACAACAGCAGGGGAAAAATCAATTTTCTTTCTTTTTTTCCAACTATTCTCATCGCCACAGCGCCCTTGAGGCATCAACTAGACCAACCACTCTCACTGCCGCAGCATGTCTGATGCATCAAATAGACCATCTGCTCTGACTGCCGCAGCATGCCTGAGGCATCAAATAGACCAACTGCTCTTGCCGCCACAGCACAACTGAGGCATCAAATAGACAAACTGCTCTCACTGCAGCAGCACGCCTGAGACATCAAATAGACTGACTGCTCTCTCACCACCGCAGCACCCCTGCGCGTCCTGCATATCACACACCAAAAGAATGGCATCAAATACTCCAACTGCTGTTTTTTCTTCACTCTCCATCTATCTACTTTGCTTTTTCTGTGAAAGAGACAATCAGAAGATCAGACAGGGGATGTCAGTCATCCCGCACAGGCATACTGTTGTGATTTCAGTTGGAGTATTTTATAGGATTCTTTTATACGTGATATGAAGGCCGCACAGGCGCACTGTGGCAGCGATAGAAGTTGATGCATTTGATGGCTTTTACATGATAATCTTACATGCAGAACAAACCCCTTCTTGTGCACATGCTTGTGCATGGCCAATACACTCACCTATGATGCAGTTGGATTTTTTGACAGGTTGCAGGTTTTGGCAGAACACTGGTGTTCTAAAAAAATCGTTAATTTCTTTTAAAGCTACGTCAGAAAACAGCTGTCTGCGTGCCTTCACTGTGCATGTGCTTAATGTTTTTCGGGTCCAGAAAAATTATAGACTCACATGCCAGCTGGTAAATGACATCAGTGGGAGCACTGCATCCAGTCCCGCCCTCACCACTAACATGCCCCTAGGCTGCTCTGAAGAGGGGGGCGGCCCCCGTGCATAGCCATGTATGTGTCAATGGGGCTTGTATAGATAGACCGGTGCCAGTGGGGGACAGGCACCCTATCTCCCCTGGGGACAGGGACCCCCATCCCCCTTGATACAAAGACCCCTATCTCCTCTGGGGACAGGGACCCCCATCTCCCCTGGGAACAGGGACACCATTCTCACCAGGTAACAGGAACCCCTTCTCCCCTGGGGACAGGGACACCCATTTCCCCTAGGGACAAGGACCTTTATCTCACCTGGGGACAAGGACCCTACCTCACCTGGCAACAGAAACTACATCTCACCTAGGTACCCCACCTCCCCTAAGAACAGGAACCTGATCACCCTGAGTGTGCCAACCTCACCGCCCTGCCTGATCACCCTGAGTGTGCCAGCCTCACTGCCCTGCCTGCCATGTGTCCTGTGTGAGGGCCCTCCTGTGACAGCTCTTATCAGGACTTCACCCCACTGTGTGCCCCCCTACATGGATACATGGGTTATATTAGAAGGGATGGAGGCCCAGAGACATGTCTAGAGTACACAGGGGAAACAGGGGTTAGATTTGATGGGATGGAGGCCCGAAATCATGTCCAGGGAACACAGAAGATAAATGGGTTAAATTAGAATGAAAATTAATCATTCCAATATAAAAAAACTAACACAATTAAAATATTTAATGCAACTTTAGACCAGGGGTCTCAAAGTGGCGGCCCTCCAGCTGTTACAAAACTACAAGTCCCATCATGCCTCTGCCTGTGGGAGTCATGCTTGTAATTGTTAGCCCTACAATGCCTCATGGGACTTGTAGTTTTGCAACAGCTGGAGGGCCACCAGTTTGAGACCCCTGCTTTAGACTGTATGGTAATACCATGTATGGTTCCAAATACACACAGTATTATTTTATTTGTAGCCACTGAATTATGACCAAATGTTCATGTTGGATTGATGAGATTTTCCCATATATATCCAGGTCAGGAAGTTCAATAGGTGAGGTGCATTGAGGTACATTGTTGGAACTTCTGCTTTATTTGCTAAGCACTTTGTAATCTTAATATTATGAAATGATTGTAACCATTACCAATATTTAAATCATTGTGTGCAATTTCTGTGATCAGTTCTTTTTTAGGGTAGGGTAAGTAACTAGTCCTGGCTCTGCAGCTTTCCAACTGTGTTAGTTTTCTTGTTAATGGCACTATATATCCATTAAAATATGAAAAGAACAAGCAATTATTTTGACATTTTGTAAAACAGAGTAGCAACTGGCCAGAAAGGGATCACTTTGACACAGTTTTATATTCAGTATATTTTCAAGCTGGCAAAGCAAGAATCCCTGTTTATATGACTACCTTTGCTATAAATATACAACGCATATAGAAGTGTTATTTGGGTTAATTCAGAGCCATAGTGTGGTCACTCACCTCTAACACCTCATGAGTTCTATGTAATCTATTTGGATTTGAACACAAGCATTTGTTCAGTTCTATACTAATTCACAATCTTATCTTGTAACTGTTTTCCTGAAATGATTCTAGAAAACTTAATAGCTTAAGCTCAATTTCAAGCAAGTCATCCCTCCTCTATCCCATTTCAATTAGACAGAAAGTCTTGAGGTAATCAGCTACTTCTCTTTTCTCTCTTTAGGAAATCCCATAATACTCTGTGATATTATTGAGGACCTACAGTACATGAAACTTAAAAAAAAAAAAAAACAGTAGACTTAAAGCAGTATGGAGAACTAACTTTACAAAACATTTTATTATTAATTGTTGATTTATCCCTGGCTCACACTGATGAGATTTTGGATGCATTTCAGAATGCACTGAATCATATGAGACATGAAATAACATGTATTTCTATGGAGGTCGTTTACAGATATGCAGTCCGAATACAATGCAATTGGAAAAAGAACCCTGTGTGTTTGGTGCTATGCAATGTGATTTTGAGACCCATATAGTTAAATGGAAACTGCATGGAAAACGGATAAGTTTTAATATGCAATGCTATTCCAGGGAGTTTCTAGGACTCTGTGCTGTATTTCTTTAAGCCTTGAGAGAGAGAGAGAGAGAGAGAGAGAGAGAGAGAGACACCATGCCATAAAACAAAATCACAGCTGCATCCAAAATGCATTGCAAATGCATTCAAATTGCATAGGAACCCCCGATGAAGTCACACTGCCTGTGATACTTCAAATTGCACTACAAAACTCATTAAGATTGAAAAACATCAATGTGAATCTAGCCTTATAGTATATTTCTTTACTTACTGTATTATTTACTTTTTGTTTGTTTAAATCAAAGATTCATATCAGTTAAGCCCTTGCTTTTAACTGTACATGTTATCTATCACTGACTACAGAGATTTGTAGCAAACCATGGGGGACACATCAATTGTGTTGCACAGCAAGGCAACGTAAAATCAGGAAAAGTGAGAAATTTTATGCGACAGATTTATTTTAATATTGCAGCATGATCATAAATTCCTCCATCTGCTATACATTTTGTTTGTTGAGAAAAAAAATCCCCTCTGGGTGATCAATGTACATTGCAGTGATTTCAACAAACTTTATTACAAATTCCTACTTGTTTCCGCTGTGACGTGAAAACTGTATGTTTCACCAAGTTTTTTGGAACTAATTCTGAATAGGAGTGACAAATTCATTTTAATCAGCTGGTATATTTAGAATGTCCTGATGAGGAAAGCAGCAGACCCCTTTCACACTGGAAGCATTTTTCAGGCGCTTTAGCACTAAAAATAGCACCTGTAAAGTGCCTGAAAAATGCCTCATCTGCAGTCCCAATGTGAAAGCCCAAGGGCTTTCACACTGGTGCTCTGCACTGGCAGGACATCAAAAAAAGTCCTGCAAGCAGCTTCTTTGAGACACTTTAGGAGCGCTGTATACACCTCTCCTAAAGAACCTCTGTCCATTGAAATCAATGGTCAGCACCACTAAAGCATCTGCAAAGGGCCTCGGCAGCATTTTGAGGGTGCTTTTAATCCTTTATTCAGCTGAAAACTGCCTCTAAAATGCTTGTAAAGCGCTGCTAAAACTAGCAGCGCTTTACCACCGAGACCCCCGTGCTGTCAGTGTGAAAGGGCTGTTAATGTTTATCACTTTAGAGGGGAATATTCCTTAGAGGGTACCTCACCAAAAATTGTATTTTTTATGCCTAAAACCTCACTTGTATCATAGTGCAGAGTTTGTCACATAAACAGAAAATAACATTTTTGAGGGCTTTCCATACACCAACTGTGTACAAAACATCTCCAGGAGCTATTTTGCACTGACATTATAGAGAATTACAGAAGCTGCAGTTTGACAAGGAAAGGTCATTTTTAATAGCATTATAATACAAAATGGTATTATTTTTTTAATCACTTTATTTTTTATTGTTTTTACAAAAATGTAGCTATTCTTTAGGTAATACTGCAACCTGGACATGACCACTCATTTCTTGTTACTTGTTCATCTGTTTGGAGTCTCATCTCTAATGTTTAAACTTTTGCAGTCCTTTCAAAGTCTCAGATTGCCATCCAGGATTATGTCTCTTACACATGATAGGAAATTCCACCAGCAAAAGTCCGATGAGAGGTTTTGGTCAGAAAATGTGACCGTCTGTATGCAGGGCCGTTTTTAAGGTAGGGCAAAAGGGGCAGCTGCCCTGGGCCCTGTCATTGTTGTGGGGCCCAAAGCAGCTGCTTCATACTTGCCAACTATCCTGGTTTAAATTTGCTCGCTCCTTGAGGTTTTAGTCCTGTGCTGAGTCCCAGATGAGTCACCTGGAGACCTTGTGTTTACATGTAAATTACCAGCATTCATATGTAAATAGAGGCGACCGGCGGCATTGATATGTATATCATGCCCCCCCCTGAGGTCATATCCACAGTAATCTCTAGCAACCAATCAACAAGCAGAAATCATGTGCTGTAACCTCTAGCAACTAGCCAGTGAGCTGTAATGTGTTCTGTAACCTCTAGCAACCAGTCAGTGAGCGGTAATAATACACTGAAACCTCTGGCAACCAATCGCAATAGCTGTCTGATCTGATTCAGTAAACTGATCTTGAGTCTAACTGCTATTTATTGTATGTCTCAGAGCAGGTGGAGTGCGAAACTGCTTGGGGAGGGGGCCCCCAAGAAAAGTTTTGCCCAGGGTCCAATCAATATTAAAGACGGCCCTGTCTGTATGCTCCATCGGACTTTTGCTGGTGGAATTCCCACCAGCAAAAGATTGAGAACAGGTTCTCTATTTTTCGGTCGGAAAAAGTCCCTATCCAAAAATGTATTTGTCTGTATGCAATTTGGAAGCACAAAAACTCACGCATGCTCAGAATCAAGTACAAGATGGAAACGCTTGGTCTGGTAAAACTACCGTTCGTAATGGAGATAGCACATTCGGCACCCTGCAATTTTTTTAATAGCTTAATGCAGCACATTCTCTTCTTCTTTATAATGCTAGAAGAATGAAGTTGTTTTTCTGCTCATATTCACACAAACTTATTTCTTCATTGATTTTAAGTGAAAAAAACGCGCTGGATGGTGTATATGGGTATACCAGAAAAATAGACAACAGAAATATACAGCAAAAATATATATATCAAAAGGTATATAGGTAAAAATATAAATATAAATATAAACAGGTGCCGCCACCCCTTGGCCTCACAGTCCTAAAAAGGAACAGGAGGAGTTTCAGTGAAAGAATTATTATATTAGAGGGGCCCAGGCGCTACCTAACATAACTTAATATGTAGAAATTATTAAAAAGTATGACAAATATGTGTACGCCACCTTGTACCCCCGGCGAAGGAAAATAGAGAGACTGGCCACCAGGATACGTGGTGGTTAAATACCCAACACGCACAAGTAAGGGAAGGCCAGGCAAAATAGGCTACGGGGAGGTAGTAGTGATATATAATACTAGCCCTAAAATAAATGGATGACAGGGAGGTGTACCTCCAGTGTGGCTACTTGCAGGAGGGAAAAAAAGGAGACCTACAATACTGGTACCGTTAGTACTAGAGGGTATTCAAGTGACACTGTGAAAAGGTCATACATACATAATAGCACTAAAACATCCAGAAACTAAATCATCCAGATAAACACGTATACCCAGTATATAATGAGTGTTGAGATTGTGCAAAAAATGCAAAAAATGCAAAAGTGCAAAATAGCAAAAATGTGCAACAGTGCAAAAAGACAAAAAATGACAAAAAATGACAAAAAAGTGCAAAAAATTACAGTACCATAAGTGATTAAATAAAATTAAATATGTATGTATATATATATAAATCTTGCTTGATGCATAAAGTCCGTAAATTAATACATAAGTTGATCAGTGAGGTAACCTTATAAAAACATTTAGTGCAGTCCTTATACAAAGCGAAGCAATTAGTGCAGTCCTTATAGAGGGCAAAGATAAAACCAAAATCGCAGACAAAAACAAAAACCTCAAAGTGCAGTCCAAATCAAAATAAAAATCAAAATCAAAAATCAAAAATAGAGGTGAACTTTAAATCTTCAAGCGGATGCAGTTGAAAGTGACTGGTGCTCAAACACATAAGATTCAGGTGACTTCCGTGCTCACCCCCTCAGTTCCCCACTCACCGAATCTCTATGCCCACACGGGGCAAGCAGGCCTGTATGGTTCACGGTGTAGGATCTGGTTACTCCACAGGGAGGTAAATCCAAGGGGGAAAACCGACCTTCCTTCTTTATCTCCTTTCTCAGTGTGTGGGAGGGAGTTGTTGTTCTCGATTGGAGGTAGTATATCAGGATATCCTCAGAAAAATAGAAGGGGTCTCATAGTGCAGTAATTCCAGAATTTAAAAAATTGAATTCAAAATAAACTTTATTGGTTGGGACATCAAAGATACAACAATTAAATGGCATAAGTCCCCACGGGAGGTGGTTTACATGTGCAGTAAGGGGCACAGTCCCAAGATGGTAACTATACCATATAAATAAAATATTAAAAATGAGAAAAAATACAAATGTATATAAAAATAAAAATAAAAATGTTTAAAAATATGTATATATATATATATATATATATATATATATATATATATATATATATATATATATATATATATATATATATATGTATATATATATATATATATATATATATATGTATATATATATATATATATATATATATATATATAGAGCTACAAAGAAATGGTGAGAATAGACCAGGGCAAGAGTATTAGCATACCCCAAACAATAAGGACAGAGGAGCCCTTTTGGTGAGGTAGCCCCAACCCCTGGGGTCGCAACTCAGCTCTAAAGTGCGACACCTTAGGGGAGAGGCACTCACCGTTGGTCTATGCACCAATTAGTAGAAGACCCTAACGGTACCACTTATGGTACTATAATTTTTTGCACTTTTTTGTCATTTTTTGTCATTTTTTGTCTTTTTGCACTGTTGCACATTTTTGCTATTTTGCACTTTTGCATTTTTTGCATTTTTTGCACAATCTCAACACTCATTATATACTGGGTATACGTGTTTATCTGGATGATTTCGTTTCTGGATGTTTTAGTGCTATTATGTATGTATGACCTTTTCACAGTGTCACTTGAATACCCTCTAGTACTAACGGTACCAGTATTGTAGGTCTCCTTTTTTTCCCTCCTGCAAGTAGCCACACTGGAGGTACACCTCCCTGTCATCCATTTATTTTAGGGCTAGTATTATATATCACTACTACCTCCCTGTAGCCTGTTTTGCCTGGCCTTCCCTTACTTGTGCGTGTTGGGTATTTAACCACCACGTATCCTGGTGGCCAGTCTCTCTATTTTCCTTCGCCGGGGGTACAAGGTGGCGTACACATATTTGTCATACTTTTTAATAATTTCTACATATGGAGCCTATTAAGTTATGTTAGGTAGCGGCTGGGCCCCTCTAATATAATAATAATTTCTTTATTATTCCTTTGGATCTCCTGAATAATCTCCTTTGTTTTTCAAGCCAGATTTCCATAATAATGTTTAGAATTTTTTTTATTGTCATTTTTTTTTTTGATCAATAACTTCCTTTTTTTTGATTATTTTTCAATTATTTTCTAGTGATCTCCATTTTTTTTGTTTTTTGTTTCCACAACAACTTATATTATCTCCTATTTTTTAACCTCAAGGAGGTTGGTTGGTGTCCTTTGTTAATTAGACATTGTATTTTTGAAATATACCTGCCTACTCACAAACAAACTGTCCTATTTGAAGAAAAACATTTCATATAAAAAAATCTCAATTTATTGTTGCTCATAACAAAATAAATAGGAAGGCAATGCTGGGGAAACTGCTTGAATTTGCAAAGCCCTTGTACCCCAGGGGACACATCAAATCTTTGTAACTAAAAATTGATAGCCTGAGAAGTCCATAGAATAGGGAGCACAATATGGTCCAGGAGTCCCAGAGATCAGGAACAGCAGCAGATGACATATATGTCCCCAGGCTGTGGTACTACCACGGCCTGTGTCTTCTGTCAGACCAGACTGAACCCAGGCCATCACTTTCTCGTCTTCCCTGCAGCCTTCCCTGCAGCTTTCCTTGGAGGCTGTGGCTCCGGAGGTGGAGTTGTGGCAAGAGGAGGAGGAGCAGGAGGATAGGTGAGCGCACATAAGTGCATGTTATCACTCATTTGGCCCCTTAACCCCTTCTGAAGGGAGTTAAAAATAATATTCTGACACATGAGGCATTGGCCCTCCTCCATTTGCTGCAATGTTGCAGCTACATAGCAGCCATAGGCCTATTCAGCATTGTGGGGTGTTTTCAGGACCCCATTAGCATCCTTAATGAGGCTCAGTGCTGCCTCCTCCATGTTACTCCCCTTCCTGGCCCTTTTTTTGGCTACCAATTTTCTTATCCACAAATTCGATGTCTGAGTTGGGGACCTGCTTCTTCCCAAATTGCAGCACTTTCTCCAGCAATGCCTTCCTAGCTGGTTTATTTCGATATAAGGAGTTTTAAATCTCCCACACATTTCTCATATCCCTGTATCTCTCTATGAACTTGCCCATGAATTCAGGGTCTTTGAATTGTTTCATCTTTGCTGCAAGACAAAACATAAGACAAAAGCACTAATATCTAAATGCTCCTACTTTTATCCCAATATAGGCCTCAATCTCGAATCAGTATAGTCCACTGATGTCCCAAGTTAAAATGTTACCTTCATTAGAACGTTTGTCCTCCTTCCTCCGCACACAGAATGTATGTATGACACACCCGTGTTAACTTTATATAAACTGTGCATGCGAGAAACTCTGCCTGCGTCACCCGACCATGACATTCTTTATAGATTATTCCCCGCCCCTCTCTTTTGTCACAGTGGGAGAGGAACATGGTGGAGACACAGCAGGTGCATAATAGCAGTAATGAGGAGGAGGAAAGGCCGGAGCAAGAAACATCCCGATCCAGAAGGAGATTTAAGCCATCAAATATGTTCTTTGGTAAAATGGTGGAGATGGTGGACATCTTGAAGAAGGTCGACTAAGATGGGAAGCATGGACCGTACCCACACCCAAATGTGAGAAAGGCCAAAATCATGAATAAAGTTGTGATTGCTGTGATTGCAATTGTTGAGTGCAATTGTTGAGTCTGCGCCAGTATTTTGGAGGAAATGCTGGCCATACCTGAAATTGAGGGAGCAGGATCAGTACAGAAGGATCAAGAAAGTGCTTCTAAAAAGTAAGTACAGTATGTGTCGTGTGTTACTATTATGATTATTACTTGCATGCTGCTCCATGTGCTTTTCTTTACTGGTGTGCAGTTTTAAATGGCTATGTTCATGTTCGTGAGCAAAGTAATCGGTCGTAGTAAAAATTGTTCGTTTGCCAACTAAATACAATGTTTTTGGCAGATACAGGGTTAACTACATTTGGTCATGCAAATTTTTATGAAAGGAAGTTTAGGACATTGTTTTCTATATGTCTTTGAAACTAGGATGAATTGCAAACTTGATTCAGTGTAATATAAGGAGAGGACACTCAGCAGCTGTTTCCACATCTGGACTCAGGAACACTAGTGTAGGACACCAGAGCAAACTTTTTAGGGTCACCCACACAGGTGCTCCAGTGGATACTTGGAGTGTCTCCATGTGTGAAATGTGTCCAAACAAAGGTAAGTATTCCAGCTTTGTTAACCACCTCCCGTCCGCCCTATAGCCGGATGACGGCCATAGAGCAGGCGGGTTCATCCGGGCGGTCGTCCCTGGACGTCCTTGTGTTTACTTCCGCAATGCGTGCCGTCGGGGGCGCGCATCGCGGAAGTTTTGTACTCGCCGTGTCTCCCGGAGACAGGCAAACATAGATCGCCGTGAACGGCCAATCAAAGCGGCCATTCACAGCGCGATCTCAGCTGCCAATGGGAGATGATCTCAAATGTAAACATATGAGATCATCTCCCATTGCCGTGTCTCTCCCTCCTCACACAGAGACAGCGTGTGAGGAGAGAGAGGATCTGTGAGTGACATATTGTATATTGCATACTGTGACTAAAATCTGTCAGCCCCAGTGCCAGTGCCATCTGTCAGCCCAGTGCCATCTGCCAGTAGTGCCAGTGCCGCCAGTGCCACCTACCAGTGCCAGTGCCACCTGCCAGCGCCACTGCCGCCTGCCAGCGCCAGTGCCATCCGTCAGCCCCAGTGCATCAGCCCCAGTGCCGCCAGTGCCACCTGCCACCACCAGTGCCACCTGCCAGTGCCAGTGCCACCTGCCAGCGCCAGTGCCACCTGCCAGCGCCAGTGCCATTCGTCAGCCCCAGTGCCGTCAGCCCCAGTGCCGTCAGCCCCAGTGCCACCAGTGCCAGTCCCACCTGCCAGCGCCAGTGCCACCTGCCAGCGCCAGTGCCATCTGCCAGCCCCATTTGCCAGAGCAATTAGCCAGAGCAAATAGCCAGCACCATCTGCCAGTGCCATCTGCCAGTGCCAGCCCCAGTGCCATCTGTCAGCGACATCTGCCAGCGACATCTGTCAGCGACATCTGTGAGCGACATCTGTCAGCCCCAACTGTCAGCCCCATCTGCCTCCAGTGCCATCTGCCTCCAGTGAGATCTGCCTCCAGTGCCATTTGTCAGTGCCACGTGTCATCAGTGCCACGTGTTGTCAGTGCCACGTGTCGTCAGTGCCACCTGCCACGTCAGTGTCACCTGTGATCAGTGCTGTCAGTGTCACCTGCCACATCAGCGTCACCTGTCAGTGTCATCTGCCAGATCAGCGTCACCTGTCAGTGTCATCTGCCAGATCAGCGTCACCTGTCTGTGCCATTTGTGATCAATAAAAATGTCACAAAGATTATATTCAGCTGAGGAGGCATATGATATTCTTGCAGCCGACGAGAGCAACGGGGAGGTTTCCGCTTCGGATTCCTCCTCATATTCAGATTGTGAGTCTGACGTGGACTATGAGCCTGTCCTCAGCAGCGGTACCATGACAACCTCAGAGGAGGAAGATGATAGTCCGCCCGTCAGACGAAGGCGCACTGGTGAGGAGGCGGTACCATCCACCAGCACCGCAGAGCCATCCACCGGCACCACAGTACCTCGGCAAAGGCCACGTACCAGTGGGGTGTCAACTCGGCCCCAAAGGGTTAGGTCCCATGCCAGCCTTCCCTATTCCCTCCAGAACCCCTTGTGGCTTCCTCCTAACTCAGGAGAAGCTAACGTTCCCCCTTTCACTGCCAACCCAGGAGTCCAGGTGGACACACACAATTTTTCCCTGATGGACTTTTTCCACCTAATTTTTACAGAGGACATGCTTGAATCCATTGTGGTCCAGTCCAACCTATATGCCCAACAATTTATTGAAAGCAACCCAACGTCCTCTTATGCCCGTCCCTACGAGTGGAGAGCCCTAACAGTGGAGGAGTTTAAAAAATTTTTGGGCCTCAAATTTTGTATGGGACTAAACAATAAAAATGAAATACGTGCATATTGGTCATCCCGCCCCATCTATCACATGCCCATCTTTTCCTCAATAATGCCCCGGACCAGATATCTAAAGATAATGAGATTCCTACACTTTAACGACAATACCCAGTGCCTTCCCCGGAATGACCCAAATTTTGATAAACTTTACAAAATTCGGCCGCTAATAAATTATTTTTCTGAGATCTTCCCCCAGTTGTTTACCCCAGACCAACACATATGTGTGGATGAGTCCCTGATCAAATTTTCTGGCAGGCTGGGCCTAAAGAAATTTATTCCCTCCAAAAGGGCCCGCTATGGGGTGAAGATGTATAAATTGTGTGACCGAGCCACAGGGTATACATATTCCTTCATGGTATACGAAGGGAAGGACACCCAGCTACATCCCCCTAATACATCGGATCGAGTGGGAAAGTTGTTTGGGAACTCATAAACCCACTCCTGGAGAAAGGCTACCATCTTTATGTGGATAATTTTTATACAAGTTTACCCCTGTTCCACAACCTCCATAGAAAGCAAACTCCAGCATGTGGCACCGTAAGAACGAACCGGAAGGGCTTTCCTCAAAGCCTCGTCAACAAAAGGCTAAGAAAAGGCGAAGCGGCGAGTTTACGGAACGAGGAAATTTTGGCTGTGAAGTGGAGGGACAGAACTGATGTGTACATGCTTTCTTCGATCCACAACAACACTTTTGTTGAGATCACCAGGAGGGATGGCCCAATACAAAAACCCACTTGTATCCATGAGTACAACATGTTCATGGGGGGTGTCGACTTGAACGACCAGATGCTCGAACCCTACCTTGCCACGAGAAGAACATACAAGTGGTATAAAAAAATTTCAATTTATTTCTTTAATTTGGCCATATACAACACGTATGTAATTTATCGTAAATCCACAGAAAGACCCATACCCTTCCTTGGCTACCAGGAGGAAATCACCACTGCCCTTATATACCCCAAGGGCCCACCACAAAACATTCGATCCAATGTAATTAGCAGACTCTCTGAACGCCACTTTCCTGATAAAATCCCTCCCAGACCAACAGGCCGAAGACATCAGAAAAAATGTCGGGTGTGCAGCAAACGAGGATTGAGAAGAGACACCACTTATCATTGTGCCCAATGCCCTTCCCAACCAGGCCTCTGCATAGGTGACTGTTTCCGCCGTTACCATACTTCAGTGAATTATTAGTGAAGTATGGTAACCATAACCCTCACTTCCTGCCATTTACCTTCAAACCCCTTATGCCTCTGCTTGCTCTGTAACTGACCCTGGCTTGTTATTCGACCACGCTTCTGCCTACTGATTCTGTTTATGCCCCTGCCTGATCTGGAACTGACCCTGGACTGTTATTCGACCACGCTTCTGCCTACTGATTCTGTACATACCTCTGCCTGATCTGGAACTGACCCTGGACTGTTTGACCATGCCTTTTGCAAGCCTCTTGGACTGATCTTGTACCCTCTCAGTGGACTAGAGGGATTCATAACAGGGGTCTCACATATGTGAGGGGCTCCAGAATAGTTTTTTTTGATGAAGAAGACAATTTCCTTTGTTTTCTCATTCCTAGATTAGGGTCTGGAGACTCGGAGGCTTCAAAGAGATTTGGGTGGGAGAAGCCTCTACCCCTATCCCCATTCTGTCCTGAACAAGGCCCTACTTCTGCCTGCTGCCTGTAGGACCTATACCATCATGTCTCTGCCTGTCGCATGAACTGACCACACCACATGGATGGACCATGTTCCTGCCTACTACCAGGACCAATATTTTGGCAATGCTGACGATCTCTGCCTGCACTGACCTTGGACTGTATATGGACAGTATCCCTGCCTGCTGCCAATATTGACTATGGACAGTATACCTGCCTGTTGCCTGGAAAATTGTGTTCACTTTTGCTGACCAAGTCCCTGCCTGCTGCCTGGACCAGTGCTATCCTCCTGTGGACAACTGTGCTGCTAAAACCACAGGTAATCTTTTGTTTACTCTTTTCTCAGCAGAATGTATTTTGGGGTGTAATTCTTGGTATGTGCATGCTATGTGTCCCTGGAACACCTGATGGTGTTCCTTGCATGTTGGGCCTCTGTATGTGGCCAAGCTGTGTAAAAGTCTCACACATTTGGTATTGCCATACTCAGGAGAAGTAGCAGAACGTATTTTGGGGTGTCATTTTTGCTATGTACATGCTATGTGTTGGAAATATCTTAAAAATTGACAACTTTGCGTAAAAAAAAAATGCGTTTTAATTTTTTTCCACATTTTCCCAAAACTTCTGGAAAAAAATAAACCATTCAAAAGACTCAATATGCCTCATAGATTATACATTGGGGTGTTAGCTTTCCAAAATGGGGTCACTTTGTGGGCATTTCCATTGTCCTGGTGCTCCAGGGGCTTCAAAACTGTAATAGGTGGTTGAGAAATAAGATGTGTAATTTATGCTCCTAGAACGCCTGATGGTGCTATTTCAATATTGGGCCTCTGTATGTGGCCAGGCTGTGTAAAAGTCTCACACATTTGGTATCGTTATACTCAGGAGGAGTAGTAGAACGTATTTCGGGGTGTCATTTTTGCTATGTACATGCTATGTGTTGGAAATATCTTATAAATGGACAACTTTGCGTAAAAAAAATGTGTTTTCATTTTTTTTCCACATTTTCCCAAAACTTCTGGAAAAAAAATGAACCATTCAAACGACTCAATATGCCTCATAGATTATACATTGGGGTGTTAGCTTTCCAAAATGGGGTCTCTTTGTGGGGATTTCCATTGTCCTGGTGCTCCAGGGCCTTCAAAACTGTAATAGGTGGTTGAGAAATAAGATGTGTAATTTATGCTCCTAGAACGCCTGATGGTGCTATTTCAATATTGGGCCTCTGTATGTGGCCAGGCTGTGTAAAAGTCTCACACATTTGGTATCGTTATACTCAGGAGGAGTAGTAGAACGTATTTTGGGGTGTCATTTTTGCTATGTAAATGCTATGTGTTGGAAATATCTTATAAATGGACAACTTTGCGTAAAAAAAATGCATTTTCATTTTTTTTCCACATTTTCCCAAAACTTCTGGAAAAAAAATGAACCATTCAAACGACTCATTATGCCTCATAGATTATATGTTGGGGTGTTAGCTTTCCAAAATAGGGTCACTTTGTGGGCATTTCCATTGTCCTGGTGCTCCAGGGCCTTCAAAATTGTAATAGGTGGTTGAGAAATGAAATGTGTAATTTATGCTCCTAGAACGCCTGATGGTGCTATTTCAATATTGGGCCTCTGTATGTGGCCAGGCTGTGTAAAAGTCTCACACATTTGGTATTGTAATACTCAGAAGGAGTAGCAGAACGTATTTTGGGGTGTCATTTGTGGTATACACATGCCATGTGAGAGAAATAACCTATTACATTGAAAATTTTGTGAGAAAAAAAAAAAAATCTTCATTTTGCAAAGAATTGTGGGAAAAAGATAAAAACATCAAAAACCTCACCATGCATCTTAGTAAATACCTTGGAATGTCTACTTTCAAAAAAGAGGTCATTTGGGGGGTATTTGTACTTTCCTGACTTGTTCTGGTCGCAAGAAATGAGATAGGCCACCAGTACATCAGGTGTGATCAATTTTTTATGATTCGCACCACAGCTTGTAGACTCTAACTTTCACAAAGACCAAATAATATCCACTAATTTGGGTTATTTTTACCAAAGATATGTAGCAGTATAAATTGTGGGCAAAATTTATGAAAAAAAAATTATAATTTGCAAAATTTTATCACAGAAACAAAGAAATATGTGTTTTTTTTCAAAATTTTCGGTCTTTTTTCATTTACAGCGCAAAAAATAAAAACCCCAGAGGTGATCAAATACCACCAAAAGAAAGCTCTATTTGTGGGAAAAAAAGGAAACAAAATTAATTTGGGTACAGTGTTGCATGACTGAGTAATTGTCATTCAAAGTGTGAGAGCACCAAAAGCTGAAAATTGGTCTGGGCAGGAAAGGTGTTTTAAGTGCCCAGTAAGCAAGTGGTTAAAGGAAAAAATCATGTCTGCAGCTTGGTACTCGGCCAAAACAGACAATTGTACCCCAACACCAAGCAATGTTTTATATTCCTATTTCTGGCCTCAAATATCTGTGTGCTAAGTATACCCTTTTGTTTCATTCTCATAGGGGAGAAAAGACTCGGGACGTCAGAGGACAACAGGAACCCCCACCTCCAAAAGAAGGGGAACAGAGGACAACATAACCTCAGGATGTGGGGGAAGGAGAAGTGGAAGAAGTGGTTGAAATTGACACCACAACAGGTCAGTGTCAGACACCACAGATTCAGGTAATAGAGGTATGCCTGCATATTTATAATACATGTTGTGTATTTTTTTCTTTTAGGTGATGTGCAGGTTGTGGTAGAACAATCTCCTCATTTCACCAGTGACAGTGCACAAAGACTAATCCAGGACACAATGGGGTGTAGTTGGGATTTAAACATTATAATACAAACTACAAATGCGGTTGAACAAAAACTGAACATGATTGATGTATTAGGAAGAATCTATAGAAGCACAAAATGCCACATTTTTTTGGAACATTTTTTTAAACATTTCTCCCATTTTAAAAGTCTAGCAGGTGAGAGGAAGTGGTTGCACCCCCAAAACACATTCATTGATCCTCCATGATGGGAGATAGCACATGTTGACATGGGATCAGGAGGGAAATCCCCAGTTTGAGTTTGTGTGCATCTTCAAATTTGTGGCTTTTACAGGGCGACATCACCCTATCTGATGAAGGTGAGATCAACACATTTTTGACACTATACTGTGTGATATTGCCTTTAGTTTTTTAGTGTTTAACTTTGTAAGTTCCTGAGTTGTGTATGTTATGTTTTGAAACATGCCTGTTTATGTACTTAAAAAACAATTTCAAGGTAAAATTGTAACCACTTGCTGCCCGCCAATAGGCAAATGACAGCTGCAAAGTGGTTTCAAAATCCCGACCGGACGTCATAGGACGCCATCATGATTTTGAACCGCTGCACGCCCGCGGGGGCGTGCATCGCGGTGATTGTTGTTGCGGGGTGTCAGTCTGACACCCTGCAACTATGATCCCAGTAAAGAGTCTCCGACGGAGACTCTTTACCACGTGATCAGCCGTGTCCAATCACGGCAGATCACAGTGTAAATAGGAAGAGCCAGTGATTGGCTTTTCCTTACTCGCGTCTGTCAGACGTGAGTAGAGGAGAGCCGATCGGCTGCTCCTCTGACAGGGGGGGGGTCTGTGCTGATCGATTATCAGCACAGCACCCCGAGGATGCCCACACTGGACCACCAGGGACGCCACCAGAACACCAGGGATGCCCAGCACCAGGTATGCCACCTTAGACCACCAGGGATGCCAGTCAGTGCCCACAATGGATGCCAATCAGTGCCCACAATTATTGTTTGGCACTGATTGGTATCCATCAGTACAAAACTATGCAATACAATGTCGCTTATCAGTGCCCACCCGTGTCACCTATCAGTGCCCATCCATGCCAACTATCAGTGCCCATCTGTGCCGCCTATCCATGCCCATCTGTGCTGCCTATCCATGCCCATTCATGCCGCCTATCCATGCCAATTTGTGCCACCTATCAGTGTCCATCCGTGTCACCCATCAGTGCCACCTATCAGTGCCCATCAATGCAGCCTATAATTGCCACATATCAGTGCCCATCAATGCCACCTCATCAGTGCCACTTCATTGGTGCCAGCTCATCAGTGCCTGTAAGTGCAGCCCCATCAGTGCCCATCAGTGAAGGAGAAAACGTACTTATTTACAAAGTTTTGAAATGGAAACAAAAAAAATATATTTTTTTCAAAATTTTCGCTCTTTTTTTATTTGTTAAGCAAAAAATAAAAAACCTAGAGGTGATCAAATACCACCAAAGGAAAGCTCTATTTGTGGGAAAACAAATTATAACAATTTCATTTGGGTACAATGTAGCATGGCCGCACAATTGTCAGACAGCTAAAAGAAACACCAACAGAAAATCAAAATCAAGATTTTATCAGAGAATTTTTTTAAATAAATAGAAATTATTTACAAATTTGCTGGCAAAGCAATGGCCCTCTACCCATAAAAGAATCCACATATTTTTGCCGTACTTCACGGGCGCTTTGGGGGAACAAGCCAGGACGGCCAGCTTCCAGGGCCATCAGGGTAGTTACAGGAAGTCCAGCCTCAGGCCCAACTGAGGCAACATAATTAGGAGCATTTCTCTTTAAAAAGTTGTGAAGTATGCAGCATGCTAGAACAATGTGGTTCAGTTTGTACTCAGCCATATTTATTGCCGTTATAAATAGGCGGAACCGGCTGGACATTATCACAAAGACATTCTCCATGATTCTCTGGGCTCTGGCCACCCGGTAATTAAAAACCCTCTTCTCTTGGATGAGGGTCCTCTGGGGGAATGGCCTCATCAGGTGATCACCCAGACTAAATGCTTTATCTATGGCAAACACAAATGGGAGTCCTTCCACGTTCTCTTACTCAGATGGCAATCCCAAGCCACCACTCTGGAGATGTTGGTAGAACTAGGTCTGGGCAAACACTCCAACATTCAACATCCGGCCATTCTTCCCCACGTCCACATATAAAAATGCATATGTCACTGACACCACCACCATCAACACAATACTATTAAACTCCTTATAATTAAAATAGTATGACCGTGCATGGGGTGGTGGGACGATGTGGACATGTGTCCCATCGATTGCCCCTCTGCAGTTAGGAAAGTCCCAACACTCAGAAAAATGGGAGGCCACAGTATGTCATTCCTGTGGCGTTGAAGGAAACTGTGGAGTCAAAAAAGAAAAAAATATTGTACACATTTTAAGGTGTGTTTAGGGTAAAGTACTACAATGGAGCTGACAAGATACAATGTTAAGTGACTAGGCTAGGTGTGTATGTGCCCAGGATAGCACGCTGGGGATGTTCTTGAAGGCAAATATGCATGTAGGCCAAAAAGGGAGTATTAAAAGCTTAAAGAATGCATGAGGATAAAGAGGACATTCACAGCATATTCGAATAATGATAATTAGGGAATGATGAAAGAAATACAAAACATTAGCATACATAAAATACATAGAATGTGATGTTAAAGGAGAAAACTTACCCTGATATAGTCCTCCTGCAGGACCTGAATGATGGCAGAACAGGTCTCTGGAATAATGATTCCCAGGGCCTGGGGGGAGATGCCTGTCGAGAACTCGAGGTCCTGCAGATTTCTCCCTGTTGCCAAGTACCGCAAGGTGGTGACTAGCCTCTGCTCGGGAGTGATGGCTTGCCACATGCAGCTGTCCTGCTTCATAATATAAGGGGACAGCAAAGCCAACATATGGTGAAAAACGGGGTCTGTCATCCAGAGAAAATTCCTGAAATCATCAGGGTTATTCTCCTGGATCTCTCGCAGCAAAGGTATATGAGAGAATTGGTCACGCTGGAGTAACCAGTTTTTGGTCCATGAACTCCTCCCCACCCTGTTCATGGACTGGGCTTGGGTCAAAGTGAGAACCCCAACACCAAGCCCCCGCACAGCACGAACTGTACAATGAGGATATACCCGCAACATGGCTTTGAAATGGTCGGCTGGTCAGAACAAACTAACAGAACACACTGAAAAACAGCAAGACCTGTGAAGAGTGAGCTGAAAATCAGAAACCAGCAGACAAGAATGCACTGAAAAACAGCAAGGCCTGTGAAGAGTGAGCTGAAAATCAGAAACGAGTGGACAAGAATGCACTAAAAAACAGATACGAACTGACTAGACACACTGAAAACCAGATACAAACCCTGAGGCACAAACTGAAGAGCAGTAACGATCAGAAAAGCACAAGTCTGAAAAGCGTGAATCGTCTCTCACCAATCTTGTTCAAAATGAGATAAACATGAGATTAGCAGAACGAGCCCAAAGGGTGGCGCACTGGGTATTGAACTTCCATTTTATAGTCCCATCATACATCTTGTCCCTCACCACGTTCTTGACGGTCAGAATTTGGTGTGACCATGTGTATGCAAGACAGGCTTGAGCGAAATCCCTTGGATGGTTTTTCCGACGGGATTCTTGAAAATTCCAATCGTGTGTACATGGCATTAGGGTAAATATTATTTTTTGAAAAATAGTGATAGTCTTTAGGCAAACTGATACATTTTCTTTCAAGTTTAAGTATATATATGTAAAGATTGTATAGTGTATTCTAAATACATAACATCAATTGTATGTATTTTTTTATTTTTTAGAGAAATTTAATTAATCAAGGTCTGTCTGTTAATTATGTCAAATTGATTTGCAAAGGCTAAATATTTCAACTGACAAAATTTGTCCTTTCCTTGTAAAACCTAGACAAGCTTGAATTTGCATGGGGAAAATCCACCATTATGTCAGAAACATATCTTCTGAATCATTAACAAGATAATGAAGGATAAAGACAGAAAATAACCATCTCTCATTAAACCAGACATTCATATCCTCAAAGTCAGTTAGTATTAATAATTTAATGCCACAAAATTAAAAAAGGATGTTTGGTAGATTAATCCCCCACCTGTTGTTTGCATGTTTCCCAATAAGAAGCTATACTGTACGTCAAAATAAAGCTACAGATTAAACATGCAGACAATGTAAATTGTTCCAGACAGATCTTTGAAAATACCATACAAACCACTAATGATTTCTTTGATAATATGGAAGAAATTATCAAACCCATTAAATGTTTCTTTGATCAAAAACCACGGATCACACATGGTCTCTTTTATTCTAATATTAAGACTTCTAATGAGAGTGCATTTTGTGGTTAATTAATAAGTTAGCAGTGTATCATCAGACACAAGATGCATTATGTCTTTGAGAAAAATATGAAACACATGCAAGAGAAGCTTTAAATCAAATAATGAATGATGTTCAAGCTGTTCAAAGATGTTAATCAGAGGAAGGAAAAGTGCAATTATTTTTCAAAGAGATTTTTTCCTTGTAAATAAAATGTTTAGTATTAGTTTTGTCACTGTGTTGTATGAAGTAACGTGGTTATACCTCACATCATCTAGGACTTAATGCCATTATATTTATGCATGTATGTATTTATTTATTAGCTAGAGCAATTTAAATCCAAAATTACACACACAACTGCTATTTTTTTGGGCTATTGACAACCTTCTCTACATTTTAGAATATTTTTTTTTTGTTTATCTGAAGGCCATTGATTTCTATCAAGGACCCTGCATGTTTATTCCTATATTCTCACAGCTGCAGACATTTGATGTCCTGCAAATTATGACTTTAGCCTTAAAATTCTCATTTGCAATTTCTTGCATGTATCTTATCCACTCATAGCAGATTAATGTATTAATCTTATAAGTAATGCAAATCTTCTGGGTGAATACCAGCGTAGAGCTGGTGAATGCAGGCCAATCTAGGAACTGTGTTAATGTGTTTACATTTGCATATATACTGTGCATTTACACTGAGCAAAATTATAAATGGAACACTTTTGTGTTTGCCCCTACTTATCATGAGCTGAACTCAAAGATCTATGACTTTTTCTATGTGCACAAAAGGCCTATTTCTCTCAAATATTGTTCACAAATCTGTCTAAATCTGTGTTAGTGTGCACTTCTCCTTTTCAGAGATAATCCATCCACCTCACAGGTGTGGCATATCAAGATGCTGATTAGACATCATGATTATTGCACAGGTGTTCCTTAGGATGGCCACAATAAAAGGCCACTCTAAAATGTGCAGTTTTATCACACAGTACAATGCCACAGATGTCGCAGGTTTTGAGCAAGCTTGTAATTGGCATGCTGACTGCAGGAATGTCCACCAGAGCTGTTGCTGTTGAATTGAATGTTCATTTCTCTATCATAAGCCGTCTTCAAAGGCATTTCAGTGAATTTAGCACTTCACCCAACTGACCTCACAACCACAGACCACGTGTAAGCACACAAGCCAAGGACCTCCACATCCAGCATCTTCACCTCCAAGATCATCTGAGACCAGCCACCCGGACAGCTCCTGTAACAATCGATTTGCATAACCAAAGAATTTCTGCACAAACTTTTAGAAACCATCTCAGGGAAGCTCATATGCATGCTTGTAGTCCTCATTAGGGTCTCAACCTGTCTGTAGTTAATCATAGTTACCGACTTGAGTGGGCAAATTCTCACATTCGATGACGTCTAACACTTTTTAGAGGTGTTCTCTACACGGATGAATCCCGGTTTTCACTGTACAGGGTAGATGGCAGACAGCGTGTATGGCGTTATGTGGGTGAGTGGTTTTCTGATGTCAATATTGTGGATTGAGTGGCTCATGGTGGCAGTGGGATTATGGTATGGGCAGACATATGCTATGGACAACAAACACAGGTGCAATTTATTTCTGGCACTTTGAATGCACAGAGATACTGTGATGAGATACTGAGGCCCATTGTTGTGAAATTCATCCGCGACCATCACCTCATTTTACAGCATGGTAATGCACGGTCCCATGTTGCAAGCATCTGTACTCAGTTTTGCATGGCCAGCATACTGTGTTCCAGTTCCTGCCTATATCCAGCAACTTCGCACAGCCGTTGAAGAGGAATGGACCAACATTCCACAGGCCACAATCAACAAGCTAATCAACTCTATGCAAAGGAGACGTGCTGCACTGCAAGAGGCAAATGGTGGTCACACCAGATACTGACTGGTTTTTGGACCCTCCCCGACCCCCCCAATACAGTAAAACTGCACATTTTAGAGTGCCCTTTTATTGTTGCCAGGCACACCTGTGCAATAATTATGCTGCCTAATCAGCATCTTGATATGCCACACCTGTAAGGTGTATGCATTATTTCGGCAAAGGAGAAGTGCTCACTAACACAGATTTAGACAGATTTGTGAACAATATTTTAGAGAAATAGGACTAATGTTTACATAGAAAAAGTTGTAGATCTTTGAGTTCAGCTCATAATAAATAGGGGCTAATACAAAAGTGGTGCATTTATAATTTTGCTCAGTGTATATATATTAACACAATTCAGAAAAGGTAAACAAGATTCTGTTGAGAAAGAGATGATTTCAATAAATCTCTGAGCAATGGTCTTACATTCAAGTAAAACATTGTAGTAATAATTAAGTTGTATGTGCACGTTCAGTACACATAAATGTTTATACTTGTCACCGCAGCCTGTGAAAAAAATTCAAATGCGAAGTAAAAATTTTACAAATGGTTAAATACAGTATTACTCTAGCAGCATGGCTTAACTCTTAATTTGCATCTATCTTGGTTGTAAATAATCTTTTCCACTAGAGGTTGCTGTTTGAAGATGGGAGACCTGTGCTGCACTGAGCTGAATGGGTAATCCATCTTCAAAAGCAGATTTCTTTGAGAACAGCTGGAGGCTATGGGAAATATTGCCAGAAGCAGGAATTATTTTCAGTTAAGATAACCTATCATATTGACATATCAGAAGACAGTATATCAATAGTTTATATCAGTTATTTTAAAATACATCCTTGTACCTTCATCTTTCCAGCTTTCAGCAACTGGTTTAAGCCATGCCGGCATGTTAACAGACTCATGGCTGCTAGAGTTTCTTTACCTTTTAGCCCAGGTCACCAGCGTTGTTGCAAAAGTAACTTATTAAGCTGTAAAGCCAACCCATCACTTCTACATGTATGTTAAGGTGCTGTCCCCCTGCCTGATATCCCTCTTACCAATTATCCCATTGTAACTCCAAAATTGTAAAACCTTTGGTCCCAACATACATACACATTGGGGTAGATTTACTAAAACTGGTGCACTCAGAATCTGGTGCAGCTGTGCATGGGAGCCAATCAGCTTCTAACCTCAGCTTGTTCAATTAAGCTTTGGCAATAAAACCTGGAAGCGCATTGGCTTATATGCAGTAGGGATGAGCTTGGTGTTCGCCTGCGAAGCCAGAACTCTGTGGGCCGTTCACGCCAAATTCGCGTGGCGCTCACAGCCCACAATGCACTGCACCATTGCAGTGCATTGCTGGCTCATGATTGGCCAAGCATGCACTGTGACCCCGCATGCTTGGCCAATCACAGCGCCGGCAGTGAGGAGAGCCATGATTGGCCACAGGCAGGATGCCTGTGGCCAATTATAGCTCAGGCTGTGTAGTACATGCCCCACACTATATAAGGCCGCCAGCGCGGCGGCCTTCATGTAGTGTTCCGGCGTCTGCAGGAGTTAGTGGGTGTTGTCTGTGTGCCTGCACCGCAGAATACACCTGTATCTACCCATTGTTGCTGTTCTCTAAATGAGCCATCTGCCATCTGCAGGCGTTAATGGGCGACTGGGTGTTGTCTGTGTGCCTGCACCACAGAATACACCTGTATCTACCCTTCACTGCTGTTCTCTAATTGAGCCATCTGCCATCTGCAGGAGTTAGTGGGTGACTGGGTGTTGTCTGTGTGCCTGCACCGCAGAATACACCTGTATCTACCCTTCACTGCTGTTCTCTAATTGAGCCATCTGCCATCTGCAGGAGTTAGTTTGTGTTGTGTGCCTCCAGCGCAGTATACACCTGTAGCTACCTATATTGCTCTTCTCTAATTGAGCCATCTTCAGGAGTTAGTTGGTGTTGTGTGCCTCCAGTACAGCACAGTATACACCTATATCTACCCTTTATTCCTGGTGTTCTATAATAAAGGCATCTGCAGGAGTTAGTGGGTGTTGTGAGCCTCCAGCACAGCACAGTATACACCTGTAACTACCCTTTATTGCTGGCGTTTTATAATAAAGGCATCTGCAGGAGTAAGTGGGTGTTGTATGTCTCCAGCACAGCACAATATACACCTGTATCTGCCCTTTATTGCTGGTGTTCTATAATAAAGGCATCTGCAGGAGTTAGTGGGTGTTGTGTGCCTCCAGCACAGCACAGTATACACCTGTATCTGCCCTTTATTGCTGGTGTTCTATAATAAAGGCATCTGCATGAGTTAGTGTGTGTTTTGTGCCTCCAGCACAATATACACTACCCAGTTGCTGTTTTCCCATCTCCCTGCAGGCCATTACCATGTCTGGAAGGCCAACAAGGAGAGGCATACAGGCACAAGTCAATAAAAGAGTGCAAGCAGGCTCTGTGTCTAGAGACAACAGTGCTGGTCATGGACATGATGCATCGTCATCAGCACGTGGCCATGGGACACGCTTGTCCTTATTTTCGGCACCTGGACGTGTTGAGCCGCATCATGCCAAAGATTTGGTAGAGTGAATGACCAAGCCCTCTTCATCCTCCTTATCCTCTCTCACCCAGGCTCAGGGTATTAGCAAAGCAGCTGCCAACGCATCTTCTTCCCTTGTCTCAATGTCATCATCAGTGACTCCTTCCCTAGACCCACCACGTCCTCCTGTGGAGTCCCCTGAACTGTTTGAGCACAGTGTTGGGTACATGCTCCAGGAGGATGCCCAGTGTTTTGAAGGCTCTGATGATGATACCCAGCTAGAGGAAGGCAGTAGTGTGAGCGCAGAGAGAGGGGAATCTCAAGGACAGAAATCTAGCAGTCATGTTCCACAAGCTGCAGCATACTGCCAGGTTTGCTCCAGTGATGAAGAGGTAGGGGATGATGAGGGAACTGACTCCACGTGGGTGCCTGGTAGGAGAGAGGAGGAGGAGGAGGCACATCTCCAACGAGGCAGGATGCCCTCCAGGGGCCAGCTTAGGGGCAGCACACTGACTGAATCCCACCGCAGAGCTCTGCCTGTGCAGGGCGCTGCCTCTGTGCGTTATTCTAAAAGTTCTTTGGTGTGGGCCTTTTTTGAGACGAGTGCATCAGATTGCACTGCTGCTATTTGCAACATACAGTATGTCTCAAGCGTATCTCGCGTGGCCAAAACATCAACCGCTTGGGTACCACATGCTTGACCAGACATATGTTGACCTGCCATGCAGCTCATTGGCAAGCTTACCTCAAAGACCCACACCAAAGAACAAAGTGAACCTCTCCTTGCTCATCATCAGCTGGGATCTCCAACCCCACTAGACCTTCAGTCCTCTCTGAAACCTGTGCTGAGAGGAATGAAGGTGTAGAATTAGGTGTGTCACAGCCAAGTGCTTGCGGGCAATCTGCCAGCAGTACACCCACGTCCGATTGTAGCAGGCACATTTCCCTGCCCCAGCTGCTGGACCATAGAAAGAAGTTGTTACGTACCTGGGATGTGAGCCTGATGTGCAGAGGAAGGCCTCTCGTACAACTCCGGCTCGCGGACCACTGGTAGTGATACAGCAGTCACAGGAGCACGGTGGGGTATGAGTGCCTGTAAACAGTTCAATAGTCCCTGTAGAAGCGGTGATCAGCAGGCAGGTAGTGGGTGAGCTCACACGATGCTTGACTGGTGGCAGGCTGGGATGAAGCACAGAGCAGTACCAGATGCAGGCTTGCAGGACTGGGAGCTGAAGCAGGCTGGATGAGCGAGATGCAGGGTCAGACAGGCCGGGTCGGTAATAATCAGGCAGATCAGGCATAGACGATAGGCAGGCAGAAGAGAGTTCAGGTCACAAGCCGAGTCGTACCGGAAGATCAGCAGACAGAATCAGCAGGCAGGATCAGAGTCAAAGGGAAGCCGGGATCAGAACAGGCAGCAGGCAATCACAGGTAACAACAAGCTGGATCAGATTCAGAGGTCACACTGGAAACAACACAGGAGCTGCAGACCAAACAGCAATGAACCTCTGTTGGAGCCCTGTTTAAATAGCCACCTAACTTCAGTATTAGTGACAGGTGGGTGTCTTAAAGTGCTAGTACCCATGCGTGCACGCCAGGATCTTACATGGAAAGCCTGTCTTCCCTGACAGAAGTTCACTCCCAGCTATTCACATGCCAGTGGTTGAATGCTAGCTTGGCTAAATTGCTAGCACTTCAACTGCTGCCTTTTCAGTTGGTAGACTCGGCCCCCTTCCATGAGTTTGTGCAATGTGCGGTTCCTCAGTGGCAGGTCCCCAAACGCCACTTTTTCTCACAAAAGGCGATTCCGGCTCCCTACCGGCAATGTCCTTGCCTCGCTGGACAAGGCAGTCAGTGGTAAGGTGCATATTACCGCTGACTCATGGTCCAGCAGGCATGGACAGGGACGTTACCTGTCTTTCACGGCCCATTGGGTCACTCTTCTGTCAGATGGGAAGGATGCAGAACAAGGTGCAGTAGTGTTGGAGGTTGTCCTGCCACCACCCCTCCAAAATGCTACTACTGGTTGTGACACACCTCTCTCCTCCACCCTCTCCTCCTCTTCTTCCACCATGGCCTCTTCCAGTGCTCTGTCCACGGAACCAGCGGAGCTCCGTAGGCGTTCAAGGGGCTACGCAAGCACGCAGGCAAAACGATGCCATGCGGTGCTTGCACTGGTTTGTTTGGGGGACAGGAGCCACGCTGGGGCAGATATTTTGTCAGCTCTGCAGGGGCAGGCCGAGAGGTGGTTGACGCTACGCCAGCTTAAGCCAGGATTGGGGGTTTATGACAATTGCACTAACCTCCTCTCCGCCCTCCGACAGAGACAACTGACCAATGTGCCCTGTGTGGCTCACGTCCTTAACCTGGTGACGCAGCAGTTCTTGGGCAGGTACCCGGGCTTACAGGATGTCCTGAAGCAGGCCAGGAAAGTCTGTGTGCATTTCCGCCGATCATTTAATGCCTGTGCTCGGCTGGTTGAGCTCCAAAAGGAGTTGAACCGGCCCAAGAATCGCCTTATAGGTGACATGCCCACCAGGTGGAACTCAACGTTGGCCATGCTGCAGCAGCTGCACGCGCAGCAGAGGGCCATCAATGAGTACCTGTGTGACTACGGCACAAGGACAGGATCAGGGGAGCATATTTTTTTCTCACCACGCCAGTGGGGCATGATCAGGAATGCATGCACTGTCCTGTCACTGTTTGAGGAGGCCAAACAGTGCATGCATCAGTGGCACTGTACCTCTTGTCCACCTGTTGTAGCATACACTGCGTGGAATAATGGACAGGGCACTTGAGACAGAACAGAGGCAGGAAGAAGAGGACTTCCTTGCCTCTCAAGGCCCCCTTTATTCAGGCAGTGTTCCTGCTGTCCCACCCATCACACACGAAGAGGAGGATGAGGAGGAGGAGGAGGATGATTGTGTCAGCATGCAGGTGGAGCCTGGCACTCAGCATCAGCAGCAGCAGTCTTGTAGGGATGATTTACAGTCCCAAGAAACCCGTGGACTTGTACGTGGCTGGGAGGAGGTAGCTGCGGATCATGTTGTCCTTAGTGACCCAGAGGACTCCAGACCGAATGCCTCAGCTAACCTACTCTGCATGGCCTCCCTGATCCTGCAAAGCCTGCGGAAGAATCCTTGTATTCTTCAGATCAAGGAGAGTGACCATTACTGGCTGGCCACTCTCCTTGATCCATGGTACAAGGGTAAGGTTGCGGACCTTATCTTGCCATCGCAGTGGGAGCAGAGGATGAGACATCTCCGGGAGGCCTTGCAGAAAGGTCTGTGCAACGCGTTCCCAAAGACTGGGAGGTTACAAACTCCTGGTCCTGGGCAACGTGTTGCTGATGCATTGGTCAGAAGAAGTGGTGGAGAAGGTGGCCGCCTGACCGATGCATTCAGACATTTTTTTAATCTGCAACCCCAAGGTATGATCGGTTCCAGCATCCATCACCAGCGTCTGATTTACATGGTGCAGGAATACCTAGGGGCAAGGTCAGACTTGAACACCTTTCCCACCGAAAATCCTCTGGCTTACTGGGTCTTGAGGATGGATCACTGGCCAGAGCTTGCACAGTATGCAATTGAGCTACTGGCCTGTCCTGCATCCAGCGTTCTTTCTGGAGGGAACCTTCAGTGCTGCTGGTGACTTTGTAACCAATCACAGGGTGCGCCTATCCACTGACTCGGTTGATTGACTGACCTTCATAAATATGAATCAGTCTTGGATTACCACCAGCTACCAAGCACCTGAAGCTGATGTAACCGAATATTTTTTTTTTTAAATATCACATCCCTTCAAGACTGCCTATGCTGATGCTGAGTGACTGTCCTGTTATGTTGACTGTCTATTCTCTTCCTCCTCTGCTGATATCTTGGAAGAACATTTTTGGTTCTGGGTGATGCCACCAGCCCAATTTTTCATCCCCTGTTTAATAGGGGCATGTAATTACAATTTTTGATGCAATGCTATGCAGCAGGGCTCATTCCTGCACTAGAAATAGAGTATATGGGAGAGGTTGCAGTGTCGTGGCACCAGAACCAGTGCCTAAGGCACATTTTTTCAGCCCCTGTTTAACAGGGGCGTGTAATTACAATTTTTGATACAATGCTTTGCAGCAGGGCTCATTCCTGCACTCCAACTAGAGTATATGGTAGAGGTTGCAGTGTATAGGCCCAATTTTTCAGTCCTGTTTAACAGGGGCATGTAATACAATTTTTGATGCAATGCTTTGCAGCAGGGCTCATTCCTGCACTCCAACTAGAGTATCTGGTGCAGTGTTGTGGCACCAGCAAGCAGTGCCTAAGGCCCAATTTTTCAGCCCCAGTTTAACAGGGGCATGTAATTACAATTCTTGATATAATATTTCACAGCAGGGCCCGTTCCTGTGCCCACCGAGAGTAACAGTGTTGTGGCACCAGCACCACTACCACCACCACAACCACCAAAGGTCCTATTTTTCTACCACTGTTCAACAATGGCATGTAATTATAATTCTTGATATAATTGTTCCCAGCAGGGCTCTCCAGCGCCTACCAAGAGTCACTTTGAGGGCTTACAGTGTTGTGGCAACACCAACACCTTAGGCGCAAATTTCTGCAGAGCATATAGGGCAGGCCCCTACTTTCAAACATCCAATTTGCAAACGGAAGGAGACAACAGGAAGTGAGATGAACAAAGATGGACGACAAAAAAATTATACAAGGGTGATAACCCTTCCCTATGTTTTCCAAAAAGCTTAAAAATTGATTTTTTGACTGGAGATACACTTTAAAAATGTACCAGTTCAAAATTAAAAACAGATTCTACTTAACATAACAAACCTACACAGTCCCTGTCTTGTTTTCACGGCCTGTATACTCCTGTTCTGAGTATATAGGTTCTGGGGGTCCCACGCCTTTCCTTTTTTAATATGGGTATGGGGTTCCCCTTAATATCCGCACAAGGCCCAAAGGGGCTGGTAATGGGCAGGGGGCTACCTATGCCATTTTTCTCAATGATTTTCATCCATATTGCCGTAACCAGATATTACATTAAAACCACAAGCAGTTTTAAATTACTTGTTTTCTGTTAAATGTGATTTTGTGCAGGGGCTGTTCTAAACACGGGAAACACATGCCACTTCACAGGCATACGATAGACACCCCCCAGGCATGATATTTAAAGGAATATTTCACTTTTTTTCACTTTAATCGTCATTAAAATCAGTGCTCCCGAAAAAATGGCAATTTTTAAAAACATTTTAGGGATTAACCCATGTCCCCTGGGGCAGGAGCCAGGTCCCCAAACCCTTTTTAGGACAATATCTTGCATATTAGCCATTAAAATTAGCACTTTTTATTTTGAACGTTCAAGGTCCATAGACTTCAATGGGGTTCTAAAGTTCACTCGGATTTTTGGTCTGTTCGAAAGTTCTGGTGCGAACCAAACCGGGGGGTGTACGGCTTATCCCTAATATGCAGCAATGAGCCAGATTTTGCACGCTCCAGCTTTAGTAAATAAACCCCATTGTCACTGTTTCACAGAAGTGTACAATTTTGAGTTATATTTGATATCTATACACTCCAGGAAACCACATCTTATATATTTTAATGTACATTGAGTATTGTATTGTGCACTAAGATTAATTTGGGTGCATTTTTTACTAAAATATAGAACAGTAGTGCAACTGTTGTGACACATTGCAAATGTCACCATTTTATTCTACATGGTCTCTGCTTACAACTTAAACATAAATGTTTTGGAGTTTTAAATAATATTAAGACTAAAATGTGCATTTTAACATGTGTACAAAAACAATGGCCCAGACAGCAAAAGTTGTTAAATGTCCATGTTTTTGTTTGTTCTGTTCTTTAGATTTTACAAATAATGTGACAATTCTACAGTTGTGGAAGAAATATTTGCTAAAGAATGGTTTTGGTGAGGATTGCATGTACCTTCTTGGATGCTCCCCTTTCCAGACGGCAAGTGTCACTGATATATGATATTTTAACAGAACCTTTAATGAACTGATGGTGCACTAGGTGGATAGGGATTCATTTTTTATACAAACTTTGGATTACTTTATGTTAATCACTTCCCAATTTTATGTTTGCATTTATTCTTAAAATGTTTCAGAAGGGGGTTCAAATAAACTGAAAAAACACAGGGACCTTCTAGCAAAATGAGTTCCTATGCATTGTTATTCTGTGGTGAAAGAGAATCGTTTTCTGCAGAGCACACTGGTTAATCTGAATTCACTGATAAAAGAAATGAAAAAGGCCAAGGTAGTAAACGTAAAGCTAAACTCCAGGCACCAGGACTTCACACACCAAGAAAGGGCGGAAGAATCGCGAGTGAGAGATAAAAGTTCACTTATGACCCCTCCATGATGTATAACCTGCCTACCATTTATTTTCTTATTTGCATCCTCTAAAGTGGAGCATGAACAGGGTCTTTATTTTTCTTGTCTTTATACCTCAGCAAATCTCCCTTTTAATAATCAGCCCTTGCTCTGCCCCCTCTTCCTCAGCCACAATTATCTTTCTCTCTGACAATCATCCATGCTCAGTTTTATTCTGTTAAGAATGTTAAGTCATCCACCCACCTCTCCAGATCAGCCAATCAGAAGAAACCTTGTACTCATTCAACAATACAAAGCTTCCTGTGAAAGTCTGAATTTATTTTGCTCCGGTTAGGGATGGGAAGTCCCCAACTCACTACTGTAGCACTCCCCTTTATACTGTAAGTAGCTAGTGCTACTTACAGTTTATGCAGTGTTTACAGTTGGCACATCTATTAGTGAGAGTAATAGTTCATTCGGACCAGCTTGGTTCAAATAAACAATTTTGAAGTGAGAGAAAGGCTTTAAGGATGAACTTCAGGCAGGTAAAAATGAAAAAAAGAATGCATCTCAGTAGTTATTAATGCACCACTAGATCTGTTTTTAAATAAAAGCAGAGTAAGACTCAAAAGGTGGTCAAACAACCCCCCATTATGGTTCGGTCCATTGTACTAAAATGACCATTTTACCTAAGGTACTGTACCTGTTCCAGACTCTCCCAATTGCAATAGTAAGATCCGATCTGGGGAAGTTTCAGAAAAAAATGCTGGAATTTATATGGGGAAACAAAAGATCCAGAGTGAATAGACAAACATTATATACACCAAAACTAAAGGGGGGCCTATGGGTATCGGACCTGATTAAGTACTACCATGCAGTGCAACTGTCCCAACTGATTCAATTCCACACACAACAGCCCAAACCACTCTGGATGACAATAGAATCCTCCTTGTATCCAAATAGAGAGATTAGCCACTTAATGTGGATGAAAGGGAGAGATAGACCGACAATATTATGTCCGACTCTATCCTTCTCTTTAAATTTATAGGACAGAATGGTAGCTACATATAAATTTAAATACGCACACGCCCCATTAGCCCCATTGTTTAATAATCCTTCAGTCACCCTGTGTCTCCACCCCCATGAATTTACATGGTGGACTAACAAAGGTCTGCTACATATAGTGGACTTCTATGACCATAGAGGTGCTCTGTCCAAACAAGTCCTCCAGGAAAACCCTCTCCCAAATTTAGAACTATAATGCTATACTCAGATTTACTAGCAACATTAAATTGCACTTTGGATCTAATTACATCCACCCCAATGGAAAATTTTTGCAGGACCCTCGACAGACACACTGGTCACATATCGCAGATTTATAGTATTTTAACCTCGACTTTTCAAAAACTGTTTTACATGCAAAAATGGGAGCAAGATGTATAAATCAACTTAGTTTGGAATGGAGCAAAATTACACAATGTGCATCCAGATCATATATCAACAAGTTGTTGATAGAGGCAAACTATAAAGTTTTGATGAGGTGGTATATGGTCCCAGCGAGGGTAGCTGCCTTTGCCCCGGGGGCCTCCCCACAGTGCTTCAGAGGATGTACTATAGATGGCACCATGTTCCATACATGGTGGACATGCCCAAAAGTGCGAAGGTTCTGGATACGTACACATACAATTTCATATATTCACTGACTCAAGTGAATCTAACTAAGTCACCCCTACAGGCACTGTTGGAACACCCAGTGGAGGGGACATCAAAACACATGAAGCGACTCATTGCTTTCATATTTGTTACAGCAAGAATATCGATTGCCAAATCTTGGAAATCCCCAAAAATCCCTTTTCACTTGCTAAAATCTAAACGGTCATGGATAATGGTGAACGAACACCTCTCGGCAATTTTAAACAATATTTGACAAAATATGGGACCCTTGGATCAACTACCTCTCAGCTACATAATGAGATGGGAGCGACTCGGGAGTACTTCTCTCCAGGGCCAGAGTGCACCCCTCTCTACTATCCTCTACTCTTCTTTCTATCATTCTCTTCCTATCTCTCTTTTCTTTCAATTGGGATTGGCCTCTAAGGGCCCATGGACCCATTGAGGCCCCTGGGCCCACTCAGAAGTTAAACTAGTTGGTTACACCTAGCAGAGGTGACAGAGGGAGATGCCCCCCCATGGTTCCCAGTGCTACATGTTGAAGCACACTTGTGCACCATCTAGAGGAGGTTCCTTCTTTTTATTTTCTATCTTTGGTTTATTTTTTTCTGGTTTAGGTCTGACCTTACTATATAAACCTAAAATAAGGACAGGGATACACAAAACCTCACATAAATACAAGGTAATTTGTGATTTAACCGACTCATAACCAATTTGTCACCTGTACCATTACTTCGTACTAAGATGGTAAATATCGATTGTTGTACTTGTAAATTTTCTGAATAAAAATATTGGAAAAGAAAAGCAGTGTAAGAACTTGAATTTGACTTATCTTATACAGTTCCTGTATAGCAGACTTCAGCGGGTGAGAGAAAAAAAATCAGCACAAAGAGACAGTTATTTAACATGCTAACAAGAAACATATTGATAGGAGGAGAGAGTGAAATGATACAGAAATCTGCTCATCGCTGTGCTAAATTTCCTTCACTTTTCCTTCACTTTCCTTCACTTTTTGCTGACCCAAGCTGAGGATGGGTCAACAGTGGCCATCAAGCGGGAAAAAGAGGAAAATAACTTCTGTGGAGGATAGTTTGATATTGAAGGTAAGTATTATAGCAAAAGCTGCTATTTTATGTTATCCTTACATTTTTTTTTTTTTTTTAGTTCTGCTTAATTATTTGCAATAAAAGCAAAAACAAAGCTTGTACTAGTTCAACTGAAATTTAATTGTTTGTTTTAAGTGCTGCTGCATTAAACTTATATTCATTGGTTTTAGATCTAAAAATGTATAGAACAATTAAGTATATACTATACAGTGTGTATATATATATATATATATATATATATATATATATATATACATATTTAATAAAAAGTATGAATTGACAATCATTTGAGACAAATAAAGACATTAATATAATCCAAAAATTAGTTCTTTCGGAATGGATACTGCACAGATGGTATTTTTTAACAGTTGCTAAGTAGTGCCATGTAACTAAAATGATATATAAGCATTGTTTTGACTGCCTGCTACTCAAGTGCCCACACATTATGCTTTGAAGAATGTTTTCTATGTGGCAGACCTGCTAAGTTTAGGCAAAACTGAGTTTAATAGTGAAAAATCCTCTTGAAAGTTTATTTTTCATCCATGTTTTTTTTAATGACATTGAATTTAAAGGCACACTATTATACTCAACATACAGTATATTTACTACATTTTCATCTGTGTTTTTATAGCATTCTTTTTTTTTATTAGTAAATTTATTGTGAAATATAAATTTGTGGAAACTGTGAAACATAATTTCACTACAGTGGTGCTTTAAAATATTAAAATGATCACTATGCTGTTAAGTTAATTGGTTTTGATTAGATGTGTGTCACACAAAAAGAAACAGTTGGGGTTTAAAAGTATATACAGAGGTTACTATACTAAACCCCCTACAAAAAAATCAAAAAAACAAAAACAAATCTAAGTACATGTTTAATGTCCTGGTATAGTATACAATACTGAAACCCTTTTTTAGTTACTCTACCTTTAACTGTGAGGCCTTGCCAAATGCAATTTTGTGCACCATCATTACTCAAAACTGCCATAATTAGCAGCTCACAAGTGGTTGTCAGTCACATTACAGAGCTAGAAGGGGCAGGGTTAGAGTTGGCTCTGAGCTGGGAGCATACAGAGGACAGATAACTAAGCAGGCTGGCTGTCTACTCCACCATTAACTCTTTACATGTCACTATAGAAAAAGAGTATCCATATTACAATGCTTTAATCAAATATTGCTGTAAACGAATACATTATCATTAACATAGGTTCATTAGTTTGTGCATGATGTGGCTGGCCACAGGGAGGTGGCATCTAGTGGAGCATGGGAATGCCTGAAATTCTGAACATCAAGGATAATTCTGGGTAGGAGTGTAAGACATTGGTGATAGGTGATGGGGTGTCTTTAATAATTACCATTCAGTAGAATTGTGGGGAATTTGTGTTTAACAAAACGTCCATTTTACATACTGTATTATATATTGTATATGTTATTGAAATAATATTATGCTCATACAAACAAGCAGAATATAATTATGCTATTACAGAAAGTAATACATTTAACCTGTTTCTTTCTTTTTCATTATTGATAATTTTATTATATCTAGATTTTTCCATGGATGTTTTTCTATATACTGTATACTGTATTATACTATTAATGTACACCTTTCTCATAGTTTTGGGTAGAGTAATACCGCGGACAGTCTTTCCGGCGGAGTTCCGATGGAGTTCCACTAAAACGGACTTGCCTACAGACGGTCACACCAAAATCTGTTCGTTTATGAATGTGATAACGTATGACAGGACTAGAAAAATTAAGTTCAATAGCCAGTAGCCAATAGCTGCCCCTGCATAGTTTTTGATCCGTCGGAATAGCATACAGACGAATGGTATTCCCGATAGGAATTGATTCCGTTGGAAAGATTTAAAACATGTTCTATTTCTAGGTCCATCAGAATTTTTGAAATAAATAGTCTGATAAAGCCCACACATGATCGGAATATCCAATGAAATTATTCCGTCAGTCTTTTTCTGCCGGAAAGTGTGTGTACATGGCATAAGAAATGTTAAAACACTCATCAGTTTTTTTGTTTTTACTGTTCCTGTCATGTTGGGGAGATTTTCTTTAATATCTTGTCCTGTAGTCAGGAAAGAAAGGGATAGGAAATCTTTGAAGGAAATGTAAATTTTCAGTTGTCGCTAGGACAAGTGTCCCCATTAAATAACACTAGGCTGGGGAGGGGGCAGGGACAACTGGCTCAGGCTCCCAGTGGCATGCTGAGAGGCAGATGCCAGTCAGGCATTTGGGTGGATTCCAACATTAATAATGAAATCCTTCCAGAGCATTGACCAACTCTGTGATGTCAGCCAACAGTGGGCTTTAGCCCACTTTAAACTCCTGTGATGCTGAAGAGAAAGTATGACCGAAAAAAAGTTTTGGCCATATTTCATTTTTAGAGGATTTCTATTCTATTCCTGTTCTGTTGACATTTAAAAAAAATGTTTTTAAATGTATCCAGTGTATTTCTGAAAACACTCTTTTGTTCTTTTGACATCAAATTTATATTGGACATTCTTATTATGTCTCAGTGAGGTGAGTGCAATATAATAATCTCTTATCACTTACCTTTGTTGTTTTACTTCTTTTCCACATAAAAGCCTCCCATTATTTAGTGAGTGTAATGAAATATGTTTTCCCACAGTTTGTAAAACAAAATTGCAGGTTACAGACACTATTTTCTATCTTTCAATGCCCTAGATATTTGATACTTGTGTACAATGAATTGCACAATAACGTATGTTCATCCAGCCATTGTGTAATTGATGGTTTGCTTTGCTTGAAAAATTTTGCATTTTACTTTGCTCTGTGACTACTTAATTTTGTTTTTAAACAAAAAAATTTAAATACGCCTAGAATGGGAAAAATTACTACTGCTGAAGGAAAAAAAAAAAGCATCAGGTGAATGAATCAGTTGTCTTTGTTGAACATTTTCCCCTCCACACATGCAAATGGTAACCACAACATCAGTTTGCATCTATTTAACACGTTATGCATGCCTACATATTCTTAAAGAATACTTGGGCTAATTTCTATTCAAAAAAGACTTGTGTGTATTGCTATATGAAAATCTATTCTATTCTATGCAAAAAATTTGCATGAACATGCAAACCCTATTAAAGTGCTAGTTTTAAAGGCGTATATGTAAGTTATTGCCATAAGAATTGAATGGGGACCCGGGTACTGCAACAGGGGACATGTATCAATGCAAAAAAAAAAGTTTTTAAAACCTTTTTTTAGGAGCAGTGATTAATGCTTAAAGTGAAACAATAAAAATGAAATGTTCCTTTAAATATCGTGCCTGGGGGTCCCCTTAATCTGCCTGTAAAGTGGCACATTTTCTGATGTGTTTTACAGTGCTCGTGATGGTAATATATTGCCAGCTCCCGGTAATATACATCAAAATCCATACCAGATCCTTTTACGGGCATGCACCCCCCTCTCCTGAACCATACTAGGCCACATGTCCTCAACATGGGGAGGGTGCTTTGAGGTCCCCCCAAAGCACCCTGTCCCCATGTTGATGGGGACAAAGGCCTCATGTCCACAACCCTTGCCTAGTGAACCCCTTTTAAGAGGACCCCCAGATCCCACCTCCCCATGTGAATGAGTATCGGGTACATTATACCGCTACCCATTCACCAAAAAAGTGTAAAAAAGTAAAAAAAAAAAAAAAACAGTTTTTGACAATTCCTTTATTTAAAAAAAAGTATCCCATGACGTACATCCATCACCAATCATGCCGATCAATGGACCTGAAAAAAGGGAGAATAAAAACTCCGCCTCCTTGGGAGGCCTACCAGTGACTGCTGTGACAGCTGTTATGAAGGCAAGGGTGGAGCCACCCACTGACATAACCAGATGCCCCCACCCCCTCTGATGGCACATACCATGGGAAGGGGCGGGGTCACTCCGTTACATCACCAGGTTCCCCCCGCCCTTGCCTATATAACTGTCACCGCAAAAAGACAGCAGTCGACAGGATGCCTCTGGGCAAGGGTTTTGGGAATGAGGTTCTTGTCTCCATCAACATGGAGACAAGGTGCTTTGGGGGGACCCCAAAGCATCCTCCCCATGTTGGGGGAAAGCGGCCTGGTATGGTTCAGGAGGGGGGTGCTCGCTCCCCCCCTTTCCTTGCCTGCTAGGCTGCTTGCTCAGATAAGAAAGGGGAGTGGGAGACAGTTGCTGAGGCTGTCTTCCCACATCCCCAAGAGGAAATAGAATCTCAATACCAATAAATGGGTAGAGGAATGTATAAATCTGTGAGCCATTTCCATACCCAGTAAACTACATACAAGTATCTGTAGACAGCCTCAGCAACTGTCTCCCACTTCCCTTGCCATTTTGCAATGCACTGCGATCTCGCAGTGCATCATGGGGCATTCCGCGTCACTCAAATTTGTCGTGAACGGCCCATAATGTTCCATATTCACTGAACAGGCGAACACCAGATGTTTGAGTCAAACTTACATTCAACTCGAACATCGGGACTATCCCTAGTCATAAATGGAAAACATAGTTTTTTTAGATATTATTGAGAATGTACAGAGTTTTCTAGGTATATTATTTTCAGAGTAAAAATATGGGCAAAAAAGCAGATAGTAGATTTATTTCCCAGAAAATTTTCCAAAATCAAGTTTATATTGGGCCTATGTGCATAGGAGGCTTCTTCATGCATGAACAGAGTGCTACCGTTTCCTAGGCATGTCCTGTTCTGTACAATATTAGTTCTGTCTCTGCTCCAATCTTTTTCAAAACTCGGATAGGGACAAAAATTGACTGTAAAAATTGTGAGAAGGATTTTGCTTCTTTTCATCAAGCAGATATGGTAAGATTTTTTTATTGCTATCACCAGGGATGAGGTTCAGGTTTGCTGTTACCATGGGTTTGAGGAAAATCTAGTGGGTTCTTGCAGCGCCAGGTTTGGGTGGAAGTAAAATTTGAATCCCCAGCCACTTGCTGGGGATTCCGATTTTTAACTGCTGCAGACATGTGCTTTTTCCTGGTCCTGAGCTGTCAATCACCCAGATTAGTGCATGGTGAAGCGGCTGATAGAACACAGATAGTGTTCTATCAGCTGCAGTGGTTTACAGAGGAGACATCCAGGGTCTAATGGACCCATGAAGAGAACCTGTCACCTATAAGCTATCACATGGGGGCTATTTGGTCCCATATGAGATAACAATACAAAATTTAAAAAAAGAATAAATATATTTAAAAAGTTTTAAACATTTAAATAGACACACAAAAAAATGTAGGGCCCCCCTCTCATCTATCAAACACAGACATACAAAAACACATGTGTGTAGGTGTAGGTCACCTACATAGGAAAAAGGTGATTGCCTTCACCTAAGTAGACAAAAATCTATGCACAGCATTCACGTTACTGACCTTCTTTTCCTGAAGCTGCCTTTAGTTACACAATGACACTGCATTATTTAAGAGAAAATAATTAACTGCAAGAACAGTGTGCATTGAAACCACCTCACATTATATCTCTAACATTTATCAAACCCTCTTTACGCAGCAGTTAAACTATTCCCTTAGCTTAGGCCAAACCCTGCTTATTTCCATCATACAACCATGTGTAAGTAAAAATGCTGGTCTTTCATTTTATTTGTACATGGCCCGGTATTCTTTGCAAAGTGGAAATTCCCTTGAAAAGTGAAGAGCCTATTTGCCTTTAGTAAATCAACCCCTTTCGCTCTAGTAAAATTTGGGAAGTTTTCCCTGAATAAAATTGTTCTGTTACTGGTTAATTTTACACTGCTGCCTCCTTCAGAGTATCTTAATTCATGTAGTAAAGTCTCAGCCTGCACTCTTGGCCACCAGTAAATTTGAGTCTAGCCTGATCTAGAAGACAGAAGATCTAGCTGAAAGTAAGTAATTTGCTTGATTTTGTATTTTTGTTTTAGGTAAACCTATAACTTAATTCTTAATGAGAGCTTAATGTAAATTGGCCAGTGGCAGGGATGTTTTACATCAGTGAGAAAAGCAAACTATTGACTAATTACTATATTACTATCTTCATGGCAAAATTGGTCTACTAATGTTTGAATACGTGTTATGCCGCGTACACACACGAGCGGACTGTATGGCGTACTTAGTCCGTCATACAATTCGACGGACAGTCCATCATACTTTCGACTGAACGGACTTGACCACACACAGATCCCCAAACAGTCCGTCGAAAGCTTGCGCGGTGACGTGTACAGCACGTACGACGGGACTAGAAATAGGAAGTCCAATACACAGAAAAGCACCCTTCCGCCGTGTAAATCCTTTCTGGGCATGCGCCATTCTTAGTCCGTCGAACTAGCCTACTGACGAGCGGATTGTCCGCTGAAACCAAAGTACGACGGACATAATTTCGAAAAATCCGAAATACTTAGTACGCCAGACTGCACGCTGAAAAAGTCCTCTGAAGGCCACACACGAGTGGACTGTCCGCTGAAATGTGTTTCGACGGACTAAGTACGCCATACAGTCCGCCCGTGTGTACACGGCATAACCGGTACAACTACAGAAACCAGGAAAAAGTTATTTTCAAACCGAAATGAATCAGTTTAGTATGCTGTTTCCTGTATTTAAGTCAAACTAATTGGTACAATAATAAACAAAAACAAAAAACACAGATAAATATGCTCTGTAAGTATATCCTGTCAATGAGACATGCATGAAAATTATACCTTTACATAACACCAGCTTTAAAGTAAATGTAAACCCACTGATCACCCTGTGTAAACTAAATGCACAGTATTAAGCTGCCCATATGTATAAAGCTGATGCATGAGTCCTTACCTTGTAGTCTTACCCCCTTCAGCTGTTGGAGCCCCGTAAAACTTGGAAATCAATGAGCGGGTCCATTTGCCGGCACTCGGGGGGCGGAGTTGTGACATCACATGACTGCCTGCCCACCTCCATACCCCCTCTCGCCAGGCAGCATCGCGAGGACGAACCTCGGGCCTGCACATTGAAAAGTGCATGGAGATGAGTCATGTCTGCATGCACAGAACAGGCAGAGCATGCTCACGGCCCTCCATTCAATGTGCGCATGTCAAATATACTCGGCGTCAGTGGAGGATTCTTGGCTACTAGCTTTCAAAGCGCATCAGTAAAGGCACCACATGACCTCAGCCTGCCCAATCATGCTTAAGGTGTGGAGCAGCCAATCCTGGGAGAGCTTCAGAAGAAGGGAGGAGCGATGTGAAGCTGGAATCATAGACTCTCTGCTCTCATGCTCATGCATGAGATAAAGAAATCAGATGTCAGTCACAGCAGTGGTGGATGTGGGAACACAAACTTATCTGTGTGTCATTTTTTATCTTAGTAAAAAAAAGGTAAGATGATTGCTCAGAGCTGGATTAACTCTTTGTGGCAAGACTGGGCACAGGTGACTCAACATCTTCTGCTGTACCAGGTAGAAGTCTTCTTTAAAAATATTTTTTTCAGGTTTACATCCACTTTAAGGCATTTAAGGAATTCCACATGCATGTTAATTAACCACTTCAGCTCCAGAAGGTTTTACCCCCTTAATGACCAGGCCATTTTTTGCGATACGGCACTGTTTTATTTTAACTGACAACTGCGCAGGCATGTGGCGATTTTTGCTTCCAGTGAGAGTGGGGGGGGGGACTTATTAGAAGGACAGAGAGGGCAATCTGTAACAAAGACCTGAAGCACCAAACTGTATGTTGTCTATCGGGCACTCAGGTTCGGCACACCACGGATCTGGTGGAGTGTCCTAAAGAATGATTTTAGGGACTTGGGAGCTAAATTGAGGAAAAGGACCTCCAAGGTAGTATTCTCAGGAATACTCCTGGTACATTGAGTCACACCAGAAAGGCAGAGGGAGATTAGGGAAGTAAACAAGTGGCTGAAGAGTTGGTGTAGTAAGGAGGGGTTTGTGTTCCTGGAGGACTGGGACGACTTCTCAGTTGATAACCGGTACTATAGAAGGGACGGACTGCCCCTAAATAAAGAGGGTGCAGATCAGCTGGGAATAAGGATGGCCAAAAAGTTAGAAGGGTTTTTAAACTAGGCAATGGGGGGAGGGTCCAGAGATAGAGATAGTCAGCGTGGAACATATTCCAGAGGGTAATATTAGGGGCATTAGTGGTAGGATAACCAAAGCACATAAACCCAAGGTAAGTATGGTAGCAAGTCCTAGTTGAAATCTCGGAACACCCAAGAGGACAGTATGTGACTGGTCAAAATATATTAATGCATTAAAGTGTTAGTTCACCAATGACAGAAATCTGCCAAGCAAAATAGGTGAGTTGGAAGCTCTGGTGCATCAGGAGAGCTATGATGTAATCGGTATTGCTTAAACTTCCTCGCATGACGGGGCTATAAATATTCCTAGCTATACACTCTTTTGGAAAGACAGAATAAAAAGGAAAGGTGGAGGGGTCTGTCTGTATGTGAGAAGTGATCTCAAAGCGAGTGTGAAAGAGGACCTGGTGGATGGAGAGTGTGATGAGTCTGAAGCATTATGGGTGGAACTGCATACAGATGTGTGTAGTTCAAAGTTAATCATTGGAGTTTATTATAGACCACCCAATGTTAATGAGGAGGTGGAGACTCCGCTCCTTGCACAGATGGAAAGGGCTGGGATAGGGGGATAGGGGGATTTTAACTACCCAGAAATTTACTGGAGTAATGGCACTGCTGGGACAGTTAAAGGGCAAAAATGTATAAACCTATTACAGGACAATTTTATTGTCCAGTTTATTGAGGCCCCAACTAGGAATGATGCTCTGTTAGACCTGGTAATCTCAAACCATGCAGAGCATATTACTAATGTTCAGATAAAGTAACACCTGGGTAGCAGTGACCATAACATGATTTCATTTGATGTTAGCTGTAAGCAAAAATCACATACGGGAAAGATAAAAGCACTTAATTTCAAGAGAGCACATTTTCCAAGGATCAGGGCTGCTCTCCAGGACTTAGACTGGGAGAGAATATTGGCATCAATGGGCACAGACCAGAAATGTCAATTCTTCAAAAAGACTGTTTGTGAACTCACTGCGAAGTATATTCCCATGGGCAATAAGTTTAAAAGGCTAAAAATAAAACCTATGTGGCTCATGGCCAAAGTTAAAATAGCTATAAACTATAAGAAAAGAGCTTTTAAAAATGAATTTAAATGTTACAAAGAATATAACAGAATATGTAAAAAGAAAATCAAGGATGCAAAATTTCAAACCGAAAGACAGATTGCAAAAGATAGTAGGACAAACCCCAAAAAATTCTTCAAATATATTAATAGTAAAAAGGTCAAATCTGAGCATGTAAGCCCTTTACAAAATAATCTAGAGTGGGTGACTGGGGACAAAGAGAAGGCTAATTTATTAAATACTTTCTTTAGCTCTGTGTATACAAAGGAGCATGGGGGAGCTCATGTCCATAATGTGGGTGATAGTGACACAGCCCCATATCCACAATGGCTCAAAAGTGATATGGTCCAGAAATATTTGGACAGAATAAAGGTGGATAAAGCACCTGGACCTGATGGCATCCACCCACTGATCCTAAAATAATTGAGCTCTGTAATTTCAAAGCCATTGTATCTAATTTTTAGGGACTCATTAATGACAGGAATAGTACCACTGGTTTAGTGCAGGGTCAATGTAGTGCATATATTTAAAAAGAGAACAAAGTATTTACCAAGTAACTATAGACCTGTAAGTTTAACATCTATATTTGGGAAGATAATGGGGAGATTAATAAAAGACCACATAGACAAGTTTTTGCAGGAAAAAAAATATTTTAAGTAACAGACAGCATGGATTCATGAAAGACAGAAGTTGTCAGACAAACCTGATTTATTTTTATGAGAAGGTAAGTAAAACCTTGGACAGAGGGGTGGCAATGGACTTGGTATACTTGGATTTTGCAAAAGCGTTCGATACAGTATCGCACACAAGTCTCATGTGTAAGGTAAAGTCTACAAGTTTGGAAATATCAGTTTGTAAATGGATAGAAAACTGGCTAAAAGACAGAATTCAGAGAGTAGTGGTTAATGATTCTTACTCTGAATGGTTTAAGGTTATCAGTGGTGTACCCCAAGGTTCAGTGCTGGGACCCTTACTTTTTAATATCTTTATAAATGATATTGGGTCTGGGATCAAAGTAACATTTCCGTCTTTGCAGATGACACCAAGCTATGCAGTGGATTAATGTCTTTACAGGATGTCTCCAATTTACAAGCCAACCTCAATGCTCTGTCTAATTGGGTGACTATGTGGCAGATGAGGTTTAATGTTGATAAATGTAAAGTTATGCACTTGGGGGCTAAGAATATGCATGCATCATACATGCTAGGGGGAGTACAACTGGGGGAATCCATAGTGAAAAAGGATCTGGGGGTTTTGGTAGATCATAAGCTCAATAATAGCTTGCAATGCCAAGCTGTGGTTTCCAAAGCGAGCAAAGTCCTTTCTTGTATTAAGAGAGGTATGGACTCCAGAGAGAGATATCATTTTGCCCCTGTTCATATCATTAGTAAGACCTCATCTGGAATATGCAGTTCAGTTTTGGGCACCAGTTCTCAAAAAGGATATTGGGGAACTGGAGAAAGTGTAGAGAAGGGCAACCAAACTGATAAGAGGCATGGAGGAGCTCAGCTATGAGGAAAGATTAGAGGAACTGAATTTATTCACTCTTGCTAAGAGAAGATTAAGGGGGGATATGATCAACATGTACAAATATATAATGGGTCCATATAGTGAACTTGGTGTTGAGCTATTCACTTTACAGTTAACAAAGAGGACAAGGGTGCACTCTTTACGTCTAGAGGAAAAGAGATTTCATCTCCAAATACAGAAAGGTTTCTTCACAGTAAGAGCTGTGAAAATGTGGAATGACTCCCTGCAGAGGTGGTCCTGGCCAGCTCAGTAGATTGCTTTAAGAAAGGCCTGCATACTTTCCTAAATGTATATAATATAACTGGGTACTAACATTTATAGGTAAAGTTTATCCGGGGAAAATCCGATTGCCTCTCGGGGGATCAGGAAGGATTTTTTCCCCTGCTTTAGCAAATTGGATCATGCTCTGCTGGGGTTTTCCACCTTCCTCTGGATCAATTGTGGGTATAGAATCTGGTATATAGGATTGTATGGTATTATTTTATTTCTTTTTTAGTGGTTAAACTGGATGTACTTGTGTCTTTTTTTCAACCTGACTAACTATGTAACTATGTAAATTCAGGAAATACTTACCTATCCAGTCTATTGTTGCATGCAAACTGCTTGCCCTTCAGACACCTACACTACTAGGAATGTGCACACTGCAACTACTCAGTAATCTTGGCCCTGGTGCCTGGGTCTCCAAAACTCGGTTACCTAGCAAAAATGACAGCTCCTTCCACCACTTCCTTCTCCATGCTAATGTTAAGGCACTACATACTTTGCTAATGTGTGGAGTGGGTGTTTTGTTTGTTCAGCTAAACACTCAACATATAGACACATTTGAAGCCAGATTCCAAGAATACTTACTTGCACAAACAAGAGGCTCCCGAATACTTTCTTTCTCTTCAGGGTCACTTTGGCCCTCAGTGTGACTTCAGGGGATATGATGTCTACAACGGACAGGTCTGTGTTCAGTCCTGGAGTCAGATCCCATGCCTCCAAACCAACATCCTTGGTGAGATGACCACAATCATTTTCCTCTAAAAAGAAACAATATACCATTCATTAAGCCACCCCTAGTCCCATCTGTTTCTAGCATCCATTTTGCTACATTAGTTGACCAAGCTTGCACTTGGTCTGATGACAATGTTTGCTCCTGACTAGTAGGGATGAGCCCAACACCCCCAGTTCAGTTTGCGGCAGAACATGCGAACAGACCAAAAATTTGTGCGAACACGCAAACCCTGTTAAAGTCTGGGACTCGAATGTGAAAAATCAAAAGTGTGAATTTTAAAGGTTAATATGCAAGTTATTGTCCTAAAAAGTGTTTGGGGACCCGGGTCCTACCCCAGGGGACATGTATCAATGCAGAAAAAGTTTTAACTTCATTTTTTTTCGGGAGCAGTGATTTTAATAATGCTTAAAGTGAAAAAATAAAAGTGAAATATTCCTTTAAATATCGTACCTGGGAGGTGTCTATAGTAGGCCTGTAAAGTGGCACGTGTTTCCCCTGTTTAGAACAGTCCCTGCACAAAATGACATTTCTAAAGGGAAAAAAAGTAATTTAAAACTGCTTGCGGCTGTAATGTAACGTGTCCCCCCCCCCCCCCCACTCCAGCCCATTAATGGGTCCTTTTAGTCTGGTATAGATATTAAGGTGAACCCCGCACCCAAATTAAAAAAAAAATAAGTGGGGCCCCCAGGCCCCCTATATACTCTGAACAGCAGCAGTATGTAGGTAGGCCCCTGGGTTAAAAACAAGAAAGGGGCTGTAATTTGAATCTGTTTGTAATTTGGAACAGGTACATTTTCAAAGTGTAGCTCCAGCCAAAAAATCTATTTAAAAGCTTTTTGGATAACATAGGGAAGGTTGTCATCACCCCTGTAGTCCTTGCTTCCGAGCATGCGTGTTTGTACTTTGGACTTTTGTGTGATGGACTTGTGTACATATGATAGGAAAATATGACAACAGACCGTTGTTGTCCGCTGACAATTTACTAGCCTGTCATCCAACATTTGTTGGCGGGAAAGTTGAAAAACAATTGTCTGATGGAGTGTACTAACCATCAGATTTTAGGCAAACAGTCTGTCATTACACAACTCCCAGATGAAAATCCGATTGTGTATATAAAGCTTTAGTTTGGGTTTGCTGAATTTCATTTAAGATTTGTTAGACCTTTGGTGAAATGAACCCAAGCAGATTCGTCTATCACAGGTAAGAAATGAGAAAGGGAAGCGCACAACATAAATGATAAGCGTAATATATATACACATTTGGCAATTTAAAGCAATCCAGTTCTTCATATGACTTCAAACCACCATAGCAGCGCTCATATCAAACTATCAGGTGAATAGATCAGGTTTTCTTATAGGTGATTGAAAAGTTATTTAAATGTGTACACGACACTCCCAGGCTTGTCACCACGTGGGAAAAAATCTCACCCCTTTGGGGTTAAACTCACCAGAAATCTGATAAAATCAAGCCTCCCAAATATAACTTTTTTATGTCACCAATCGCCGGTATCAGGGAGACATCAGCGTCCAAACGAGTGGCTTACTTCGTTGCTTCCTGGTTCCTCCAGCTGATGGTGTCCCACAAACGTCACTTCCGGCTGTCATGGAGATCATGCACTGATGAATTTTGTCACTTCCGACTTCGCCCTTAGTTGAAGTCGGAAGTGACAAAATGCGTCAGTGGCATGATCTCCACGACAGCTGGAAGTGACATTTGTGGGTCACCATCAGCCGGAGGAACCAGGAAGCAATGAAGTGAGGCGCTCGTTTGGATGCTGATGTCTCCCTGATACCGGCGATTGGTGACATACGCTATGATTTGCATTTAAAGCCTGTTTAATTATTTTATCTTGTACATATAACCTGTAAGGGGGCTTCTATTTTTGCTTCAATAACGTATGTAAAATGGGATTATGCTATGTGATTTCTTCTATTTTCTCACGTGATCCTGGTTTATTGGAGCTGCCCATACCTAATAGGAACGCTAACAGAGTCAGTGGATTTTCCCTAGAAGTGGCAACAAAAAGTTATATTTGGGAGACTTGATTTTATCAGATTTCTGGTGAGTTTAACCCCAAATGGATGAGTTTTTCCCGCGTGGAGACAAGCCTGGGTGTGGAGTGCGCACATTTAAAGAACTTTTCAGTCACTTATAAGAAAACCTGATCTATTCACCTGATACCACTTCACGGTACTCTTTCTTTTATGCATATGATGAATTGTATACAAGCATGTCATACATATAAAGTTTGATATAAGCGCTGCTATGATGGTTTGAAGTCGTATGAAGTACTTGGATAGCTTTAAATTACCAATTGTGTATATATATTTTTCAGTAGCTGCTAATTCATATATATCACATTATAAGCTATAATTTTGATACCTATTACTTTGGAGGATAATTAATCCTTGGCACTGAGGAGTGCTTGGGCCTATATTTGTGCATTTTGTAATTTAGTGATAAGTGTAATATGCTCTGAATGCTTACTGTATCAGTACTTACTGTATCAAAAGAAACGTGTTATGTATCTGGTGTAGTGAGCCCCCCCCCCCTTCCATTTACAAATTGGTGTAAATCATCCTGGGAGAACTAAGGAAATAATCTAGCAATCAACCTGGCATTCTATTCACATGATGTCAGAAACATCCCTGTTTCACAGCCATGACTGCAGATAGAGCTTTGTGTATTAAGTCTTATAAGAATTCAGAGGCTAAGGATAAAGGAATGAAGAAGCAATATTTCTATGTGGCCTGAGGCTACTCAAATAGATCAGCTTTAAGATACACACATTACAGGGATTTCCAGCTAATCCACCAAACCCAGCCGTTTTTGTGTTTTTTTTTTTGTTTTGTTTTTCCTTAATAAGAGTATCATTGCCCCTGCACACCACATATGCAGGTATCACCATGTAAAGAATGCCTAACTTATAAATATAAAAAATAAAAACTGGTAAACAAAGCAATTCCCTATTGATAAAAAAATAAACAAATCCTTTTTGGATTGTTTTCTTAAGTGACAGGTTGGTTTCCTAAGTCAGTTAAAACTACTCATTTAGAAAAATGAATGTCTATTTAGCTTATTAAATAGTGTAAATCAGTGTAAATTTGGAATATGCAATTTATACTTGCACATGGCTGTATGATGAAACACAGATTTGCCTTATTCATTAACGGCTCACTCTCCATCTACATACAGCAGAAAAACCCCGGGTGAAAGAGACATTAAATCTAAGTGACTATACTGTATATAAAATGCATCCAGAGTGTTAGCCTAGCAGCCAGGCAGCCAACATTTTTAGTAGGAGGCTCAAAAGAAGCACAAATATGTTTCTGTTCATTAGTTACCCAACATGCTATAAGTACTAATATAAATTTTACATTTTATATAATACTGTACCCAGTGAATACGCATTGCCTCATACTCCTTAAAATGTGATAGCAGGGCAAATATTTGATACTTGGTTGTATTACAGATATTATATATCTACAGTATTTGCACTGTCAGCAAAAGTAAAAAAAAAAAGTAATCTAATATTTTCTACTAAAATGAGCAGGAATTCATGACATGGTCACCTTGCCAGCTTAGACTTTTGGTTTCCGATATACGGAAGAGTACTGCTTGGACATTGAAGAAGGGGACAAAGCTTGTACTGAAATATTGTAAGAAAAAAAATCACAGACAGTACTCAATTTTCTCTGATATAATGAAGGAAACAAAAGTTGGGGACATTTGTAAACAAATGGCATGAGAGCATTTGCAGTGTAAGTAACTGAACCTTTTAGAAGCTAACAAGTTCCTCTTTATCAGAAAGGTTTTGCTGCACAGCCGTCTTTACTTCCCAGTTAAGCACAGGATAGAGTTAAATAGCACCTATAGAAAAGCTATAGGGGCTTGTTTACACTTGTGGTTGGCCAGTAGTGAAAACACACAGTGGAGCCACATTTTGACCTCTCTCCAAACAGTCCCTCTTATGCTGCAAAGGTAGAAGAGGGGAGTGAACACATGCCACAGAATACAGAATTCAGATAGATCTCTGAAAAAACAGCATGGCAATTGTACCAATCTGGCATAGTGTGCAGCCATGCAGGTGAAAGTTTTCCTGATTCAGCAATATAGCTTTCACTTCTTCACCTTCATAATATTCATTAGACATTGAATCAGTATCATCATTGTGCAATGTCCAATTGTCCAATTTCATAGTTTTATAGTTGGTAAGGTTGAATAAAGACACCAGTCCATCCAGTTCAACTTGTGTGGGTGTGTGTTCATTTCTATGATCATTTCCCATATGCCAGTACTGTATATTGTGTTCACTAAGATGCATGTCCAAGAGTCTTTTAAAAATATCAATACTTGGGAAAACTGAGTTCAACAAAAACCTGATTTTGCTCAACCACCTAATAAAAATGATGAATCATTTTATTGTATGTCAATAATGTAAACACTAAAATTAGGTACCATAACACACAAATACACACACATCTAAAAACATTCATTCACCTCATTCATGTAATGTAACACATCATATTCAATCAATTTATATATTGTCCATTGACAGATTGTATATATGAGTGAACATAAGTACTAGACTGGTGATCCTGAAAATAGATAGGACCTGTAGCTCCCCAAAGTGGAATTGTGTATAGACTTAGATAGGAAACACTTAAGCTAATGTTCAGAATAATTCTCCAACATGATTCAGGGTGTGTAACATGTAAGGGGATCCTAGACTTCTTTCCCAAATAATATTCCTACAGAGTTAACATATTCAGACTACTGCTATGAAACTAGTTACCAATAGTGCTTGTATCTTGGTTGCCATATGCTAGCATGCATGGAAACTCATCGGTTCCAGGGGCTTTTGGGAATCTTGGTCCAAAATCCAATTAGTGGACCTATTGCAGGCAATAGAAAAAAGTAAAAATAAAATGGCGTTGGTGTCCCCCCAATCCATACCAGACCCTTATCTGAGCATGCAGCCTGGCAGGACAGGAAAGGGGGGAGCAGGTGTCCCCCTTGTCTGAATCAAACCAGGCCACATGCACTCAACAGGGGGGTGCTTTGAAACAGGGGGTCTCTGCCCCCCTCCCCAAAGTACCTTGTCCCCATGTTGATACAAAGAAAAAGGCATCCCCTTGGGGTAGGACTTTAGCAGCACTTGCATAAATATTGCAAAACAATAAATTAGAAAAAATATATACATTTTATTGAAAGTTCATCAATAAAAAAATATGTAATGGAGTATACATAAAAGCCAGTACTGATGCTGCAATATTTACAAATGTATATATGTATGTATGTAGAGATAATCCTTCACCCGACACGTTTTTAAGTCTACTAGAGGTACTCCTTCCTCAGGGGTGGGTAAGATATGAAAACTCTACAAAGGTAAGTACAAACAATCAATGCCTATACAAATTATTAACAGTAGAATTACCATACATGTGTTTGTAACATACAATACTTACAATTACAACAATCCGATGCAGTGGCGGAATTATCAGGGTCGCAACAGTCGCAAGTGCGACTGGGCCCTGTAATTCTCGGCCACTTCAGGGGGCCCACCGGCAGCCCGCCCGCCGCCCGAGGGGCCCACCTGACTGTCCGGCCGGGGGTGTGCGTGTGCGGTGTTATTAATGTCAGGTAAGGTTCATGCCGTCCTTCACCAGTGTGAGAGAAGTGCTCGGTTGGCTCCGCCCCCGCCTCCCTTACAGTCGCTCTGGATAGGCGGGGGCGGAGCCAACCGAGCACTTCTCTCACGCTGGTGAAGGACGGCATGAACCTGACATTAATAACACCGCACACGCACACCCCCGGCCGGACAGTCAGGTGGGCCCCTCGGGCGGCGGGCGGGCTGCCGGTGGGCCCCCTGAAGTGGGCGAAAATTACAGGGCCCAGTCGCACTTGCGACTCTGCGACACAAAAAAACCTTCAGCCAATGCAGTGAAGGCACTCTCTGAAGCAAGGAGCAGCGGAGGCACGCTTCGTGGAGGAACTTTACGCCACTCTGCAGGATTCACTCTGCAGGATTCTGAGGAGGGGGAATCGAGGGGGAATCGATCATCATCATCGACTGATTGGCGGTAAGTCACCACCCCCCCTCCAGATTGTGCCAGCCCGCCACCCCCCTCCAGTGCCACCACCTGCCCTCCATTGCCACCAGCCCACCATCGCCCCTCCAGTACCACCCCTCCAGACTGTGCCACCCCCTGCCCTCCAGTGCCACCAGCCCACTACCCCCCCTCCAGTGTCACCAGCCCCCCCCCCCTCCAGACTGTTCTACCACACCCCCCAGACTGTTCCACCCCATCCCCCCCCCCCCAGACTGTTCCACCCCATCCCCCCCCCCCCCAGACTGTTCCACCCCATCCCCCCCTCCAGACTGTTCCACCCCATCCCCTCCTCCAGACTGTTCCACCCCCCCCCCCGACTGTCCCACCCCATCCCCCCCTCCAGACTGTTCCACCCCATCCCCCTCCAGACTGTTCGCCACCACCGCCCCTCCAGACTGTGCCACCACCCCTCCAGTGCCACCAGCCCTCCACCCCCCCTCCAGACTGTGCCACCACCACCCCCCCTCCAGACTGTGCCACCACCACCCCCCCTCCAGTGCCACCAGCCCACCACCCCCTCTCCAGTGCCACCACCCCCCCTCCAGTGCCACCAGCCCACCACCCCCTCTCCAGTGCCACCACCCCCCTCCAGTGCCAACAGCCCACAACCTCCTCCAGTGCCACCACCACCCCTCCAGACTGTGCCCCCCGCCCTCCAGTGCCATCACCACCCCTCCAGACTGTTTCACCACCCCCCTCCAGACTGCCACCACCGCCCCTCCAGACTGTGCCACCCCTCCCTCCAATGCCACCACCACCCCTCCAGTGCTACCATAGTGCCACCAGCCCACCACCCCCCCCTCCTGTGCCACCACCACCCCTCCAGACTGTGCCACCCCCCTCCAGTGCCACCACCACCCCCCTCCAGTGCCGCTACCCCCACCTCCCTCCAGTGCCACCACCCCCCCTCCAGACTGTGCCACCACCACCCCTCGAGTGCCACTAGCCCACCACCCCCTTCCAGTGCCACCACCCCTCCAGACTGTGCCACCACCCCTCCAGTGCCACCACCCGCCCTCCAGTGCCACCAGCCCTTCACCCCCCCTCCAGACTGTGCCACCACCACCCCCACCACTCCTCCAGACTGTGCCACCACCACCCCCCCCCCCCCCCCCAGACTGTTCCACCACCCCCCTCCAGTGCCACCCCTCCCTCCAATGCCACCGTCCCCTCTCCAGTGCCACCACCCCCCCTCCAGTACCACCAGCCCACCACCCTCCCTCCAGACTGCCACCACCCCTCCAGACTGTGCCACCACCACCCACTCCAATGCCACCACCACCCCTCCAGTGCTACCATAGTGCCACCAGCCCACCACCCCCCCCCCTCCTGTGCCACCACCACCCCTCCAGACTGTGCCACCCCCCTCCAGTGCCACCACCACCCCCCTCCAGTGCCGCTACCCCCACCTCCTTCCAGTGCCACCACCCCCCCTCCAGACTGTGCCACCACCACCCCTCGAGTGCCACTAGCCCACCACCCCCTTCCAGTGCCACCACCCCTCCAGACTGTGCCACCACCCCTCCAGTGCCACCACCCGCCCTCCAGTGCCACCAGCCCTCCACCCCCCTCCAGACTGTGCCACCACCACCCCCCCTCCAGACTGTGACACCACCACCCCCCCTCCAGACTGTGACACCACCACCACCCCTCCAGACTGTTCCACCACCCCCCCTCCAGACTGCCACCACCGCCCTCCAGTGCCACCCCTCCCTCCAATGCCACCATCCCCCCTCCAGTGCCACCACCCCCCCTCCAGTACCACCAGCTCACCACCCCCCCTCCAGACTGCCAACACCACCCCTCCAGACTGTGCCACCACCACCCCCCTCTAGTGCCTCCACCACCCCTCCAGACTGCCACTAGCCCCCTCTAGTGCCACCACCACCCCTCTAGTGCCACCACCACCCCTCCAGACCCCTCCAGACTGTGCCACCACCCTTCCAGACTGTGCCACCACCACCACCCTTCCAGACTGTGCCACCACCACCATCCCTCCAGACTGTGCCACCACCACCACCCCTCCAGACTGCCGCCACCCCTCCCTCCAATGCCACCATCCCCCCCTCCAGACTGTGCCACCACCACCACTCCTCCAGACTGTGCCACCACCACCACTCCTCCAGACTGTGCCACCACCACCACCCCCCCCAGACTGTTCCACCACCCCCCTCCAGTGCCACCCCTCCCTCCAATGCCACCATCCCCTCTCCAGTGCCACCCCCCCCCCTCCAGTACCACCAGCCCACCACCCTCCCTCCAGACTGCCACCACCCCTCCAGACTGTGCCACCACCACCCACTCCAGTACCACCGCCACCCCCTCTCCAGTACCACCACCATGCCACCCACCTCCAGTACCACCGCCACCCACCTCCAGGACAACCATGCCTCTCCAGTACCATCGCCACCCTCCTCCAGTACCACCACCCACCCTCCGGTACCACCGCCACCCCTCTCCAGGACCGCCACCCCCCTTCAGTACCACCACCGCCACCCACCTCCAGTACCACCGCCACCCCCTCTCCAGTACCACCACCATGCCACCCACCTCCAGTACCACCGCCACCCCTCTCCAGGACCATCATGCCTCTCCAGTACCATCACCACCCTCCTCCAGTGCCACCACCCAGCCTCCAGTACCACCGCCACCCACCTCCGGTACCACCGCCACCCCTCTCCAGGACCGCTACCACCTTCAGTACCACCACCGCCACCCACCTCCAGTACCACCATCAGCCCCCCTCCAGTACCACCACCACCACCCACCTCCAGTACCACTGCCACCACCTCCAGTACCACTGCCACCCCTCTCCAGGACCACCACCGCCACCCACCTCCAGGACCACCATCCCCCTCCAGTACCACTGCCACCCCCCTCCAGTACCACCACTGCACTGGTGACACAGGTTTCACTCGGGACACAGGCTGCACAGAAATGTTTTACTTTGTTCTACAGTGGAAAAAAATATAGTATCAAAATCATGCTTTTCGGGGGGGGGGGGGGGGCCTTCCTGATTTCTTGCATCGGGGCCCTGAGGTTTCTAGTTACGCCTCTGATCCGATGCTTATAGCACTCACCATTGGGTAAAAACATGAACGAACAGCACAACATAATCACAGGGAACTGACATCACCTTGAAAGGTCCAGCGTAAAATATTAATTCAAACAAGACCTAAATTAATGTCTGAGTGGGATAAGAGTCCCTGACCCAGATATATATATATATATATATATATATATATCTATATATATTTTTTTTCATATGGACCTTTATGCTTTCTTTTCCCCTTCCTTTTTTATTTATGTATTTATTTATTTATTTACAATAAATGGAATACTATGCTCCCAATATTAATGATTCATGTTGAAAAAAACACATTTTCTGACATACCGGTACACTCCAATATGTTTTTTCAGTGTGTTGATCTTGTATGACTTTGTTCACAGATTATTTACAATGTATTCCAGCACACGTGAACCTGGGGACCTCAGTTTTTCTCAGAAAAAAAGACCTCTTCTGAATGAAAGTTTGGATAAATTTGAATTTACAAAGGACCTCCAATTATTTGCCTGAAAACAAATTCCTAATAGCTTGTATCTAAAACAAAGGGTGGACACTGATCTTTCCCCTAATGAAGCAAAGGCACTAGATCAACTTATATCACTCTTGGAGGAAAGTGACCAATTCAATCTAATTGATCAAATTGATTTAAATAAATTCCTGGCCTCTACAGATGAACAGATTAGTTATGTCAAAACTATCTCATCTGGTTCTCAATTGAGGAAACATCAGACACATTTCCACCCCCAAGCCGGATGGTAATCTAGCTGATTTTTTTAAAACTATTTAATAATGGCCTAGGCAACATACAGATATGATCCCCTTTGAACACTAATTTAAATGATGCCGAAATACAAGCCATGAAAAAAATTGTCCAGCAATAAAACCATCACCATTAAGCCAGCGGACAAAGGGGACAACATTGTCCTGATGGATAAAGTGCATTATATTGCTATATGCAATCGTATTTAAAAAAAAACAGAACTGGTATCATCGTATACCTATGAATATAGTAGAAAATAAAACAACAAATTGAATGCCCTGGTAGACCAGTTCTTTTCAAATGGGACAATTACTGAAGCTACCCAGCATTTCATGATAACGAATTTCCCTACAGTTCTGACTTTTTATGTCCTCCCGAAGGTCCACAAAGACCTTCAAGATCCTACCGGAAGGCCTATTATTTCTGGACTTGGGGCAATTAGCGAAAAGGCCAATAGAGTGGTTGACGAATATCTTAGACCCCATGTAATGTGCCTTCAATCATATGTAAGAGATACCATTAATTTCCTCCAAATTATAGACAATCTAAATTTTCCAGGTATGGCTCACTTTGTTACAATTGATGTGAAGGCACTTTACAGCTTGATTCCCCACAACCAGGGACCCGCAGCTGTTAGACATGTGCTCCGCAGCAAAAAACAAATGAAGGTTATGATGAGTTCACTCTCTCCATGCTGGAGTTCATTCTCTTTCATAATGTATTTACATTTAATGGCTCCAGCCCCAAACACAATATCAGATTTTCTGATGACTTTTTCCTTCAGATTTACCAAAACCGTGTAGTGCAAGGGCCTGCCTAATTGCTTACAAATTGAAACTCCTAAGGTTTGACCTCATATTATATGGTTTTGGTAAATCTGAAGGAAAAAAAATCAGCAGAAAATCTGATAGTGTGTATGGGGCTTCCCACTACCTCCAGGTGCAGGGGGTAGTGATGGGGACGTATTGCGCCCCATCATATGCCAACCTGTACCTGGGGCAGTGGGAGCATACTTTTTTATCAGATGAGACCTTGTTGATATACATGGACCACATTTTGATATGGCACCGGTATATTGATGATATTTTTATTATATAGGATGGCTCCTTGGAACTCCTAGAGAAATGCATGGAGAGAATGAACAGAAATTACTTTAACCTCTTTTTCACCATGTCACATAGTAGGGACTAGGGATGAGCCGAACAGCTCCCGGTTCGGTTCGCACCAGAACCTGCGAATGGATCGAAAATTCATACGAACTTTAGAACCCCATTAACGTCTATGGGACTCGAACGTTTGAAATGCTAATTTTAAAGGCTAATATGCAAGTTATTGTCCTAAAAAGGGTTTGGGGACCCAGCTTCTGCCCCAGGGGACATGTATCAATGCAAAAAAAGTTTAAAAACGGCCTGTTTTTCAGGAGCACTGATTTTAATGATGCTTAAAGTGAAAAAAAAGTGAAATATTCCTTTAAATATTGTGCCTGGGGGGTGTCTATTGTATGCATGTGAAGTGGCACATGTTTCCCGTGTTTAGAACAGTCCCTGCACAAAATGACATTTCTAATGGAAAAAAGTCATTTAAAACTGCTTGTGGTTTTAATGTAATGTCTGGTTCTGGCAATACAGATGAAAACCATTGAGAAAAATGGCATGGGTAGCCCCCCTGCCCATTACCAGCCCCTTTGGGTCTTGTATGAATATTAAGGGAACCCCATACCCAAATAAAAAAAAAGGAAAGGTGTGGGGCCCCCAGGCTCTATAAACTCAGAACAGCAGTATACAGGCGGTGCAAACAAGTCAGAGACTGTGGAGGTTTGTTGTGTTAAGTAGAATCTGTTTGTAATTTTGAACTGGTACATTTTTAAAGTGTAGCTCCAGTCCAAAAATCTATTTTTAAGCTTTTTGGAAAACATAGGGAAGGGTCGTCCGTATTTTTTCATCTCACTTCCTGTTGTCTCCTTCCATTTGCAAGTAGCAGACGATTGTAAGTTGGATATTTAAACGTAGGGGCCTGCCCTATATGCAGAAATTTGGGCCTAAGGTGTTGGTTTTGCCACAACAATGTTAGCCCTCACAGTTACTCTTGGTGGGCACTGGAATGCCCTGCTGTGAAATATTATATCAAGAATTGTAATTACATGCCATTGTTGAACAGTGGTAGAAAAATGTGTCCGTCGGTGGTGGTGCCACGACACTGAAACCCCTCACAGATACTCTAGTTGGAGTGCAGGAATGAGCCCTGCTGCAAAGAATTGCATCAAAAATTTTAATTATATGCCCCTGTTAAACAGGGGCTGAAAAATTGGGCCTTAGCCACTGGTGGTGGTGCCCAGAACCAAAAATGTTCTTCCAAGCTATCAGCAGGATCATTGAGGAGGAAGAGGATAGTCATTCAGCATAACAGGATAGTCACTCAGCATCGGCATAAGCAGTCTTGAAGGGATATGACATTTAAAAATAAATGATTCGGTATAGACTTGGGTGCACACTGTAATAACAGCCTCAAGCTTAAAGGGTTCCTCATAGTCTAGGCTTTTGCTGTCAATGACTGGCTGCCCTTGCTTTCCGCTGAAGGTACTGAGTCTGTCTGACTCTAACCAAACCAAGCTCTCCACTAGGAATATGTAGGCATTTTGCGTGAATCCCTAGATGCTGAGGCTGGGAGCTGTTTGGGTCGTGTATTATCAGTAAAGGAGGGATTTTTTTTCTTTATTTTTGTTGACTGCAGCTACAAAAAATGATTTGGTTACATCAGCTTCAGGTGCTTGGTAGCTGGTAGTGATCCAAGACTGATTCATCTTTATGAAGGTCAGTCGATCAACTGAGTTGGTGGCCAGGCGTACCCTGTGATTGGGTACAAAGCCTCCAGCAGCACTAAATGTGCGTTCCGAAAGAATGCTATATGCAGGACAGGCCAGTAGCTCAATTGCATACTGTGCAAGCTCTGGCCAGTGATCCATCCTCAAGACCCAGTAACCCAGATTTTCAGTGGGAAAGGTGTCCAAGTCTGACCTTGCCCCTAGGTATTCCTGCACTATGTATATTAGATGCTGGCGATGGTTGCAGGAACTGATCATACCTTGGGGCTGTGGAGTAAAAAATTGTCTGAAGGTATCGGTCAGACGGCCACCTTCTCCACCACTCCTTCTGTGACTGACCGAAGCCTCAGCAACACGTTGTCCAGGACAAGGAATTTGTAACCTCCCAGTCTCTGGGAATGCGTTGCACAGACCTTTTATGCAAGGCCTCCCGGAGATGTCTCATCCTCTGCTCCCTCTGCGATGGCAAGATAAGGTCAGCAACCTTACCCTTGTACCATGAATCAAGGAGAGTTGCCAGCCAGTAATGATCCCTCTCCTTGATCTGAAGAATGCAAGGATCCTTCCACAGGCTTTGCAGGATCAGGGAGGCCATGCAGCGTAGGTTAACTGAGGCATTCGGTCCGGAGTCCTCTGGGTCACTAAGGGCAACATGATCCGCAGCTACCTCCTCCCAGCCACGTACAAGTCCACGTGTTTCTTGGGACTGTAAATCATCCCTACAAGACTGCTGCTGATGCTGAGTGCCAGACTCCACCTCCAAGCTGGCACAATCCTTGTCCTCTTCCAGTGTGATCCGCGGGACAGCAGGGACACTGTCTGGGTAAAGGGGGCCTTGAGAGGCAAGGAAGTCCTCCTCTTCCTGCCTCTGTTCTGCCTCAAGTGCCATGTCCATTATTCCACGCAGCGTGTGCTCCAACAGGTGGACAAGAGGTACAGTGTCACTGATGAATGCACTGTCACTGCTCACCATACTCGTGGCCTCCTCAAATGGTGACAGGACAGTGCATGCATCCCTGATCATGGCCCACTGACGTGGGAAAAAAAACGAGCTCCCCTGATCCTGTCCTGGTGCTATAGTCACACAGGTACTCATTGATGGCCCTCTGATGCATGTTCACCTGCTGCAGCATGGCCAACACTGAGTTCCACCTGGTGGGCATTTCACAGATTAGGCGGTTCTTGGGCAGGTGCAATTCCTTTTGGAGATCAGCCAGCCAAGAACTGGCATTATATGACCGGCGGAAATGTACACAGACTTTCCTGGCCTGCCTCAGGACATCCTGTAAGCCCGGGTAATTGCCCAAGAACCACTGCACCACCAAGTTAAGGACGTGAGCCACACAGGGTACATGGGTCAGTTGTCCCTGTCGGAGGGCGGAGAGGAGGTTGATGCCATTGTCACAAACCACCATTCCTGGCTTAAGCTGGTGTGGCATCAACCACCTCTCAGCCTGTCCCTGCAGAGCTGACAGAATATCTGCCCCAGTGTGGCTCATGTCCCCCAAGCACACCAGGGTAAGCATGGCATGGCATATTTTTGCCTGCGTACTTGCGTAGCCCCTTGAATGCCTACGGAGCACCGCTGGCAAAGCAGAGTAAGAGGCCATGGAGCAAGAAGAAGAGGAGGGGGTGGAGGAGAGAGGTGTGTCACAACCAGTAGCAGCATTTTGGAGGTGTGGTGGCGGAACAACCTCCAATACTACTGCACCTTGTCCTGCATCCTTCCCAGCTGCCAGAAGAGTGACCCAATGTGCCGTGAAAGATAGGCAACGTCCCTGTCCATGCCTGCTGGACCATGAGTCAGCGGTAATATGCACCTTACCGCTGATCACCCTGTCCAGTGAGTCATGGACATTGCCTTCCACATGCCAGTAGAGAGCCAGAATCGCCTTCCATGAGAAAAAGTGGTGTTTGGGAACCTGCCACTGAGGAACTGCACATTGCACAAACTCACGGAAGGGGGCCGAATCTATCAACTGAAAAGGCAGCAGTTGAAGTGCTAGCAATTTAGCCAAGTTAGCATTCAACCATTGGACATGTGGATGGCTGGGAGTGAACTTCTTTCGACGGTCCAGCAGCTGGGCAGGGAAATTTGCCTGGTACAATTGGACGTTGGTCTACTGCTAGCAGAGTGCCTGCAAGTACTTGGCTGCGACACACCTAATTCTATACCTTCATTCCTCTCAGTACAGGTTTCAGAGAGGACTGAAGGTATAGGGGGGTTGGAGATCCCAGCTGATGAGGAGCAAGGAGAGGTCCGCTTTGTTCTTATGTGGGTCTTTAAGGTACGCTTGCCAATGAATTGCATGGCAGATAAACATATGTCTGGTCAAGCATGTGGTGCCCAAGCCGCTGATGTTTTGGCCACTCGAGATACACTTGAGACATATGTTGCAAATAGCAGCAGTGCGATCTGATGCACTCATCTCAAAAATGGCCCGCACCAAAGAACTTTTGGAATAGCGCGCAGAGGCAGCGCCCTGCACAAGAGGAGCTCTGCGGTGTGATTCAGTTGGTGTGCTGCCCTTAAGCTGGCCCCTGGAGGGCATCCTGCCTTGTTGGAGATGTGCCTCCTCTCTTCTATCAGGCACCCACGTGGAGTCAATGACCTCATCATCCTCTCCCTCCTCATCACTGGAGCAAACCTGGCAGTATGCTGCAGCTTGTGGAACATGACTGCCAGATTGCTGTCCTTCTTGGGCATCCCCTCTTTCTGGGGTCATGCTACTGCCTTCCTCTAGCTGGGTATCATCATCAGAACCTTCAAAATGCTGGGCATCCTCCTGGAGCATGCACCCAACACTGTGCTCAAAAAGTTCGGGGGACTCCTCAGGAGGACATGGTGGGTCTAGGTAAGGAGTGACTGATGCCATTGAGACGAGGGAAGAGGCCGCATTGGCAGCTGCTTTGCTAGTACCCTGGGCCTGGGTGAGAGAGGACGAGGAGGGCTTGGACATCCACTCTACCAAGTCTTCGGCATGTTACGGCTATATAGGAACATGTGTAGGAACAGCAGGACACCAGCAATTGGTTAGCTTAAGGTGCACACCGTGCAGATGACACAGTACACCGACTGTAATTACTGCAGCTGCCTGCCTGTGGTATAGGATCTGAAGAACATGAGCAATTGGGGTAGCTTCAGGTGTACACTGTCCAGGGGGCACAGTACTGGTGCAGCACATATCCATCCCTATTAGCCCACTGAGGGAAGTGTGCATCCCCGCCATGCCACACACGCGGGGCAAGGAGTCCCATGCATGCCCCCCACTGACACAGCCAGAATTCCTTGGTAGTGAAAAACATTGCAGAGGAAAGAAAGAACATTGGTCAGATGGCAATGGTTGGAAAATACCAGCCAGTCCGCCTGCTCTTAGGTGCAACAGAAAAAATGGGCATTGGCAGTGTTGAGGATCCGCCCACATCATGCCCAAACAAAGACCATGAGAAGTAAAATATTTCTGCATTCAGACTAGTTATAAGGCCACTGACATCTAGTGTGCATATTACGTATGACATTCTATAATCTTAGAAAAAGGAAAAAAGGAAGCCAAAGTGTTTTTTATTTTTATAATTTAATATTTTATATTACACCAGGTCTAGAATATGATGTCAGGTCCCCAGGTTCATGTGTGCTGGAATACATTGTAAATAATCTGTGAACAAAGTCATATACACTGGAAACACATATTGGAGTGCATGTCAGATAATTAGTTTCTTTCAACATTAATCATTAATATTAGGAGCATAGTATTCCATTTATTATAAAAAAATAAAAAAAAAAATAAAGAAAGAAAGAAAGAAAAAAGAAAGGGGAAAAGAAAGTATAAAATTCCATATGAAAAAAAGAGCATAAAAGAAATACACATAAATAGAAACTTTTTTATTTTTCCTATCTTTCCATGCCTCCCGCAGCAAAACCCTCCAGGAAAGGTCTGTAACATACAGCCTCATTAAGGACTGAAGGTTGTGTGGCCCTTAGAGTATATATCTACCTAAGCTCCAGTTGTAGAAGGGACTTATTCCAGTCCCCCCCCTCTGGGGTTGGGATGGATCCTGTTCAGAATAAGGAATTACATTTTTGAAAAATTCCCATTGTGGACAATGCTTGTGTGGCGGCCTAGCGGTAGATCCAGGGTACAGGTTTGCATACTTCTAATGTGTCTATATGCTCTCTGCCAGAACCGTAGCTAAGTCTTTCCTATGTAGAAGCATACACAGTCACAGAAAAGCATATAGGTCACTCCGAATGTTTTACAGTTTGAAAAATGTTTTGGCCTAAAAAGGTCCCCATTGGGTAGGGTTACTCTTTTGGCCGTATATATGTATTTGCAATACCTGCATAATCCACATATGAAGATACCTCGATACTTGCAATGCTCTTTTATAGGCTCATCTCTGAATTCACTTCTCACAAGTTTGTCTCAAATTAAAGTGGCCCTTCTGAAAGTAAACATGGGGGTTCGCAGAGGATTTTCTTGATATTAGCTGAACGGAATCAAATTGACCAGAGGTGTTGGGTGAAAACTGGAGGCATGAAGTATGATATTACCTGCAGTAGATTTCCTGTACAAGCTGCTGCAGAGGGAACCATCCTCCCCTCGACATATCTCAACATCCAAAAAAATATACGGTCCCTACTAGGGATGAGCTGGGTGTTCGAGTCGACGCTCAGCTGACGCGGGAGGCGGGGATGCAGTCGGCGGCAGGTAGTTAAACAGGGTCTATGACTGCGCACAGGAAATGCAACCTGTCCACAGGAGTCCCAAGAGAGAGGGAGGAAGACACACGCCTAATACTAACTGCCTAAAGGTAATGCCTGTTTTTTGAAATACAAGGAGAAAGATATTTATGGTGAAGGGAGGCTTTTGGTCAGTCTGAGGTAGTTGGATATATGTAAGGTGTTTACAACAGATTTGGATGTTTATCTGAGGGGATTTACATTCTTTTTCTGCAGATCCTTCAGTATCCAATGTGAACTATCTAGACAGGTAAACCCTATTATTTAATTTAATTACAAGTGCATTTGCTTGTTTTCTTTGACTCTAAGCCCTTGTACACACGATCAGCGATTCCGACAACCAAATCCGTCGGATTTTGTCCGACGGATCTTGTCCGACACTGTTGCATACACACGGTCGGACAAAGTTGTCGGAAAATTCGATCTTTCAGAACGTGATGACGTAATTTCGTTATGATGGGACTACGTTCAGGCTAGTAGCCAATAGCTTTGATGTAGGAATTTGATCTGAGCATGCGTGGCACTTTGTCCGATTGGAATTCTCTACACATGATCAGAGTATGTCCGATCGGAGCATTTTGTCTGAAAATATTTTCGGCAAGTTGGAAAATTTGGTCCGATGGATATTCTGACGGAAACAGTCCGATGCAGACCACACACAGTCGGAATATCCGACAAAATGCTCAGAACTGTCCCTGCACAAAGTGTCATTTGTGCAGGAAAAAAAGTCTTTTAAAATCACTTGCGGCTATTGTCGGGTCCCGTAATACAGAGAACACTCAATGAGTGTTCTCTGTATTAGCCGACAATTCATTCATTCATTGATAAAAAAAAAAAAAAAAAAAAAGCGTGGGGGTTCCCCTAAATTTAATTACCAGGCCCTTCAGGTCTGACATGGATATTAAGGGGAACCCCGTGTCAAATTTAAAAAAAAATTGACGTGGGGGTCCCCCTAAATATCCATAACCAGACCCTTCAGGTCTGATATGGATATTAAGGGGAACCCCGCACCAAATTAAAAAAAAAATTGACGTGGGGGTCCCCCTAAAAATCCATATCAGACCCTTTATCCGAGCATGCAACCTGGCAGGCCGCAGGAAAAGAGGGAGGGATGAGAGAGCGCCCCCCCCTCCCTCCTGAACCGTACCAGGCCACATACCCTCAACATTGGGAGGATGCTTTGGGGGTCTGTGACCCCTCAAAGCACCTTGTCCCCATGTTGATGAGGACAAGGGCCTCATCCTCACAACCCTGGCCGTTGGTTGTGAGGGTCTGCGGGCGGGGGGCTTATCAGAATCTGGAAGCCCCCTTTAACAAGGGGACCCCCAGATCCCGGCCCCCCCCTGTTTGAAATGGTAAGGGGGTACAAATGTACCCCTACCATTTCACAAAGAAAGTGTCAAAATGGTTAAATAAGACAAACACACTTTTGAAAAATTCCTTTATTAAAAATAAAAAAAATAAAAAAAATATTCCAGCGGTGCTAATCCACTCTTGCTATCCAGCGACGGATCTCCGGGGTCCAGCGATGGATGATCATATCCAGCGACGGGGAATCTCTCAGTCCAGCGCTGTCCATACATCCTTCTTCTGTCTCCACTCCGGAGACACTGCAGAGAGTCGAGCGCTGACGTTTCTTATATTAGGAGGGCGGGGCCACCCGTCACCTGACCCCGCCCCCTCTGACGCTGGTGAAGGGAGCCAGGGGTTCCCCAGTGACGTATGGGTGACCCCGCCCCCTCTGATGTAACGGAAACCTGCGTTACATCAGAGGGGGCGGGGTCACCCACACGTCACTGGGGAACCCCTGGCTTCCCTCTCCAGCGTCAGAGGGGCGGGGTCAGGTGACGGGTGGCCCCGCCCTCCTAATATAAGAAACGTCAGCGCTGGGATCTCTGCAGTGTCTCCGGAGTGGAGACAGAAGAAGGATGTATGGACAGCGCTGGACTGAGAGATCCCCCGTCGCTGGATATGATCATCCATCGCTGGACCCCTGAGACCCGTCGCTAGATAGCAAGAGTGGATTAGCACCGCTGGAATCTTTTTTTTATTTTTAATAAAGGAATTTTTCAAAAGTGTGTTTGTCTAATTTAACCATTTTGACACTTTCTTTGTGAAATGGTAGGGGTACTTTTGTACCCCCTTACCATTTCAAACAGGGGGGGCGGGATCTGGGGGTCCCCTTGTTAAAGGGGGCTTCCAGATTCTGATAAGCCCCCCGCCCGCAGACCCTCACAACCAACGGCCAGGGTTGTGAGGATGAGGCCCTTGTCCTCATCAACATGGGGACAAGGTGCTTTGAGGGGTCACAGACCCCCAAAGCATCCTCCCAATGTTGAGGGTATGTGGCCTGGTACGGTTCAGGAGGGAGGGGGGCCGCTCTCTCGTCACCCCCTCTTTTCCTGCGGCCTGCCAGGTTGCATGCTCGGATAAAGGGTCTGATATGGATTTTTAGGGGGACCCCCACGTCAATTTATTTTTAAATTTGATGCGGGGTTCCCCTTAATATCCATATCAGACCTGAAGGGTCTGGTTATGGATATTTAGGGGGACCCCCACGTCAATTTTTTTTTAAATTTGACACGGGGTTCCCCTTAATATCCATGTTAGACCTGAAGGGCCTGGTAATTGAATTTAGGGGAACCCCCACGCTTTTTTTTTTTTATCAATGAATGAATGAATTGTCGGCTAATGCAGAGAACACTCATTGAGTGTTCTCTGTATTATGGGACCCGACAATAGCCGCAAGTGATTTTAAAAGACTTTTTTTCCTGCACAAATGACACTTTGTGCAGGGACAGTTCTAAGCACCAGAAACATGCGCCCCTTCACAGGCATACTATAGATACCCCCCAGCTACGAAATTTAAAGGAATATTAGGCCGCGTACACACGCGGGGACTGTTCGCTCAACTTTGTTCGTCAAACAGTTTCAGCGGACAGTCCGCTCAAACTTAGCATGGACGGACTTGGCCACACACGATGAACGAACAGTCTGCTGAAACCGTGCGCGATGACGTGAACGGCACGTACGACAGGACTAGAAAACGACGTCCTATACACTGCAATGCAACCTTCGGCGTGTAAATCCTTTCTGAGCATGCGCGGAACTTAGTTTGACGAACAAGCCTACACACGAGGGGACTGTTCGCTGAAACAAAGTTTCAGCGGACAGTTTTTCGGAAATTCCGAAAAACTTTGTTCAGCAGACTGTTCGCTGAAACTGTCCGCTGAAGCCCACACACGAGCGGACTGTCCGCTGAAACACTGTTCAGCGGACAAAGTTGAGCGAACAGTCCCCGCGTGTGTGCGCGGCCTTACACTTTTATTGTTTCACTTTAATCATTATTAAAATCACTGCTCCTGAAAAAACGTCCGTTTTTAAAACTTTTTTTTGCATTGATCCATGTCCCCTGGGGCAAGACCCGAGTCCCCAAACACTTTTTAGGACAGTAACCTGCATATTACCCTTTAAAATTAGCCCTTTAGATTTCTCCCATAGACTTGTATAGGGTGTTCCGGCTTTTCAAATTTGCTGCGAACAGCCCAAATTGTTCACTGTTCGCTGAACAGGCGAACAGGCAATGTTCGAGTAGAACATGAGTTCGACTCGAACTCGAAGCTCATCCCTATCCAATATAGTGGAAATAACTTAGACCTGTATATATATATATATATATATATATATATATATATATATATATATATATATTCCAACAGTGCCTCCTCCATTCACCATTTAAAAGAAGTATACCTTCTCCCTTCTCTCTCTGAGGAAACACCCAGCTATGTCTATGGTACCATCATAAAATATATATGAGGTCACAATTCTGGTCACCATTCCAAATATATACATCCACCAATATGGATGTATATATTTATCTCCCTCTCTATTGTATCTCATTTTTATTGTAGAATTCCAGATTATGGGCCCCAGTGGTCTACCTCTCTTGTCCCACATATAGGACTCTGACCCCACTCAGACATTAATTTAGGTATTGTCTGAATTAATATTCTATGCTGGGCCTTTCAGGTTGGTGTTAGTTCTCTGTGGTTACACTGTGCTGTTCGTTCATGTTTTTAACCAATGGTATGTGCTATAAGCATAGGATTGCTGTAATTGTAAGTGTTTTATGTTACAAACATATGTATTTGTAATTTTACTGTTAATAATTTGTATAGGCATTGATTGTTTGTACTTTCCTTGGTAGAGTTTTCATATCTTACCTACCCCTGAGGAAGGAATACCTCTAGTAGTCTCCAAAATGTGTCGGGTGAAGGATTATCTCTACATACCATCCATTTTTAACTATTGCAGCAACAGTACTGGCTGTTATGTATACTAAATTGCATATTTTTATCAATGTACCTTCAATAAAATGTATATATATTTTTCTAATTTATTGTTTTGCTATATTTATGCAAGTGCTGCTAAAGTCCTACCCCAAGGGGATCCCTTTTTATTTGTATCTGCATATTTGGATGTTGGCACAGTGAAACAGTCCCTGATACTCTTTTCACTGTCCCCATGTTGATGGGGACAAAGGCCTCTTCCCGAGAACCCTGGGATGTAGTTATGGGGGTCTACAGGCAGGGGGCTTATCAGAATCTGAAAGTCCCCTTTAACAAAGGGGGGCTCCAGATCCCAACCCCCATGTGAATGAGTAGGAGGTAAATTTTACCCCTACTCATTCGCCAAAAAACCTGTAGAAAACGAAAAACACAGACACCGTTTTTGACAATTCCTTTATTTAAAAAAAAAAAACAATGTCCCCTGATGCAGATACATCATCAGTTATGATGGCTACCACGCTGGCACCACCCAAAAAGAGAGATAAAAAGAGCTTTGTCTGTGATAAAGGCTCACTGCCGACTGCCTGCTCTGCTGTTTGAAAGTTCTTAAATAGGTAAGTGGTGGGGCCACCTGGCGATGTCACCTGGTGGCACTGCCCCATGTGATGTCACTGACCAAGCATGCACCAGAATTAAAGAAATGTTTAATTTTTATTGTTTCACTTTAAGCATAATTAAAATCACTGCTCCTGTAAAAACAATCTTTAAAAAAAATTGCATTGATTTATGTCCCCCATGGCAGTACCCAGACCCCCATACCCTTTTTATGGCCAATAACTTGCATACAGGTCTTTAAAATGGGGAGTTCAGGTCCCATAGACTTTAATGCAAACTTTTTCTATGTTTGGCAGTTCTGGTGCGGACTGAACCGGGGGGTGTTTGGCCCAACTCTATTTGCATTTATATTTTTAGCCCCCAAGTGCATGACTTTACATTTTTCAATATTAAACCACATTTTCCATGTAGTTGCCCACCCCATTAATTTATTGAGGTCTTCTTGTAAAGTTTCTATGTCCACCTTTGATGTTATTGCCCTGCTTATTTTTGTGTCATCAGCAAACACTGAGATTGAGCTATTTATACCAACCTCTGTATCATTTATAAATAAATTAAACAGGATTGGTCCCAGGACAGAGTCTTGGGGTATCCCACTTACCACTCCAGACCAGTTTGAGCACACATTCTTTATCACCACTAGGGAAGAGCCAAACACCCCCCGGTTCAGTTCAGAACAGAACATGCGAACAGGCAAAAATGGCTGCCTCATGTTCTTGTCCACCCACCTCCTATATCCCTTCAATTTATTGATTTGCTCTTATAGTTGCTAAGAGGGGTTCTAAAGAAAGTATAAAAAGTAAAGGGGAAAGTGGACATCCCTGACTTATATCATTATAAAGCAAGAAGTTTTCTAACAGCATCCCATTTATAGGATAGAGTACAATGCTTCTATCCACCTAAACATACGTGGGCCTATGCCAAAATTATGTAGTGTCATCAGTATATACTTCCAGTCCAGCCTATCGAAGGCCTTTTCATTGTCTACCCACAGAAAAATAACATTTTTTTTCCCTTTTCAGCCACATGCATTAAAGTGTAGTTATTAATATATTATCCCTTGCATCCCTTCAGAGAATAAAGTCTGCTTGATCCTCCTCTATCTATTTTGGCATATGGGGCTTCAGTCTTTCAGCCAATATCTTTGCATACATTTTTATGTCTTCATTAATCAGAGATATTGACCTAAAGCTGGAGTACACTGTTGGATCTTTCTCTTCTTAGTTTCAATACATTTTTATAACATTTTCAAAAAAAAGTACAAACATACAAATTTCCAAAGATAGGAAGAACAATAGCGCCTGTCAGGACATTCATGTAAAGAAGGAGAAACAATACAACAGTAGAAGCGCTCTGTCATTACACCCTATTATGTATGGTGCAAAAAATCATGCTGACATCAAGTCGTTATACCTGTTCCAGATATTCTCCATAGGGGAGGAGGCCAAACCCATGCTCGGCACCCCCAATGGGCACTTGCTGTGCCTTAGGGACAGGAGACCCGACCCCCTAGGGAGCTGGAAGGGTTCTAGCATTAGTCTTATTCAAAGCTTATCAATGAGGTTAATAAATGAGCTCTGTGGTTTCAGATGCAGTACCATTAACTCTGAACAACTGGTGTCGCCAACGTAAGTATAATAGATAATTATACTACTAATTAATAAGGCTTAGTTAAATGACTTAACAACAAAATATGAAAAAATGAAAGTGTAAAGAGAAATATAATAAAAATAAAAATAAAAGAAAAAATAAAAGTCGGAGTTTGGTTAAGCTGATTTACCTTCCGCTGATCATTTCCAAGTTTAAAGTCTTGTACCTCATAATTGCTCAAGTTCTTTAGTGTTATACCAGTCAGTTCACGGTTTCCACAAGTCCTGCGCTGTGAGTAGTTTGCCCTGAATTGACGCAAACATGATTTCATAAGTGGATTGTGTATTGATTGTGGTTATGATTTCTTTCAAGGAAGGGGATTCAGGCTCTCTCCAGTGCCTTGTAATTACCCATCTAGTACTAAGCAATATGTGGGATACTATTACTCTAAAGTTTCTGGGGATCACTTCCATGCCGAGTGATAGCACAGCCATGCCTGAAGTGTTGGGAAGGTGAAATTTTGTTATTATTGAAATTAAGTGGAAAATTTTGTCCCATAGTGTGTGTAAAATCGGGCAGTCCCAGAGCACATGGAGCAGTGTGTCTATATTATTACATTTCCTCCAGCAGAATGGAGAGGAATTAGGGTCAAACCTGGAAATTCTATGTGGCGTTAAATACCATCTCAGTAGGAGTTTTTGGGATAGTTCCCATAGGTTAATGCATTTGGTGGAGGCATATGTTATCTGTGTTGCCGTTCACCATTGTTCCAAGGTGTAGATTATGCCCATGTCACGTTCCCAAGCCACAACACCAGAGGATTTAGTGAATGTTGATTTGTCACCTATAGCATTGTAAAACAAGGAAATACCTCTAATATTCGTGGTGGGTTTAGTAAGATATAAAGTTCAGGGAAGGTGTAGGGGTGGTGGGGGGTTGGTGTTAAGTAGATGGTTAATTTGAAGATATCTGTAGTTTTCATTCCTCTCCAACCCAAATATGATTTGTAACATTCTGAACGTTTTCGTTGCGGGGCCTATCATAAGGTCTTCTAAATGGTGTATACCCTTTTGCTCCCAGTGCGAAATGTGAAGTTTGGGGATTAGCTCAGTTAGACAAGCGAGTGATATTGGTAGTGTAGAGGTAGGGGACTTAAAGCTTTGGTTTGTCAGTAATTTCCATGCCTGTAGTGATGCTGTTACCATTGGAGCCAAGGAGGTGGTATGAGTAAGGTGGGATGTACTAGCCAGTAAGTAAGTGTGGAGATTGTTGTTGGGGATTTGACACTCCATCTGGTCCCAGAGATTTATTAGCAGGTAGTGAGTCAATGGTCTTGTGTATTTCCTCTGTGGTGAATGGTAGGCTAAGGTTTTCTATGTGTTGCGGGGAAAGTGTGGGTAGAGAGATGTGCTGCAGGAAGTCATTGATCAGTGTGGTAGTGGGTTGAGGCGTAGTGGCATCATTTTTCAGATTATAAAGGGTGCCATAATATGTGCTGAAAGCATTGGCTATGTCTTGAGGGTGTTGCATTTGGGCTTTGTTTGTGGGGTGTAATATGTAGGGGATCCTAGTCTTACCTCTGTATCCCCTGTGTATCCCCTGAGTTGATGTGCCAATAGTTTCCCGGCCCTATTACCTTGAGTGTAGTAGGTCATTTTAAGTCGTTTGACATTCTTTTCAAAGTTTTCCAGTAAAAGGAGTCTGAGATCGTATCTCAGTTGCTCTAATCTGTTAGATAGTGTCGGGTATGTATGTTGTTTGTTTTTGGATTGCAAGTGGAAAATTTAGTCTGTAATGTCACGTATTTTCTTTTGCCGCTGCCTCCTCGCCCCGGCCCCTATTTTTATAAAAATACCCCTAACATAGGCCTTATGGGCGTTCCACAGTGAGAATTGGCTCTGTACAGGGGATTCATTTATAGAAAAGAATTCTTTCAAATGTTCCTCAATACAACGCTTATGTTCCGGTTGTTGCAAAAGGTATGAGTTGGCTCTCCACAAAGGAGTTGACTGCACTGAGAAAGTGTCTGTTAGAGAGAGGGTTATATAAGCATGGTCTGACCACGTTATGTTATTGATAGTAGAAGTTATAGCTTTGGATAACGTCTGTTGGTCCACCAGGTACAAGTCAATTCTGGTGTAGGTGCAATGGGGGACCGAAAAAAAAAAGTGAAGTCCCGCTCACCAGCATGTAGGCATCTCCACACATCAAACACTTCTTCTCTGTGTAGGGTGTTGTGGAGGGGAGTGGAGTGGCGTTTTGCTTGAGAGCTTGTGTCCATGGAGGGATTAGGTGCTATATTAAAATTTCCACACATTACCAGGGAGCCCTTCTTGTGGACTCTTATCTTTTGCAGGAGCTTATTGATAAAATGGATCTGGTGTTTATTGGGTGCATACAGATTCACAATGGTGTATGTCACCCGGTTAATCTCGCACACTAGGATCAGGTACCGACCCTGAGGATCCGCAAGTTCAAAGTATAGAGAAAACGTTATTGTGTCCTTTACTGCTTTCATAACTCCTCTAGACTTGGAAGTAACGTTGGCAAAAAAAGTGTGAGGAAAATTTTTATGCCTGCACACCGGTGCAGAGGTGCTGCAGAAGTGTGTCTCCTGGGCACAGAGGACATCAGTGCTGTTTGTCAGGGCCTCTTTCCACAAGGACTTACGTTTAACAGGGTGATTAAGCCCTTTGGTGTTAACACACAAAAAGTGGATAGCCATGAGTAGAGTCATTAGATGCAGTGGGTTGAGGCCTATCATAAGTGAGAACAGAGCGAGGGCCTCTGTCAGGAGATGTGCAAGGATACAGCGTTTTTGTGGTATGTGCTGGGTACTCACCGTTACCGCAGGAGTGTGGTAAGGCTTGTCGGATTGTATTTCTAGTGGTGTTCCTGGCTTTGGCTCTTTTCCGGACATTGTGCGATCCTGGCTGTGGCACGGAGGAGACTTGTCAAGCAGCTGTGCGACTATGAAAACAATAATTCAAAAGGAAGTGAGATAAAAAAAAACAAGGAAAAAGACAGAACAAGTGTCAGTGACAAACTCGTAACATAAAAACAGTAGAGCAAACTGTAGGGGATATGTTCTCCCTGGATGTGTGAGGGCACACCCGTGTGCAGCTATCCACTGCTCAAGCATAACGGGGGGGAAAGAGTGCAGGCTCAAAAGCAGAGCGGTTACCCCTGAGGTATACATGTTACCCCCTTGTAGGTAGTTGCATCACTTATGTGACCTGGCATTTTTCTGAGACACTTTTTTCCAATCTGGGCCAAATGGGCGTCATAAACATTAAATAGGGGTGCGTATCTATCACAGGGTGGTGTCTGTGGATACACCAAACAAACAAACAATTGCCACGTCCCAATCGTAACTTCGAAAAAAAAAAATTAGGGAAAGGGAGAGGGGAAAAAGGAAAAACCTACACACAAGAGACCTCAAAGAAAAGTGTTGGTTCTGTTTGGACTTTTTAGGCAAAAATGAAAAGTAAAAAACAATATATTCAAAACTGTTATTTATTTTAAGAAAAAATTATTTACATTTTTTTTAGAATGAAGACAGAAAAAGGGGGAATTTATAAAAACACATCAAGTCTTACTTAATATCCTATCAAGATTTGTACACTCTACACAAAGTTTATATTCATTTCCATATAAGTATCCAAAAATTTTTTTAAGAGCTTATACATTCATACAGAAGGTAAATGAAATAGGATATCAAGTATAAAACTAAAACTTACATATGTTGTGGCGCTCTACATGTTTCGCGTTTTTGAACGCTTCTTCAGGAGCTTTAACAATTTTGTTTCTTCATGGTCTTATCCCAAGAGAAATGTACCAAAAGGAACAAGGGAAGATAATCAGAGAGTATTTTTCCAAATACGTAAAGTAAAATAAACAGTTTTCAGTTCAGGAAGGCACTTCAATCTATGTATGTGCTTGCAGTTTAACATAGAGGCTTCAGGTATTATGTAGTATGAGGTGGCCAGAGAAGGCATAGGAAGGGGTTCTGGTACCCGTATTCTTTAAACTGAAGTGGTAACTTATAGCGGTGTCAGGATGCAGCAAGGTGGGAACAGGTTTTCCCAGAATGATCCAAGTTGGACAGGGGGATCCTTGTTAGCCCTTATATTCTTTCATCTGGTGCTGAAATGCACAGCGGTCCCATACTACATAATACCTGAAGCCTCTATGTTAAACTGCAGGCACATACATAGATTGAAGTGCTTTCCTGAACTGAAAACTGGTTATTTTACTTTACGTATTTGGAAAAATACTCTCTGGTTATCTTCCCTTGTTCCTTTTGGTACATTTCTCTTGGGATAAGACCATGAAGAAACAAAATTGTTAAAGCTCCTGAAGAAGCGTTCAAAAACGCGAAACATGTAGCGCGCCACAACATATCTAAGTTTTGGTTTTATACTTGATATCCTATTTCATTTACCTTCTGCATGAATGTATAAGCTCTTAAAAAAAATTTGGGATACTTATATGGAAATTAATATAAACTTTGTGTAGAGTGTACAAATCTTGATAGGATATTAAGTAAGACTTGATGTGTTTTTATAAATTCCCCCTTTTTCTGTCTTCATTCTAAAAAAATTTAAAATAATTTTTTCTTAAAATAAATAACAGTTTTGAACATATTGTTTTTTACTTTTCATGTTTGCCTAAAAAGTCCAAACAGAACCAACACTTTTCTTTGAGGTCTCTTGTGTGTAGTTTTTTCCTTTTTCTCCTCTCCCTTTCCCTAAAATGTTTTTTCTGTGACATCATCGTTGAGCTCAGAAAGTATTTTCCATTCTCTCAGGAGGAAAATACCCTTTTCTAGGGAGTCTATCATGTGTGTTTGATCTTGATTAGAGATTGTGAGTTTCGTGGGGTACCCCCACCGGTAGGCTATTTTGTGGTTCCTTAGTACTTTTGTGATCGTATTCAAATTTCTTCATTTCTGTAGCGTGTGCAATGTCCGCTAATTTATCTTTAATCCTTGCTGACTCCTCTTCTTGCTCCTCATGAGAATACACCAGGTCGTTTATGGTGGATGCATACTCCCCCATCTTGCTTTCTATGTGCTCCACTCTATTCTCCACCGCACCCAGCTGCCCACTAAACTTATGCATGCAACTCATCATATCTGCCTGCAAGGTGCTGCATAAAGATACCAGCATGTCTTTGAGCACAGTGTCCATCACAGGCTGGTTCATGGTGGGAAAGTTAGTGATAGAATCATGCATCTCCCTGGTGTCATCCTCAGAGTCTATGACAGGGCTCAATGCAGGGCTGCATCCAGTGCCATCCAGCTTCAGTTTTTCCTTCGCTGGGCTCCCTGATGGTGAGGGTGAAGAGGGGGAGGTTTGGATGCAGTACGAGTCACTATCTCTTGGGGATGAAGTGTTGTTGAGCTGTATTAGCTTGTTGATATGAGGCCCTGTCAGCTCTGGGCCGGCGCCATCTTTCCTACCTCCTTGTTGCGGCTGTGAGAAATAGTCTGTCAGTCGGTGGGGTTTAGATGTCCCTTTTCGTTTGCCCATCCTGTTCCGGGTGGTTGCCCCAGTCAAAACGCCAGGTAGGGCGGGTAAAATCTGGGCCCTGTGAGCCGTTTTGTGCCGCTGATTCCCCAGGGAAGCTGGAGCTCCAGTGTTAGGCGTCCATTCTGCTCCGCTGCAGGCCATGCCCCCGATCTTTCTCTTCTTATAGGAGAAGTGATATATGGGCCCCTAGGGATTCCTTTCATATCTCCAGGCCTTCTGATCATTCCTGGTGTACTGACAGCTTGACATCTCATTTCTTGAAGCTTAAAAATGCAAGGACAGTACAAATATGCACCAAATGACTCCTTTTTGGAAAGTAGACAGTCCATGGTATTTAGTAAGAGGCATAGCAAGTGTTTTGAAGTCATTTTTTTGTCATAATTTTATGGAAAATTAAGAAATATTTATATATTTTTTTTACATATCATAGTAACAGTGTACTACTCTGGGGAAGTGATAGGTATATTCTTTTGTTTTTATACTGTTATAAACAACCATTTTTATTGAATGAAATTGATTCATTCCGCGTGCTTTGTTGTGATTAGCTGTGACTGGCCACAGCTAATCACATGGTACATATGGGCTGTGATTGGCCTAGTTTGTAAAATATGATCACTGGCCCATTCCAGGAGGATGTCATATGACATCCACCAAGAACAATGAATGTTCACTGGGTTGACACAGCTGGTGACAGATCAAGCCACATAGCGACCCATTCCCGGAGGATGTCATTTGGTGTCCACCAAGAAAGATGAATGTCTCACCCAGCCATCATTTGTCTACAGGCTGGGCAGGAACTGGTTAAAGAAAATAATCTGTAAGGTTTAATTTACCATTGTGGTTGGGGAACAGTAAAAACAGGCCGTTCAGCTGCATTTTTGTCCCCCCCCCCCCAAAATCACCCCCTCTATGCTGCTAAGGCAGCCATATGAGGGTGTATACATGTTTCTGCCTTGAAGCTTTGCAACTCAGCACAGCAAAAATTATTCTCCTTGTAGCATGCAGTACCACCCACTAAAAGTGACCCATTCAAGTGAATGGGGGGGGGGGGGTGGGGCGTCACAACCACCCATCAATCACGTTATGCATGCAATTGGGGCACAATTGTGCAGGCTTTTGGGCTAAAACAGGCAGGAAGGAGGCAACATAATGTCAATCACCCTCTAAAAAGAAATCAATGGTAAATGAGTTTTAAATTCCTTCGTTTACACTTGCACTTATGTATTTATCTTTTCATGGGAGAAGTGATCTGGGAAGTATAAACAACATTTATGGCCCCCTGATCCCTTTTTCTGCATTTAGATTTTACTGTTTTAAAGCAGGTTTAGGTGCAATTAAATCCATTTAGATGCATTTAGCCATGTCTATAGTGGCGTCAATTATCAAAAAATATATATATTTTTAGGTTAGTTTTGTGTAAAAAGAAGCATTTGCCTTCAAATGAATACATTTGTATCAGTAAAGTCTCTGTACCTTTTGAGCACTTATGCAAGAAAGTCTACCGTAATATATGTGTATCTGTTAAAAATATACATTTGAACATTTAAGGCACGTCACACACCACAAGTAATTAAGGAAAACATACTCTACAACACAAACTGTTCCATTCCTAATAAATAGGTGGCGTGTACTGAACGTTGTAGTTGTTGCAGCAATCACTTTTTCTGACATTTTGCTTTAAGCTTGACAAATTGTTTTCTTCTCTCCCAATGACACTTTACTATGTGCCTAACTTTAAAGGCAAAATATTGCCTTTATATTAAGTGAATAATTGCTATTTTTGACAGTGTATATCTTCAATGGATATCTCCTTAATCTTTCTTCAAGGCTAAACATGTCCAAGGGTTTGTATCTATCTTTCTAACTTCCACTTGGCAACTCACATAGAGTTGTCAAGATTCTACATAGTTATCTATATCCCTGCCCTGAAAACAAATCTTCAAGCTATAAAAGTTTATTTTTCTGAACTATTCTAAATGCGCAAACATATGTACCACTTTATTATGTAGAGGCTGCATACAGTAGGACAAATTCATATTAAATGGTTGCATTTCATGTTGTAAAGCGCTGAGCAAACTGTTGGCGCTATATAAAACCTGTACAATAATAATAATATCGCTGGACATTTTTTTTCAACCCTGCCAGGTAGTCATAAATGGGTTAGCATGCATTGCATACTAGCTCATCATGTAAAACTTACCTTAAAACAAAGCTGTTTCAGCACTGTAATGTCAGCGCTGCAGCCGCTTCTATATTAACCTGTCTTGCTTCCGTTTTCACGTGCTCTGGCTCTATGACTGGCAAGAGCCCTGATGATGCCAGAGCCACCGTTCATGGCACAGGTTTGGAAGGAATGGCACAGGCGACCGTTCTGTCAGAGTGCATGCACCAGTAATGTAACTGGCTGCATGTAATGTAAATATCTCCTAAACAGTGCACGTTTATAGACTTATTATAGGATTACCTATCGGTAAAAGTCGGTAAAGAAAGTTTATGGTCCTCTTTAAGCTTTTGCTGATTAGTTTGCATGTAGCCAAGTCTGTGAGGGAAACAAACCAGGATAGTAATATGGTTTGAAATATCCTCATGTTTGCAAACTGTATTTGTAAAAGGTGAGAGTTTTTATCTTGATTGGCTAATTAGTAGAAAAAGTATTAAACAAAGTTAAATATAAGTCTACATTTTTATTTAAAATGTTTAGTGGTCATACTCATTTGTCAGTTGTTCCTCGCCTTTAACAAATCCATCACATGTGAAACAAGATCACAGTCTTGTAAATCATCAAAAACCCTACGGAAATCAGTTTTATTTTGTAAATATGAGCTAATACTGCCAAGTCATTAGCAGTTTAAAATCAGTACATTTTGCATGGTTTATGTAAATCACTGTCTTTTTCTACACTGGCCTCTTCCTAGACACTGCAGATAATTGTTCAAAAAGACACTCATAAAGAATTCTGGAGACACTTTTGGAAAACTTTTGCAATTATATGTTCAAATCCCTCAAGAAAGACTCATTTTCATATTCTTTGCATCAAGGCTAGGATTTCCTCTCAGTGCTCCAATTTCTTTCTACAATCCAGAAACCTACTGGCAGGGTATATGGTTTTTCCCAAATAGGCCTTAGAATGTCCAGTATATGAATGTAATAAGCATTCGTAATTGTGATTTCCATAAGAGGAGCAAGAAAGGATGTTAATGGTGTGTACCCTCTAAAGGCCTGAACATCCAATATGTATTAGACATGTGCATTCATTTTTGTCCGAATTTCAGGTATCTTCGTTAACATTTTAACAAATGATAACGAACGTGCAGAATCCGAAAACCGAAAGATCTGGCATAAACAAATGCTTTGTTTTCATTTTCATTGAAACAGTTCAATATAGATAGGAGATTTGACATGATGCTGGCAATCTGTGTCCATCGAAACTGTGGTCAAATGTGCCTAACCTTAGCTCTGTTAGTTCAAGATTATTCTACATTGAGAGAAAAGATTCGACACAGAGAGAAAAGATTCAACATTATAGAGACAATAGCAAAAAAGATTGAATGTGCCTAACCTAACTCTATTAGTCCTTGATTATTCGACATAGAGAGAAAAGATTTGACATGAAGATTCGGCGAAGCAGTCGCTGCGAGCGGACATTTATGGTCAAATTCTCTGCCCATAGGCTATAGAAGAATTCTAATGTTGGTTGAATAGTAATAATATTTAATAAATATAATTATTACTAGTGTCATACAACATTAGAATTCTACTATAGCTTGTAGGTGGAACATTTGACCGGAAATGTATGATTGCGGCTTCGTACAGTTTAGCTGCTCCATCAAATCTTCTTAGAACATTCGACAGACACCATAAGCCTTCAATAACAGATTCGACCTAAATTATTTCAGATTTTTGAACGAATGCATTTTTTAACTAAATGAAATAAATAAAAAATGAATTTCGGGAGTAACTAAATAAATGTATTTTTCAGACGAAAAACGAAATTCTGAAACAAAATATTTCAGTGTGCACATGTCTAATATGTATAAATATGGTAAATAAATAATGCACCATGATACTTTCCCATGTGAGAGAATGTTTCAATCTTTTGAATAAATAGTATGAAAAGATCAAATAATGTAACATGGATCTATCATATGTGGTGTTTACTTGAAGAGGACTTATATGTTACCAGTATAGGACACATGCTACCAGTTCTACACTGTACTTAAAGTGGTAGCAAAATCAGATGGCGACATCACTGGCGCATGCACTCTGAAGGAACGGCATATCAGTGCTGTTCCTTCAGAGCTTTGTGTGACGTGGCCATGACTCAAGCAGACATGCACAGAAGTGAGGGCATCATGGCAAGTCCATTCATACAACTGAAGCCTGCAAACCTGGAGGGAAGACCAGGTGAAAATGGAAGAACCATAACCTGTGACAGTGTGCCACTGGAGGGCTTTGTTTTTTAGGTAAGTATGTCAATGCATACTGCCAGATTATGGCTAAAATCACCTGGGGGTCCATTTTTCTATCTTTTTTGTTGCTGTTTACTAGTGCTTTAATAAGCATATGGTGCAGGGTCTTGCAAGTTTTACTTGTGTAATATGTTCAATAGGGATTCCAATACAGGGAAATGTATTTAACCACTTCAGCCCCGGAAGATTTGGCTGCTAAATGAGCAGGCCATTTTTTGCGATGCGGCACTGCATCGCTTTAACGGACAATTGTGCGGTCGTGCAAAACTGTAACCAAACAAAATTGACATTTTTTTCTCCCACAAATAGAGATTTTTTTGCTGGTATTTGATCCTCTCTGCAGTTTTTATTTTTTGTGCTATAAACAAAAAAAGAGCGATAATATTTTTGTACTTTTTGCTATAATAAATATCCCCAATTTTTTTTAAAAAAAGCACATTTTTTCCTCAGTTTAGGCCGATATGTATTCTTCGACATATTTTTGGTAATAAAAATCGAAATAAGCCTATATTGATTGATTTGCGCAAATGTTATAGCATATACAAACTATGGGAAAGATGGCGTTTTTATGGCATCTTTATTATTATTGTTTTACTAGTAATGGTGGTGATCTTCAATTTTTGGGACACGCAATCACTCAGTATGGCCAGACCTGAAGCTGAGAGGTAAATGAACTCCGTACTTATACTGTACATTGTATTGTAAATATGCTTTAAACAGTTTCTGACCAGCTGCCGCAGTTTTACTGCGGCAGAATGGCATGGGTGGGGGCGTAGCGACATTACCTTACCTCGGCCACGAGGATCTGATTCGGTTCAGAACCGATAAGTCTCCAGGCCCTGGCGAATGATTTCTGCCCTGGACCTGCTGATCGGTTCCGATGAATGAAATGCTTTCCCTACCTGTAAGTGTAAACATAGGCAGGGGACGTGATCTCCCTCTCTGGAATTATTTTCCGTTCCAGAGAGAGGAGAAAGGACATCCAAACGTGAGTTGCACCAACACTACACTGACACAGTACACATAGGCACACATTTCACCCCCCGATCACCCCCAATCCCCCCCCAGCTAACCCCTTCACTCCCTGTCACTGTGTCACCCAGTGCAGTGTTCATATTTTTCTTTGATCACTGAATTGGTGTCATTTGTGACACTAATCAGAGTTAGGGTACTTAGTAGTAGGCCCAGATAGGTCTAGGGACCCCCACAAACACCCCTAATAAAGATTTAACCCCTAACACAGGCAGGGGAAGTGATGTAATCTCCCTCACTGGAATTATTTTCCATTCCAGAGAGAGGAGAAAGGACATCCAAATGTGAGTTACACCAACACTACACTAACGCAGTACACGTAGGCACACATTTCACCCCCCGATCACCCCCAATCCCCCCCAGTCAACCTCTTCACTCCCTGTCACTGTGTCACCCAGTGCAGTGTTCATATTTTTCTTTGATCACTGAATTGGTGTCATTTGTGACACTAATCAGAGTTAGGGTACTTAGTAGTAGACCCAGATAGGTCTAGGGACCCCCACAAACCCCCTTAAACAAGGTTTAACCCCTTGATCACCGCCTGTAAACAGTCATTACTGTATTATTGTCACGGGTGACGCTGGTTAGTTTGTTATTTTTTATAGTGTCAGGGCACCCATCATACATTACCTAATAAAAGGTTTAATCCCCTAATCACCCGGCAAGTGATATCAGTTAGGTTTTAGCGTTAGTTAGGGTGTGCGTCACCCCAGGCAGCGACAGATTAGTTCCAGTAGTACTAACACCTATGCATGCACCATACACCTCCCTTAGCAGTATAGTGTCTGAACCTAGATACCTGTGTTTAGCCCCTCTGCCCAGCCCTGCCCAACCAAGTGCAGTATCAGTCGATCACTGTCACTTACAAAACACTAAACACATAACTGCAACATTCACAGAGTCAGGCCTGATCCCTGCAAATGCTAACAGTTTTTTTTAGTAACGTTTGAAGCAGTCGCTGACAGTTAGGTGCTCTTTTTTCCTGTGAGTCTCACTAGTTGTACCAGTAAATTTAGAGGCCAAAATGTCCAATCGAAGGTAACACTAGTGAAGAGATCTACACATTTATGAGCATGAAAGTTGAGAGTGAAGGGGAACTCACCCATCTGGCAGATTAAGGCTCAGAATACGAACCTGTAGACAGCAGCGGCACCCTGACAGATAGCTCTGATGATGGAGTAGTGGTCCCTACCAAGGTCAGGCATACCCGATCCCGTTCTTCCGAGGTCGTTGAGGTGCAAGAACCGCAGGGCTCTCATATGGAGCGGAGAGCCAGTACTAGTGCCGCTCATCCTTCTTGTGAACTGGTAAGCACCAGTAGCCTAGTACATCGTGATCGAGCATCCAGCACTGCAGTAACACTTGGTGACATGGCAAGTCCCATAAGAGCAGTTCAAACTGGATGGCCAGGTACATCCCCTATGGCCATCCACATGTGAAAACGAAATGGGCACTAAATGGGCACTGACTGGCACCTCTATGGCACATTACAAAACAGGGATGCCCAGCAATGCCACCCATCAGTGTCATCAGTGCCATCTATCAGTGTCCATCTGTGCCACCTATCAGTGCCACCCATAAGTACCCATCAGTGCCGCCTATGAGTGCCCATCATGGCCGCCTATTAGAGCGCATTAGTGCCACTTACGGGTGCCCATCAGTGCCACCTATGAGTGCCCATCAGTGCCACCTATCAGTGACCATCAGTGCCGCATACCAGTGCCACCTATCAGTGCCCATCAGTGCCACCTATCAGGTATAACAGCTTTAACTCTTCTGGGAAGACTGTCCACAAGGTTTAGGAGTGTGTTGATGGGAATGTTTGAACATTCTTCCAGAAGCACATTTGTGAGGTCAGGCACTGATGTTGGACGAGAAGGCCTGGCTCACAGTCTCCACTATAATTCATCCCAAAGGTGTTTTGTCAGGTTGAGGTTAGGACTCTGTGCAGGCCAGTCAAGTTCCTCCACCCCAAGCTCACTCATCCATGTCTTTATGGACCTTGCTTTGTGCACTGGTCCAAATCATTTGGTGAAGGGGGGATTATGGGGCGGTGTTGCATTTCAGGGGTTGGGCTTGGTCCCCTAGTTCCAGTGAAAGGAGCTCTTAAGGCATAAGCATACCAAGACATTTTGGACAATTTCATGTGCCCAACTTTGTGTGAACAGTTTGGGGGTGGCACCTTCCTGTTCCACCATGACTGAACACAAGTGCACAAAGCAAGGTCCATAAAGACCTGGATGAGCGAGTTTGGGGTGGGGGAACTAGACTGGCCTGGCCTGACCTCAACCCCATAGAACACCTTTGGGATAAATTGGGATAAATTGAAGCGGAGACTGCGAGACAGGACTTCTCGTCAAACATCAGTGCCTGGCCTCACAAATGCGCTTCTAGAAGAATGGTTGAACATTCCCATAGACACACTCCTAAACCTTGTGGACACGCGTCCCAGAAGAGTTGAAGCTGTTATAACTCCAAAGGGTGGGCCAACTCAATATTGAACACTACGAACTAAAACTGGGATGCCATTAAAGTTCATGTGCTTGAATTCAGAACCCAAAATCCCGGGCTTTTTCGTGTCTATCTACCACACATTCAACCTTGTCAAGAATAGACATGATCTTGGGGAATGATGAGGCAGTTGGATTAGTAAGTAAAATAAAATATATGCCAAGGAATCTATCCGACCACTCTGCAATAATGGCCTCTTTGGAGATAGGGAAGGGAAATCAGCAACGAGGGTGGAGACTTAGTCCCCCATGGCTGGAGCTTATGAGAGAACCAAAAGAATTACTTGATGCATTAAGGGAATATGTTGATCTGAATACAGGCACGGCTTCGCCGGGGATCGTTTGGGATACATTAAAAGCTTATCTTCGGGATCTCCAAAATAAAAATACGATCTGGGGAAAGGGAGGAATTTGCCTCAAGGAGAGTGGAAAAATTAGAAACACAGTATATAAATGCCCCAACTTTTGATAACCAGAGACAATGGTTGAAAGCACAACAGGAATACCGTCAGATAATGTTAGAGAAAGCGGAAAACAAATATGTATTCCAGAAACAACAAGCATTTGGGGAAGGTGAAAGGGTTGGTCAAATGCTAGCGCATTTAGTGAAGACAAATTCAACACCCTCTATGGTAACAAGGATTAGTCTGGCAGAGGGTGGGATATCCACAAATGGGTTAGACATATTAGAGAGATTCAGAGCTTATTATGAGGGTTTATACCACTCTAACCAGGCTGAGAAGGGGGAATTAATGGATACATTTTTCAGTGAGTTGACAATGCCCCATCTCTCTAAGGAAGATAGTGATACCCTTGATGGCCCTATAACGCTAGAAGAGATTCGGTGTATTGTGCAGGAAATGGCAGGACAAAAAGCCCCAGGCCCAGACGGCCTCCCAGTGGAGGTTTACCGCAATTTTGTTGAGGTGTTAATGCCTGAATTGTTAAAAGTTTTGAATTGGTCATTGAGTACGGGAGAGCTCCCGTCTTCAATGATGGAATCAATTATAATAGTGATACCGAAAGAAAATAAGGACCTCCTCGACCCCTCGTCATATAGACCCATCTCTTTATTGAATCTGGATGTAAAGATCTTAGCAAAGGTTTTGGCGGCTAGGTTAAACAGAGTGATAGAGAAGCTCATTCATCCTGATCAATCAGGCTTTATTCCTGGTAGATCTACAAGCATAAATATAAGGCGGGTCTTTTTAAATCTTCAAATACCAGCGGATGGAGATGGCCAGAGAGCTGTCCTATCTTTGGATGCCGCCAAGGCTTTTGATACTATAGAGTGGAGCTATTTGTGGAGGGTTTTGAGGGAATTCCATGTGGGTCCGGTATTTATAAAATGGGTGAAAATGCTATATAGATCCCCGGAAGCGAGGATAAGAATAAATAATGATAGCTCGGCCGGGATTCGATTGAAGAGAGGAACGAGGCAGGGGTGTCCCTTGTCCCCCCTCCTGTTCGCCATGGCAATCGAACCCTTGGCCGTCTCCCTTAGATCAAATATGGGGATAAAGGGATTCAGGAGAGGGAATGAGGAAGAAAAAATTGTATTATTTGCAGATGATCTGCTCCTGCTTCTTGGAGATGTGCAGCATTCTATAAGGGAAGTAATGTTTAGAATTAAAGATTTTGGACATCTTGCGGGATTAAAGATAAACTGGGAGAAATCCTGTATATTGCCTATTGACCCCCTAGATAGTCCCTTACCTTGTGAAGCTGCGCATATCCAGATAGTGACCCAAATGAAATACTTAGGCATATGCATCACTAAAGACCCCAAACAGTATATAGCGAATAATCTGGTCCCATTGTTATTTAAACTTAAACATAAAATTAATATCTGGAAGAAACTACCTTTGTCAACAGCAGGTCGATGTAACTTAATTAAAATGATAGTATTACCGCAACTTTTATATGTCCTACACAATTCTCCAGTATGGATAAACAAAAAATGGTTCTATAAGGTGGATTCCATATTTAGAGAATTGATTTGGAAAGGGGGACAAGCGCGTATTAGTTTAAAAACTTTGCAACTTCCAAGTAATGGAGGAGGAGTGGCACTTCCACATCCATTTAACTATTTCTTAGCGGCCCAGCTACAACATCTGGCGGGAGAGGGCCTAGAGGATAGAGGACGGAAAAAGAAAACCCCTCTAGAACAACTTTTTGGTAGAACATTGGCAGTGACACTAGAGTCAGGGATCTCTAAGCGAGATATTCCTACTCTAGTGTTGATGACAAAGGTGTGGGAGGTAACTAAAAGAATATTGGGATATAGGGGATTTACAGAGTACTCCCCCCTTTGGGACAATAATAAGCTGGATGAGATACAAAAAATAGGACAAATAAGAGAATGGGAAAGATGCGGCATAAAGTTTATCCACCAGATTTACCATAACGGCAACTTGAAACAATTTCAGGAGCTAAGAGACCAGTTCGCAATTCCAAAGAAGTCTTTTTTTAGATATCTGCAGGTTAGACACGCTTTGGAAAAACAGTTTGGGGTGGAGGCAATAGAATGGTGTGAGATGCCAGTAATGAAGGATATATTACGAGTAAAATCGGGGAAAGGGCTAATATCCAAAATCTAAATAAATTTGTGTAAGAAGACTCAAGTAAGAACGCAGGAGCAAATGAATAGGAAAAAATGGGAAGTAGATGTGGGAAACATCTCGGAAGATCAGTGGGAGAGGATTCTTGAGTTGGCACCTTGGGTGTCCATCTCTCCTCCTCAAAAGCTTTCTCACTTATATCTGTTGTACAGAGCATATTATACCCCGAAGAGGCTTTTTCAGTTTGGTTGAAGGCGGGATGCGGTGTGCCCTAGGTGCGGAAGGACAGAAGGAGATATGATACACATGTTCTGGAGATGCCCCAAGCTACATCGGTATTGGAGTGAGGTAGGGAGGATAATCAATCAAGTATTTGAGATGGCAGTAGAAGTGGAACCTATGGGGTGTGTATTGGAATGGATTGAGGGGGGCGGGGACCCCAAAAATGGTGAATTAGCGAAATTAAGGTGCCTCTTCCAAGCCAGGAAACTTATAGCCCAGAAATGGCAGTCCCCAACACCCCCTACTAGTGGAGAGTGGCTGCAGAACATGAATAGGGTTATTCTTAAAGAAAGGGTAGCATATATAAGACAGGGTGGTATCAAAAAATTTGATAGGATTTGGAAGTTGTGGTATGAGAAAATGAATGCAGGTGTGGATACTTAAAAGGGGAAGAGCTGATAGTCAAGAAATAGTGTGAGGAGTGGGTTTAAGTGAGTGAGGAAACGAGACGAATGCGGGGAATGGAAGGACGTAAAAGGGCTATATGAAATCTGTATGGAACCTTTGTTTTACATGCTAATGTTGTATGTTATGTTTAAAATGGTAAAGAAAATTCAATAAAGAGATAAAGTATAAAAAAAAGTTCATGTGCTTGTAAAGGCAGGTGTCCCAATACTTTTGGACATATAGCGTATGTGTGTTATATAGAGTACCTTACAAGCGTAAGTACACCCCTCACATTTTTGAAAATATTTGATTATATATTTTCAAGTGACAACACTGAAGAAATGACACTTTGCTCCAATGTAAAGTAGTGTGTGTAAAGCTTGTATAACAGTGCAAATTTTCTGTCCTCAAAAATAATTCAACACAGCCATTAATGTCTAAACTGCTGGCAACAAAAGTGTGTACACCCCTAAGTGAAAATGTCCAAATTGGGACCAATTAGCCATTGCCCCCCCTGGTGTCATGTGACTCATTAGTGTCACAAGGTCTCAGGTATGAGTGGGGACCAGGTGTCTTAAATTTGGTGTTGCTCTCATTCTCTCATACTGGTCACTGGAAGTTCAACATGGCACCTCATGGCAAAGAACTCTCTGAGGATCTAAAAAAAGAATTGTTGCTCTACATAAAAATGGCCTAGACTATAAGAACATTGCCAAGACCCTGAAACTGAGCTGCAGCAAGGTGGCCAAGACCATACATAGGTTTAACAGGACAGGTTCCACTCAGAACAGGCCTCGCCATGGTCGACCAAAGAAGTTCAGTGCACATGCTTAGTGTCAAATCCAGAGGTTGTGTTTGGGAAATAGACATTTGAGTGCTACCAGCATTGTTGCAGAGGTTGAAGGGGTGGGGGGTCAGCCTGTCAGTGCTCAGACCATATGCCGCACACTGCATCATATTGGTCTGCATGGCTGTCATTCCAGAAGGAAGTCTCTTCTAAAGATTGTGCACAAGAAAGCCTGCAAACAGTTTGCTGAAAACAAGCAGACTAAGAACAAGTATTACTGAAACCATGTCCTGTGGTCTAATGAGACTAATACGTACACATGATCAAACTATCTGGCGGACTTGGTCCGGAGGAACAGAGTCCGCCGTACAATCTGCCTGTGTGTGCTAGTCCGCCGGACTTTTGAAATGAACAGACTTTCCCACACACGGAGAAAAGTCTGTTCACTTTGAACGCGGCTCCAGGTAGCCGGGACTAGCGCAGGAGGTCAATGTTGCCGCCTTTGGTGGTGAGATTGACACGTCGCTGGCCCCATCACCTGGTATGGACTTAAAAGGGAAGCCCTACACTGGAAAAAACAGTGTGGGGTCCCCCCCAGGTCCATATAAGACCCTTATCTGAGCACGCAACCCGGCCGGTCAGGAAAGGGGGTGGGGATGAGCGAGCGCCCCCCTCTTGAGCTGTACCAGGCCGCGTGCCCTCAACATGGGGGGTGCTTGATGAGGACAAGGGCCTCTTCCCGACAACCCTGGCCATTGGTTGTTGGGGTCTGCGGGCGGGGGGCTTATCGGAATCCAGGAGATACCGTCCCCCACCCTATGTGAATGAGTATGGGGTACAATGTACCCCTACCCATTCACCTGGGGAAAAAAATGTAAAAAAAAACACACAAGGGTTTAAAATAATTTATTGCACAGCTCTGGGGGTCTTCTTCCGACTTGGGGGTCTTCTTGCCGGACTCCTCCTCTATCTTCTGCTAGCTCTTTTACTAGCGGAGGAGCCTGGGTTTCTTCTTTGTCGCCGCTGTTGCCGCTGCCGCCAGAGAGAGCGTTGAGTCAACATCTCAAGGAAGAAGAAGAGAAGGCGGCGGCGACAGAAGACCGGGCCACCGCTAGTAAAAGAGCTGTAAGAAGGAGCAGAGGCCCAGCAAGAAGAACCGAACAGGGGGACAAGACCCCTGAAGTTGGAAGAAGAGGCGGCAGTGACAGAAGACCGGGCCACCGCTAGTAAAAGAGCTAAAGGAAGAACGCGGAGGCCTGGCAAGAAGAACCGAAGAGGGGGACAAGACCCCCGAAGTCAGAAGAAAACCCCCGGGTGGCGACGAAGAAGAAAGCCGGGCTCCTCCACTAGTAAAGGAGCTAGATGAAGATAGCGGAGGAGTCCAACGAGAAGACCCCCCAAGACAGAAGAAGATCCCTAGAGCTGTGCAATAAATTATTTTAAACCCTGTGTGGTGTTTTTTTTTACATTTTTTTTACCAGGTGAATGCGTAGGGGTACTCCATACTCATTCTCATATGGTGGGCGACCGGTTTCTGGGGGACCCCTTATTAAAGGTGGCTCCCAGATTCCGATAAGCCCCCCGCCCCCCAAAACCAATGGCCGGGGTTGTCGGGAAGAGGCCCTTGTCCTCATCAACATGGGAACAAGGTGCTTTTGGGTGGGGGGGCGCAGGGCCCCAAAGCACCCCCATGTTGAGGGCATGCAGCCTGGTACGGCTCAGGAGGGGGGGGCGCTCGCTCGTCCCCACGCCCTTTCCTGACCAGCCGGGTTGCTTGCTTAGATAAGGGTCTTATATGGACCTGGGGGGACCCCCATGCTGTTTTTTCAGCGTATGGCTTCCCCTTTAAGTCCATACCAGGTGATGGGGCCAGCGACAGGGCTGCTAGTCCTGGCTACCTATAGCCGCATTCAAAATTAACGGACTTTCCTCCATGTGTGGGCAAGTCCGTTCATTTCAAAAGTATGGCGGACTCCCGCCATAGTCCGGCGGACCTTGTCCACCGGAAAAGTCCGGTTGTGTGTGGCAGGTCTGCTCGTTCGGACAGTCTGATTGTGTGTATGCAGCATAAGATAAACTTATTTGGTTTAGATGGTGCCAAGCCAGTGTGGTGGCAACCAGGTGAGGAGTACAAAGACAAGAGTGTCTTGCCTACAGTCAAGCATAGTGGTGGGAGTGTCATGGTCTGGGGCTGCGTGAGTGCTGCCAGCACTGGGGAGCTACAGTTCATTGAAGGAACCATGAAATCCAACATGTACTGTGACTTACTGAAGCAAAGCATGATCCCCTGCCTTTGGAGACCGGGCAACAGGTCAGTATCCCAACATGATAACGACCCCAAACACACCTCCAAGATGACCCCTGCCTTGCTAAAGAAGCTGAGGGTAAAGATGATGGAATGGCCAAGCATGTCTCCAGACCTAAACCATATTGGCATCTATGGGGCATCCTCAAAGGGAAAATGGAGGAGCGCAAGGTCTCTAATATCCATCAGCTCGTCGTCATGGAAGCGGGGAAGAGGATTCCAGTGGCAACCTGTGAAGCTCTGGTGAACTCTATGCCCAAGAGGGTTAAGGCAGTGCTGGAAACCATCGGTGGCCACACAAAATATTGACAGTTTGCGCCTAATTTGGACATTTTAATTTAGGGGTGTACCCCTTTTGTTGCCAGTGGTTTTGACATTAATAGCTGTGTGTTGAGTTATTTGGAGGGGACAGCAAATTTACATTGTTATACAAGCTGTACACTCACTACTTTATTGTGTAGGAAAGTGTAATTTCTTCAGTGTTGTAACATGAAAAGATATACCGTATATACTCGAGTATAGGCCGACCCGAATATAAGCCGAGGCCCCCAATTTACCCCCAAAAAAACTGGCAAACTTATTGACTCGTGTATAAGCCGAGGGTGAGACATGCCTGTCCATCCCTGTGTGTGTGTCCGTCCATCCCTGTGTGTCCGTCCATCCCTGTGTGTCCGTCCATCCCTGTGTGTCCGTCCATCCCTGTGTGTCCGTCCATCCATCCCTGTGTGTGTGTGTGTCCATCCATCCATCCATCCCTGTGTGTGTGTGTCTCCATCCATCCATCCATCCATCCCTGTGTGTGTGTGTCTCCATCCATCCATCCATCCATCCCTGTGTGTGTGTGTCTCCATCCATCCATCCATCCCTGTGTGTGTCTCCATCCATCCGTGTGTGTGTGTGTGTGTGTGTGTGTGTGTGTGTGTGTGTGTGTGTGTGTGTGTATGTGTGTGTGTGTGTGTATGTGTGTGTGTGTATGTGTGTGTGTGTGTGTGTGTGTGTGTGTGTCCAGCCTACCTTTGTCCCGAGCCTCCTAATAACCAGCAATTTGTTTCATGGAGTTGGGCTTTAAAGGGACTACAGATCCCTATTTGGGATGATCCTACTTTCTTTATGGTGTTATGATGCCCTATAGGGTGAGCCATAGTGCCGGTGAAGAATAATGAATCTTTATGTACACAGGGTTATGGAAGGCATTCGAGGGCACAATAAACACATGTAATCAGGGATTGTTCTGGCCAGAATTATCTGCTGATAAGAGCAAGCAGCCGCATTCTGTAGGCATATGAATTATTAATGTTCCTCTGAAACTCTCTGGCTTGTTCTGAAAAGATCATTTCTTTGTGAGCAAAGGACTGAAAAACACACAGCACACAAGGAAGGGGGGATTTACCTTGCCTCCTTGCCTCCGTCCCGTGCCGTGTCGTGCCTTGCCTTGCCTTGCCCCCGTCCCGTCCCGTCCCGTGCCCTCTTCGTCGGCGGCCATTGTAAAATTCAAAAGCTGCGCCGCCGCCTTCGCCTGTGATAGGCGGAACACTGAATTTCCCAGCAGCCTGTGTTCCGCCTATCACAGACGTCGTATCATCCTCGTCCGTAGTACGAGGATGATACGATGTCCGTGATAGGCGGAACACAGGCTGCTGGGAAATTCAGTGTTCCGCCTATCACAGGCGAAGGCGGAGCCGGAGGCGCGGCTTTTGAATAGAATGGCCGCTGTCTGTCTGCTCGACACGCTGTTCGAGCGGGCAGACAGCGATGACTCGAGTATAAGCCGAGGGGGGCACTTTCAGCCTCAAAAAAGAGGCTGAAAATCTCGGCTTATACTCGAGTATATACGGTAATAAAATATTTAAGAAAATGTGAGGGGTGTACTCACTTTACTCACTTTTGTGAGATACTGTGTGTATATATATATATATATTATTAGTGGCTCTGCTAATTCCATTTTGTCTTGTCTTGTAATCTACTTGCAAGTAAAGTACAAACACTGATTCTTACCTTCCATTTTCTTACAACAGATACAGTATTTTAGATCAAGTTATCAAGTTATTTGTAAATCTGTGGAAGGGACATGACATTGGCTATGTGTTAATTGCTGATTGTGCTTAATAGCCATCCAAACACCTGTTTTTTTGCTTTGTACAAAATGATTTCTCCTTGGGGTACAATTACAATAAACCTTCTTTTAAGCAGCAAGAAGAAAGGATATTGGTGTAACTCAAGTTACACCAAATATTTGGACAAGAGCATGCTTTTGCAGCCCAATGGATATTAAAATAGAAATCTAACATCTCTTGAGAATAATAGGTTGCTATTAGCTGTGCTAATGTTTTAAAAGGATTTAGGTTAAATCCTCTTTCCACACTTTTACTTTTTTCAACCCACATCCCTGCAAAGAACTGGGAAGTTAATTTTATTTTCAAGAGTAGCTTGGAAAAATAAACCCAGCAGAAACCAACTTGCTTTGAATGACACAATTTAATATGACTAATTATAAAATGCCTGAGCAAAGATTTTAATAAGCAATTTGGACTTGCTGAACAGCATTGTAATAACAAAATACTTGTTGAACAGCATTGTAATAAAAGAACACTCTTTGTCTCTTTGTTTTATTACAAACGCCATCTAGTTGCAACAGTAAAAACTCCGGGACCTTTAGTTTAATACGTTTATGGAAAAGATTCCTAATGACTTATTCTTTTAATACAAATAATCACTTTATTTTGAAGGATCATTCCTAGTATATTGTATTTCTGGATGTATATGAAGTAAGTCTTCTTTATGGAAAATTTTAGCAATGATTTGATTTTTAACCACATCAATACCGGGCACTTTCGCCAACTTCCGTCCCAGAGCAATTTTCAGATTTCAGCACATGCTACGCTGTACCCAAATAAAATTGTTAAAATTTTGTTCGCACAAAAAGAGCTTTTTTTTTTGTGGTATTTATTCATGACTCCGTTTTTTTTTTTTTTTTGGCGATATAAGTGAAAAAGAGCTGAAATTTGGAAAAAAATATATTTTCTTCTTTCTATTTTAAAAGAAATCCAATAAAATCAAATTTTTTTCGGTAACATTTTTTCCATTAACTGTATAATAATTGTGTGTGATCACGGACAGATGTACGCAAATGATCATATACAGTTGTGCGCAGGTGATCACGGACATGTGTGCAGATAATCATTGGGACATGTGATTTTAGTGGGACATATGTGGGGGGCAGGTGTTTTTATTATTTGGGGACATGTGTTTGGGGGACATGTGTTTTGGGGACATGTGTGTGTTTACACTAAGTTGGTGATTAGTGAGTAAAAAGCTATAAAAAACAGCTCATACTCACTAAACATCAGCCGGCTGCAGCGATCCCCTCTCCTCTCCTCACCGACAACTTCTGTGTGAGGAGAGGAGAGCCAATTTCCTAGCAACCGGCTCTGTGTTTACATCACATGATGACTGTGATTGTCCATATTACACAAGCGGCATTGTGCCACTGCATGGGCATGCACACATGCGATCCCCCTCCTTCTGAAGGATGTTCCTGCACATCCACTCAGAAGGAGAGAGCGCTTGCCCGACCGTTTATGTACATTGACCAGGTGGGAAGTAGTTAAAAAATGGCCCCTGCCAAAACTTTTCTTTTAGTGTTTGGGATAGAGTGAGGAAGTGCAACAACTTACCGTATATACTCGAGTATAAGCCGAGATTTTCAGCCTCTTTTTTGAGGCTGAAAGTGCCCCCCTCGGCTTATACTCGAGTCATCGCTGTCTGCCCGCTCGATCAGCGTGTCGAGCAGACAGACAGCGGCCATTCTATAATTCAAAAGCCGCGCCTCCGGCTCCGCCTTCGCCTGTGATAGGCGGAACACTGAATTTCCCAGCAGCCTGTGTTCCGCCTATCACGGACATCGTCTCATCCTCGTACTACGGACGAGGATGATACGATGTCCGTGATAGGCGGAACACAGGCTGCTGGGAAATTCAGTGTTCCGCCTATCACAGGCGAAGGCGGAGGCGCGGCTTTTGAATTTTACAATGGCCGCCGAGGCGCCGACGAAGAGGGCACGGGACGGAGGCAAGGCAAGGCACGGCACGGGACGGGACGGGACGGAGGCAAGGCAAGGCACGACACGGGACGGAGGCAAGGCACGGCACGGGACGGAGGCAAGGAGGCAAGGCACGGGACGGAGGCTCGGGACAAAGGCTCGGGACACAGGTAGGCTGGACACACACACACACACACACACACACACACACACACACACACACACACACACACACACACGGATGGATGGATGGAGACACACACACACACAGGGATGGATGGATACACACACACACAGGGATGGATGGATGGATGGAGACACACACACACAGGGATGGATGGATGGAGACACACACACACAGGGATGGATGGATGGATGGAGACACACACACACAGGGATGGATGGATGGATGGACACACACACACACAGGGATGGATGGACGGACACACAGGGATGGACGGACACACAGGGATGGACGGACACACAGGGATGGACGGACACACACACAGGGATGGACAGGCATGTCTCACCCTCGGCTTATACACGAGTCAATAAGTTTGCCAGTTTTTTTGGGGGTAAATTGGGGGCCTCGGCTTATATTCGGGTCGGCCTATACTCGAGTATATACGGTATTTTGGGTTTTAAATGCTGTGTCCAGTAAATTGTATTCTACCACCAAGTTTTATTCACAGCCTGTCTGTATTTTTTTGAACAGATTCCCACTCTTTCTCTTTTCTGTCTGACACGCTTCAACAGGACAGGATGTGTGGGTAAATCTGCCTTGTGAGGACAGGAACAACAATACAACCCCAGCAGTGTTTCTAAAGCATGTATTTTAGTGGTGTCTGTGTGCTTTTGGTGGGATTTCCCCACATTTTCTATTCTGTCTCACATCCGTCAAATTAGAGGTAATACCTTTCTTCAATTCCATATCTGTTTGACAGCAATAGAAAAGTAATTCATAAAAAGCTGGCAAGAGTGCTTCTTTTTCATAATCAAATTAAAAGAAAAACTTTGTCTGGAGTTTGTCTTTAAAATGTCCCTGCTAATACGCCTGTCAATGTCAGAAACTAAATCAGAACACCCTGGTAAAATAGAGGCTATATAGTTAATTTACGGAATTACAGTAAAGGAAAATTACAGTAAGTATTTGATACAATTCAGCTATGACTAAGCACCGGGGAAGGTGTGAAATGCGTTAGTTGTGCTGTATTTGTACCCCCATTGCTGTATGAATTGTTGTTTTTCCATTGTGGATCAATAAAGGTGATTTTGGGGAGAGAGTGTGGCCATCCAGACTTTTCACTTTATTCTTCCTGATGCATGCAGGTCCTGGTTATCGCAGTAAGAAGCATTGGGAGGCTAATAACAGTTATAAACAAGGCCAAGGATAAATCCAAGGAAAAAAACAAGCTTAACTTACCGACCAGCCCGCAAACAACCAAGTAAACCTGTTAGTTAAAGCATCCGAAGCATCCACTGTGAGGACACATATTAGTGTTAAGTACCACAGATACCAGGGTGCCTTGATGAAGCTCTGTGGCTTATGCATGCATTTGCAAATGTGTGCAGACTAAACCCCTGCTTTTAAAGCATACTGTTAGATTGTCTGCAGGCTGGTCGGTAAGAAACATGTCAGAATAAATGTACAACCAAGATATCTTTTTCCATATCTGCCATTTCTCCATACCAGTTGTTCCAATGTATACCTTATCTGACACTAAATACCTGTGTTTTTATATGTCTTAAATAAAAAATATATTTTTTATTGTACATGATTTCTCAGTATATTCAGTACCTAAAAAATCCTCTATATTGCCTTTTTAGGGATGTGGTGTATTTTTTATTTTTTTTATCAATAATTTTTATGGGACTAGATGACGAATTTAATTTCTTAATGAACTTTAAATAAAATAAAACTAATAACTCACTTCTGTGGTATGAATGGCTGCGGCCCTTTATTTTATTGGCATGATGATATATATATTAACCAACTTAACATTAAACAATATACATACATTGACGATATAACCTTTATAATCATCTTTAAATTATAAAATACCAAAAAGGTTCAGCTTTAAAAGCTCGAACCCATAAAGTAATAAAAAAAAAAAACGATACCAACAATGAAAAAGGATGGGCTACCAAATAAAAAAAGGGGGGGGGGAAGGACTGCGACATTGGGGGGGGGGGGGATGGGCGCCTTTCTCTTCTGCTGTAACCGTTGTTCTGATAAAATCCATTGGTTATTTTCTTTTTATAACCTTCTGTTTATTTTCATAGGTTCTTTGGATCACCTGATGTAACTGAAGAATATTCTGGAAGATTGAGCAGGTGACCAGGTAAGTAACCAATTAATTACTGATATGAAATATATAACTGAAATTCCCTTGTCCCTATTCCCATATGTAAGGGGCGCTAGTATGCTCCCCCTACTCTCATGGGACTAGATGACAAATTAAATTTCTTAATAAACTTTAAATAAAATAAAACTAATAACTCACTTCTGTGGTATGAATGGCCGCGGCCCTTTATTTTATTGGCATGACGATATATATAGTAACCAACTTAACATTAAACAATATAGACACATTGACGATATAACCTTTATAATCCTCTTTAGATTATAAAATACCAAAAAGGTTCAGCTTTAAAAGCTCAAACCCATAAAGTAATAACAAAAAACTATACCACACGCCAGGCTCATTAAACTTAAGGAGCCTGGCACCCCACCCGGGCCACGGCCAATTCAATACAAGCAAGAAAATCTAAATTTAAGATATCATTGCCAATATCAGATAAATGAACCTGGTCTGAACGATATAAACCAGGCAAACCACCTTCCAAATCGACATGATGGAAAGACAGTCCATTTATCAAAGGCATACATTTTTCAAGAAATCTATTTACACGTCTACAAATTTTTTCTAAAAAAGAAATGCGTTGGATCAACCAACCATTTTAATCGAGGGATAATTTCTGAAAAAAACTAAAACAGTTGATGGTGGAGTGTGAGAAGAAAGCAGAGCACGAAGCGATGAATGAAGGTCGAACCACGACATTCCTCTGTATCCAAACCAAATTACGCTATAGGAGGAATCATCTAGACCTAGGTTGAGGCCGTAGTAGCGTAAGGAAGCTCTGTTTTCAGCCCAAAAAACTAATGAATGTCTGATTATCCACACCACACAAGGTGTCCCTACAAAGCAGAGAAACATAAATTAGGTCTCACATAAGATCTGAAACAGTTAGATTGCCAACCACCCAAACTTTTAATCGCAGTGGAAGATAAACCCAGCGCAGCTGCTTCAGTTGCTGCTCCAATGCGAAAAGAATGGGTGGTGATTTTCAAATGCTGCAATCCTAACAATATCAGGCATCTTTTTAAAATAACTCTGAATTGGTATTGTGTAAGCAGGATACCTGAAGCATGCATCAAAAGATGGCTGCTGTTCAGTGGATGTAACAATAAGAATTTTGATAACAAAGAAAAAACGCAAAGAGGGGAATCACCCATTTTATGAATTACAATCCAGCGACCTTTCCCCAACTGGTCGGTTTTGCTGAAGCGTAATAAAATGTTAACATGATCCTTCTGCCTGAAAACATCGGACAACATCAGACCTCCATAAGCTGAAGAAGATTTAGGCAACAATTCGGAGATGCGAAATGCACCGAAAAAACAAAGGCAAAAGGAAACTCGCATAAGAATGGATTCATAATCCGAATAACAAACGTCAGAGGACGCAACCAAGAGACGTTGTAAAATAATCGAGGTAATAGGTACTCTTTCATCAACCTGGAAGCGTAATTTGCGGTATCCTTTAAGTGCTTGAACAACTGAAAAATACTGGTTGCAAGGAGGCAATCCTCTAATTTTATTAAAAAAGGAAATGCCTGCCAATATCTTAACGAGATGAGAATGCGAATAAAAATTCATCATCATAAAATCAACAAAGGCTAAAACCAATGCTTCTGTAAATTGATTCACATCAATGAGGTTAGAATTTAAAAAGGAACACCAAAGAGACCAAGTGGCATTGTATTGCGCCCGCGTGGACGGTGCCAAAGAATTGGTAATGGATGAAATTACGGAGGGCAAACCACTGACCACAACGCTTCCGGGCAAGGACAACCAATTTGATCCGCTTCCGGTACCAAACTGCGAAATTGATCGAGCTGAAAGCGTGACAAAGAATCAGCAATTAAATTAAATTTACCTGGAATATACTTGACCTTAATCCACAAATTGAATTTCAAACAATAAAAAAAACAATTCCTTAAAACTGCTAATACTGGTAATGATTTAGATGTTAAACAATTTACTGCATATTCAACGCCTTTGTTATCAGAGTGGAAGAGAATGCGAGAATTCCTAAGTCGATCGCCCCAAAGATCAAGGGCCACCAAAATAGGAAAAATTTCAAGCAAAACTATATTTTTTGTAAGACCCTGCTCAACCCAAGAAGTAGGCCAAAAAGCCATAGACCAGTGACCCTGCCAAAATGCACCGTAACCAATCGAACCCGCTGCGTCAGTATATAACGAAATAGCTGAAGAATCACTAAAGGGGGCTTGCCAAATGGAACAAAAATTATAAGTAGATAAATATTGATCCCAAACTAATAGATCCGAGATTAGTTCAGAGGAGAGACGAACAAAATGAAACGGTGACTTATAATCAGCTAAGACTTTGTAGAGTCTTTTTGAAAAAAAACACGACCCATAGGAATTATGAGAGTAGCGAAGGCAAGCATGCCTAATAGAGATTGTAACGTTTTTACCGTGACTTTTCATTTAGATACAACAAAGGAAACTAAATGACGCAACCTAACAACTCTCTCTGAAGGGAGGCGACATTCCATCAAAGAAGTATCTATAGTAATCCCCAAAAATTCCAGACAGGTAGTGGGCCACACAGTCTTTTCAATCGCCAGGGGGACACATAAAACACGGAATTCACTAAACAAATAAAAACAATGTAAAGAATCAGCGGGGCCAAAAAATAAAAAATCATCTAAATAATGAATAACATTATTCGAATTAGCTTGATATGAAACCGACCATTCAAGGAAAGATGCAAAAGCTTCAAAATATTTACAAGATAATGAACAACCCATTGGAAGGCTTTGATCGTAATAAAACGCACCAGCGAAACAAAAACCCAAGGAGCTGTAAGCAGAGCGATGAATAGGCAGTAAACGAAAAGCCGACTTGATGTCGGCCTTCGCTAGTAAAGCGGATTGACCAAACAGACGAATTTTGGAAACCGCATACGTAATCGAACTATCTAGAGGATTAATACCATCGTTTAACGAAGAGCCCAAAGGGTATGACAGATGATGTATTAAACGAAAACTACCATTGTCTTTTTTATGTATCAAACCAAGAGGTGACACTCTAAAATTCTGAAAAGGTGGTGAAGAAAATGGCCCTGCCATACGACCTTCGCAAACTTCTTTACTTATTTTTTCAGCAACCACCCCTTGAAATCGTTTGACAGAAGGAAGGTTATCGTGACAGATGCAACCTGAACCATGAAAAAACTGGCAATCGAAAACCGTGGGAGAAACCATTAATTATGAGATCCGCTGTCAGACGATCTGGCCAAATTTGCAGAAAAGGCAACATTTCTGCTAGCTTCACTGGAGTTGCCGCTAGGACGAAAATAATCCCGCACATTAGATGGGACATTAGTAGATGATTTTTTAAAACAACGAATAGACGGATGATTACCAGAACATGTGGCACATTCGTGTTTGTAACGACAAGAATTAGGCCATTTACATTGTCCCTCAATAAATCCGAAACGGAGACCTTTCCGGAAAGGAGCCGGCTGCAAAGATGGAGAAGGAAGCAATTGTTTCTTAGAAATCAAGAGATTGAGCCACAAACCAACATCCTTAGAACCCCATTTTAAAGTTTTATGGATTGACAACTTCTGACGGAACGATTCATCATAATAGAACCATGCAAGTCCAGAAAAATTCTTAAAAGCCTCAAGAATAATCTCAACATGTTGAAACATGCCACAACGCAATTCAGGGCGTTTTTCACCCATAACGCTCGCATAAATGCAAAAGGCTTGAAGCCAATTATTAAATGAACGAGGAGCCGATCTGTGTCTGTCATCTTCAGATTCCTTTTTATCTAAACGGTTCTCCTTAAATGAAGGGAGAAGAGAAAGAATATCAACATAATCACCCCTCCAGATTTTTTCTTTAATAGATGCTGGCAAATGAAAGCCAAGAGGTGATATTTCACAAACTAATGCTTCTTTAAAGCAGCACTCAGGGATCGAAGGAACCGACATCTGAGCAATAGCTGGCGCAGAAAACGCTGACGACAATATGTCCCAATGCACAACAGGTGGAATAGGTTGAGCAACATCTTTCCAAGCTTGCAATAATGGAGAATCAGAATTAACCGATAAATTGCTAATGCAACGCTTAAAATAATCAGTAAATGAATTAAATGAAGATAACAATGATCGTAATTGATCAGACTCACCTGTTTCCCCAGGCTGTACACCGGCCTGGGAAGATGAAGTCGACAAAGACGAAACTTGTGCTGAATTTCCCGTCTGTACATCTGCAAGAGATGCAGAACGTGCCAACAAGGTTTGCGATTCTTTTTCCACAGGCTGTACAGCAGCCTGTGAAGATGCAGTCCGGAAGGATGAAACCCCTGCAGAATGTTCTTTCTGTACATCTGTAAGAGAATGCACAGATTGTTCCAATAAATCCTGTGACCCTGTAACTGCAGGCAATGAATTAGAAACAGCATCTAACGGGTTAATAAAAGGCAAAGGAATAGCAGTTAAAGCATTTGAAACAGAATGAGACGGAATAGGATTAGCTACAGAAGTACAAGGTAAAGATACTGAAGTAAGTGTATTGTCAGTATGCAATAAAGTATCATCTGCTGACAAAGAATTAGCAACAAATTGAACATCTGATGAAACAACATGCACATTCCTTTTAGTAGCTTGCTTACTGGAATTGAAAGAATTTGCATGTAAATCAGCAGCAAAACTAGAATGACCATTAAAAGAATTAATAGTATTTTTACAATTAGTTTTTGTTTTCTTATTCACAGGCTGGCCCCTGGATTCGATCCAGGGAACCGGCCTCTGTCTGTTCCTGTGTGGGCGTCCTGTTGACACTGCGCATGCCCCAACATCGCATTCGGTATTCTGCCTCACTACTGATGACGCTGGAGAGGAGGAACCAAATGATTGTTGTCGAATGAAGGAGCCAGCTGTAGAGTTTCTGGAGGGAGGAATAACAGGCAGCACAGAAGGAGGAGCCAAAGAAGGAGTGAGCAAAGAAGCAAGGGGGACCGTCTGTGCAAGTGAATCTCCCGGAGTGGAAAGAGATGGCGGTGGAGCGGCGGAGGGCAAAGCGGATGAAGAAGGAGGAAGACCCAAAACCACAGCCTGGAAAGGGGGAGACAAAGGAGGCGAAGAAGCTGTAGATGGGCCGGAAGACAAACAGAACCTCATCCAGGCATCGCAATCTGCTGCAACCGTTGTTCTGATAAAATCCATTGGTTATTTTCTTTTTATAACCTTCTGTTTATTTTCATCGGTTCGTTGGATCACCTGATGTAACTGAAGAATATTCTGGAAGATTGATCAGGTGACCAGGAAAGTAACCAATTAACTACTGATATGAAATATATAACTGAAATTCCCTTGTCCCTATCCCCATATGTAGGGGGCGCTAGTATGCTCCCCCTACTCTCATTCCAAGTCATAGATCTAAATTAACATTGGTATAGATGTCAACTGATATCCCACTCCTCCAGCCACCCCATTGGGAACTGATTTGATGTGATCCTGTTTTATAATAGGTTCAACAGGTCTGGTTTTGTTAGAAGACATTCACCAAGAGCTTATAGCTTTAACTAAAAGGGAAAGAAACAAGGATTAAACTTATAAACTAAAGGAAAAGAAAGACCTTGAACCCTAATTAGGGTAAAATTACTCAGGACTCCGCTGAAAAATCAAAATAAATGTTTAATGAGCTCAGGATCATTGCCTATGTGGATTTTTCTTAGCCTTATTATGTCTTATGAGTGTTATACCATTCTATCCATGGTTGCCAGTGGGGAAGGAATTTTGCGTATTTTCCCTCTATTGATGCCAGAATACTCTCATAAGTGTAGTGAATGGATAGTGTACGAATGGCCTCTTTTATCTCTGGAGGGTTCGGAGTTTTCCATAGTCTGAGTATTGCTAGTTTAGCCACTAGAAATAGATGGGTGGTAAATTTCCTATGGAGCGGTGGTATGTCTTCAATACCCACATTTAAAAGGGCTAGAGAAGGGGATTATTGCATTGGTAGACCTGTCATTTGGTGGAGGATTGTAAATATGCTGGCGTAAAATTTAGTTGCAGGTTAGGTGTTAGTGACAGGTTAGGTGGCAGTGCCAGGTAGGATGGTAGTGCTAGGTTAGGTAATAGTGCCAGGTAGGGTGGTAGTGCCAGGTTAGGGTGGTAGGGCCAGGTTAGGTAATAGTGCCAGAGTAAATACATAACATAAATAGATAAGAGCCCTGTTCTCCTCTTCCGTCATCACCTGCACTAAAAGCATGAATATACTATGATTGTCCCTGCTGCTGCTGCAGAACCTCCTTCTCCCCCTCCCTGAAGTAAACATAAAGAAAAATAAACTCACATGTGTGCTGGCAAGCTGAGGATTGATTCTGGCTTCTTCTTCCTGGCACTGTTGTCAAAATGTGGCAAATGAGAGGGGAAGAGGGAGGGGCTGCAGCACGGGCAAAGCATTATTGGCTGATAAAATGAGATGCAAATATCTCCCCTCCCTGTGATGGACAGGAGTCGGGACACAGACATCATGTGCATCTTATTGCTGTGTGCACTTCTCCACACATTACAGGTTGGAGATGTTGTTTTGCACACACAATGGCGGGCTTAGAGGTCGAAGCACTGCTGCTGGAGCTGGCTCTATTTACACAACAGGACATGGAGCATGGCAATTGCAAAGCGATGCCCTCTGTGTGTCTCTCCCTCCAGCAGCTGAGAGCATATAGAGAATGGCTCTGTATTTGTTGTGCCGATTGTTTTAATTGGGGGGGCACATGGGGGGCCCAGTATGGGGGGGTCAGGGCCCCCTGTGGCCCCACCCTGGTGACAATTCTGACTGGCATCACCAGTGAGACTGAGACAGTAATCAGTGATAATACTATACACTTTCACTGTATGAATGACACTAGCTGGGAAGGATTTACCATCTTGGAGTAATCAAGGGGGTAAGTGTTTGCCTAACAATGTGTGTATTGTGTGCTGCTTTTTACTAAAAATAGATTTGTTCCTTCTCCCTTTTCAGGGAGAAGAAACAAAGGGATCTTTCCCCTTGTACAGTGCCCTGTGCTGTTTCCATCCAGAAAATAAATGGAGCTGGGTGAAAAAATTGGTTGCTAAAGATGTGGTGGATTCAACATCCTTAACTATCATTGACAGAGGAAGCTGTCATATGTAATAGCAGCAAAAAAAAAATGCTACTATATATGAAGTTTGGATCATATTGAACAGGCTAAAACGCCAGAGTTCAAGATGAATGCCCAAACAAGCAAAGTTAATTTCAAACCTATGTTCAGATATAACCAAGAGCTCATCCATAGTGACTTGTTTTGTGAATGCTGAGCATTGTTTGGTGTGCTGGACATTTGCTGAACACTCGAAGAAAAAAAAATTGTTAACTTCAAACATAGCACTTGGACTCATTCAAAGTCTATGGGCACTAAATCTTGTAATTTCTTTCTAGCTTTCTAAGTCCAGCTTGGAACATGTGCCAATTCAAAAAATGCATTGCAAAATGCAAAAATTTAAAAAAAATACCATTCACTGAAAAACTGATCTTTAAATGTTCTAATCTTAAATGGCAACATTTAAAATGACACAATTCTTTTAAATGAGAATGCATATAAAGTAGCATACCTGTAGGATGTACTCCAGCAAAAGTGACATAAAAACCTGTTGATGCTAAATGATATTTTCTCTCTGGCCTTATTTTGCTTGTAAATAAAGTGGCTGGAGAATCCTTGGTAATGTCATTGGCCACATGACATCGTGTTTATTATCAGACAGCCAACAACATTGACCGATATGTTGACATTCAGCAGCTTGTTTGTTGACTATCAGCAGCAAGAGTTTGGCAGGAGAGAATTGTTGACATGGGCTTTAGTGCTTGCGTTGCTGGTTTTCTTAACATCTTTAACCATGACTGACAAAGGATCTACCGGACAACATGATTGACATTAGATTTACATTTTATTTACATAAAATATGTTTTCCGCTATTTGTATATGTTCTGTGTCAACTTTATTTCTGCATAAGTAAAAAGGGGTACCCCTTAATATTTCATGTATGAGGGCTGGATACCCTTGCTTGTTGGGCTGCATGCCTACACAAGGATATTGTAAGCTTTTTGGGGACACAGTATTCTTGAAACCCATAGCAGACCTGTATCTAGCATACATGTCTTGTATGGATTGTGGACTAGGATGCCACACAATTTTTTTTTTTATTGGGTGAGGTCTCTCTCAAAATACACACAAGATCCTTATCCAGGCATGTAGTCTGGGTGCACAGGAAGGAGGCCATGAGAATATGGGCCTGCCTGGCAAGGTACCTTGTTCTAATGTTGATGGGACAATACCCTATTCCCAAATTCCCAGCCTGATAGATGTGGGGGTCTGTTGCGGGACATATCTGAATCTGGAAGCCTCCTTTAAAATAAGAAGCCCCCCCAGATTAGGGCTGAACACCCCCCAGTTCGGTATACACCAGAACTCTCGAACATCGCAAAAGTTCAGACCTGAACCCCACACCTGATTAAAGTCTATGGGGCCCAAATTTTAAAAATTAAAAGTCTCCATTTTGAAGGCTTATATGCAAGTTATTGGCAATACAAATGGTAAGGTGGCCTGGGTACTGCCCTGGGGGACATGTATCAATGCAAACATATTTTTTTAGTTTGTTTTTACAGGAGCAATGATTTTAATGATGCTTAAAATGAAACAATAAAAATTATTTTAAATATAGTGCCGGGGGTCCCCTTAGTCTGACTGTAAAGTGGGGCATACAAAAATGTTAAAAAAAAACAGCGTGAGGGTCCCCCCAAAATCCATGTCAGGCCTGGGTCTGGTATGGATTTTAAGGGGAAACCCATGACAAAAATTTACAAAACAAAATTGCGTGGGGTCCCTGCAAAATCCATACCAGACCCTTATCCGAGCATGCAGCCTGGCGGTCAGGAAATGGGGGGGGCGAGCGAGTGCCCCGCTTATGAACCATACCAGGTCACATGAGCTCAACATGGGAGGTGCTTTGGGGTGCAGGGCTCTGCTAACTGCCGAATGCCTGCTCCACCATTTGTCAGTTCTTTAATAGGTATCGGACGGGCCACCTGGTGACATCACCTGGAGGCACTGCCCCATTGTGATGTCACTGACCGGCGCATGCTGGGTCAGTGGAAGATATAAGCAAGTCACATTAATTTATGAAATTGTGAACTTAATGACCAGGGTCAAAACAAACCTTAAAGTGGTACTGAACCCAGAACCCTACATTCACTAAATCTGGTCTTCCACAATACAGAGAACATGGAAATGCAAACATTTTAGTAAATATGAACTTGCTAAATACCTTTTCTCATCAACAGTTAATTCTCCCATGATTGTCCTATGAGGATGCAGGACCCCTGACCCTGTGCCTGGACAGTGCCGATTGGCCCTGTGCTGATCACATGCACTCTCCAAAGAAAAAAAAAAAAAAGAAATACACACCAAATTGAGCATGTGCAGCTTGTCTACTAGCCTCTATACTACCCTGTTTCCCCTAAAATAAGACCTAGCGTGATTGTCGAAGATGGCTGCAATATAAGCCCTACCCCCCAAATAAGCCCTAGTTAAAGTCCTTCTATGTCTTGTTCTCAGGGTAGGGCTTCTTTTCGGGGAAAGAGGGTGGGACTTATTTGGGGGGTAGGGCTTATATTGCAGCCATCACCGACACTCACGCTAGGTCTTATTTTAGGGGAAACAGGTTATCTGGAGATTGTTTGGGGAAGTAGGGAGGATCAGCAGAGACAGGATTAAACAGCCTTTTTACACAATTCAGAGGAATAACCCCTTAGCTTCCACAGTGAGTAGGGATGAGCCCGATGTTCGAGTTCGATTCGAACATCGGGTGTTGGCCGAATAGCAAACAATTTGGGTGTGTTCGCATCAAATTCGAAAGCAGTGGAACACCCTTTAAAAGTCTATGGGAGAAATCAAAAGTGCAAATTTTTAAGGCTTATATGCATGGTATTGCCATATAAAGTGTTTGGGGACCTGGGTCCTGCCCCAGGGGACATGTACAAATGCAAAAAAAGTTTTAAAAACTGATGTTTTTTCGGGAGCAGCGATTTTAATAATGCTTAAAGTGAAACAATAAAAGTGAAATATTCCTTTAAATTTCGTATCTGGGGGGTATCTATAGTATACCTATACAGTGGCACATGTTTCCCATGTTTAGAACAGTCCGAGAGCAAAATGACATTTCTAAAGGAAAAAAGTTTAAGTATTTCGAGCTATAATGAATTGTCGGTCCCGGCAATACACAGAAAAGTCATTGAAAAAAACTGCATGGGATTCCCCCTTTCCATTACTAGACCCTTCAGGTCTGGTATGGATTTTAAGGGGAACCCCATGCCAAAATTTAAAAAAATGGCGTGCCCCCCCCCCAAAATCCATACCAGACCCTTATCCAAGCACACAACCTGGCAGGCCGAAGGAAGAGAGGGGGGATGAGAGAGTGCCCCCTTCCTGAGCCGTACCAGGCCACATGCCCTCAACATGGGGAGGGTGCTTTAGGGTAGCCCCCCCAAAACGCTGCGTCCCCATGTTGATGGGGACAAGGGCCTCATCCCCACAACCCTTGCCCGGTGGTTGTGGGGGTCTGTGGTCGGGGGGGCTTATCAGAATCTGGAAGCCCCAAGGAGACCCCCAGATTCCAGCCTCCTCCCATGTGAAATGGTAATGGGGTACAAATGTGCCCCTACCATTTCACAAAAAAAGTGTGAAAATGGTAAAAATGACATGATACAGCTTGGGACAAGTATTTTATTAAAAAATAAAAATGTCCCACAATGTCTTCTTCCTCTTCTCTTTCCAAATCCTGGTATAGAATATGGGAGTTTTTATTTTTTTTTTTTTTTTTTTTACATTTTGGTGTTTAGATGTTTAACCTCCCTGGTGGTATGATTATTTCCAATTTTTGGTGCTGAAAGTGGTACAATTATTTTGCATGGAAATTTGGCATTTTATATTGTAGGCCTGTAATTGTTAGAAATAACTCACTTAAATCTGTATAATAACGTTTGAAAAATGAATCATAAATTATAATATAATAACTATAAATAATTATAACAAATAACATAATAATAATAATAATTATTCAATAATGTAATCAAATCAAAAACACTGAAAGTTGCTGAATTGTCGCTGTCATTAGATTTAGTGTTTGGTGACGAATTTCCCCACAAATCATTATCGTTCAATTCTGCAAGTAATTCTAATTTATTATCACTGTTTTCTAGCTGGTCTAAAACCACTTTTGACATAAAGGCACACTTTTTGGTTGCTATGGACAATCTCCAAATTCCAGGCAGAAAAAAACAGTATTTATAATATAAAAGTGCATGCAGGACACTGGACAGACCACTAGGGACAAAGGGGAAAAGGTTATGTGTATTTTTTTATACAGTACTGTAATCTGTGAGATTACAGTGTACTGTATGTGTACTGTGTTTTTTCTTTTTTAAATTTGGTGCCGTTCTCCATTCCCATGCATCACAACGCTCACAAGGAATGGAGCCCGGCGGAACTCGGCACTGTGTGAATTGAATGAGGAGACAGCTCGCACACACAGCGGGGAGACATCGCAAGATCCAGGGGACAAGGTAAGTAACTTTCCCAGTTTCCTGCAATGCAGCCCGAGTCTGGCTAGGGGTTACCGCTAATGGTACTGGAATTCCACCCCGAGCCAGACTTGGGAATACCGCCAGGGGGGTTAAAACAGTTTTTTTTGTTAGAAAATTACTTAGAACACCCAAATATTATATATATTGTTTTCTAACACCCTAGAGAATAAAATGGCGGTCTTTGCAATACTTTTTTTCACACTTTTTTTCACACCGTATTCGAAAAATTCACTTTTTTGAATAAGAAAAATATTGTCAAAGATAATGTTACACCGAGTAAATTGATATTCAACATGTCACGCTTCAAATTTGCGCCCGCTTGTGGAATGGCAACAAATGTTTACCCTTAAAAATCTCCATAGGCAACTTTTAAAAAAACCTACAGGTTGCATGTTTTGCGTTACAGAGAAGGTCTAGGGCTAAAGTTATTGCGCTAGCTCTACCAATTGTGGCGATACCTCACATGTGTGGTTTGAACACCGTTTTCATATGCGGGCGCTACTCACGTATGCGTTTGCTTCTGCGCGTGACCTTGGCGGGACAGGGTGCGTTTAATTTTTTTATTATTATTGTTTATTTTACCTTTTATTTTTTATTTTTACACTTACTCTTATTACAAGGAATGTAAACATCCCTTTTAATGGAAAAAAAATGGCAGGTCCTCTTAAATATGAGATCCAAGGTCAAAAAGTCCTTAGATCTCATATTTAAACTAAAATGCAAAAACATTTTTTTTAAAATTGTAATTAAAAAAAAATATTTAAAAAAATTGTCCCTTTAAGAGATATGGGCGGAAGTGATGTTTTGATGTCGTTTACGCCCAGCAATTGTATGGAGACGGGAGGACGCGATCACCTCCGCCACTGCGACAGCTCTGGTATGCGGCGGAAGTCACCGGATCGTGTCGGGAGGGGGGTGATCTCGCGGCAAATCCGCCACAGGGACCACTTTTATCTTGTAGCAGACCGCCCGCTGAAGAAGGGGATACTGGTATTATGGCAGCTAGCTGCTACCATACAATGATATCCTCCTTCAAACAGCTGACGTAAAACTGCGGCAGGCGGTCCGTAAGTGGTTAATATTCATACTAGACCCAAAGGTCCTCTTGTGCAGTACTGTAGGTTCAGTTTGTTGGGAATGATATCATGCTAATGAAATGACCCCCCAGCCCTCTAAATTTCCCCCTCTTTTCCAGAGCAGCACTTCCCTGGTGCAAGTAAAACGTCTCCTCCCTTAGTAAATCAATCCCAACATTTCCTTGGCAACATTAACTCTTTAGCTGATTTTTTTTTATGGTTTAGAGATTATTTCCTTAAAACAATGTAGAAAGCAGCTGTTCAACCACTTCAGGACCCTCCACCCACATTGTACTGTAGAGGAGTGGTTCCTACAGGCACAGCAATGTACCTGTACATCACTTCCTGCTTCCAGGTTCAGGGTATGCCACCCCACCCTCGTCTGACTCCGGGGACTGGTTGGACACAACAGGTTTTTGTCAGCAGGTCCTGGCCAATGATTTATGGCTGACACCTGCTAATCGGCTGTGTCCAGTAACAGCCCAGAGCCCTGTGTTGACAAATAACATAGGGTTCTGTACTGAGAGAACAATATCTTTGTTTTTTCTCCCTGTAAAGGGAGAAGGAAAAAATATATTTTTAGAAAGAAGCAGCACATAGTACACACATTAACACTTGTTAGGAACACACTTAACCCCTTGATTACCTTGATATTTTAACCCCTTCCCAGCCATAGTATTATCATATTATCACTAATCACCATATTAGTGTACTGGTGATGTTAGTGTCAGTAATGCCGTGTACACACATAGCCGACTATCCGGCGGACTTAGTCTGGCGGACTTCCTGCCGGACTGTCCGTCGGACTTTCCGAACGAGCTACTTGCCCACACACGGCACTTTTTCTGCGGACTAATACGGCGTACTAAGTCCGCCGGACTATCCGCCGTACTTTTGAAAGGAACGGACTCACCCACACACGCGGAGGAAAGTCCGCAAATTTTGAGCGCGTCTCCAGGTAGGCAGGGCCCGCGAAGGAGACGTCGCTGGCCCCGCCAACTGGTATGGACTTAAAGGGGAACCCCAACGCTGAAAAAAAAGGGCGTGGGGGTCCCCCCAGGTCCACATCAGACCCTTGTCCGAGCACGCTACCCGGCCGGCCAGGAAAGGGAGGGACGAGCGAGCGCCCCCCTCCTGAGCCGTACCAGGCAGCGGGGATGGGGATGAGGCCCTTGTCCTCATCAACATGGGGACAAGGTGCTTTGAGGGGTCACAGACCCCCAAAGCATCCTCCCAATGTTGAGGGCATGTGGCCTGGTATGGTTCAGGAGGGAGGGGGGGCTGCTCTCTCGTCCCCCCTCTTTTCCTGTGGCCTGCCAGGTTGTGTGCTTGGATAAAGGGTCTGGTATGGATTTTTAGGGGGACCCCCATGTAAAAAAAAATTTAAATTTGACACAGGGTTCCCCTTAATATCTATACCAGACCTGAAGGGCCTGGTAATTGAATTTGGGAGACCCCCACACTTTTTTTAATTAATTAATTAATTTATTTTATCAATGACTTTCAATGAGTGTTCTCTGTATTACGGAGCCGACAATTCATAATAGCTGCGAGTGATTTTAAAGGACTTTTTTTCCTGCATAAATTACACTTTGTGCAGGGACAGTTCTAAGCACCAGAAACATGTGCCCCCTTCACAGGCATACTATAGACACCCCCCAGGTATGAAATTTAAAGGAATATTACACTTTTATTGTTTTACTTTAATCATTATAATGACGTCTACAGCGTGGACCTGTTTTTCCGGGACTACGTCTATTGACGTTGTCCCGTGCATGAGTGGCCTGCGTGCCCTCTGAGGTCTAAAGTCTATAAGACTCACCTGATCACAGATCGGAGCAAGGGGTCGATCCCGACCCCTTACCACGTGATCAGCTGTTAGCCAATGACAGCTGATCATGTGATCACAACAGCTCTGGTAATCGGCTATTTTTCCTCCTCGAGCTGACAGTGCGAGGAGAAAAAAAAGCCGATCAACGGCGGCCATGAGAGGGACTTCAGTCCCGATCACAGCGAGCTGGGGCCAGCGCATCAGTGCCAACCTGCCCCTGCCAGTGCCACCTAAAGTATGGGAAAAGTGCCACCCATCAGTGCCACCAATTAGTGCCCATAGTGCCACCCATCAGTGCCCATAGTGCCGCCCATAAGTGCACACAGTGCCACCCATCAGTGCCCACAGTGCCACCTATCAGTGCCCACAATCTGCCTCAACAACAGTGCTGCACCTCAGTGCCACATATCCGTGCCCATCAGTGTCATCTACCAGTGCCCATCAGTGCCCATCAGTGATGCCCATCAGTGCCCAGCAGTGCCACCTATCAGAGCCACCTATCAGTGCCACCTATCAGTGGTACCTATCAGTGCCCATCCGTGCCACCCATCAGTGCCACCCAACAGTGCCATCTTATCTGTGCCCATCTTTGCCCATCAGTGCCACCTTATCTGTGCCCATCAGTACTGCCTTATCTGTGCCTATCGGTGCCGCCTTATCTGTGCCTATTAGTGCCGCCTTAACTGTGCCTATCAGTGCCCATCAGTGCAGCCTATCAGTGCCCACCAGTGCCGCCTCATCAGCGCATTTCAATGAAGGAGAAAAATTACCTGTTTGCAAAATTTTATAACAAACTATTAAACATGATTTGTTTTTTTTGCATTTTTTTTGTTTGTTTAGCAAAAAATAAAACTCCCAGCTGTAATTAAATACCACCAAAAGAAAGCTCTATTTGTGGGAAAAAAATTATAAAAATTAAATTTGGGTACGGTGTTGTATGGCCGCACAATTGTCATTCAAAGTGCATCAGCGCTGAAAGCTGAAAATTGGTCTGGGCAGGAGGGGGGTTTAAGTGCCCAGTAAGCAAGTGGTTAAAGTAGCTCAGTGCTAAATAGTAAAAATAGCCTGGTCATAAAGGGGGTAAAATCTTATGAAGCTCAAGTGGTTAAAACAATTTGCTATTTACATTCTTTATCTGATCATTTTAAACTTTATACACTATTTAAAAGGGAAAATCATGTAAATGTCTAAAAATTGTATATAGGTAACATTCCCCCATTCCATCCCATTGTGTCTACAAACTTTAGCTTAGACTACTCTGGCAATGTATTGTGAATGGTCATATGCAATTTAGTGTAAACGCTTTTTTTAATAAACAGTGTGCTAATAGCCTGGTATTTATTAGTAAAACAGCTGGATTTTGCCAAAACCATGTTGCCCTATAGGTCTGGTTGAACACTGTAAAACAGTATCAATTTGTTAAAAAGATATTTGCGTTTGCTTCTTTTTTTTTGCTATAATTAACATATCTAGAGTTACCAATATTGAATTATAAATATTAGCTACATTCATTCTGAAGGACAAACAATAAAAAAACAAATGAATGGTCTAATTCTGAATAATTGGTATTGTTTTGCAGTATGAAACTATATATATATATATATATATATATATATATATATATATATATATATATATATATATATATATATATATATATATAAAACTTCTCTGCACAATTCTGGATTATGTATAACGTTTTGTAGAATACATTGTAATATGACAAGAAAGGGTCTGTATCTTGGTAAGGGTATGTCAGTTTGTAATCATAAATACTGAATTACATTAAACTCTTGCCTCTGGCACTGAGAGAATTTGTTTACAAATTAGCTTACATGGTTGAATTTTTCTCCACAAGGGGCAGTTTAAATAAGTTAAAGGCCTTCTAAATGCATTATATTTACATAATCTTTCTATTTGACTACATTTTTTTCTAACCACATATATTCTATATTGTTTCATTTTCCTCAAAGGATTCAAGGTATACAAACGTATTTTGAACATTTTGAAATATTTGAACTGTCCATTTTAACATCTTTTATTGTCATGTATTTAGCGTTGACACTTGTTCATTGAGTTTATTTACTTTTTGTTATGTTTAACCTCCCTAGCGGTAATCCCGAGTCTGGCTCGGGTTGGGAATTTCATTACAATAGCGGTAACCCCGAGCCAGACTCGGGCTTGCACCGCTCGATGCAGGGGAGGACACAGGTAACGTCACTTACCTTGTCCCCTGGATCCAGCGATGTCCGCCGCGCTGTGCGATCGAGCTGTCCTCCGCTCGATTCACAGTGCCGAATGCCGCCGAGCTCTGTTCCCTGCGACGTTACGGCGCACGGGAGCGGAGAACGGCAGCAAATTCAAAAATGTAAAAACACACAAAAGACACACAGCACTGTAATCTTACAGATTACAGTGCTGTAGTAAAAAATACACACCCCCTTTGTCCCTAGTGGTTTGTGCAATGCCCTGCATGCACTTTTATATTATAAATACTGTTTTTTACTGCTTGTAATTTGGAGATTGTCCATAGCAACCAAAACATGTCCCTTTTTCATTTTTTTTTGGATTTGATTACATTATTGAATAATTTTTATTATTCTTTATTATATTATAAACTTTATCATACCCGGGATGTCCGCTAGACTCTGGTTTGAAGAGATTTCAGAGCGTTATTCCTAAGAATTACAGGACTACAAAATAAAAGCCAGATTTCCATGCAAAATAATTGTACCGCTTTCAGCACCTTATTCCAGACTGAATCATACCGCCAGGGAGGTTAATAAAAAAAAAATTCTGACCTTCAAAGACAAATAATAAGAAATTCTTAGATAAGGAAAATACTCTATATATATATATACATACATACACAGTGCCTTGCGAAAGTATTCGGCCCCCTTGAACTTTTCAACCTTTTGCCACATTTCAGGCTTCAAACATAAAGATATAACATTTTTATTTTTTGTGAAGAATCACCAACAAGTGGGACACAATTGTGAAGTGGAACGAAATCTATTGGAGTTTTGAAACTTTTTTAACTAATAAAAAAAATGAAAAGTGGGGCGTGCAAAATTATTCGGCCCCCTTGCGTTAATACTTTGTAGAGCCACCTTTTGCTGTGATTACAACTGCAAGTCGCTTGGGGTATGTCTCTATCAGTTTTGCACATCGAGAGACTGAAATTCTTGCCCATTCTTCCTTGCAAAACAGCTCGAGCTCAGTGAGGTTGGATGGAGAGCGTTTGTGAACAGCAGTTTTCAGCTCTTTCCACAGATTCTCGATTGGATTCAGGTCTGGACTTTGACTTGGCCATTCTAACACCTGGATACGTTTATTTGTGAACCATTCCTTTGTAGATTTTGCTGTATGTTTGGGATCATTGTCTTGATGGAAGATAAATCTCCGTCCCAGTTTCAGGTCTTTTGCAAATTGCAACAGGTTTTCATCCAGAATGGTCCTGTATTTGGCTGCATCCATCTTCCCCTCAATTTTAACCATCTTCCCTGTCCCTGCTGAAGAAAAGCAGGCCCAAACCATGATGCTGCCACCACCATGTTTGACAGTGGGGATGGTGTGTTGAGGGTGATGAGCTGTGTTGCTTTTACGCCAAACATATCGTTTTGCATTGTGGGCAAAAAGTTGGATTTTGGTTTCATCTGACCAGAGCACCTTCTTCCACATGTTTGGTGTGTCTCCCAGGTGGCTTGTGGCAAACTTTAGACGAGACTTTTTATGGATATCTTTGAGAAATGGCTCTCTTCTTGCCACTCTTCCATAAAGGCCAGATTTGTGCAGTGTACGACTGATTGTTTTCCTATGGACAGACTCTCCCACCTCAGCTGTAGTTCTCTGCAGTTCATCCAGAGTGATCATGGGCCTCTTGGCTGCATCTCTGATCAGTCTTCTCCTTGTCTGAGCTGAAAGTTTAGAGGGACGGCCAGGTCTTGGTAGATTTGCAATGGTCTGATACTCCTTCCATTTCAAAATGATTGCTTGCACAGTGCTCCTTGGGATGTTTAAAGCTTGGGAAATCTTTTTGTATCCAAATCCGGCTTTAAACTTCTCCACAACAGTATTACGGACCTGCCTGGTGTGTTCCTTGGTCTTTATGATGCTCTCTACGCTTTCAACAGAACCCTGAGACTATCACAGAGCAGGTGCATTTATACAGAGACTTGATTACACACAGGTGGATTTTATTTATCACCATTTAGGACAACATTGGATCGTTCAGAGATCCTCACTGAACTTCTGGAGTGAGTTTGCTGCACTGAAAGTAAAGGGGCCGAATAATTTTGCACGCACCACTTTTCAGTTTTTTATTTGCTAAAAAAGTTTAAATTATCCAATAGATTTCGTTCCACTTCACAATTGTGTCCCACTTGTTGGTGATTCTTCATAAAAAATTAAAATTGTATATCTTTATGTTTGAAGCCTGAAATGTGGCAAAAGGTTGAAAAGTTCAAGGGGGCCGAATACTTTCGCAAGGCACTGTGTATATATATATATATATATATATATATATATATATATATATATATATATATATATATATATATATATAATAACAAATACATAAAAAATTAAGTAACACTTTAGAATTTGTTTAGTTAAAGACTTTCACTATATTTACTTGAAAAAGTGCAAGCCCATTCAACTTGTTCACTGCATTTACAATAAATAACCCTTTACACCTCTGAACAGTAAACCTTTTTCCTTCAACTATAACTGCTGATATATTGTTTCAGGTAAACTTAAAGTGTACAGTTCCTACATGATTTTCCATGAGTGAATACATTAAATTTAGTTAGTCCTTACTTGCAATATAAATACATTTGTTCAACTGATATATACACAAAGTCAGCCATTAATGTCTTAAAAACTAATAAAAACAAATAGTATTATATAAACAAAAATTGTTTTTCTAGCCTAAATCTGAACTCTGAAGGGTATCTGAAGAATGTCACCCTGTTGTGGGGTTCCCCACACTGCAAGGGTCAAATGCTAATTTATTTCTGGCCAATTAGAATAATCAATATCAAGAGAAATGACATGCCCCCGGGGGTAGAAGACTAAGGCAAGTATGTCAAGCTTGAAAATTGCCTGCTCCTGTGATACAGTGACAAATGTTCAGAACCCAAAGTTGTCCATAGATGATACATAATCTCACAAAATTAACCATGAATATATTCATGGTTAATATGGATAATGTGTGCTGATACCTAATATGTGTGGCAGGATCATCTTTTTGTGCGCAAATGTACCCTATGCATGTTTGCACACATAAAGGACACTTTTTTTGGTGTTTTTACTTTATTTTAATTAACTTTAAAAACATTTTTTTTAAATTAACTTAACATTATTGCTATCACAAAGGTGCTGGCAAGCCCCCTATATGACAGCATAGTGCAGATGACAGGTTCTCTTTAAAGAGACATGAAGGATCTATTAGAGTTATGTAAAAAGATGGAGCCAACAGCACTGATCCGTATTCGTATTTAATGACTACATAAGCGTAAATAAAAAAAGTTATGGCGCGTTTGGCAAAGGCCTTAGTCGTAGCACAATTAAAACTGAAATGGTAAAACGTTTATATAGATAAGGTGCAGTGTATAGTATTATACTTGTATAATAAGTCAACAGGATATAACTCCACAAGACAATGTCCAACGCACTTCACAAGATGGTCAGTAGAAGGTGAAAAAGGAGGAAACCACCACCAACACCCAATCACACAGCCGCTTACCCTCCTTAGTGGACCCTCATTACAAAGGCTACATAAGCATTTGGATTACAAAAGGGATCCTTTAATCTCTATACATCCAGATCAGGTGAAAACAGGCAGGAATGAAGATGTAGTAATCCCCGAGTACAGCCTTCTTTTTAGAACCACTCCACCACAATCACTGCAAGTTATTTCATCGCATGTGGATATAGCAGAATAAACTTCATGGTGCAGTATCAAATAACATTTATTGCAGGTAAAAAAGGAGATACACTCACATGGTCCAGAATAAAAACAAGTTTGTTTGTCTGAAAAAATATCCAGCAGGCCCCACCATCAAGATGGCCGCCACATCCCAGCATACACCAGCATCACGTCGCTGACTCCTCCCTACATCGTTTTATCATAGAATGACAGAGTTTTAGCCATACAAACTCCACCCAAGAGCAAATTAGCATAATTGATTGGTGTAGTTGCTCAATTAAAAAGTGATGCCGCGTACACACAACTGTACTTTTCAACTGACTAGGTCCGACAGAACGAATCCGCCAGACAATCGTGTGTGGGCTTCATCAGACCTTTTACTGTCTAAAAATCAGACGTATTTTAGATTTAAAACATGTTTCAACTTTTTCCGACAGACTCGAGTCCGGTCGAAAAAATCCATTCGTCTGTATGCTGGTCCGACGGATGAAAACCGATGCTAGGGCAGCTATTGGTTACTGGCTATGAACTTCCTTGTTCTAGTCTGGTCATACATCATCACATTTGAATCCATCAGACTTTGGTGTGCTTGTGTGTGGTCAAGTCCGTTCATTCGGAAAGTCAGTCGGAACGCCGTTGAAAGTCCATTAGGAAGACCATCGGACCTAGTCTGCCGGAAAGTCCGGTCGTGTGTACGTGGCATTACAAATACCAAAGGCAGGCAGAACGATGAGACAAATAAGAACTTAATCAAAAATATAATTTTAAATGTAGTATACAAAGCAACCATATGGAAAAATAATAAAGATGGGAAAGATGCAGAAATTACAGCTAAACCAAAAATATGTGAATCAGAAATGGTAATGGAATGCAGTGCAATAAGTAACAATGCCATATGAGTATAAGAGTAAAAAAAAATAGCACTAAAGTGCATCAATAAAAAGAACATTCCATATCAATGAGTGCTACAAGATAAAAAGAACAGATAAATATAAAGAATGTAATTTTATAATACAATGTTCAAAGACAGCTTAGAAAGCAATATAATTGCAATATAATTTTAAAGACTGGTGATACAGAAAGACACATATACACTGTAAAGCATGGATTGTGTCACTTCAAAACAAGATCTACATCCCATCTATGATTCAGTCTTGCAGGGATCAGTGCCCCCAGGGAAGATCCAACATACTTCTTGTTCAAGATGTTTTCTACAGTATATATATCTCCTCCATGTATTGTCTGTTTGACTTTCTGTGATGCACAAAAGGAAAAATAGCTCATATTGCCATCATGTATAGTGTTTTAAATGTTTAGATACTTTCTACATATTTTTTTCATTACTTTAAGATGCTCCATTCTAATGTTAACTGAACCTTGTGAGTAAGGTCCTGGGCGTGCATACTACGTATTGTAATTTACAGAGACTGCAACCAATTACATATATCACATTCTAATGCCGCATACACACGATCGGAATTCGGAACACGGTCACATCAAATTCCGATCGTTTATAACGCAGTGACGTACAACACGTAGGACGGGACTAGAAAAAGGAAGTTCAATAGCTAGTAGCCAATAGCTTCTGTCTCTTAGTTGAATCTGAGCATTCGGGATTTTTGGTGTGTCGGAATTGCATACACACGATCGGAATTATCGATAGAAAGTTTTTCCGTCAGGAAAATTGAGAACATGCTATCAATTTTTGGCTGGAGGAAATTTGGACAGCTAAATTCCAATACATGCATACACGCAGTCGCATTTTCCGATGAAAAGCTCTCATCTGTCTTTTTCTGGCCAGAATTCTGATCATGTGTATGTGGCATTAGTGCTGTAATTGATGAAATCTCTGATAGGAAACACCTTATCATTGTGTTATGAAATAATATGGTTATTATGGTTACTTTCATGCTAAGCCAGGTTTTAGATGGAGTGGATGATTTGTGCAAGCTGGGGCACAGTGAATTACCTAGGGTACAACCATGGCGGCTGGAAAAATTGCAGCCTATTAGAGTTAGCATCCAGGAGTTTGTGTACATGCCAGCCCTGCTGCCAACATGTCATATGTCGATGGCAGCAAAAGGGTTAATGAACAGCAATAAAGATGAGTCAAAACTTACAACAAATTCATTGAGCTTTTAATCCAGGGTTCCCTGTGATGTGTGGCTTCTCTAGCTAATCCAATTTAATCATGTAAATTGATAAAATGCTTTAAAATACTGTACCAAATGCCAGTTTAGTTCTAGAGAAGCAAAGTCAACAGCATGCCCACAATTCTTTTATGACATTGCTTCTTTACATTTTTGCTTTTTAGGTAGCTGCCATTATAAGGGTGGGGACTTTCCTCTCATAATTCTCTGAGAAATGAACAGCTAGATCTTCACTGGATCTGTGTAAACACAAGGTTCCTTTGTGGGGAGAGTCCACTGAGCACTCTGTCAGTAGTGAATTGGTCATCTGGATCACTTTTAATCACCTTGAAAATGCTGAGTTAGGCTGGGTTCATACTTAATTCGCATGCAGCTCACAACAGGGGCCCAGTGCATCCCTGTTCGCCATTTCAGGGGCGAATCAGGCCAAAATAGTTGCCTGAATTCTGACCTGAAATTCGCTTTGCAGCCGCCACGGTGATGTGAGCCAGCTCCATTGAGGGAAAGCCACATTTAATTTGCACTAGTGTGAACCCAGCCTAAATGGCATGTTCCTTCTTTTCTCTGTGACAGTGTGACAACAGGACAAACAATGAGGGGAACGATAGTCACAGAGACTAAATGCTGCAAAAAGCAATAATAACCTCTCAGAGATACCTACTATTCCATATTTTACCAAAAAGAGGTGTTTTGTTTGACTCAAATGTGTAACTCTGCTTTTGTGGAAAAAGATATCAAATAAAAAAATTATATTTTGGAGCCTCAGATCCCCAGGCAATGCTTGTTACAGTAAAAACACATTGTGAGGGGCCCAAGGTGACATTGTACTGCAAGATAGCTGACCAATTAGACCTATTGGCTGTTTGTAATACATGCTGTTTTATTAATTGGATAATGTAAGTGTAATTTCATTAGTTGGTGACATACTACACTTTGTGGATCTACCTGCACTTTAATCCCCTCTATGGAGTCTATTTTGGCTCAGGGAGCTTTTGTATTCCAGGACGTGGTGCATGTGGCTGCTATGCAGCAAGGCATTCAGTGATCTCCTTGTGGGATCAGAGCAGCTGGTAAGGAACGTATTTAACCATTTGTGATGATTCCTTTTCAGGAGCACTTTTCATGGTGGTGCGCATCATTTTTTCAACGCAACAGAGAGTTTTGGAACTAAGCACTTTTTGCACGATATAATACATTTGCACCTCAAATTCTTGCATATTATACTGTATATGTAGTTAATTTATATGGATATGTTAATATTATATGAGTTTATTATAAGTTTAAAAAAACTTTACTGTGTTTATTATGAGATGTATTAATTTGTATAAGGACAGCACACTTTGGATTATTGTTTTATTGTAGTTTGTTGCAAATCCTGCCCAGATTGGTGGCTTAGATGCAGTAGTCCTTTTTTATTTTATTTTTTTGTCACTTAGTTTATTCATTAATGGTGATTTAAATATTTTTTAGCAAGTGTACGACTATTGTTTTGGTTTGAAATAATTATATAGCGTAGAGTATATGATTGCTACACAAGCCATGTTGTAATTGAATGTTATTAAAAACTACCTTTCCTTTTCGATCTGCAGCCACTGTAAATTTCTGTAAAATTCAATACAATATGACAACCTGGAGGTTTTCTGTACACAGTTGATGTCATTTCCTGCATGTGTGATTGATTTAAAAATCTGCACTAAGATAAGTCAGATTTTAGTTACTCTCTGCAATAGAAATGTATGTGTTGGTGGGATCCTCCCCAGAGTTAATGACCTTTAAAGGGATGCAGAAACTGCAGCTTTCCTTAATAGAACACAGAAAGAGTATCATCTGATTTACAATGAATCAGACCCTCCCATTCAGAATGAGTCTGGTGAAACAGAGAGCTTTATCTTGCTGTTGGCTGAATCTGGATCACAGAAGTGCAGAACTAAGTGCACTCCTGTGACCCACAGTAGAAGTACATAAAAAAAGCTCTGCCCATACTTCTGCTTTAAACAGGGCTATATGTAACTTAGTAAGGCATTTAACTTTAGGTAAATTTTGAAAATATGTTCCACTTTAACAATAATTAAGTTAACCCTTTTATTGTAATCTGTCAAATTCTGGGATATCTGTTGTGTGAACTGGTGCACGAAGAAGAACTGTAGTTTCAAGATGAGGCAGCACCGATGACTTCGATTCGCCATGGGCTGCAATAGCTATTTTGCTGTTTGCGATTAAAAGAGGAAGACATGCATTTTACAAAGCTGCACTGGAAGTTCAGTGAAAGAATGAACATTGTATTTCATGCTTCGTAAGTGAAAAAGGTTATAATTATTGACTGTTAAAATTATCTCAAAAGGATTTTATGAACTGAAAAAAAAAACTTAAATGGAGGACTTAAACGAGATTACATTGAGCACAACACAGAAAACACATCATTCACATCACAGTGTAAAACACAGAATCTTAGCTTAAAAAGAGACATGGTAGAAAATGTAATTTAATTGGTTCAATCTCTCACAAGCAGGGCATTGAAAGTACTGATCATTGCCTTCAATTTTCCAGTAGGTTTCTGCTCTGAATAAGTAAATAGTGGGTAATGGTTTGTGCCAAAGTCCTTTTAACACTCCATTAAACATAAAGCATGACAATTTGATCAGATGTCTATTTTACAGTCAGAGACTGACTTCTGACTTTGGGAATCACTCAGCTGCATCAGGTCACATCACACGAGTCCTATTCCCATCGTCTTCAAACATTTCTAAGCTGTATTGAGAAATATTTTGAATAATTGCATTCTGAGATCACTTTTTTTACTTCAATTTGACATAATCCAACAAGTTCAGAATAAGGACCAGGCTCAGGTTGTTTTAATCTATAAAATGAGCCGTCTGCTTGAGCCATATTAAAAGGTAGGGTGGAAAAAGTAAAAGCAGAAGGTGAGCTAGAACAAATGTCAAGCCCTGCTGGGTGCCATGACCCTTTCCTCTATATATACAATAAATACTATTTCTTAGCATCTCAGCTGATATAGGCTAACTCTTTTACATCTCTCATGCTGAGATCTTCTGGGACTATTTAAAAATATGATCTGGAAGCAAATTGTAATTTTTTAGCAGCTGCCAACTGCGCAACTTTTTAACTGCTAAAATAAATCCCAAATCAATGAATTAAGGCTATACAATTTTATTCTATTTAGTTCAGATGCACTTCTAATATTCTTTAAATCCTACCTTAATGAAGGAAATTCTTTGCCAATGCAGATCTTTGCCACTTATATATTAACATTAAAATAAATCTGTCCGCATGAATCATATGAAAGGTGCTGAGGGAATAACTATTTATGTTTCATGATGTCAGATCTGGCACTATAATGAAATCATAATTTTTCACAGTGGCACATTGTGGAATATTAGGTTTTGGTATGAAGATTTTTTTTTTTTTTACTTGCAAAGCTACTACAGTAATGATAGGAAAAGCTATTGCTGGCTTATTGTAAAATAATTTTCAATGTATTGAGCTTTAATAAAATATATACAAACCACAGGAATACTCTAATTTCGCACTCAAACAAATTACACGTCTTTGTTTCTACATACAGTTAACTTTGCTTTAAAGACAACAAATTGTTTGAATCAAACATTTAATATTGTCTTAGAATGTAAGCAGGGCACTATGATTCCTACTGTATTAACCACTTCAGCCCGGAAGATTTTACCCTCTTAATGACCAGAGCACTTTTTGCGATACAGCACTGCGTCGATTTAATTGACAATTGTGCGGTCGTGCAGCACTGTACCCAAACAAAATTGACCGCTATCTTGCTTTTGTGGACTGACATATGGGTATGTCAGTTTGCACAAGAGCGCCATTCTGCTTGAGCGGGTCGGCAAGTGGTTAAAGTGTATTGTATTTGTACTGTCTACCTGTGGCGGCTGGTGTTTTTTTCTTCTTTTGGGAGCATGGCAAACAACCTCCCAGTTGGTCAGTCAGAGGCAACCCCTCCAGAGAATGGTTGGGACATCAAAGTCCCTATCTAGGAAGCGGGCAGGCAGCATGTTGTGCAAGCAGTAGCTTTTTTCCTTCCTCCCCCTGTGGATCATGGCAGCCTCCACCGTGCATCTCCCTCCTCCTCCTATGTGCTTCCTGATTGGCGGAGAGGCGATTCAGTGTTAGAATAGCGAATATTAATTCGCTATTCTAACACACCTGGGTGGGCTCCGAGCACAATGCTCTGCATCTGGAGCCCACCCTATTTTGAAGCCTATTAGAGTCCATGGCATTAATCAGGTGCTTAAAATAAACAAAAATAAAAAATGCCGCTGTAATTCATGTGCCCGGTGTCCTGAAAGGGCCTGACGCATGGGTAAGGTGGGAGCAGTGGCGATCGAAAGGGGAGGCTGTGCGCCCTTAATGGACAGGCCGCCCCTGATGTCTACCCTAAAGTTGTAAAGCACTGTGTAAACTTTCGGTGCTATATAAATCCTGTTTAATAATAATAATAATAATAATAATAACATATGACTAAAAGGTGCATACTGATGTCAGGTGACAGCCAGCTTTATATGCATAGTTTACACCAAATTATCTTTTGTTTTCAAATCATAATGGGGAAAACATGCATGTTTGCATTGCTTGACTTTGAATGTTTGTGCCTATTGACAGTGACAGGAAAGGGATGAGGGTTCTGTATGCACCTACCATCTCAGAAGGGAAAGCAATACAGTTTAGCTAGTAAACCCCATCCCATTTCATTTTTTTTCTACAAACAGGTTTGCAAAGGAGACAAGAAAATTCTATGTCTGTACAAAGCTTTCAAAATCAGCGTGTTTCACTATGTTGTGTTCTTGGATAAATTGTATTGACCTGAATGTAAAAATGCAGGTTAGCATACCCAAAATGTATGTGGGACTTGGGGGAATAAGCCATTTAAAAACTGTAGATTTTCTTATGATCCTGCACAAAGAAATGTAGTCAAATATATGACAGTATGCCAATGTGAATGAGTCCTCATCCTATTATCTTTTTGAATGTGATAAAAATTTATATTGGAAAGAATACAAAAGAAAGGAAAATTAATAAAATGTTATTTTTGTTTGCTCATGAGTGGATGACGCAAGTCAGTAAATCATCACCACATTTTCTGAGCTGAATGAAAATCCCCTTGCAAAGCGCAAATTCCCTTGCAAAGGGAACAACCTATTTGCCTTTAGTAAATCAGACCCCTATGGTGAAGCCTGGTCATTAGGTATTATTTGTGCGTATGGCATGACTTCTATAAGCATTGCTGTACTTTAAGGTAAAGTGCATTGTCAGATTTTACCAGCAAGTCATTGACATGTTTACGCAGGGTTACCTGGATTACCCAAGCATAGTACCACAGTCTGCCATTAAAGCTAGGAAAGTGTCATTTTACTGCTCCTCACAATAGTTGGGAGAAAAGTTTCAACTAGATGTTGCCTCAGCAGACACACATTGGGGATTATTTACTTTGTTCTGCAAATGCACTTGAAAGTAAAGTCACTGTAGATCCGAGGGGGACATGCAAGGAAAATAAAAAAAACAGCATTTTAGCTTGCACATGATTGGATGATAAAATCAGCAGAGCTTCCACTCATTTCAGGTCTACCCCTTAGATTTAGAGCGACTGCACTTCCAAGTGCACTCGCAGTGCAAAGTGGATTTGCCTTTTGTAAATAACTCCGATTCTCTACAATCTTCATCAGAGCTAAAGCTTTCCAGTGTGATGACAGTTCCTGAATCTTCCTTCTATACCTTTACTGGCTGTACATGAAAAAGAAGAATACAAATGTCTGGACATAAAGGCAGGATGAAAGTGAGAAGTTGAGGAGGGCATCAATGTTCTCCAAATGTACTCTAAACAGTTGCTTTGGAAGGAAAATATAATGTTCTACAAATGTATTTATATTAATGAAACATTTGCATGTTGTACAAACCAAATTATTTTTTCCTCAGCGAGCATGGTAAATATGGCTATATAATATGACTTTTAAGAGCGGAAGTCATATAGCACTGGCAGTCCTGACATAAAACTACATCGAAGCTAATGGCTCTCTGGTTTGCTGTATCATGAAAATAGTTTATAGTGCAGTGGGACTGAATACCATAATATACCAATCTCTGTCTTACTGAAGTCAGAAAATATTAGTGACAGCAGCTTTCAGGTGAGCAGTGTGACATATCTTCACCTGCCTGATATAAATTATATCCATACCAACAGTGTGGTTACTCTTGGGGAATAAAGGACTCTGCCTGTTTCTTTCCTAAAGCCATACTCACCAGCTACCCTGAGATTGATTTACTAAAGAAAAATACATTGTGCACTTTGGAAAGTGCAGTTGCACTCTTCAAGAGCAATTGCTCCAGAGGTTAGTAAATGAGCAGAAGTGCTGCTAACTCCCATTATTCAATCATGTGCAAGCAAAAATTACATTTTTTTTTCCTTGCACGTAATTGGGTATTCTTTGCAAAGTAAAGTTTTACTTCATTTATTAAGCTCTGGAGCAACTACACTATTACTATTAGTAAATCAACCCCAGTGTGTTTTATATAATATGTTTCTTCTCCAATTGATTAAACTTTTCTAAATGAATGAAAGGGCATTGTTGTAACTTTGAGATAACAATGGCGATTCAATAAAGTCTCTACAACACTTTTCTGGTAGTACAGGCCTTTATTGCACCAGATTCAAAGAGCCCTGTCACCAGCTTTAGTAGCTTTACCAACATGTGCAGCAGAATAAAGCATATGTTCACCTTTTGGGATCATGTTACATGTTAAACCCATATTTAGGGTATAAAGTGTAACATGTTCCAGCAATTTAAAAAGAGTGCATCCAAGCAGCTGCATTAGTTTATTTATGAAGTTCTGTGAATGAATGAACTACAACTACTGTCTTCCAATGCAGTAGACAGCTTGTACAGTAGTTCTCAATGAACTGTGAGAGCGCTGATGCATGCTCTCATAATTCATTGATCTTCCTGGATGCTCTGGGCTCACTACACGTCCACATGTGGTGCTTTCCCCGAGTTCATTCACCTGTTTCCAACAGGTAGATTCATTTTTCGTCTGTAGCAAAATCTGTCGCACAGGGGAATGATGACATTCTAAAGAGTGTTGTCAACACTTTTTATTAATCCTAGTGAACACCTTTAAAGGAAGACACCTATTCTAATGAAATTTAGCTACATGTTGATAACATAAACATTTTTTTCTGGGATCCTGTTAGTGAGTAAACTTTATTTCACTCCTTTGGTCTGAAGGATATGTAAACACAGATTCTTCTGTAGACAAAAAAAAAGGAATTGCACGACATGCTATAGTCTGTGTGATGTTATGAAGAAAAGATTAAGGATGCAAGAGTTGTAGTCATAATCTGGTATTTCTGAACCTTTAGCAGTTTTCCCTTCAGTGGTGCTTGAATGATACACATTTTATTACTTCTCGCTAGATACCAATGAATCTATTTCTTCAATATTGTGCTATGATTATCTTCAATTTATATGCATTTTACTAGAATACTATGGCATATTGCTTGAATTGTCAGCTTAATAGGATTTCGTCAGAGCGTTCTTTTTGTGAGTTGAATACCGATTTAAGCAGGTATAGAGGCCTCTTATTTCATGTTCTTAAGCATCAAATTTTGGATATTATCGAAAAATTTTCTTCAGTTGTTGATTCCAGAAAATGTATAAACTGTATAAAATAATGTATAATAGTTTATTGTGCAAAAAAGTTCATTATTCAGGTTGTATATTGCATATTTTCCTGGACACCAGGAGTACCAAAGAACAATGTGCCAATTACAGTAAGCTATGGTGGTTTGAGATGGGTCCCAGCTCTGAAAGACATAAGGGCTTTTATGGTAGACGGCCTGAACACCCATCATGGAAATAGAAATTTCCAGTTCCGGTGTAATTTTCCTTTTATTCTGCAATTTTCATCCTGTTCATTTTCTCTTCTTCCCAGGAAGGTCACAGCACAGAGCATATTTCCAAGATCAGCAACCACATTTTCAAAACCAAGAACATCAGAAAAGGTGGGAATGTCCCAGAAAGAAGAGAAAATGAGGATGCAGAGCAGTAAGTTACAGAACAAAAGGAAAAAAGGAGTATTAGGGGAAGGAATATTTAACTTTAGTCTAGTGAACTTGAATGATAATGCATTCAACATTTTAGATAAAGGCTTGAAATGTGCACCACAATGTAATATAAATAACTTTAACACCTACAAAAATACATTGGAAAATGTATTACAAAATTTAATTTGAAGAAATATTTTCTAACAACTTTCTGACCTACTGTTACTTTAATGAATAGCAATTTAACAAATACGTCAGTATTTAATCCCAAAATAGTGGAAATCCACCTATAGAGGTACAGTATATAAATTGAAGCCTGGAAAACTTCAACTAATAGGCACAGGGTGAACGCACTGAGTTTGTATCTACCTGCCATATATGGAAGTGGAGGCGGCTAAGTTATGCAGACATTTCTGTTATTCTAAAACTAGGGCTGATGCCTTGTTAGTGAACTGCAATGTGGAGAAGCAAGGTTATTGAGAGAAGGCATCTAACTCCAACTTATAGTCAAAGGTAAGCATTGCATAGCACATTTTATAAACGTTTTGAACATTTTCCAGCAAATGCTAACTTTTTAAATTTGATATATAAAAGTATTATATCATATCAGATTTTTTCCCCCTATTATTTCCTCTGTGTAATGCTCAAAAATCAGAATGAATCTGGCTGAATTGTTAAATTCTATTGTAGACTGCTAAAATAAAAAAAGGAAAATAATCTGGGTCTTTAATCACTTTTAATAATTAATGATTCGGTGATGTTTTAAGCAGGAAAAATAAGCCTATAAAAGGGTAAATGTTCTAAATCTATTAATTCAATGCAGAAATCATCATGCGGCCAAAGATTCAAGTATCATGTATTATTTTTCCTTTATCTATGACTAGTCAGGTAATTTAAGAGTTTGTTTATCCGATTAAACTTTAGAATATTTTCAAGGAGCTAGCCAGTTTTTCATCATCATACAATATATTTCCTTTGCTGGGAGACATTAGGGTTAATCATATCAGCCAAAGCACAAACACTCAAGCTGGAAAAAAAGGCCATTTCACACTAGCGGCATTTCATATAATCGTAAAATGTTCAACCTTAGATAACCTGACAACTAAATCGTAAACACTAAGCACATACAGTAAGTGACCGCGATATTGTGTCAATCTCGCAGCTCCTAGCTGCGAGATTGACACCCTACGAGCTCCGTCGTGGGAGCCAGCGCCGAGCTGGCTCGCATCGGGAAAGGAAAAAGGTTTACTTTCCCGATAAGCAACAAGCATCGCTGGGCGGGTTGACACTGGTGCGAGGATCCGAATTGGATTCCCGCCAATACCAGGCACTGTGTTTGGTATGAATCCTAAGGGAGAACTCCACGGCAAATGTAAAAAAAAACGGCGTGGGTTCCCCCTTGGGAGGCATACCATGCCCTTAGGTCCGGTAGGGATTTTAAGGGGAATCCCCCTTCGCCAAAAAAAACGGCGTGGGGTCCCCCCAAAATCCATACCAGACCCCTATCCGAGCGAGCGCCCCCCCCCCTCCTGAGCCGTACCAGGCCGCGTGCCCCCCCACCCCAAAGCACCTTGTCCCCATGTTGATGAGGACAAGGGCCTCTTCCCGACAACCCTGGCCGTTGGTTGTCGGGGTCTGCGGGCGGGGGGCTTATCGGAATCCGGGAGCCCCCTTTAATAAGGGGGCCCCCGGATCCTGGCCCCCCACCCTATGTGAATGAGTATGGGGTACAATGTACCCCTACCCATTCACCTGTGAAAAAAAACACAACACACAAGGGTTAAAATAGTTTATTGCACAGCTCCGGGGGTCTTCTCGCCGGACTCCTCCGCTATCTTCTGCTAGCTCTTTTGCTAGTGGAGGAGCCCGGCTTTCTTCTTCGTCGCCGCTGCCCTCTTCTTCCGACTTCGGGGGTCTTGTCCCGCTCTTCGGTTCTTCTTGCCGGGCCACCGCTTCTTCTTCCAGCTCTTTTACTAGCGGTGGCCCGGTCTTCTGCCGCCGCTGCCGCCTTCCGTTCTTCTTCTTCTTCTGGAGATGTTGACTTGATGCTCTCTCCGGCCGCAATGCCAGGGATGCGGTGTGCGGCGACTTATATAGGGACAAGGGGCGGGGTCACCGGTTGATGTCACATGGTGACCCCGCTCCCTTACAATGTCACAGTCTACTGGGTGGCAGTGGAGTATTATGGGTTGTCAGCACCCGGGTCAAGGCAAGTCATTTGCGCCCCCTAACCTGCGGACTTTTAGCACTCCCCGAGTCCCTTCAAATACAATAGCACTGACCTATCTGATTCCTATACTGACCACTACACTAACCTGCTTGATTAATTGATTAATTCCTTTACTGACCATTACACACTACACTGACCACTATACTATACTGTCCACTACACTGAGAACTACACTGACCACTATACTATACTGACCACTATACTATACTGTCCACTACACTGACCACTATACTATACTGAACACTCCATTATACTGACCACTATACTGTCCATTGCACTACACTGTCCACTACACTGACCACTAAACTATACTGCCCTACACTACACTGACCACTAGACTGTCCACTATACTGACTACTATACTATCCACTACACTGACCACTATACTATACTGTTCACTACACTGACCATTACACTAACCACTACACTATACTGACCGCTACACTGTCCACTACACTGATCACTATACTGACCACTACACTACAGTATACTGTCCACTATACTACACGGTCCACTACACTGGCCACCATACTACACTCCACTGACCACCATACTACACTATACTGACCACTATACTACATTGACCACCATACTACACTGACCACCATACTATACTGTCCACTACACTGGCCACCATACTACACTATACTGACCACTATACTACACTACACTGACCACTATACTATACTGTCCACCTTACTACACTACACTGACCACTACACTATACTGTCCACTAAACTGACCACCATACTACACTATACTGACCACTACATTGACCACCATACTACACTGACCACTATACTACACTACACTGACCAGTACACTATACTGACCACCATACTACACTATACTGACCATTACACTATACTGTCTACTACACTGACGACTATACTACTCTATACTGACCACTACACTACACTGACCACTACACAGCCTACACTATACTGTCCTGTCTACAGTCTCTATCTCCCCCCCCAGGGCCAGTAACAAGACTCTCACAAGGTAGTCTCACTCACCTTCTTGTCCTGGCCTGCATTGGTCTGGAGCAGGAGGAGGAGAAGACAGGGGCAGCTCACATTTTTCCTACTCTCCCCCGTGCTCTAGCTGCCATGCTCAGTGTCTGGCCGGCGCACTGTGATTGGGTGTATGGGGGTCATGTGCGGAGGCGGGACTTCAGGAACAATCGTGGACAGGCCAGCCCTACGCCTCACAAGACCCCCATACGCCCCAATCACAGGGCATCGGACACTTAGCATGGAGGCCGGAGCGCAGGGGGACACAGGAAATTGAAATTAGGAGGAGGCAGCCAGTAGTAACACATACTGGTGCCCCCTAAATGTTGCGCCCGGGGGCCATGGCGCCCCTTGCACCCCCCCATACTACACCACTGCTGCAGGGTGAGAGGCTGGAGGTGGGAACATCAGTGAGCTTGGATTCGGAGGTCGGTCAGAGAAAAAAAAAAAACAGCACTCCAGCAAATTCTCCTATATAAGTCACTTTTTTAAATAGCTTTTTTTGAAAAAACATCTATGTCAGTAAACATTATTTTCTTCTTTTGTGTACCACAAAGTTTTCTAATTCCATTGGTACATACAAAATTCTTTATTATCTTTTGAATCAAAAAGTACATGTATATAGAAATATTTTGCTACCGGATATTTTAGGTATGTATAAAAGTACCAACATTTGAAGAACAAAATTAGGGGGGACGCAAACAAATTCTCCCAGAAACATTACCACTTCAGCATGGTGGTCAGATTAAACAGCATTACTCCAAATTGTGAATCTTTGTTAATAAACACATATAAATGAAGAAAGACAGGGAGGAATTTCCAAAGTTAACAGAACTGTTAATAGAATCATAGAACTGTTTAAACAATGAAAAAAAAAACAATAAATGAAAAAGTTCATCTTAACATTTTCATGTTCTGTTATATGTTTTACTCCTCCTTTGTGAATAACACAACATGGGGTTGTATCTTGGTTTTTGCAGAGGCTATCATAACAGATTCACACAGGTCATCATATTTTTCCCAGTCAGCTAACCTTCTCCTACAATAGGCCACATAATGACCAAGTGAATTTCTGCTGATTCCTGGAGTAAAGGCAACAACCCCTCGTAATGTGAATAAGTGACCATCAAGGTGCATGGTCACCGGTATTTCAGATAATGGATAATGTGTTTCTGCACTTATTTCAATACAAATTAGCTGTCCAGTAGTGCATTTGTGTGACTGAGACATTGCAAAGATATTTCAATGATGTTACATCCTTGGTTTTGCAATTCTCTGGGCACTCTTGAGGTGACAACAATAGCATCAGACATTTGGACAGATTTAGATGTAGCCCATCTTCCAGTGCTATCTGAAGTTTACTCGTTCCATCAGTTTTTAAAATATCTTCACTGACTGGCAGGAGAGGGATCACCCTTGAAGAACTTGTATTTCTCTCACAATACTCAGAAGAACACTTGGAGGTAATTGTTGCACTTGGTACCTGCTTCACTGTTGATGTGATTATGTACGTAACATTGCACTCAGCACTCATCTGCCTTACACCTGACTTCAGCTGATCACATTCAAATTTTTCTGACAGTATCTTGGCCCTCATTGCATAAGTGTCCTTTCCCACTCCTTTAGTCACAATGGTCATCACCAATTCAAAAATTTCAATATTTTTGTGCTCTTTGTTAACATAATTGCAGAATGAACAACTGTCACAGAATACACAGCAAAGACATTGGCAAAGGGAATCAAACGCACAGGTATTAATGACACTTACAAGCATTTTGTTTATTTTTATAGGTACTTTAGCTAAGTGGTTGCCGTTTTTCAAAACATTTACCTTTCTTTTTCTTTTGAGTTTTGTGTCCATATGCAACCACTCAGAGCAAGGAGTGAGGTAAGATAGTCTATTTTTTGGAGGAACACTAAGGCCTTTCCAGTTCTCAACATGCTCCTTTTGCATTCTACTTTCTTCTTTTACTTTTACATTAATTTGTGAATTCTCCTCACAGTTATTTCTTTTATCATTCTTTTCTTCACTGTAATCTGTTTTCCTTATTGGTACAGAAGAAAGCCTCATTTTGCCTTCCATGAATTCAAGGTGACGAATCACAAAACATTCCATTCTGATAGGCAGGCATTCATGTTTGAAGAGACCATGTTTTATATTTTTAAATTCAGCCTCAACACTTGCAGAGCTTGCTGTTATGTTCACACTTTTGAAGTGTGGGACCATCACAGCTGTCAAAAGCAGAAGGTAACATACCATTCTTATAACATTAGGGACACTTAAAACTCCTTGATACAAAAAGATGTGTCCTGAAATATCAAAAGGTCTCTTTAGTTTTCTCACAACTGAACCTGTTGCATCAAAACTCACATAGGAGCCTATGTTCTTTGACTTAGTTAGGTACACTTGCATTTGGGATGGGGTCCAGTAATGGCAAAAAAAATGTATCCAAGCCTATGTTGTGTATGCTTCCATTATGAGGAACACTGTATTTAAAGAGTTGTAATGAAAGGATTGGGTCCTTATGGCCTAGCTCTTTGTCCCCCATCTCTTGTTTGGCTTTTCGTAATGTTGCCAGATTTGGTAGTTGACCCGGCTCAGGGTCACCAATATCCATAACTTTGTGGGCCTCAGCTGCCCGCCATACATGTACTTGTTTCTGTCCTTCCCAGAGTTCTTTTGACACTCTTCTTCTCAAATCTCCTGATAATTTGCGTTTAGATTTTTCTGTGTGGAGACTGTCATCAATTTTGGAGATCATGCACTTAAGCAATACTGGTTTGCCAATCTTGGGTACGTTGTCAACTGTTAAGGATAACTGTGCATTACACTCAGTGCAGCACCATATTATATCTACAGTGGTGTGAAAAAGTGTTTGCCCCCTTCCTCATTTCCTGTTCCTTTGCATGTTTGTCACACTTAAGTGTTTCGGAACATCAAACCAATTTAAACAATAGTCAAGGACAACACAAGTAAACACAAAATGCAATTTGTAAATGAAGGTGTTTATTATTAAAGGTGAAAAAAAATCCAAACCATCATGGCCCTGTGTGAAAAAGTGATTGCCCCCCTTGTTAAAACATACTATAACTGTGGTTGTCCACACCTGAGTTCAATTTCTCTAGCCACACCCAGGCCTGATTATTGCCACACCTGTTCACAATCAAGGCATCACTTAAATAGGAGCTGCTTGACACAGTAAGGTCCACCAGAAGATCCTTAAAAGCTACACATCATGCCGAGACCCAAAGAAATTCAGGAACAATTGAGAAAGAAAGTAATTGAGATCTATCAGTCTGGAAAGGGTTATAAAGCCATTTCCAAAGCTTTGGGAATCCAGCGAACCACAGTGAGAGCCATTATCCACAAATGGCGAAGACATGGAACAGTGGTGAACCTTCCCAGGAGTGGCCGGCCGCCCAAAATTACCCCAAGAGCGCAGCGACGACTCATCCAAGAGGTCACAAAAGACCCCACAACAAAGTCCAAGGAACTGCAGGCCTCACTTGCCTCAGTTAAGGTCAGCGTTCATGCCTCCACCATCAGGAAAAGACTGGGCAAAAATGGCCTGCATGGCAGAGTTCCAAGGAGAAAACCACTGCTGAGCAAAAAGAACATCAAAGCTCATCTCAATTTCTCCACAACACATCTTGATGATCCCCAAGACTTTTGGGACAACATTCTGTGGACTGATGAGACAAAAGTGGAACTCTTTGGAAGGTGTGTGTCCAAGTATATCTGGCGTAGAAGGAACACTGCATTTCATAAAAAGAACATTATACCAACAGTAAAATATGGTGGTGGTAGTGTGATGGTCTGGGGCTGTTTTGCTGCTTCAGGACCTGGAAGACTTGCTGTGATAAAAGGAACTATGAATTCTGCTGTCTACCAAGAGATCCTGAAGGAGAATGTTCGACCATCTGTTCGTGTACTCAAGCTGAAACGAACTTGGGTTCTGCAGCAGGACAATGATCCTAAACACACCAGCAAGTCCACCACCGAATGGCTGAAGAAAAACAAAATGAAGACTTTGGAGTGGCCTAGCCAAAGTCCTGACCTGAATCCTATTGAGATGTTGTGGTATGACCTTAAAAAGGCCGTTCATGCTCGAAAACCCTCTAATGTAACTGAATTAGGACAATTCTGCAAAGATGAGTGGGCCAAAATTCCTCCAGGACGCTGTAAAAGCCTCATTGCACGTTATCGCAAACGCTTGGTTGCAGTTGTTGCTGCTAAGGGTGGCCCAACCAGTTATTAGGTTTAGGGGGCAATCACTTTTTCACACAGGGCCATGATGGTTTGGATTTTTTTTCACCTTTAATAATAAACACCTTCATTTACAAATTGCATTTTGTGTTTACTTGTGTTGTCCTTGACTATTGTTTAAATTGGTTTGATGTTCCGAAACACTTAAGTGTGACAAACATGCAAAGGAACAGGAAATGAGGAAGGGGGCAAACACTTTTTCACACCACTGTATGTAGCAAGATGCAACATGTGGATACATTTTTGCCCGCTTGAATTTAAGTGTGCATGAAGACTTTATATTTTTCTAGATCTCTTCATTCAAGATGTGAGTCCATGCACCAGGTTTTAAGATGGTGTATTCTCTTTTTCCAGTGTATATAGATTTGTCATTGTAAATTATTTTCTCAGGCCAGATTCCTAGCCATCTTTGAAAAGAGAGACTGAATTCAAACTGAATGTCATAACACTGAATTGATGAATGACTATCTGCACCTTCTGAGCTGTCACCATTGGAGGTTTATTCATCAATATCTTTGACATTTTTGTATAGACCAAAGACTTGCCATATATTGTGTCGGTTTGTCTTTACAAATGTATAAAGGCTTTTGGGTGACATTTTGTTGTTTAATTGTTGACCCAAGTCTACCCATACTTTGTCTGAGGGAACTGCTATTGTTTGTCCTGTAATATTTTTTTCCCTTGCAGCACAGATGACTTTGATAATGTCATCACTTTCACAAGCTGGCTTCCTAGGCATCTGAGCAAAACAAGAATGTTTTGTTTTTTAGTATAGTCTTTATACAAAAAAAATAAAAAATCAATTCCTAACTTGTAATAGCACATATACCAAGATTGTCTACTTTATTTTATTGTTTTAATTTCCCTCAACATGTGCAGATGAAAATTTTACAAGTAGTGATGCACTGATATTGTTTTTTCCATATTGAGTAGGATTACAGATATTTTACTTTCAGTGCTCGCTGATGCAGAGTACCGATATCGGTGCTTCTGCTGACATGGAGCCGGCTTCCCAGGCAATCAGGTTGCCGGGCATTGGGTAATGACATGCCACCCGTCTTCTTGATTGCCTAGGAATCCAGCTGCATGTTGTTTGGCCGGCTTGATTGTAACTGGCCTGGAAACCGGCTTCCAAGCCAGTCAGCATGGAGTCGGCTTCCCTGTCAAACAGGAAGCCCCGAGGTGGGTCATTACTCGCCACCCAGATTCCTGATCGCACGGGAAGCTGGCTCCATGTTCCCCTACAGAACTGCTCGTCAGAGGAAATACTCCTCTGACCGGAAGTTCTGGTACCGGAGCATTTGAGAGAGTACGAGTGCTCACCCAAATACTCTGTATCTGTATCGGCATGGATACTAGTATCGATATATCCCTGCTTACTGGTCTAGTCACTAAATTAGCTGATTTGGAAACATTCTCCAATTCAGCTCACTTTCTAGTTCAGCTATGTTGTCCTCGGTTCAGTGATTCGGTTTACTACCTCCAGAAGGAGTGAAGTAGGCATTAGGCATATGCGATTTGATAATGTACTCCCCAATTCATAACACACCCTTTACATCTGGTAGGAATTTTAGGGGTTCGCCAAAGTGTGTTGGTTTCCCTTAAAATCCTTTAGCAGACTCAAGGTCCGAGCAGCAGATGGACAGAGCTGGAAAGGGATGGGGACAAGAATGCCCCCCCCCCCCACACACACACACACACCGATGGTAATTGTTCTGCCCATTTGTTGACATTCCATTAGGGGATAGAGAGCCACCATGGAATGTAATTAAATGGGCGGCCCATATCCCGTGATGTTGCAACTCGCTCGGCCCATTTGTTGTCATTTTGTGGCGAGAGTTCGACAGAATCGGTTGTGTCAGCAGACGTTGGAAATTTTTTCTTTTGCCAAGTTGGCGGTTGTCTTCCATCGCGATTGACGTAAATTTTTATCACTGGAGGACGTAATTGACGTGTGGATTACATCGGTGGAATAATTTTTTTTTAAATAAAGGATTTTTCAAAAACCTGTGTTGGATTGTGTGTTTTTTTCAAATAAAGGACTTTTTATATGGTATTGTATGTTTGACAAGCTTGAGCATGTTCATTCGCCCCAGCTACATGTGGTCGTTTCTTTGGTTGCCTTCGACTGCTATAGGTGCTGTTTGGCATAGCGCATACAACAACCATTCAGGGTTTAATCAAGCTCAGAGTTCCGAAAGATTTAGCAGAGCCTTTGGCTCATCCTTTGGCTGCTTAGTGAATAACCCCCTAAGTGTCAGTGGTAAAGTGGTTGTAAACCCACTTTGGAAAATTAAAAAAAAAAACTAACACCTGCAAGACAAAGGTATAATGAGCTAGTATGCATAGCATACTAGCTCAATATGTAATACTCACCTGGGACCAAAGCCCCCGCTGCAGTGCCTCTACACAGCACAGCCGGCGACATGTCGTCCTGAAGTTACTTCCGGGTATCGCGGCTCCGACGCTGTGATTGGCCAGAGCCACGATGACGTCACGGCATTACCTCCTTTTGAAACAGCATTATCGCTGTTTCTAAAGTGTGCTTGCGTCATTGTCTACGCCACATGCACACGTCTCTTTTGTAAATATCACCTAAACTGTGGAGGTTTAGGAGATATTTCCAGCACCTACAGGTAAGCCTTAATATAGGCTTAGCTGTAGGTAAAAGTGGTTGTACAGGGTGTACAACCACTTTAACCTCCCTGGCGGTATGATTAGTTCTGGTTTTAGGTGCTGAGAGCAGTACAATTATTTTGCATGGAAATTTGGCGTTTTATATTGTAGTCCTGTAATTCTTAGGAATAACTCTCTTAAATCTGTTCAAACCAGAGTCTAGCAGACATGCCGGGTATGATAAAGTTTATAATATAATAAATAATAATTAAAATTATTCAATAATGTAATCAAATCCAAAAACAGAGAAATTTGCTAATTTGCAGAATTGTCGCTGTCATTAGATTTAGTGTTTGATGACGAATTTCCCCACAAATCACTATCGCTCAATTCTGCAAGTGATTATAATTTATTATCGCTGTTTTCTAGTTGGTCTAAAATCACTTTTGACATAAATGTACACTTTTTGGTTGCTATGGGCAATCTCCAAATTCCAGGCAGAAAAAACAGTATTTATAATATAAAAGTGCATGCAGGGCACTGCACAGACCACTAGGGACAAAGGGGGTGTGTAATTTTTTTATACAGTACTGTAATCTGTAAGATTACAGTACTGTGTGTGTTTTGTGTGTTTTTACTTTTTTGAATTTGGCGCCGATCTCCGCTCCTGTGCGCCGTAACGTCGCAGGGAACGGAGCTCGGCGGCATTCGGGCACTGTGTGAATCGAGCGGAGGACAGCTCGATCACACAGCGCGGAGGACATCGCTGGATCCAGGGGACAAGGTAAATAACTTCTCCCTGTGTCCTCCCTGTATCCAGCGATGCGATCCTGATTCTGGCTCGGGGGTTATCGCTTATGGTAGTGAAATCCCAGCCCAAGCCAGACTCGGGATTACCGCTAGGGAGGTTAACCCCCCTGACGGTATTCCCGAGTCTGACTCGGGGTGGATTTTTTATACCAAGAGCGGTATCCCCGAGTCAGACTCGGGACTGCATCGCTGGATCCAGGAGGAGGTTTACTTACCTTCTCCCTCGGATCCAGCGTTGTCTCCCCGCTGTACGAGCGAGCCGTGTCTCGCTCGATGCATTACATCGCCGATCTCCGTGCCCTGCGAGCGTTGCGACGCACGGGCACGGAGATCGGCGCCAAATTCAAAAAGTGAAACACACAGTATACATACAGTATAATGTAATCTTACAGATTACATTGCTGTATGTAAATATTTCACATCCCCTTTGTCCCTAGTGGTCTGCCCAGTGTCCTGCATGCAGTTTTATATAATAAAAACTGTTCTTTATGCCTGGAAACTGGAGATTGCCCATAGCAACCAAAACTGTCACTGTACATCAAAAATGATTTTAGACCAGCTAGAAAACAGCGATAATAAATTAGAATCACTCGCAGAATTGAGCGATAGCGATTTGTGGGGAGATCCGTCATCAAATACTGAAAAGTAATGACAGTGACAATTCTGCAACTGAGCAAATTTCAGTGTTTTTGATTTGATTACATTATTGAATAATTTTTATTATTGTTATATTATTATTTGGTACAATTATTTATAATTATTTATTATATTATAATTTATGATTTAATTTTTCAAACTTTATCATACCCGGGATGTCTGCTAGACTCTGGTTTGGACAGATTTAAGAGAGTTATTCCTAAGAATTGGAGGACTACAATATAAAACGCCAAATTTTCATGCAAAATAATGGTACCGCTTTTAGCACCTAAAATCCGAAATAATCGTACCGCCAGGGAGGTTAAACAACACTGCAGTTTAGATCTAATACTTTTTTTTTGTAATTGGTTGTTCTTTTTTCTTGAAACTTGGCTTACCACGCTTACAAGCAGGCACTTATAACTTGCAACATATAGCATGCCAATAGAGGCTCAGATGTGGCAAGTGCATTAAAATCTACAATGCTGCAGCCTATCACAGTCCTGTTTTAATCTCACATTTTACACGTCCTACCATAGGAATAATACTGAATTTCAATTCAATCAATGTAGTGTAAACTGTGCAATATTTTATGAAAAGCCACTTATATTTATTTATTGTAGACCCTGTTTAAGGCCTCATTCACGCAGGCATAAAAAAAAATTCTGTACTAATTTGTGTAGTGTTTATTTCTGCATATAGGACTGTGTTTTTGCATTGCTAACAAATGTGTACAGAAAAAGGAACAAAGGTGCATATGGGTCTGCAAATCATGCATGTTTTACACATGTATGCATGTGTATTTGCCTAAACACATATATGCATTTAAAGTTTGCTGTACATTCTGGGCCTGCATAGTGATAGAATGATTATCTCCTTAGCGCTGACCATACGCACATATGGCTTTAGGGGGTTATACTGGGATGATGCCCACAGGCGCATGCATCACCCCAGTACCATTTTTTTAGAGCGGGCTGTCGGCTCTTCAGAGATAGCAACCAATGCGACTAAAAGACACTTGGCTGTTATCTGGAGAATTGGGAGGAGACTACCCCGCTCCCGCCGCCTTTCACCGCTCTTCCCTAGTCTCCCATCCCACCAGGAGACCCGAGCCATGATCCGGCACTTCCGCCAGCTAGAGTGAGACTGGAAGGAAGTCATAAATGGCTTCATACTAGTCTCCTATGTGTAAACATAGAAGCGACGTCACAACGTCACTTCTGGTTTACTTGGCTGCCAATGGCGCAGTTTTAAAAAAAATGACAGTATTCAGAATGGCAGTTTTTGACAATTTGAATACTTTGAAGTACAAAGGAGAGATTTGGGGTCTTTTAGACCCCTGATCCCTTCATAAAGAGTACCTGTCACCACCTATTACTATCGCAAGGGATGTTTGCATTCCTTGTGATAAAAACATATTTTTTTTAAAATGACAATGTAAAAATAAAAAAATAAAATAAATAAGAAAAAACATATTTTTTTTAAGGTGCCCACCCGTCCCTGCAAGCTTGCACAACAATAAACGCAAACGTAAGTCGCGCCCGCATATGTAAATGGTGTTCAAATGACACACGTGGAGGTATTGCCGCAATTGTCGAGGAGAGCAATAATTGTAGCAAAAGACCTCCTCTATAACTCTAACCTGGTAATCGTTATTTATTTGGAGATTTTCAGGTACCATAGTTTGTCGCCATTCCACGAATGTGCACAATTTTAAAGTGTGACATGTTAGGTATCTATCTACTCGGCATAGCATTATCTTTCACATTATGCCAAAAAATTAGCTAACTAATTGTGTTTGAAAGACCGCTGCGCAAATGTAACATAAAATATTGCAACAATCACTATTTTATTCTCTAGATTCTCTGCTAATATATATATATATATATATAATATGTTTGGGGGTTCTACGTAATTGTCTAGCAAAGAATACGGATTTTAACTTGTAAGCAACAAATGTCAGAAATAGGCTTAGGCATGAAACGGATTATGTACAGACAGTAAGTGCATATACACATTTACAAAGATGCATATTTTGTGCACCTTTGTAAACTTGTATATTGCAAATTCTGCTCATGAGTTGTGTGTTGAATTTAGGCCTCATGCTGTTGATGCATTGAAAAAAAAAAAAAATATAGTAACTACAGTCACTTCAGCACATTTTTGTGCGAAGGCAGAAATTTTCACTGCAATGTGTGACACATTCTGAAAAGACTTCACCATAGAGCACTGGAAATCCCCATGATTTTCTAAACACATTTTGCTGGGTGCCTACCTAGAATAAAAGGTGTTTAATGCACCCTAATGCCCTTGATTACCCTGTGTGTAGACAGGAAAGGTTTAAAGCATTTCTGTATGTTACTACAATGATTTCACATTCTGGCTACCCCTGAACAAAGGATATATACAGTACATGGGGACATCAGTTATTAACACAACTAGGTTTGCCACCTGACCAATATATTAGGTTGTTTTGCTAATGCTAGTATTGCAAAAAAAAATAGGTTGTATACACACAGCAAACACACAATCACATATTCCAAGTGTATTACTTTCACTGCAATTGCATACATTGCATGATTATTAATAATAAGTAAAATTAAAGATGTTAAAAATTAATTTACCCTGGATTCCCTGAGCTAGAAGTGAAACCATCAAGCAAAAAGTTGTTCGAGCTCCAATGCTGCCTTTTCCAGGGTACAGTATGAAGTGCTGTGCCCGGCACAGTGGGAGGAGCTTTACATTAAGGAAACCCAAGCTGAGTATAGGTTCTGTAAGTTCTGTATGTAAGATTTAATAAAAAGGTGTAAAGTCAGTGTGGTTTCACAACATATAGCACACAATATCTCCGCAACCAAAGTGGCACAAACGTTTATTTTTGTGGCACAAACCAGCACAAACGCGGAACAAACAAATGGCGCGTTTGCACCCCATAGTCCTGAATTTTAAAAACAAACACGCCATTCGTTTGTGCTGGTTTGTGCCGCAAAAATAAAGGTTTGTGCCGCTTTGGTTGTGGAGATATTGTGCGTTATATTTGCTGCAACCCTGCCCACTTTGCACCCCATAGTCCTGAAAATTTAAAAACAAAGTGGGCCAAGGTTTCAGCAACTATAACGCACAATATCTCCACAACCAAAGCGGCACAAACCTTTATTTTTGCGGCACAAACCAGCACAAACAAATGGCGTGTTTGTTTTTAAAATTCAGCACTATGGGGTGCAAAGTGGGCGGGGTTGCAGTAACTATTACGCACAATATCTCCGCAACCAAAGCAGCACAAAATTTATTTTTACGGCACAAACCAGCACAAACGCGGCACAAACGATTGGTGCATTAGTTTTTTTTTAATTCAGCACTATGGGGTGCAAAGTGGGTGGGGCTTGCATTAAATTGAATGTTTGATATCTCAGAAACCAAACCAGCACAAACGCGTCACAAATGAATGGCACACTTGTTTTTAAAATTCAGCAATATGGGGTGCAAAGTGGGCAAACTTGCATTAAATTGAATGTTTAATATTTCAGAAACCGAACCAGTACAAACGCTCATTTTTGCGGCACAAATTAGCACAAACGCAGCACAAACGCAGCACAAACGAATGGTATATTTTTATTCAGGTTTTACAAATATGGGGTGCCAACTTCACACAGCTTTTCTACTGTGCCTAGTGGGGCAACAGGTAAATACGGTTCATAATAACTGCCAAATGTTAAAGTCAGTTTTCAGAAATATGTTAATTCTCAGTCCAATGTGCAATAAGAGAAAGACAATTGATGAATTTCCATATATTGGTATTGTATGTAAAATTCATTTTAATATGTTTTTCAACTTAAAACTTTTTTGCATTGTTTTTGCCTTTAAGGAAATGCTAATTAAATAAAGATTATTTTAAATAAATATCATATTTGTCAGTTATGGTTATTATTATTTTTTTTTTCATGCTAACAAATAAATGGGGAAAAAGATGTAGTGTGTTTAAAGGCTAAGTTCACTTTTTTTTCTAGAATCCAGTTCCCCTAGGTACCAATATACCTTTAATGTACAGTGGTGTGAAAAAGTGTTTGCCCCCTTCCTCATTTCCTGTTCCTTTGCATGTTTGTCACACTTAAGTGTTTCGGAACATCAAACCAATTTAAACAATAGTCAAGGACAACACAAGTAAACACAAAATGCAATTTGTAAATGAAGGTGTTTATTATTAAAGGTGAAAAAAAATCCAAACCTTCATGGCCCTGTGTGAAAAAGTGATTGCCCCCCTTGTTAAAACATACTATAACTGTGGTTGTCCACACCTGAGTTCAATTTCTCTAGCCACACCCAGGCCTGATTATTGCCACACCTGTTCACAATCAAGGCATCACTTAAATAGGAGCTGCTTGACACAGTAAGGTCCACCAGAAGATCCTTAAAAGCTACACATCATGCCGAGACCCAAAGAAATTCAGGAACAATTGAGAAAGAAAGTAATTGAGATCTATCAGTCTGGAAAGGGTTATAAAGCCACTTCCAAAGCTTTGGGAATCCAGCGAACCACAGTGAGAGCCATTATCCACAAATGGCGAAGACATGGAACAGTGGTGAACCTTCCCATGAGTGGCCGGCCGCCCAAAATTACCCCAAGAGCGCAGCGACGACTCATCCAAGAGGTCACAAAAGACCCCACAACAACGTCCAAGGAACTGCAGGCCTCACTTGCCTCAGTTAAGGTCAGCGTTCATGCCTCCACCATCAGGAAAAGACTGGGCAAAAATGGCCTGCATGGCAGAGTTCCAAGGAGAAAACCACTGCTGAGCAAAAAGAACATCAAAGCTCGTCTCAATTTCTCCACAACACATCTTGATGATCCCTAAGACTTTTGGGACAACATTCTGTGGACCGATGAGACAAAAGTGGAACTCTTTGGAAGGTGTGTGTCCAAGTATATCTGGCGTAGAAGGAACACTGCATTTCATAAAAAGAACATTATACCAACAGTAAAATATAGTGGTGGTAGTGTGATGGTCTGGGGCTGTTTTGCTGCTTCAGGACCTGGAAGACTTGCCGTGATAAAAGGAACTATGAATTCTGTTGTCTACCAAGAGATCCTGAAGGAGAATGTCCGACCATCTGTTCGTGTACTCAAGCTGAAACGAACTTGGGTTCTGCAGCAGGACAATGATCCTAAACACACCAGCAAGTCCACCACCGAATGGCTGAAGAAAAACAAAATGAAGACTTTGGAGTGGCCTAGCCAAAGTCCTGACCTGAATCCTATTGAGATGTTGTGGTATGACCTTAAAAAGGCCGTTCATGCTCGAAAACCCTGTAATGTAACTGAATTAGGACAATTCTGCAAAGATGAGTGGGCCAAAATTCCTCCAGGACGCAGTAAAAGCCTCATTGCACGTTATCGCAAACGCTTGGTTGCAGTTGTTGCTGCTAAGGGTGGCCCAACCAGTTATTAGGTTTAGGGGGCAATCCCTTTTTCACACAGGGCCATGATGGTTTGGATTTTTTTTCACCTTTAATAATAAACACCTTCATTTACAAATTGCATTTTGTGTTTACTTGTGTTGTCCTTGACTATTGTTTAAATTGGTTTGATGTTCCGAAACACTTAAGTGTGACAAACATGCAAAGGAACAGGAAATAAGGAAGGGGGCAAACACTTTTTCACACCACTGTACCTTGGTTGAAGAAAAATAAAAGCTTTATTTGATTTTTAGAACAAAGCCTTGCCTTAGCCCTTACTGTATTTCTTAGAAAAATTTATCACTTACTGGTATGTAGATTTTGGAGGAGAAACCAGTAAGGGTCCTATCACATGGACGGTCTGCTCGGCGGACTCCGTTTTGCTCAGTGGGGGACCACTCCACTGACCCCCGCTGAACAGGTGGATGACAAGTCTGTCTCTGCTCACTGCGCTGAGATGAACCTGTCAGAGTCCCACTCCCTTCTATAGGGAGATCAGATGAAAACTGACCATATGTCCATTTTAATCCAATCCCATCCAATCCACCAGATGGATGGAAAATAGGGCCAACATCCGCCTGGATTTGGCAAACAGGATTAGATTGGATAGCAGTGGGTGTCAGCCAGGGGAGGGCTGGCAGCCTTAGGCCTGGGGGGCAAGTCCAGGCAAGTGGCCCATTGAACCACTGAATCAGCTCACGATCCATCTACACCACATTCCCTGCAGAGAGAGAGTGCTCCATAACGCCCCAGAGAGAGGGAACGCTTGACACTGCCTGCACAGAGAGAGAGAGATAGAGGCCAATTGGCACTGCCGGCAGAGAAAGAGAGAAGCCACTTGGCACTGCCTGCAGAGAAAAAGAGAGGCCACTTGGCACTGCCTGCAGAGAAAAAGAGAGTCCACTTGGCACTGCCTGCACAGAGAGAAAGGCCACTTGGCACTGCCTGCACAGAAAGAGAGAGGCCACTTGGCACTGCCTGCACAGAGATAGAGGGGCCACTTGGCACTGCCTGCACAGAGAGAGAGAGGCCACTTGGCACTGCCTGCAGAGAGAGAGAGAGAGAGAGAGAGAGAGAGAGAGGCCACTTGGCACTGCCTGCAGAGAGAGAGAGAAAGAGAGAGACCATAGTGTCACAGGCTGCTAGAAAAAAACTCTTTAGCTGCAGAGGGGGGAGGAAGGAGAAGTCCACTTACTTGGTCTTTCCCTGCCTCCCAGGAGCCTCGCTGTATTCAAGCCGACTGTTCAGATTTAACTTTCCCGCCCACACATCCTCTTCACAGACAGCACACAGGCTGCCCGGAGTGTGGGAGGGGAAAGAGAGAGCAGGTCCAGCCTCTTGTGTGGAGGAGGGAGGGGCTGGGCGGGGCTGTGCTCTGTAACACAGACTGTCGGCCCTGAGACATCCCTGGCTCACAGTACTGGGTGGAGATGCCGCACTCGGCCAGCTCAAAAACTGCGCCTGAGTGCTGGTCCTGAGCTGGCGACACAGCGGCCTTTGTAGAGCATATGAGAGCAGCCCAGGGGGCAATTGCATGTCTGCCCCCAGCCCAGCCAACCCCTGGTGTCAGCGGACATGTCACCTGCGGCCCCATAGAGTTGAATGTAGCGACCTATCAGGTTGGGCTGAAAAACTGACAGGCGGACCCGATCGGAAAGCCCATGTGAAACAGCCCTTGCAGGAAGGAGCTCACCAGCTGACCTCATTAGCACACACCTTTCACCCATCAACTAGGTCTGCACAGTATTCCCGGCATCTCTCTATATGTGCCATTTGCCTAGCTTCCCCAGCGCCCTCCAGATGGGCTCAGACCCCATGCTAAACTCCTTGAGGCTGCATGCAGTCCATGGGACACCCTTGATGTAGTGCAAAGACCTGCCTGATTGGATACAAAGTGATTGGATAGATGTGTCCTCCAATCATAACGTCTTGGTAAATCTAAAGGAGCTTGTACAAAGATTCTACAATCAGGTTGTATAGTGTATGGCCACATTTATACACCTAAAATTACATGTACTCCCACTACACTAGGTGTAAATGGGGCCTGAAAGTGAAATCTGTGCATTAAAACAAGAACAATGAGGCTCCATTCACGTCTGTGTGTTTTCCAAATGCAGGGCAAGCCACACAGAAAATGCATGTTTTGCCATGCATTTCAACAATGTTGCCAATGTGAATTGTGTTTGTGTTTTCATATGTTAAAGGCTCATCAATTGCAGCAAACACACCAAAAACTGCAAATAGCACCATGCTTTGTTCCAAAAAAAAAAATCTGGAGCTTCTCTGGGGTGATTCAAGTGAATGGGCTGCCCTATGCGTGACAAGTGAACATGCTCTAAAACACCAAAAAAACCTGCATGTAGTAATGTGAGATTCTGCTATGTGGAGACGTGAATGAGTGTCTCCATCTGCTCCCTTCTATGTACTCTGATTGTACAATCTCTGTACAATTTCCCTTAAATTTAACAGAACTATGGAATAGTCAGGAGAAAAAAGTGTGTGCAGGGTTGCGGTGAGTCAAGGGCTGGTCAATCACATACCAATTATTGCAACAAAAGAAAAAATGGCCTAGTGCAGTAAAACACAGTCCATACCCCTAGGGATGTTTTGAATAAGATGGACCAGTCTGTGGTTAAAATATATATAGTTTTATTAAGAAAACCTGATAAATATATTGTATATACCAAAATATCCAACATATACAAAAAAGAGTACTTCACAAAACTGGTTTGGAGATGGCTTGCGACATATGTGGTATTGAGAATAATGCCGACATATTTAGGACTATCCGTCCTTTTTCCTAGGCATAACAAACATCTCATATACACATGGTCTAGAACAGGGATCTGCAATTAGCGGACATCCAGCTGTTGCAAAACTACAAGTCCAATCATGCCTCTGCCTCTGGGTGTCATGCTTGTGGCTGTCAGAGTCTTGCTATACCTCATGGGCATTGTAGTTCTGCAACAGCTGCAGGTCCGCTAATTGCATATCCCTGGTCTAGAATATAAGTATGATAAAATTAGTACAAATGTAACAAAGAAAGCAGGTGCATAGCTCTGCATGAACATCTTTAGTTGGTAGTGCTGAAAAGATTGAATATACTCACAAGCCTGAAACTGTCACTGATAATCACCAGTAGGGGTAGAAGTACTGTAGTATCAATCAGAAAAGCTCAGTATTGCAGTGGGTTGACCTGTAGGTGTGTGCCACTGGGGGGCCGAGTATTGGCAAGACAGAGCACTAAGTAAAAGTGTCTGGGAGCGCTGTGACTGCAGGAGCTCCACTGTCTGGCCAGAGCAGTATAACAACAGCTGATGTCCACAAAAGTATGTCTAATAAAAAGATATAAAATTGTCAAAGAGTGAGAGTGAATACCTAAATACAAGCAATATGGGAGTATCAAAGTATCAAAGTACCGAAGGTACTATCCTCGTCTTGACTGGAGTGTATCTGTTAGGCAGTTCACAGCGGCATGCAACCCATGGCGTACTGAGCGCCATGAGTGCAGGCCTTAAATAACCCAAGAGGGTTATGCCAATCAGCTGTGGGCAGGCGCCATCGGCAGCCTCCACAGCTGAGGCAGATGAGACGGACTGGTGCGCCATTGGCTGCAGCCAGTCCATCTAATCCCTAATAAGGCAGCGCGGGGCGGGGCCCCACCAAGAACATGGGGGCGGCAAAACATGGGGGCGGCATGACGTCCTGCGTTGTGACGTCACCAATGTGCGGGAAGCCCGACTGCCTGCGCTCCAAGATGGAGCACAAACAGGAAGAGACGCAGCTGTCATGCTGCGCCAAACGTCGTAAAGACCAAAGGCACCCCAAGCGAACCATGGGGGCATGTAGGTCTCCCGTGCGCTGGGCAGCACAGCGGCAACATCCAGAACAGTTGGTGGTTACAAAGTTTAGAAAGAGTAGTCACCCAAATATGATAACTTAATCTGAAAGGAGAAAAAGGGACAGCCACAGCGGCAGCGGTGACAGAAGACCGGGCCACCGCTTGTAAAAGAGCTAGAAGAAGGCACGGTGGCCCAGCAAGAAGAACCGAAGAGGGGGACAAGACCCCCGAAGAGGGAGACAAGACCTCCGAAGTCGGAAAAAGAGGGCGGCGAAGAAGAAGAAAGCCGGGCTGCTCCGCTAGTGAAAGAGCTAGCAAAAGAGCAGAAGATAGAGGAGGAGTCTGGCGTGAAGACCCCCGAAGACGGAAGAGGACCCCCGGAGCTGTGCAATAAACTATTTTAACCCTTGTGTGTTGTGTTTTTTTATTTACTTTTTTTCACAGGTGAATGGGTAGGGGTACACTGTACCCCATACTCATTCACATAGGGTGGGGGCCGGGATCCGGGGGCCCCCTTATTAAAGGGGGCTCATGGATTCCGATAAGCCCCCCGCCCGCAGATCCCAGCAACCAATGGCCAGGGTTGTCGGGAAGAGGCCCTTGTCCTCATCAACATGGGGACAAGGTGCTTTGGGGTGGGGGGGGCACGCGGCCCCTCCTTCCCCAAGGCACCCCCATGTTGAGGGCACACGGCCTGGTACAGCTCAGGAGGAGGGGCGCTCGCTCGTCCCCACCCCCTCTCCTAGCCGGCCGGGTAGCGTGCTCGGTACCGGATTTCCACCGGATTGTTTGATCATGTGTACACGGCATTAGGTTAAAAAAAATGAATCTAAGTTCATGGGCTAGCACAAAGGTACTCCGTAATTACAAAAAAACAGCACAATATTAATAAATCAAAATATTTATTAGTTGGAATTATTTGGCCATGTTGCTATCCATGGGGGGCTAAACTTTGACATTACAAATTTAAATAAATATAAAGCCATCTTGGCTAAAATATATTTCAAACAAAATTAAGCGGTGTCCATCCAGCCAATGCTGGACGACTATTCCCCCATTTAGGACAACAACATGGCTTGCCGAAGATCGGGAGGGTGGGTGGTTGCTGCAGATCGGTCTAAACGGTCTGAGGGGGCACAGCTCCAGGCCCTTTTCTAGGCTCACTCAGCACTGGCTTCAGCAACCGCCAAAATGTACCAATCAGCTGTTCTATTATCTTGACCAATCCCATGGCTGTTTCTGCCCAGGGAAACTGCAATGACCAGTGGCAACCTGCAAAATAAATGAGAGCAAAGCTGACTGTGGATCCCCCTTTGAGCTATCCTATGTTGGTCCAGAATATTGCTATGACCTTTCATGGGCTAGCACAAAGGTACTCCGTAATAACAAAAAAGACAGCACAATATTAATAAATCAAAATATTTATTAGTTGGAATTATTTGGCCACAGTGCTATCCATGGGGGGGCTAAACTTTGACATTACAAATTTAAGAAATATAAAACCATCTTGGCTAAAATATATTTTAAACAAAATTAAGCGGTGTCCATCCAGCCAATGCTGGACGACTATTCCCCACCGGCCAAGGACAGCCACAAAGCTACTGGCTGAGGCCCCCCCCACCGTGGCTGACTCAGTTATGGACTGCAAGTCCATGTTGAATATATCCAAACCTATTGATGATAAATGCACCATATCCTTTCTAAATAAATCTGGCACAAAACCTTCTAATTCGCAGTGGCGAAAGACAGCCCGCCAGACAAAATTAGAAATCTGTGAATTGTTCTGTTGAGACATCTCCTTATTCTATCCAAATAGAATATATTTCCACAAGGAGACCACAACAAGCATGGTATCATTTCAGAAAAAGCCAAGACGACTGACGGGAACATAAGTTTTATAGCAAAAAGAGTCTTTTTCATATCACACATTAATTCCCATGTACCCATTCTGCCTAAATCATTCGCTCCGGCATGAATAGTTAAAATATGTGGAGAAGGCCATATGCTGGATAGGTAATCTACTTGTTCTTTAAGGTTCCGCCACTTCAAACCCCTAACACTCAACCATAAAATTAAGAATGACTCTTTGTCCAGACATAAATTGGTGGAGTAGGCCCTAGTTCCGGCATGTTTGGCAGCCTAGAAAACGTAGGAGTGTCCTACTAGCCACATCACTGTTTTGTTGAAATCGGAAAAAGAAAATTCATAATGTTAGCAAATCAGGGCGGACATATAATTTATACCTGCTACTATCCCAATGACCTATCTTCATCAATTTATCTTCCTGGAAACCCAAAAATTCAGCTGTAGTGGCTGCCCCTATACTAAATGAATGGGAAGAAAAGCTAAAGCCTGAGAGGTTAAGGCATTTCAAGCATGAAGCCAAAACAGCTGAAAATTGGTAACCATTGACCATTACCTACTGGACGGGACTTAGACCTACAAAGGAAAGATTAACCGACTCATTATTTTATACCACATGAGAACTACAAAGATAGGATAGGGACTTCCGATTTATGGCCGTAAACTCTCCAATCCTAAGGGCTCGAAAAAAGGTGACTGAGAAGGCAGCTCTGAACAGGAGCAGCTCAAACTCAGAGGAACATACTGTCTGCAAAATCTTGAGAAGGTCCAAAAGCAACTTGACAGAGATGGGGCGCCTATTATCTTGGGAAGGTTTTGACCTCCTGAAACCTTTCAGAAATTGACTAACCTAAAAGAAAGAAGTTAGGGATGGAGAACCTGCAAACTTTAGAAAGAAAGACACTCCCGCTAAAATCGTACTCACAGATGCCAGACTAAGTTCTGACTGGATCAAGGAAGACAAAAATGCTAATGCAGTGTAAGAGGACACGTTCAATTCATCCAAACCTAAATTTCTGCAAAAGGCACACCATCTTAACTATGAAAGCTTATAGTCTGACCATGTCTTCTTAGACACATAATTTCTGAGGTTGGAAAGTATCAGCTTCAAATTAAGCCCTAAAGGAAATCTGGGCAAGGAGTTCCATTCTGATCTGCTGTTGGCGCCAAGTCTTGAAACTTCTCTCACTGTGAACGAGATAAAGCAACAGTAGTGTTATTACTTATCTCAGCTATGTGTTCAGCCTTTAACCAGATGTTAAATCGCATACAATATAAGACAAGAAAGCATAGCAGTTTAATAACTGGCTCCGATTTGGAGGATAATGTATTAACAGCAAAGAAAACACCTTTGTTATCGGTGAAGACCTTGTTTCTCCAATTCATGAAATTAACATCTTTCCAAATTACCAATGAGACTATGACTGGAAATAGCTCCAGAAGAATAAGGTTCTGAAGAATGTCCTCCTGCAGCCAATCCCGGTGCCATTTCTCAGCGCACCAATGACCATTCATAAACGCCCCAAAGCCTGATAAACCGGCTGCGTCAGTAAAGAATTCCAGCTGATTGTTGTCAACAAATTCATGTTGCCAAACCGTGGAACCATTGAAGTTACACAGGAAAGCATCCCACATTTTTAGGTCTTCTTTAATACCTTTGGAGATATGAATATGGGCATATGGGTTTTTAATACCACTAACAGACAGGGAAAACCTGCGAGAAAATACTCTAGCCATGGGAATCATTCTGGCTGCAAACGCAAAAAGACCCAGCAAAGGTTGAGCCTCTTTAAGCAGAACCTTCTTCCACAATAGAAAAGACGCGATCAAAGATCTAATTTTGTGTAGTTTGGGCAATGGCAATCTGAACTCCATAGTAGCTGAATCAATGGTAAGACCAAGAAATTCGATAGTAGTAGAAGGAAGGACTGTCTTCTCGTGTGCGAGTGGAATATCAAAATGTTTGCAAATATTGAAAAACATCTGTAAGGATTCTAGGCAAATAGGGGATTCATGAGGGCCCACGAATAAAAAATCGTCCATGGGGAAAAATAACTGACAAAACCCAGTTTAAAAAGGTAGAGAATGCTTCAAAATAAAAACAAGACAATGAGAACCCCATTGGTAGACATTTATCAAAGTATAATTGACCCATAAACTGAAAACCTAGTGGGTTGAATCCTTGAGGATGGACAGAGAGAAGACGGAAGGCCGATTTAATATCAGCCTTAGCCAACAAAGACTCTTGACCAAAATTCATTAACAGAAGTAAGGCTTCATCGAATGAGGAATATTCTACTGGGGCACATTGGAGACTTCATCGTTTAAAGATGAAGGTCTGGATAATGCTCTTACCATGGGAGCATTTTTTCCAGTTTCACTGAAGTCGTTGCCCTTTCCATGAGCTTCCCTGGGAAATGGCTGAAAAGAGGATGCGGCAAATTTGCGAAAACATCTACTGGCCGCATGATTCCCATTACAGCTTGAGCACTCATGCTTGTATCTGCAAATTGTTCAGAAATCTTTTTTTAAAGGCAAAGCAAAAACCTTTACAGAATACACTTTGAAGATTGGCTGCTAGTCTGTTAGGAATAAACTGAAGTCTCTGTGGTAACATAAGATTTAACCACAAGCCCACATGCTTAGACCCCCAGTGTAACGAAGGATGTACTGCTAGTTTTTGTCGGAAGTTTTCATCGTAGGTAAACCATGCAGATCCGCCGAAATGGCGAAAGGCTTCTGCAATTATATCCAGATGTTGAAATAGACCTGAACATTTGCCAGGGAACGTTTGCCCATAACTGCAGCATAAAGGCAGAATGTTTGTAACCAATTCTGGAAGGTTTTCGGTATAGCCCTCCTCCTATCCTCTTCGGACCTGTCCCCTGGCTATTTGTCAGTTTTATACAAAAATTATTTTGAAGCAGGTAACAAAGATAGTATATCAAGGAATTCGCCCCTCCAAATCTTATCCTTTACTGCCTTAGGCAAATGAAAGCCCAACGGGGACAATACACATGGGAGGGGCTCTTTAAAAGAAGATTCCCCAGCCATTAAAGCCGTGGGTCTGAGGGGCAAGGGAGGGTTAACCGGCATTGAAGGGTTAATGACTTTAGAGCGAGAGAACATATCTTTATCCTGAGTGGATTCATTCAAATCTTGCCATATACAACCAACATCATTTGCATAATCTGGAAATTGTATATGATCTGTAGCACCATAAGAATGTGCCCCTGAATGTATAATATTCATATCATTATAAACTGTATTATCAGCACCAGTGACCTGTGCCCTCTGACATAATTTAGCAGCAACATAATTCTGCTGCACTTGTTCTGCACAAATAGACTGTGCTCCTGAATTTGTTTTAATATTAATTTTGTGTTTTAATAATATCATCATCAGCACCACTAAAATGTGACCCTTTGAATTGTTGTAAAACATTAGATAAAGAATCAACCAAACATGAGAATTCAGAAGCATGAGACTAGGGGGCTATATATCTTTCTTTCAGATTAAGTCATCATATTTGGGTGACTACTCTTTCTGAGTTTTGTACCCACCAACTGTTCCGGACGTTGCCGCTGTGCTGCCCGGCGTGCGGGATACCTACATGCCCCCATGGTTTGCTTGGGGTGCCTGTGGTCTTTCCGCTCATTTGGCACAGCATGACTGCTGCGCCTCTTCCTGTTTGCGCTCCATCTTGGAGTACAGGCAGCAGATCTTCCCGCACATCGGTGATGCCACAACGTGGGATGTGATCCCATCTACTTCTGGGCGGGGTCCCGCACCGCCTTGTCAGGGATCTCCTCAGATGGACTGGCTGCAACTAAAGGCGTACCAGTCTGTCTCATCGGCCTCAGCTGTGGAGGCTGCCAATGGCGCCTGTCCACAGCTGATTGGCATAACCCTCTTGGGTTATTTAAGGCCTGCACTCATGGTGCTCAGTACGCCATGGGTTGCATGCCACTGTGAACTGCCTAACAGATACACTCCAGTCAAGGCGAGGAAAGTACCTTCGGTACTCTGATACTTTGCTATTCCCATATTGTCTTTATTTAGGTATTCACTCTCACTCTTTGACAATTTTATATCTTTTTATTAGACACACTTTTGTGGACATCAGTCATTGTTATATTGCTCTGGCCACCCATATAGCCAGACAGTGGAGATCCTGCAGTCCCAGCGCTCCCAGACACTTTTACTTAGTGCTCTGTCTTGCCAATACTCGGCCCCCAGTAGCACACACCTACAGGTCAACCCACTACAATACTGAGCTTTTCTGATTGATACTACAGTACTTCTACCCCCTACTGGTGATTATCAGTGACAGTTTCAGGCTTGTGAGTATACTCAATATTTTCAGCACTACCCACTAAAGATGTTCATGCAGAGCTATGCACCTGCTTTCTTTGTTACATTTGTATTAATTTGATGATACTTATATTCTAGACCATGTTTATATGAGATGTTTGTTACGCCTAGGAAAAAGGACGGATAGTCCGAAACATGTCGGCATTATTCTCAATACCACATATGTCGCAAGCCATCTCCAAATCAGCTTTGTGAAGTACTCTTTTTTGTATATGTTGGATATTTTGATATATACAATATATTTATCAGGTTTTCTCAATAAACGTGTATATATATATATATATATATATATATATATATATATATATATATATTAACCACGGACTGGTCCATCTTATTCAAAACATCCCTAGGGGTATGGGCTGTGCTTACTGCACTAGGCTGTTTTTTCTTTTGGACTATGGAATAGTAGACCACCTGACCAATCTATAAATCTATGAATTGTATCAAATCCCCAAACACTTTTTAGGACAGTAACTTGCAGAATCTTTTCTCTCTGTCAAATCTTTTTTCTCTGTCGAATATTTTCTCTATATAATCTTGGACTAATAGAGGTAAGGTTAGGCACATTCGACCACAGGTTCTATAGACACAGATTGTTATTGTCAGAGTCACGTCGAATCTCCTATTCTATATCAAACTGTTGTAACAAGGAAAATGAAAATAAAGCATTTATTTATGTTGGATCTTTCGTTTTTCGGATTCTGTGCTTTCGTTATCGTTTGTCAAAACGAAAACGAAAATACCTGAAATTCGGACGAAAATGCATTCGGACGAAAACGAATGCACATGTCTAGTAATTCGTTGAAAACAGAGAATAAGTAGATGAGGTTAGTTGGATTCCCAGGTATGATATGCTGTGTTCCGCCCATGTGTAAGGGAAACACAGTTTAAGGCGATTGCAAGTGGGAGTGTCAAGTCCCAAGTTAAGTATGTATGATTTAGTCTCATTGACTTTGTAGTAAGAAACATCACTGAACCAGGCTAGCGTCTTTTGAATCTCCGGAAGGGAATTGTCAGGGTCGGTGATCATAAGGATCACGTTGTCTGCGAATAAGCTGATTTTGTGTTCTAGGTCTGCTAGGTGAATGCCGGAGATCTGTTTATTGGATCTTATGCTTTCTGCTAATGGTTCCATAACAAGATTGAATATAATGGGTGATAGGGGGGCAGCCTTGTCTCGTACCATTGGAGATCTGGAATGGCCTAGGGAGAGTGTTGGCTGAGAACACTCGGGGCAGAGGGGTGGGAGTAAAGGGCCATTATTGCTGTGTGCATGTTACCAATGATTCCAAATTTGTTTAGAACTGCAGATATATAACCCCAGTGGACCCTAGCAAATGCCTTTTCGGCGTCAAGGGAGAGGAGAAGTGAGGGCAATTTGAAATTTTCTATGTGGTGAATGATATTTATCATCCGGCGGGTTGCATCAGAGGCCTAACGGCCTTTGGTAAAGCCTGATTGGTCCTGAGAGATAAGGGCGGGGAGGATATTCTCTAGTCCAGTAGCTATGAACTTGGCGTAGATCTTTAAGTCAAGGTTGAGCAAGGATATAGGGTGGAAGTTTTTTGGGGATGTGGGTTCTTTACCTGGTTTGGGGACAGTGACTATCATTGCTGTGAGCATTTCAGTAAGGAATGAGGCAGAGTGTGCATGTTTGGCATAGCATGGGGGCTAGTGTGTGGTTGAATTTTTTTAAGTATTCTGCAGTTTAGGGCCAGGGTATTTGTGACAGGGGAGTTTGTCTATTGCTGTCAAAATTTCTGTGATTGTAGATGGGTCATTCAAATGCGAGAATTGTTCAGAAGTGACTGATGGGAGGTTTACACTATCTAGGAATGCTTCAATTTTTGTGTGTGAGGGTTGGGGAGTAGAGGTGTCATCTTTAAGATTATAGAGATCAGTATTGGTCTTGTTTAGGGATTCAGTAGAGGCTATGTCGGTCATGAGTTCGTCCAGTTTTTGTGCTTTCCTTTTCTTTGCCCTGGCACCCATTTGTAAGAATACCCTTCTTATAACCACCTTATGGGCATTCCACACCACCAGCGGGTCAGACACTGATGCTTGCTTGAGTGAGAAATACTGTTCCAATTGTTGTTTAATGGGTGTGTAATAGCATGGAGTGTCAAGTAATTGTTAGCTCTCCATATGTAGGAGATAGGTTGGGGCGAGTTATCAGCGATGGTGATACTGATAGGAACATGGTCTGGCCAGGTGGTGGTGTGAATAGTTGAGTCCGATACTCTCTGTAGCAACCAGCTATCAGCTAAAAATAAATCAATTTGTGAGTAGGTGTTGTGACGTGGCGAAAGAAATGGAAAGTCCCTCTCGCTTGCGTGACAACACCTCCACACGTCAAACAAGTCATTGGAAAATATAAATGTATCCAGGGAAGGGGAATGCCTTTTGAGATCTGCTGTAGAGTCTATTGAGGCATTAGGAACCAAGTTAAAGTCTCCACAAAGCAATAGATGGCTTTTATGGGACTTCTGAACTGCTTTTAGGGTTTTCCTGAGAAAAGTTATTTGGCCCTGATTGGCCCTGATTTGGGGCATAGATGGAAAATATGGTGTAGGCAGTGTTGTTTATCGAACAGTTAAAAAAAATGTAGCGACCATTTGGATCTATGACACATTGGTGCAATGTGAAGAGAACAGTGTCTCTAATGGTGATCATTACCCCACGTTGTTTTTTGGAGTAGGAGGATTGATATACATGAGGGAATTGCCTGTGGTTGCGTTTGGGGGAGGAATTTATGTCGAAGTGAGTCTCTTGGATGCAAGGGACATCACAGTTGTGAGCCAGCATGGATTTCCACAAGGATGAGTGCTTTGCTGGGTGATTTAGTCCCTTAGCGTTGAGGGAGAGGATAGAGATCCCCATGATGAGTGTGGAGGGAAAGAAAAACAGGAATGGTACTCACAGTTACTGCTGTTGTTGGTCTAGAGACCAGTCGTTCGGTTACTGAGGGTGATCAAGTCTCAGGTTGCGACACGCAGAGTCTGGAGCCATGAGGAGGTAGGAGTAGCTTCGCCGTACAAGGGATCAGCTGGACAGTGTTTGTTTAACGCAGGATGGTCAGATAGATGCTGGGGAGAAAAACAGGTTAACAAACAATTTGACTATATATATGAGCAGGTTATATGCTCCGAGTGCTCACAAGCTCGAGTGGTGTAGGCGTAGCGCTTGCAGGTTTTGATTGGTATGTATTGGTAATAGTATGAGAACTTTGAGTATGATACAACAAAAAATTAACAATAATAATAAAACAAAAGAGATCAAAATAAGGGGAAAAAAAAGGTGTACAATTGGTTAACGAAGCGTGCACAGTTGAGCTGTGGACAACCAAGTCAGCAAAAAGGAGCTCAGATGAGCAGCTGACCAATACCAGGGGTGAGTTCAGCAAGCAGATGTTAGGGTGCATTTCCAGACCGGACTATGGAATGCTTTTTGTAGATGATTGGGCTAAGCCATCAAAAATGATCGTTTTTGTTTTTTCCTTATTTGGGCCAAATGTGAAGGGCTTTGGGCCTCCTTGTGAGTCAGGATGAAATTGTTTGGGGTCAGGTAGGATTCCCCATCCGTGGAGAAGTTTCATGCCCCCTTCCAGAGTGGAGCTGGTGTGTGGAATGTCATTGTGCGTAGCCAGGATTGTGGCAGGATGATGCCACTTTTATGTAATTTGGTGATTGTTCATCACCTTGATGATGGTTTTGAGCTGCCTCCTCATTTGGAGCATGCACTGTGACAAGTCAGCGTATAGCTGAATATCCGAGTTTGGTGGTGGGAGTGGGGACAGTTCCCTTGCTTTCCTCAGGATTTGCTCTTTGGCTTGGTAAAAATGTACTCTTAGGAGCACATCCCTAGGTATGTCCGCTTCAAGATGGCGGGGTTTGGGCAGCCTGTGGATACGATCAATGGTGAGCTCTATTGGAGTCAGCTCCGGAAGCATGCTAGAAACACATGGTGTTAGCAAAATTGTGCAATTCTTTGGGAGGAACAATTTTTATATTATTGCATCTGGAGCAATCCTCGAGATCCGCGATTTTTACTTTGACCCAGACATTGTCATCTTTTTGTTCTGTATATGCATCTACCAAATCATTGACAGTCTCAGTGCAGTCCTCCATTTTGTTTTCTATGAATTGCATTCTATTATCCATGTGTTTCATTTCCAATGAGAAACTGTTAATCAGTGCTGACAGGTTAGTCTTAGTCATGAGAGAAGATTGCAAGGATAGAAGCATGTCCTTCATAGTAGTATCGAGTACTGGTTGCCCTGAGATTGGGAACTGTGCTATAGAGGATTGCATTGAGGAGATAGCATTGTCATTGTGAAGGGCTGTGCTCACTGTGTCAACGGCCTGTTCATTTAAATCCATCCGCATTCTTGATTTGGCTGGACTCTGTGAGGCCTGGGGTTCAGATGAGGAGGCAAGAGGGAAAGAGGGAGAGAATCCATTGCATATTTCTCATGGCTGGAGACCTGGGGTATCCGTGAAGTTCAAGGCCTGTCGCTCTGTTTTGAGTGCGGCGCGGCTGGAAGGAGAAGGATTCCATCCTTTTAGGGCCTTTGTCTTGGTTCCGTTTTCAGGACATCCCAGTGCCGGAGGTCAGGGGAGATGGCTGTGAGGTTTTTGGGTCCGTTTTCAGCCACTGTGGTGCCTGTATGTCGCTTTTGCCCGGTCTGTTATGCGGAGCTCACAGCTAAAGCAGCCATCCTCGTGCACGTGCAAGCCACGCCCCTGTTGTTCTGTTTTTAACTCACCATGGGTGCCTACATGTTTTGTCCAGCTGCAAAACAACCAGTTAGTTGCATTTAAAAAGCCTTCACAATAAATCATTAAAGTAGATTGTAAACAATAAACAACCCTAAAAATCATTAATAATGAAAGGGCCTCTGGATACAGAAGGCTGGTGTTTTGTGAGTTAGTCTTGATTCTAATCATTTCATTATCTTTTTTTAATTCTTGAAAAATATAAGTACATATCATAAATACATATACATACTCTTTTAAAATTGGACTTGGAGTGTAATACATTTGAAGAAATATAAATGTATAAAGAAGGGCTTTCCTATAATCCAATCTGATCCGTGCTTTACAGAGAATACTGTACCAATGTAACAATTACAGTACATTCACACTTGTGCAACTTCAACTTTGATGCAATGTTCATGCAACTTTGCATGAGTGGGACTTTGTTGAGAATTTGACTTTTTTTTTTTTAATTCTTTATTTTTACAAGAGAAATGGAAAAGAGAAAAACAATGCATCATGGTCATATTACAGTCACATCATATATATTCCATAACAAAAATTGGTCACCGGGAGTACTCGGTTTCCCTACCTACTTATAGTTTACAAATTAACCCTCTCCTCATATTTCTACATCAGCATGCCTCAGAGGTTTTAATTCTCCTGTTATTTTAATCATATCTGACATAAAAAACAAACCATACAAAAAAGAAAAAAAAAATGAATTCCTCCCCCCTGCCCAGGGAGGAAGACAGCCCAGACTCCCCTACTTCCTGCCTAGTTGGTTTCATTCCCCCTCCTCACTTCCGAGTAGCCTCCTCCCCTCATCTGACTGTACAAATACTTCCCACGAGAACCATATTTCAGTAATTTTTTCTATTCTATCTATGGTCTTAGGCACAAGATTTTCCATTATCCCAATTTTTCTAACTTAATTGAGCCACATGGATATGGAGGGTGGCACAGGGTGATACAGGCTTTAGCCGCATTCACCAAGTGACAAGGAACTGAATTTTTATATTTCTTAAGTGGTGTTTGTGAACTCTGTAGTAGAAAAAAAAGGATCATCTGGAATCTGATACTCTGCGAATTTTTGGGTAATCCTCTGTACTTACAGCCAGAACTGTCTAATTTTTGGGCATGTCCAAAAGATTTGGAGTAAAGTCCTCCATCCCTCACATCCTCTCCAACAAGGTCAGAAGCATCTGGGAAAACGTGAAAAAAAAAGGACACCTGTCCAAGGATCCAGTGCCGTCATCCCCCAGGCCAGGTCTTTGGAAGTCTTTGGGTCCCCAGGGTCAGCATGCTTACTATGGTAAGCCGGCTGTGACTCCTTGTGGCTTCCCAGCCTGCTCCTCATTGTGCATGCACAAATTAGGCTGCGCTCTGTGAATGGACCCACGACCTTCTGAGATATGTGATGTTCCCAGAAGTTTGTGGGCTGGAAGAGGAAGGGGAACACTTCTGCTCTAATTGCCTAGCAATCGAGGGAGAGACAAAACATTGCATCTGTATCACCTTCCTGGACATAAAATCACTATCGCTAAACTCTGGTCTGATCTGCAGGTAATGTTGGTCAGCCTGGATAAAATAGTCAGATCTCACTATTTCTTAACTACAGACTAAACCATGATATTCTTATCTGAAATAGGAATATATGTGGCACATGAACCAATCTATTAAAACAGGGATGTGCTTACCCACGTATTGACAGCATTCTTTTACTTTTACTTTCAAAAAGGTGAATGAATCTCCCTAACATGGGCACAGACAGCAATACAAACTGACAAGCATTGTAATCCCGCTCCACTTTATCCAAAACTAAAAAAATAGCTTTTAGTTATATTTTACCACAACTTCATCCTGGCATTCTAAAACATGTTTGGAAAAATTCAAATCACACCTTCCTTTCCCCTCTGGCTTTCTAACACTAAAGTCAAGCCTTACATTAATAGCAAATGGCTATCATAAAGGTTCATCTCATTACCTCTGCCTGTGGCTTAGTTGGCCTGTCTATACTTGCACCTATGGGCCTCGTATGTCTGGAGAGGATCCCCAGTGGCTAATAGGATTCCCCATATACCATGTTTCTGCTGGTTATACTTTGTTATTCAAATATTTCTAATTTATCCTCATGTGATAGTAGGGCAGCTCAAACCTGAGATATATGCAGAATATAAGGCACTTTGGACCTCAGGGTCCTTCTTACCATAATCCACTTCATATCTACCTGGTGCAAAACATTTGTTTGTTTCACAAACAGTGTCCTTCAATTGCATGGGGACCAACCTCTCTAGACCTCCCACGGACAAATTCAGTAAAGACTTATTAAGGTTATTTATAAATATACACACGCACACACACACATTATATAATATATATATATATATATATATATATATATATAGAGAGAGAGAGAGAGAGAGAGAGAGAGAGAGAGAGAGAGAGAGAGAAAGAGAGAGAAAATATACTGTACTGAGATTAAAAAAAAAAACTGTATGTAAAAAATAAAATAAAAAATAAAAATATATTTTATTAAAAATTAAGCAAAAAACACAAATCAAAGTTTGATCTAGGTCAGTGCCAAGGTTAGTGTTTGGGTCAAGTAAGGGTCAAAAGTCAAGGCCAGGTTCAAAGGTCAGGGTCAGTATATTTTGGGCAGGATTTATTTATTTTAAATTAGTATAATCCACTTGGATGCACAAAGTAGTTGTGATGATATGTACAGTTTTACATACACATGTCCTTTAGGCATGAAAGGGTTAACAAAGTACCAGGTTATCCTCTCAACAACTCTACACTAGCGATAAGTGATAAGCAATCTAAATTGAAATATGTCTACCTTCCACATGGAGAAAAAAGGGGGTTGCAGTGGCTTTTAGAAGATGAGAGTCCATTATTGTCTGCTCCTAAGTCAACAAAAGTGCTTAATGCTATATCATTATACCAGATTAATTTAACCACGATGCTTGAGAAAGTGAAGTTAAATATAGCACATATAATTCAAGATCTTCAGAAACTTCTGGACAGATAGAATACCAACTATCCCAGATACAGCAATCCACAGAGTAAAAGCCTACCAACTTCAAGAGCTTCAGAAATGCCAAGGCTAGGTTCACATGCCCAGTGCAAATTTCCAAAGCAGCTGTTTAATGGTTCAGCTAAGATTTAGATGCGGTTCAGATGCACCTACTAGTGTCTTTAACATTAGTTGGTTGTTAAGGAGCAGGCCAGGAAGCAGCTCACCGCATCCTTAACAACATATGACTCATTAGCTGCCAGCGGGATTCCCAACTGACAGCTAAACATAAAGACAACCATGGCCAGAAATAGAAAACTGTAAAACAAAATGTGGGGGTCCCTCCAAAATCATACCAGGGGTTTTCGGGTATGGATTTAAAGGGGAAACTCACACAAAAATATGGCATGGGATCCTTCTAACATATTTACCCTTACCAAGCATGCAGTCTGGCAGTCCAGGAAAGGGGTGGGATGAGCTCCCCCAAGCCATATCAAGCATCATACCCGCAAGATAGGGGGAGGGGGTGCTTTGGGACAGGGGGAGCTCTGCCAGTGAAATCATCTGGTGACTGAACCAGCATGCATCGGTTGATGTCGTCACAGGGGGCAGGGCCACCCAGTGACATTTCTGGCTGGCCCCACCCCTTAGCTATTTAAGAACTGTCAGACAGCAGAGACGGCAGATGGCCTTCGGTGCGAGTGAAGCTTTTTTTGTGAGGGAGCATTGTGATTGACAGTTGTGGGGAAGAGGCCCACAGAATCCCCCTGCTCCAAAGCACCCCCTCCATGTTAAAAGAGAAGTATGTTTTTTTTTTTTTTTGCTTACATCTATTCTATGTGAGCTGCTGATATCTAAAAATAATTCCAGCCCTCTCAGAATTGCCCCGATTCTGTTAAAATCTAGCTAAATACAAGTGAGTGGGTCTACAGACTTTCATACAGTGTAATACCGACAATGGTCTGACTCTGGAGCCTGGATCCACCCACTTTCCTGTCATTTTGCTTGATTGATGTCGGTTCTCTGCTCTCTGCTCGCTCCCAAGACTTCACAGAGCATAGCTGCTCCCCCTCCCTCCTCCCTTCTCCCCCACAGCATGTTTCAATGGTCAGAAGAGTCGGCAGAGATAAGAGCACTTCATTCAGTGACTAAGATATGACAAGTCACTGACAGTGCTGTGTAAATGTAAATGTCCTCTACATATTTCTATCTACCAGAGTAAAAACAATGCATTTGTAAAGCAGAATACACATATGTATGTGACAGCACACAGGCATTCCATGCATTACTGGTATAGTAAAATCAAATAAAATCAGAGTTAAAATTGTCAATGAATCCTTTTATTGACTATCTGGATTTTTATATGGGACAGTGAAACTTTCCATTCAACTCTACTTGTATTTTCATACTAAAGCCCAGAGCTCCTCAGACATATTGCAATAATGTTATCTTCATTGTAAATAGAGTATTACAGGATTACATGCCATACAGTTGCATCACATGCCGTACAGTGTCATTACATGTTGTACAGTGCCATCACATGCTGTACAGTCATTACATGTTGTACAGTGCCATCACATGCCATACAGAGCTATCACATGCCGTACAGTGTCATTACATGCCCTACAGGGCAGCACAGTGGTGTAGTGGTTAGCACTCTCACCTAGCAGCAATAGGGTTGCTGGTTCAAATCCCGACCACTACACTATCTGCCTGGAGTTTGCATGTTCTCCCTGTGCCTGCGTGGGTTTCCTCCGGGTACTCCGGTTTCCTCCCACACTCCAAAGACATGCTGGTAGGTTAATTAGACCCTGTCCAAAAAAAAAAAAAAAAAAATGGCCATCATATGTGTATGTCAATGTTGTAAGTGTGTCAGGACCCTACAGGTTAAAGGACCACGTAAAAGCTGCAGATGGATACCGGTAGCAAGAAAGCGCACTGAGGCGATTCAGTTCGCATAGGTAGCGCTATACAAGTCACTCATTCATTTATTCATTCATCACATGCCGTGCAGAGTCATGAAATGTTGTATAATACCATCACATGCCGTACAGAGTCATTACGTGCTGTACAGTGCCATCACATGCCGTATAGAGTCATTACATGTTGTACAGTGCCAACACATGCCATACAGAGCCATCACACAGACCGTACAGAGTCATTAAATGTTGTACAGTGCCATAATATACCATACAGAGTCATTACATGTTTTAAAGTGCCATCACATGCCGTGCAGATTCATCACATGCCGCACGGTGCCATCACATGTTGTACAGTTTCATCACATAAATTACAGAGTCATTACATGTTGTACAGTGCCATCACATGCCATACAGTGTCATCACATGTTGTACAGTGTCCTCACATGCTGTACAAAGTCATTACATGTTGTACAGTTCCATCACATGCCATACAGTGCCATTACATGTCGTACAGTGCAATCACATGCTGTACAGAGCCCTCACATGCGGTACAGTGTCATCACATGCTGTGCAGTTCCATCAGATAATTTACAGAGTCATTACATGTTGTACAGTGCCATTACATGCTGTGCAGAGCCATCATATGTCATACAGTGCCATCACATGTCGTGCAGTGCCATTACATGCCGTACAGTGTCATTACATGTTGTAAAGTGCCATCACATGCCATACAATGACATCACATACTGCACAGTGTCACAGTGTCATCACATGCCGTACTGTGTCATTACATGTTGTGCAGTGACATCACATGCCGTACAGTGCCATCACATGCCGTACAGAGCCATCACATGCGGTACAGTGTCATCACATGCTGTACAGAGTTATCACATGCTGTACAGTGCCATCACATGTTGTACAGAGTCATTACATGTTGTACAGTGCCATCACATGCCGTAAAGTGCCATTATATGCCATAGAGTGTTATTACATGTTATATAGTGCCATCACATGCGGTACAGAGTCATCACATGCCCTCCAGTGTCATTACATGTTGTATAGGAGTACAGTGACAGAGGGATGATTTGTATGTACAAAAAAGGAGACTCTGGGGAAATATCAGGGGTAACTTTAGATGTGGGGGAGTTATCATTCTCCCTCTCCCATGTACTGTACACAGGTATGCTCTCTGCACATAGCACTGTGTACATTTCAGACACAGGGCACAGGTCACTATGCTCCTTCTGGACATGAGAAGTGACTCTCCCCACTCCCCCATTGGCTGGAGGAGATACTGATACAGACATTGAATGAGTAGGGAGAGGGAATTCAGAGGACACAGGAAATCAAAGCCCAGGAAAGAGGTGTTGGAGTCTCTCAGAGGAGAGCTTGCAGATAACAACCAGGGAAAGGTGAGGACTTCACTGTTTGTATCACACTGTCCCTGCTTCCGGGTTTTAGCTGGGGACACGCTGCCATGGAAACAGAGGCATCTGAAGAACATGCTCATTCTAGATAGCAAAACAAAAAAAGAAGAAACACTGTGCTATCCAAACAAAGCAGCTAACACGCTAAACATGGAAATTTTAGCTCAAAACTAGTAAAAATCATAAAGTGTAGCATAAATAATTATGTGTGAATCTGTGCACACATTAAACTTGTGACAAGAAAATTACAAATTATTCCAGTTTTCCACTACTTCAAAAACAGTGCACTCCAATATTACTGTGTATTGGTGCTTATTTCTATATATGCAACAGTAAAATAACCAAACACATGAAAAAAAGAAATATTCTGAAAAAATAGACACACAAAAAAAAAAAAGATTTGTGAAAAATAAAGTCCCAAGTGTGAAATGAGGATTCTGAAGAAATAATCCAAGAATAATTCTTGGGTCAACACCGTCCGGTAAGCCTACATCTGCTACGGTGGTGGTATCGGCACTTGGGTGATATTTCAGAAGAATTATTCTTGGATTATTTCTTCAGAATCCTCATTTCACACTTGGGACTTTATTTTTTACAAATTGTTATTTTTTTTTTGTGTCTAATTTTTCTAAATATTTCTTTTTGTCATGTGTTTGGTTATTTTACTGTTGCATATATAGAAATAAGCACAATACACAGTAATATTCGAGTGCACTGTTTTTGAAGTATTGGAAAACTGGAATCATTTGTACTTTTCTTGTCACAAGTTTAATGTGTGCACAGATTCACGCATAATTATTTAGCGCTACACTTTACGATTTTTACTCATTCTAGATAGCAGCCTGGGTGTGCACCTCTACACCAAACACACCCACATGTCCTCCAGAGAGAGGGAGTGAAGGACAGGCTGGATTGTGGGGATGTTTCCACCCCCTGGAAACTTTTGAACTGACAAAGAACCGTTAGAGGGTGATTCCGGGATCTTCAAAAGACTATTTTGCAAAAACGAAAGGGCTAGGGAAAGAAAGCAATGCAATGAAGGGGGCATGGCTTGGCGCGCGACAGAGATGGACGCCTTATACAACAGCTCTGACAGTACCGCAGCCTTAGCTTGTCTTTCTGCACCCAGACCACTCTATCATGAGCAGGAAAACCCATGGCACACCCCTCACAAGATCCCGGAGACTAGCGGCAGCTTACCAGGGGAGAAACATCTCAGATCTCTTCAGGAACCCACCGGCCTGCCAAAAACAGCATGCCTGGAGGTAAGATGGTAGCGTCACATGTGGAGGAAGAATACAGTGATGACTCACAATCAGCAACCGAGGATGACTGTAGGGGCACCCCTCATCCAGATCTCCCCTTTACATATGCTGGGATGTCAAGCATTGCTGATGACATCAAAGCAACCTTTTTGGCTGCTATAACTGATCCAGCATGCGTGTTCTCATTGAAAAGATGGCCGCTGCGGAAATGGCAGGGGGGCATAGAGACAAAGCGATCCACAGACTAGAGAAGGTGACTTGCTCACAAACCCAGCATTTTATCAAGATTAATAGGCATCTTGAAGAATTAGACAACAGAGGGAGGAGAAATAATATCAGGGTCAGGGGGATCCCCTAAACTGTTGAAGCTGATCAAATCACACTGGCCCTGGAGAGAGTATTCAACAGCATGCTGGAAAGGCCAGAGGACAGAGCCATTGAATTTGGCAGAGCTCACAGAGCTGTCAGAGCCAAAGGCCCGGACAACTTGCCTCCCAGGGACATAATTTGCTGCCTACAAAGTTTCTTTCTAAAAAAAAAACATAATGAGGAAGGCACGCAGGAATGAACAGATCACACTAAAAAAACGCAGAGCTCTGAAGCCATTGTTGGAGAGGCTGAGGGAGAGAGACATGTGCTACACATGGAGATTCCCTTTTGCTTTGCTGGTCAACTACAATGGGAAACAACACTATCTGAGTTCCTCAGGTGATCTTCCTGAATTTTGTCAGGCATTCCAATTGGTCAGGCACTCAAGTGGACGTTCCAGAATGGTACCAGGAATTTACCCTACCACCCTTGAGCAGATATCAACCTGACTCTCCATCTCCTTCCCCAGATAAATTCCTTGTTAAGAAATCGAGGCCATCCCAACCCGGCGGCTTGCAAGCGAGCACCCCAAGCAACAGATCTCACTCTTCAAGAGAATTTGAAGATGCTTGATCACAAGGATAGAAAACCCAAACAGATCTCTTAAGCAGATCACTTTAAACTGTAAGTAATCTTTACCCCCAAACCCCCACCCATGCCACACCTACATATTATCTGTTATAATGGAACCAAACACGCAAGACATGACTTGTTGGCTGTTTGTGGTGGGGACTATATCCTATTCCTGGACAAGCAAAGTTCTAGTTTATATTTCATGGCAGCATTATGGAATGGGTACACGAATGGGATCTGTTATCATTCCCGAAGACTAACACTACACTAAGCGGTCAACTATTACCCTCTTGACTTCCTCACTCATACCTGTTATTTAAAGCTGTTTGAGAAGGATTAACCACCAGTTCTCTTCTCTTTTGTCCAACCAAGTTTGTACCGCGATGGATACTAAACAGTTGCTGAAGGAACACCTTTTATCAATAGGCGTAACTGAACCATATACCTGAGCTATTAGGGCTATAACCCCTTTCACCTTCACAGGTTCTATTCCACACTTCCTAAGTACACAAGGACTGCGTACATTAAACGCCTTAAGTGGCTCCTTTAAGCGGGTAATGGTTGTTAGAAGGTATAACTTGATTCAATATGTCTTATAGGCAACTGGCTTCTGAGTCCTCAACTTCGGATAAGGACTCCCAGTGAATGTTACCACTCATAACTATCTACATTAGTTAATAGAAGCAAAGACTATCTGCATGCACGAGAAGGAGGGCTCTCCTTTCTCCAATTAGCACAAGGTTCCTAAAAATTTCTAATTGTTACTTGCTTAATTTTCTGGGTTTTTTCATATTTAAAATTGTTGTGCCCTTTCAGGCTCGAGTGGTGCAGAAATGGCCTTCTCAACCTTGCATATATTATCACAGGCTGCGTCCTGTCCAGGCTCACAACCTTGACTTGTTCTTTTCTATACCGCAAGATAATGGGCTTGTTCACGAAGGTCACAGCTCACTACCTCCTAGGGCAGTGATGGCGAACCTTGGCACTCCAGATGTTTTGGAACTACATTTCCCATGATGCTCAACTACACTGCAGAGTGCATGAGCATCATGGGAAATGTAGTTCCAAAACATCAGGGGTGCCAAGGTTCGCCATCACCGCCCTAGGGTGATCCCTACGGGGGATAGTTAACCCCATAGGAGTCACCAATTTGCATAACTGGGGATCCTTTAGATCCCAAGGTGAAATCAGCATTTCTCACTCATCTTTCTTCTCTCTTTATCTACTTTCCTACCCTTACATCTATCTCTCTTTAAATCTGGAAAGTAAAAAGTATAAATCATTCTTGTATAACGTATCGTTGTTGTCTGACAAACTTTTGTTTTTAAGTCTTATCTCAGACGCAAGTACACCGTCGCTCACTGGGTCCATACCATGGCCTATTCCTCTCTGGGCCGGAACCCCACAGTGATTTCGAACAATGTGAGGGGGCTAAACATCCCTGAAAAATGCACCGCCCTCCTAAGGGAACTTAAAAAAGTAGGCCTCACTTTGTCTTCTTACAAGAGACTCACTTCAAAACCCACCAAGTCCCTAGACTCCCCGACACATTTTTCACACAGGCTCATCATGCAACCAATGACTTAACCAAATCTAAGGAAGTGTCCATACTTATTAGTAGGGTCACTTCCTTTGAACTCACAGACAAACTAGTTGACACGGAAGGCAGATACATTTTCTTGAAGGGAAAATGCGGAGGCATCCTTATTACACTGGCCAGTGTCTACTTCCTAATGCTTCCCATCTGACCTTTTGCAACCTTTTGATTGATGTACTTAAAGGATTTTGCTCAGGTTGCTTGATACTGGGGGGAAGACTTTAACCTGCCTCTGAATCCCCTTACAGACACTTCCACGGGCAAAACTTACATAGCATACAAGATCCCTAAAAAACTCAAACTGCTACTGAATTCATTCAACTCATAGACTCCTGGAGATTCCTCCACCCAGAAGACAGAGATTTCACTTTTTACTCCACACCACACAGGCGCTACTCCCAGATAGACTACATCTTTGTTACGCAAAGAGACCTCAACTTGATTTCTGGAGCCCATATTGGGATCCAAACCATCTCAGATCACGCACCAACATCCTTGACTCTAGACCTGACAGCATCACCTCCCAGATCAGAAACCTGGTGGTTAAATTCCTCACTGTTGACTAGGGATGAGCTTGATGTTCGAGTCAAACATACGTTCGACTCGAACATCAGCTGTTCCCACGTTCAGCGAATACCGAACGTTATGGTCCGTTCGTGCCAAATTCGTGCTGCGCTCACAGCCCACAATGCACTGCGCCATCGCAGTGCATTTCTGGCTCATGATTGGCCAAGCATGCACTGTGACCCCGCATGCTTGGCCAATCACAGCGCCGGCAGCGAGGAGAGCCATGTGCCTGTGGTCAATCATAGCTCAGGCTGTGTAGTACATGCCCCACACTATATAAGGCCGCCAGCACGGCGGCCTTGTGTAGTGTGTTGGCGTCTGTAGGAGTTAGTGGGTGTTCTCTGTGTACCTTCAACACAGTATACACCATTCATTATCGGCCGATTTAGCGTTCTTGCTCTTCTGTGAATTGAGCTTTTAGCAATCTGCAGGAGTTTGTGGGTGTTGTCTGTGTGCCCTGACTGCAGTATACACCATTATATTCACTTATATAGCTAGCTATATTGCTCTTCTGTAATAGAGCTTTCAGTCAGTTGTAGGAGATTGTGGGTGTTGTCTGCATGTCCTGACCGCAGTATACACCATTATATCCACCTATTTAGCTAGCTATATTGCTCTTCTGTAAAAGAGCTTTCAGTCAGTTGTAGAAGATTGTGGTTGTTGTCTGCGTGCCCTGACCGCAGTATACACCATTATCCACCTATATAGCTCTTCTCTAATTGGCCCATCTGCCATCTGCAGGAGTTAGTTGGTGTTGTGTGCCTCCAGCACAGCACAGTATACACCGGTATCTACCCTTTAATTCCTGTTACTATAATAAAGGCATCTGCAGGAGTTAGTGGGTGTTGTGTGCCTCCAGCACAATATACACTACCCAATTGCTGGTTTTCCCATCTCCCTTCAGACCACTACCATGTCTGGAAGGCCAACAAGGAGAGGCAGACAGGCACAATAAAAGAGGGCAAGAAGGCTTTGTGTCTAGAGACAACAGTGCTGGTCGTGGACGAGGAGCATCGTCATCATCAGCACGGGGCCATGGGACACGCTTGTGCTTATTTTCGGCAGCTGGACGTGTTGAGCCGCATAATGCCGAAGACTTGGTAGAGTGGATGACCAAGCCCTCTTCATCCTCCTCAGCTTCTCTCACCCAGGCTCAGGGTACTAGCAAAGCAGCTGCCAATGCATCGTCTTCCCTCGTCTCAATGTCATCATCGGTGATTCCTTCCCTAGACCCACCACGTCCTCCTGAGGAGTCTCCTGAACTCTTTGAGCACAGTGTTGGGTACATGCTCCAGGAGGATGCCCAGTGTTTGGTGGGCTCTGATGATGATACTCAGCTAGAGGAAGGCAGTAGCGTTAGCGCAGAGAGAGGGGATGCTCAAGAAGGACAGCAATCTGGCAGTCATGTTCCACAAGCTGCAGCATACTGCCAGGTTTGCTCCAGCGATGAAGAGGGAGGGGATGATGAGGGCACTGACTCTATGTGGGTGCCTGGTAGGAGAGAGGAGGAGGAGGAGGCACATGTCCAATGAGGCAGGATGCCCTCCGGGGGCCAGATTAGGGGCAGTACACTGACTGAATCACACTGCAGAGCTCCGCCTGTGCAGGGCGCTGCCTCTGCGCGTTATTCTAAAAGTTCTTTGGTGTGGGCCTTTTTTGAGACGAGTGCATCAGATCGCACCGCTGCTATTTGCAACATATGTCTCAAGCGTATCTCACGTGGCCAAAACATCTGCCATGCAGCTCGTTGGCAAGCGTACCTCAAAGATCCACACCAAAGAACAAAGCGGACCTCTCCTTGCTCCTCATCAGCTGGGATCTCCAACCCCACTAGACCTTCAGTCCTCTCTGAAACCTGCTCTGAGAGGAATGAAGGTGTAGAATTAGGTGTGTCACAGCCAAGTGCTTGCGGGCACTCTGCTAGCAGTACACCCACGTCCGATTATAGCAGGCAAATTTCCCTGCCCCAGCTGCTGGACGATTGAAAGAAGTTCACTCCCAGCCATCCACATGCCCAGCAGTTGAATTCTAGCTTGGCTAAATTGCTAGCACTTCAACTGCTGCCATTTCAGTTGGTAGACTCGGCCCCCTTCCGGCTCTCTCCCAGCATGTGGAAGGCAATGTCCTTGCCTCGCTGGACAGGACGGTCAGAGGTAAGGTGCATATTACTGCTGACTAATGGTCCAGCAGGCATGGACAGGGACGTTACCTGTCTTTCACGGCCCATTGGGTCACTCTTCTGGCAGCTGGGAAGGATGCAGGACAAGGTGCAATAGTGTTGGAGGTTGTTCCGCCACCACGCCTCCAAAATGCTACTACTGGTTGTGACACACCTCTCTCCTCCACCTCCTCCTCTTCTTCTTCCTCCATGGCCTCTTCCAGTGCTCTGTCCTCAGAACCAGCGGTGCTCCGTAGGCGTTCAAGGGGCTACGCAAGTACGCAGGCAAAACAATGCCATGCCGTGCTTGCGCTGGTATGTTTAGGGGACAGGAGCCACACTGGGGCAGATATTTTGTCAGCTCTGCAGGGGCAGGCTGAGAGGTTGTTGACACCATGCCAGCTTAAGCCAGGAATGGTGGTTTGCGACAATAGCACCAACCTCCTCTCCGCCCTCCGACAGGGACAACTGACCCATGTGCCCTGTGTGGCTCATGTCCTTAACCTGGTGGTTCAGCGGTTCTTGGGCAGGTACCCGGGCTTACAGGATGTCCTACAGCAGGCCAAGAAAGTATGTGTGCATTTCCGCTGATCATTTAATGCCTATGCTCGGCTAGCTGCGCTCCAAAAGGAGTTGAACCTGCCCAAGAACCCCCTTATATGTGACATGCCTACCAGGTGGAACTCAACGTTGGCCATGCTGCAGCGGCTTCACACGCAGCAGAGGACCATCAATGAGTACCTGTGCGACTACGGCATCAGGACAGGGTCAGGGGAGCTCAGTTTTTTCTCACCACGCCAGTGGGGCATGATCAGGGATGCATGCACTGTCCTGTCACCGTTTGGGGAGGCCACATGGATGGTGAGCATTGACAGTGCATGCATCAGTGACACTGTACCTCTTGTCCACCTGTTGGAGCATACGCTGCATGGAATAATGGACAGGGCACTTGAAGCAGAACAGAGGCAGGAAGAGGAGGACTTCCTTGCCTCTCAAGGCCCCCTTTATCCAGACAGTGTTCCTACTGTCCCACTCATCACACAGGAAGAGGAGGAGGAGGAGGAGGAGGAGGAGGAGGAGAAGGAGGAGGAGGAGGAGGAGGAGGAGGAGGAGGCTGGCACTCAGCATCAGCAGCAGCAGCAGTCTTGTAGGGATGATTTACAGTCCCAAGAAACCCGTGGACTTGTACGTGGCTGGGAGGAGGTAGCTGCGGATCATGTTGTCCTTAGTGTCCCAGAGGACTCCGGACTGAATGCCTCAGCTAAACTACGCTGCATGGCCTCCCTGATCCTGCAAAGCCCTCAGAAGGATCCTCGTATTCTTCGGATTAAGGAGAGGGACCATTACTGGCTGGCCACTCTCCTTGATCCATGGTACTAAGGTAAGGTTGCCGACCTTATCTTGCCATTGCAGAGGGAGCAGAGGATGAGACATCTCCGGGAGGCGTTGCAGAAAGGTCTGTGCAACACGTTCCCAGAGACCGGGAGGTTACAAACTCCTGGTCCTGGACAACATGTTGCTGAGGCATTGGTCAGAAGGAGCCGTGGAGAAGGTGGCCGTCTGACTGATGCGTTCAGACAATTTTTTAGGCCGCAGCCTCAAGGTATGAGCGGTTCCAGCAACCATCGCCAGCGTCTGATTTACATGGTGCAGGAATACCTAGGGGCAAGGTCAGACTTGGACACCTTTCCCACCGAAAATTGTCTGGCTTACTGGGTCTTGAGGATGGATCAATGGCCAGAGCTTGCACAGTATGCAATTGAGCTACTGGCCTATCCTGCATCCAGCGTTCTTTCGGAACGCACCTTCAGTGCTGCTGGTGGCTTTGTTACCGATCACAGGATGCGCCTGTCCACTGACTCGGTTGATCGACTGACCTTCATAAAGATGAATCAGTCTTGGATCACCCACAGCTACCAAGCACCTGAAGCTAATGTAACCCAATATTTTTTTTTTGAAATATCACATCCCTTCAAGACTGCCTATGCTGATGCTGAGTGACTGTCCTGTTATGTTGATTGTTTATCCTCTTCCTCCTCCGCTGATATGTTGGAAGAACATTTTTGGTTCTGGGTGATGCCACCAGTCCAATTTTTCAGCCCCTGTTTAACAGGGGCGTTTAATTACAATTTTTGATGCAATGCTTTGCAGCAGGGCTCATTCCTGCACTAAAAATAGAGTATATGGGAGAGGTTGCAGTGTCGTGGCACCAGCACCAGTGTCTAAGGCCCAATTTTTCAGCTCATGTTTAACAGGAGCGTTTAATTACAATTTTTGATGCAATGCTTTGCAGCAGGGCTCATTCCTGCACTACAACTAGAGTATATGGGAGAGGTTGTAGTGTCGTGGCACCAGTGCCTAAGGCCCAATTTTTCAGCCCCTGTTTAACAGAGGCATGTAATTACAATTCTTGATATAATATTTCACAGCAGGGCCCGTTCCTGTGCCCACCGAGAGTAACTGTGAGGACTTACAGTGTTGTGGTACCAGCACCAGCACCACAGCCACCAAAGGCCCAATTTTTCTACCACTGTTCAACAATGGCATGTAATTACAATTCTTGATATAATCGTTCACAGCAGGGCGCTCCAGCGCCCACCAAGAGCCACTTTGGCGGCTTACAATGTTGTGGCAACACCAACACCTTGTTCCGCCATTTCTGGAGAGCATATAGGGCAGGCCCCTACTTTCAAACATCCAACTTACAAACGTCTGCTACTTGCAAACGGAAGGAGACAACAGGAAGTGAGATGAAAAAATACGGACGGCAAAACAAATTATACAGGGGTGATAACCCTTCCCTATGTTTTCCAAAAAGCTTAAAAATAGATTTTTTGACTGGAGCTACACTTTAAAAACATGCCAGTTCAAAATTACAAACAGATTCTACTTAACACAACAAACCTACACAGTCCCTGTCTTGTTTGCACCGCCTGTATACTGCTGTTCTGAGTATATAGGGCCTGGAGGCCCCACGTCTTTCCTTTTTTTAATATGGGTACGGGGTTCCCCTTAATATCCGTACAAGACCCAAAGGGGCTGGTAATGGGCAGGGGGGGGCTACCCATGCCATTTTTCTCAATGATTTTCATCCATATTGCCGGAACCAGATATTTCATTAAAACCACAAGCAGTTTTAAATGACTTTTTTTCAGTTAAATGTCATTTTGTGCAGGGACTGTTCTAAACACGGGAAATACGTGGCACTTCGCATACTATAGATACCCCCCAGGCACAATATTTAAAGGAATATTTCACTTTTTTTTTACTTTAATCGTCATTAAAATCAGTGCTCCCGCAAAAACTGCCATTTTTAAAAACATTTTAGGCATTGACCCATGTCCCCTGGGTCAGGAGCCAGGTCTCCAAACCCTTTTTAGGACAGTATCTTGCATATTAGCCATTAAAATTAGCACTTTTATTTTGAATGTTCGAGTCCCATAGACTTCAATGGGGTTCTAAAGTTCGCACAAATTTTCGGTCCGTTCGAAAGTTCTGGTGCGAACCGAACCAGGGGGTATTCGGCTCATCCCTACTGTTGACTAACCCTGTACTTCTTCCCCAAATAGCCACTTCACTCAAAGAATATTTCGCACTCAACACTACACCAGGAATGGACCCTATGACAATATGGGAAGCCCAAAAATGTTCTATGGGGGGGGGTCCTCATCAGATTAGGAGCTTGACGTAAAAAAGAAAAAGAACAAGAAATTAGACACTTGGTTGGGAGAATTCGGGAGTTAGAATCGAAACACAAACAATCCTTGACTGAGCAATCTGCAGTGGAGCTTCTGGAAACCAGGAGGGCTCTTCAGCAGACAATCGATGCCAAGACCAAACGTTTTTTATTTTTCATAACAAAAATTTATTACGAACACGGAGACAAAACGGGCAGATTCCTCACAAAAGGCTTGTGGGTAGCCAATTCAAGCCAAAACATCTTAGGTATCTGATCAAAAACAGGAAAACTTGACGTAACTACTAAAAAAAATAGCTCACCTCTTCCATGATTATTATTCCCCACTATATAACCTCCCAGTACCAAAGAAACCAGGCCATGTCCAAGGTAACAGGTGACAAGCCATTCTAAATTATTTAAAAGAATCAAACATGCCAACTCTGACAGCCTCAGACATAGAATTGTTAGAGAAACCCATTGAGGATATAGAACTCCAACAATCCATCAAAGGCCTCAAGGAGGGGAAAAGCCCATGCCCAGGCGGCTTCACTGCCATATATTACAAAACCTTCCTCATCACTCTGCTTGGGCCGTTGCTGAATTCTCTGAATTCCATGTCACATTCTAAGGAGACCCCCACAGCTTTTCTCTCAGCATATATCACAGTCCTTTCCAAGCCGAATAAGGACCCAGCAGATTGTGCCAGCTACAGGCCTATATCATTGCTCAATTTAGATGTGAAACGTATGTCAAAAATTATTGCCAACTGTCAGAAACAGCTGGGTAAATGTGGAGAGAAATGAAAGCTGGCAATTAGCCGACAGCTGAACGGCCAGCCCAGAGAAGGAAGGGCTAAGTCAGCCCTGACACATACCAAAAAAAGGCCTCAGACCCCACCAATCTTAACAACTTAAGACCCATCTCTTTACTCCCTTTTGCCTCCAAACTCCTTGAACATTTAGTCTACAACCGACTGAGCAACCACCTCATTGAAAATAACCTTCTTGATCCCCTTAAGTCTGGATTTCACCCACAGCACTCCACAAAAACTGCTCTCCTAAAACTCACAATCAACTTACTAACAGTCAAAACCAACTGTCATTATTCCATACTCTTACTCTTGGACCTTTCTGCTGCCTTTGATACAGTCGACCCCCCCCCCCCTCAAAAAACTCAATTTGCTTGGTCTCTATGGCTGCACACTCTGTTGGTTCGAATCTTACCTTCAGTGTCACTTACAACTCCACTTCCTCTTCTCCAACTCCCCTTTCCATTGGGGTCCCCCAAGGTTCTATCCTTGGACCTCTACTATTCTCGATCTACACATCCTTCCTGGGTCAACTGATAGCCTCCCATGGCTTTCACTACCATTTATATGCTGATAACACCCAAATCGATCTCTCTGCCCCTCAGCTCACCCCATCAATCTCCTCACGCATCACAGATCTACTAACAGACATATCAGCCTGAATGTCAAACCACTTCCTCAAACTTAATCTATATAAAACCAAGCTCTTAATATTTCCTCCCCCACGTGCCCCTTCCCCTGACTTCTCTGTCAAGATCAATGGACATCTATCAGTCTGTCTCCACATACCAGGGTGCTAGGGGTAACCTTAAAACTCTGAACTGTCCTTTCAGGCCCACATACAATCCCTGTCCAACTCATGCCACCTTAGCCACTGCAACATTTCCAGAATACGCCCCTTTTTACTAATGACACCACCAAGCTTCTAATTCACTCCCTGGTCATCTCTCACTTCAACTACTGCAACTCCCTCCTCATTGGATTACCTTTACATAGATTATCCCCCCTTCAGTCCATAATAAATGCTGCTGCCAAACTCATCCCCCTTACCAGCCATTCAATGTCCTCCACCCCTCTCTGCATATCCATCCACTGGCTTCCACTCACCCAACAAATAAAATTCAAAGTACTAACAATAATTTACAAAGCCATCCATAACTCTGCCCCCAGCTACATCACTAACCTAGTCCCAAAATACCAACCAAGCCACTCTCTTCGGTCATCCCAAGATCTCCTGCTCTCTAGCTCCCTTGTCACCTCCTCCCATGCTCGCCTCCAGAATTTTTCTAGAGCTTCTCCCATCCTTTGGAACTCCCTACCCCAATCTGTCTGACTGTCCCCTAATCTACCCATCTTTAAGCAATCCCTGAAAACCCTTATCTTCAAAGAAGACTATCCTGCTTCTAACTAACACTGTTTTACTTCCTCCATCAGCTCATCCCCCCACAGCTATTACCTTTTGTATTAATTGACCCTTCCTTTTTAGATTGTAAGCTCTAATGTGCAGGGACCTCTGATTCCTCTTGTACCAAATTGTAATGTAACTGTAATGTCTGCCCTCATGTTGTAAAGCGCTGCGCAAGCTGTTGGCACTATATAAAACCTGTATACTAATAATAATAATACAAGTCACAGGAGTACAGAACAAAGTACACTCTTGTGACCTACAGTAGAAGTAGAGCCGAAAGAACTTTTGGCCCTACTCAGGCCTTGAATAATTGACAGATATTAAATAAAGGTACTAAAGCATACCAGTGATCCAGAATATATGAAAAGTATTTCATAATGATTTAAAATTGTAATTGTACATATTCTAGCAATAGCAAAAATAAAATATAAGAAGCCCTTACATTACATTAGTCAAATAAATTGAAATTAAAAAACAAAAAAGCTAAATTTCTAAATTGATTCTATAAATAAAACATATTTAAATTCTAGTTTGAAGATGTTACTTTTATTTTTTTTGCTTGGAAAGAAAGTTTAACAAAATTCACAAGTTGTTTTGTTCACACCTGGCTCATTTTTCTGAGCTTGTCAAAATGAAACACTTCATGACAGCACACTGTGCAATATTCACATAAATAGAACACACGTTTCTGTCCTGAAAATGTAGCCAAAAAAGTAATTTGTAAGGGAAGAACAATAATTATTTTGGGCTGTGTGCTTGAACAACAGAGCGAGTAAACAAATGAGAAAAACAATTCAAACTGTACGATGTAGATGCTTGTGTGCAGTATTAATGCCAGTTTAAAAAAGTATGCTAGGGGGATGCATGTGCACAGATGCCCAAATTGGATGTGCCTTGATCACTTCCATGCAAGTTCAGACAAGGAGCTGGCTTGATCAAACATCTGTGATTAGACCACTGACTACTAGGGGTGGGCAAATGGTTCAGCCCGAGCATAAGTTCATTCCGAACTTTGGTTGTTCAGATGTTCTGCAGACACTGAACCATATGCGATGTTTGGGGCAAATTCGAAAGCCGCTGGAACATCGTTAAAGTCAATGGGACACTAACATGAAAAAGCAAAAGTGCTCATTTTAACATCTTGTATGCAAGTTATTGTCAGAAAAAAATGTGTGGGGACCCAAATCCTGCCCCAGGGGATATGTATCAATGCAATTTAAAAAAAAAAATGGATGTTTATTTTGGGAGCAGTGATTTTTTTTATTGCTTAAAGTGAAACAATAAAAATGAAATATTCCTTTAAATATCGTACCTGGGAGTGTCCATAGTATGCCTGTAAAATGGCACAATTTTCCCATGTTTAGAACAATACCGCAGCAAAATTACATTTCTAAAGGAAAAATTTTCATTTAAACTAATCACGGCTGTAATGAATTGTCTGGTCTCGGCAATATAGATAAAACTCATTGAAAAAAAGGGCATGGGTCCCCCCCCCCCCAGTCCATTACCATGCCCTTTGGGTCTGGTATGAATATTAAGGGGAACCCCGAACCAAAAATAAAATAAAAAAATTGTGGGGGGTCCACAGACCCTTAAGGTCTGGTGCGGACTTTCAGGGGAACCCTGCGCCCAAATTAAAAAAAATGGCGTAGGAGTCCCCCCAAAATCCATACCAGACCTTTACCCGAGCACACAACCTGGCAGGCTGCAGGAAAAGAGAGGGGCATGAGAAAGTGCTCCCCTCCTGAACTGTACCAGGCCACATGCCCTTAACATTGGGAAGATGCTTTGGAGTAACCCCCCAAAGCACCTTGTCCCTATGTTGATGGGGCAAGGGCCTCATCCCCACAACCCTTGCCTGGTGGTTGTGGGGTTATGTGGGCGAGGGCTTATCGGAATCTGGAAGCCCCCTTTAACAAGGGGTCCCCCAGATCCTGCCTCACTATGTGAATTGGTAACGGGGAAAAATTGTACCCCTATCATTTCACAAAAAAAGTGTCAAAAAAGGTAAAAAAAGACAAGGTACTTTGGGGGGCTACTCCAAAGCACCCTTCCCATGTTGAGGGCATGTGGCCTGGTACGGTTCAGGAGGAGGGGTCTCTCTCACCCCCCTCTTTTCCTGTGTCCTGCCAGGTTGTGTGCTTGGATAAGGGTCTGGTACGAATTGTGGGGGACCCCTACACCATTTTTTTAAATTTTGGCACAGGGTTCCCCCTTCATATCCATATCAGACCTGAAGGGCCTAATATGGATTTTTTTTTTAATTTTTGGTTCAGGGTTCCCCTTAATATTCATACCATGCCCAAAGGGCCTGGTAATGGACTGGGGAACCCCATGCTGTTTTTTCCAGTGAGTTTTAACTATATTGCAGAGACCCGACAATTCATTACAGCTGCGATCAGTTTTAATTGACAATTTTTTCCATCCCTTCTGACTACCTGTCCTAACAAAAGCTTGATAATGTGACAGAGAGCTCTAGAATGTAAAACTTAAAGCATAACATAAAACATGCGATTATATCACGTATATCATGCACCTTGCTCTCTATTTGCTGCAAGCCTGAGTCCTCCCAGATCGGTTCCCCCTTAAACCTCACAGTGGAAACATGATGCTGGGGCTTAATGGTAGCTGCCTCTGAAAGCCCATTTAGAGGAAGACAGAAAACAGAATCTGGTACACGATGTGTGTAACCAGATTCTGTTTTCTACTTACATATAGCGAATGGGCTGCTCAGTCTAAAATGGCTATTAAGGTCTGATCTCTTTGATAGATTTGAAAATAAATATCGACGCAAAGGTTTAGTCCAAATGCTTATAAAATCGACATACGTGTAGTTCTGTGGCAACTTATACTTGATGAATCAGTCAAGGTTGGACCAATCCTAACACTGGTCACCCAAGTTGTCTAATGCAGACACTTCTCTCTCATGAACTAAGAGATTATTGCAGGATTGTTCTCTATACATTTGTGTTAGTATGTGTAGCACTAACCCCCGAAGGAGCTGCTGGTTTGATAGGGCTTACTATTACCCTCTTCACCTCGATTTGCGTCTAGGGGTTTCCCCTGGTAGATGGCCCAGAAACTTTAGAGACTGGTGACATCCGCTTAAAGGGATTTTAATTTGCAAAAACGTAGTTAACAAACAGTCTCTTAGTATAGGATCAGCGGGTTAGGAAGAAAGTTCAGGTACTCTTAGTGTCAAAGTCAATAATAAAGAACTTGCTTACTTCGACTAAATCCAGAGAATAGCCATTCACAGCTGGATGTCCACTCAAGTTGGATAGTCCCTCTCTCACAAGGCCTAGCAGCCAACAAGGTGCTTAAATCAGGAATAAGTCTCTGCCACAGACTTTGTTGTAGATCACGTAGGAATAAGTCTCTGCCACAGACTTTGTTGTAGAACATGTAGGAAACTAGGACTTGTAGAACACTCGTGTGATACCTGGATCTTTCAGCCGGTTTGGCGATACCCCCGAGATTGGATTCCCTTAGGTACTTCAGCCCGACCAGGCTCTTGCTAAGAAGCCAACCCATGAGTGGCCTTCTTCTAAAGAGTCCTCCCCTGGATAGCTACGAAGTCGCTGGGCCTCTCCATGACCAGAGACGGCACCGTACCACCTCTGAATCCTTTCCTTAGTTTCCCTGCCTCGGGCTAGCCAGCCCCGAACATAAAGTCAGGTGGATCTGCACCCCAGGCTATAGCCTTCCTGGGGGCTGGTCAGGAGGGCCAGGACCATGGAGTCAGAACATACTTCTGGACCGGAACCCCGGCTACGTGACATCCACATCTTAAGTACCCTCTCCCAGAAAGCACAGAAAGTGTGACCCTCCCACTGGACTGGCTCCGAGAGAAAGTAACCTTAAAGCACCCAACCAGACCATGGTTCCATGCCTGCCAGAAGAGACAGTGCCCCCTATGGCCAGGCTGAACACCCTATAGTCCAGTCAGACTGATGCTGAGGTCAAAATTTGGAACAATTATACCCAAACCAAACTGCAGTTTAGGTGTAACTTTAAATTTCAAAACATATAGCGCGTGCTCTTCAGGAGCCGGCGCTACATATGATTAATTCATCTTATGTATGGCCACTTTAATTAAAGCATTGCGTAGCATGTTAAGGAAGATAGTACAATGACATTTACTCCTTTATTAATGATGATTTTCTTTCATGGCTTTAGATGTTAAATTCTGCAAGCCATAATGAAATGATAGTATACTACTTAAATATTTTTTATATGCTATGTAAACTAAACAGTATGATATCTTACATCACTAAACATAAATTATTTGTTTTTAGCATAGTTTTTTTGAGAACTCAAACTTTATGATGTTAGATACTATGGGGTAGATTTACTAAAGCCGGAGCACTCAGAATCTGGTGCAACTGTGCATGGTAGCCAATCATCTTCTAACCTCAGCTGGTTTAGTTAGACCCCTTTCACGCTGGGGCACTTTGCAGGCACTACAGAGCTAAAAATAGCGCCTGCAAAGCGCCCTGTAAGAGGCTCTAGTCTCTAGTGTGAAAGCCGGAGGTCTTTCACACTGGAGCGGTGAGCTGGCAGGATGGTAAAAATCGTCCTGCTAGCAGCATCTTTGGAGCGGTGTGTGTACCGCTCCTTTACCGCTCCTACCCATTGAAATTAATGAGGCAGCACAGCTATACTGCTGGCAAAGCGCCGATGCAGCAGCACTTTGTAATGGTTTTAACCCTATCTCGTCTGCTAGCAGGGCGTAAAACTGACCTGCTAGCGGCCAAATACCGATGCTAAAACTACAGTAAAGCGGTGCTAAAAATAACACCATTTTACCACCGACACCCACACAACCCCATTGTGTAAGGGGTCTTAGGGTTTGGTAATAAAACCTGGAAGCTGATTGGTTTCTATGCAGAAGTGAGCCTGATTTTCCACGCTCCAGCTTTAGTAAATAAACCCTTTTGCTATTAAGTGAGGCCTATTATCTTTCAGATTCAAGCATGCAGATAATCACGTTCAAGACATTTATTGCTATTATATAAAAGTTGAACATCCAGTATAACAGTCTGGTTGCTATAAACAATAAAATATTTTTAAGTTTAATGAATATTCAGGGTCCCTTTCGGTGATGAAAGAGGGGAGTTTAGTTTAGCATACACTATATAACCTGTCTGAGAATCTCCAGAAATAATCTAGCAAATACATACAGTTGATCCTAAAATCTGGGTGATGTTAGATGTGGACTACATTGTTCCAAGCCATTTTCAAATGTTTGTGTTTTTTGGCAGTTCAGATTCCCAAAAAGAGAAGGGGATCAAAGGCTGCTCTGATGGGTTTTTTAAGCCCATAATCTGCATCCACCACTGCAGACATAAAGGAAGTGGCTCAGCCCCATTATCTCATTAGCTGTGCTGCCAGGAGCTTCTTTTTTTTTTTAACCAAGTCAAAGTTTATTGAGCATTCAAAAAAGAGTAAACATAATAATACACAGTCAAAAACTGGTGCAACAGGCACCAAATATCAGGAAGGAGAACATAGTCTATGTTTGACACAGTAGAAGAAAAGCCACACAGTGTACACGGTACAATATCCATATGCAGTATACATGTGAACACCATAAGGCCCCAAGAGGGTCACATCAAAGAGGTGGTAACCCACCCCCTCCTCACACTCCCGACGCCCCATCACCTGCCAGGAGCTTCTTAAACTATTCTGCACAATTTGCATTATTTTCTGCTTTGTAATACACATTTTTTGGAGCCTAGTTTAGAAATCTGAATTAGAAAGCTTTGTAAAAATTAAGTTTATCTGAACTAACTGAATTTTTCAGAACCTCATTAATCTCTATTATTAAGTAAATGTGAGTGTTCTCTCGTTGAAATTAGTAAGCATAAGTTTTACTTTACAGTTGAACAAAATAGTGATCAAATGGTAGGACACGAATGGCTAAAATCATGGTTTAACTTAGGGCTCCTGCAATTGCAGTGGAAATGGACAGAAAAATGTTAGAAGGATTTAATATGACTAGAGGTTGCAATATCATACAAAAGAGTTTAAGGCTGAATTCACACTATTGTGAAATGGATGTGGGTCATCCCGCATTCCAATTTGCATGTCAGGAGGCTGTGACCTGCTCTCTATGAAGCCAGTTCACACAGCTCTGGAATGGCTGTGGTGCAAATTATACAGGAGTCCTGTGCATCTTCTGGTCCGTTTCTGGTCCAAATTCAGCCAAAACCGGACCTGAAACGGTGAACAGGGACCGCTATGTGCGGCAGCGTGAACTCAGCCTTACGCAATAGCCCACTGTTCCTTATGTGAAAACCTCTTTTAATGATGTAAATAAACAAGAATATGCATTGAGATAAATTAAATCTAAACAGTACTCTGGTGAAAAGATTAAGGTGTGATAAAAAGTTAGGGCATCTGATTCTTACAACATTTATGCTATAATAATAGCAAAACAAAGCTAGATTTTATCAAATGACTTCCTTAACTTTAAAGATAAGCTACCATTTTATGCAGGTAAAGCCTTTTATTTTTATTTTTCATTTGCTTTGCATGATAAAATATGATTGCTCATTCTACAATGCAGAGGAAAAGATAGCTATTTCATTGAGGAACATGAATCATATGTAACTATGGCAAAACAACTGTAAAAAGAACATTCTTTAGATTTCACACTAGCTCAGCTCACAATTATCCTGTCAGTGGATTGGTGAGGTCAGTAATTTCAATGCTTAGCATTGAGGAGGTTTGCTACTCCAATAAACCTTAATTTGAAAGGGAGTTTTCACTGCCAGAGGTTATGATTGGAATGCAAGATATATGGATGATGACAGCTATGTATTTAGCCAGCATGTTTTAAACTATAACAAGCTACGACCTGAGCAGGTTAACAAACTGATTTTAGTTTACAATTGTGTACATCGCTCGCTGTGTATACAGTGTGTGTTCATGTAATCCAAAACATGTATGGTTTAATGGAAAGAAATATACAAAATGCAATGCTAATTAAGTTACTTGTAAAACAATACCCGGGACTTCACTAAAGTTTAGATGGGTGGACTAAGGGTCATATTGCATTTGAAAGAACGTGTGTTTGTTCTTTTTTTTTTCAGCTTTCTTTCATTTCATTTTAGCCTCCTTAATTTTGCCTTCAACTCTACAGTTTATAGCATAGAAATTATTAAAAATAAGCATAAAGTGCATTTTGTGAAAAATCTTGCCTTTCTTCACATTCATAAGAATGACAATACAAATACCGAACAAAAACGTTGGGAAATGTGAATGTGACTATTGACAGCTTTCCTAGTAGCAACCCAAATGCCTCTTGCTCTTATCCCTGCCTGTTAAGACCTACCTGAACATTCACTACACACTTTTGACTGCCTCCTCGGTTTTTAGATGTGATCTGCCAAGATTTGATTCCCAAGAGTTCAGGGAATTTTTGAATATTTTCATGTACATACTGCCTAGGAGTTTTTTGTGATGTTAAAGCAGAGGTCCACCCAGAAGTGGAACTTATGCTCCTTTGTCTCCTCCCCCCTCCGGTGCCACAATTTCCACCTTTCAGGGGGAGGGGCAACAGGATACCTGTCTGTAGCACTGACCCCCAAAGGAGCTGCTGAATTTTGTTTGGGCCTATGCTAATGAATCCCCACTGACTAGGCTCAGTCCCCTTGACACAGCTGTGGTGCAATGTTGGTGTAGAGATAACGGTGAAAGAAAACCTCAAAATACACAATATAATAACAGTATACCTTGTTATTGCCTGAATTCCCTGCGTCTCCACCTGCTATGGAAAATAAGGAACAACACTCCACACCAGTTCACTTAGCCAAAAATAAGGTATATTTACTGTAATAATGATGAAGTAATACAATCACAGAAACTACAATGCCTCACCAACGTAGTGCAACAATGCAGTGATTAACCACAATAATAAGTGTAAATAAACTTCTAGTTGTATATACCTAGAAGGTGTGTCCTAAAATGGAACTAGTGCCCAGAGTGCATAAGCTCCTTATTTCAAATGCATAGTGGTATCATTGATGAAGCAGTTAGCTGATGAATGTAGATACGTATGTAGACATGTGCCCCTATAGTGGGCTTAAATCCTTTTGCTCTGACATAGGACCTCCTGGGATCCAGAGTATATCATGATGGAACCACTGCACCACCAGATTGAGGACATGCATAATTTTTACCAATCAAAGGGCAGCCAGCAAGTTTGTGCTGTTGTCACAGAAAACCTTTTCTGTTGGAAGATGTCATGGAGTCAGACACATCTTAGCCTGGGCCCGGGGAGCTGACATTAACTCTGGCCCAGTGTGGTTTCTGTTTCCCAGCCATACGGTATATGTTACTTTAGTGCACATCTTTATCATACAAATATGCTGTGATGTACTGCATATGAACAGCAGCTCTTTTTTTTTTTTTTTTGAGTCAGCAACAGTTTTACACTGTGCACTCCCAAAATAAAAATACCCTAGCAACAGAAAATACAATTTCAACACCCCCCCCCCCCCCCCAAAAAAAAAAAAAAAAACTGAAACACAAAACCCAACTCAATTTATTTTTATCCTAGCTGAAATTTTAAAAAAAATGGATACATGTGAAATAAAAGAAACTATTTCAAAACTATATAAAACAACAAAAACAACACAAACAAACTGTAAGGGGGCTGTAGCTAAACAGAAACTACAGTTATTGCTGGCAGACACTAATAAGTTAGTCTTAAAAATAAATGTTGGGTCTCTGGGGAAGGTACACATAAAAAAAAATGTGCTATGGTCAAGTAGAGAATTATACTGCTGCTCCCTCCACCCACACTACTACTTTAGTAGGGTTAAGGTAAATAAAAGAAATGGGGGTGAATGTAGTGCTGCTTCTATGATTAGTGCTGTATAATATGGTGCAAGACTCCTCCTCCTAATACCGAAAGTAAACTATTATATAAAGTGTTTCTAATGTCTCAACCCAGTGTTTGTATATGTGATAAAAGTGGAATTTCAAATATCTCAGGTAAGTATAGTCATATCTGTACATCAAATAGATAGATAAAAAAAAAATTTATAACTGAACAAAAAGTGAAGCATTGAATGACTTTATAAACACACACTAGAATTTGATGTTCCACAATACTTATACTAATGCAATAAACAAATTAATATGCAGACAAATAAATTCATATACAGTAAAACTTCAGATTGAGAACAATGTGGTTTACAAGCGTTTCGCAATACAAGCTGTTTTTGTTTTTAAATCCTGACGGTTTGCGAACATTGTCTCGCAAGATGAGCAGGATTTAAGCCTCTGGGGTGTGCAGTACTACATTTGGCCATAGGTGTGGGGGCGCGGGTGCTGCTCGGAGACACCTGGAGCTGCTTGGAGACACTCAGAGATGCTCAGAGACACTCAGAAACACCTGGAAAGACTTGGTTCCCGAGTATCTCCGAATGGTGTCTGTGCTTCTCAGAGTGTTTCCAAGTGTCTCCGCACCCCCAACCTCTGGCCACATGTGGTACTGAATACACCAGCAGTGACACTGGAACAAATTATCTGCGTTTCCATTGATTTCTATGGGGAAACTCACTTCAAAATACAAGTGCCTTGTATTACAAGCATGCTTCTGGAACGGACTATGCTCATAATCCAAGGTACTACTGTACCGGTACACCGATGGTGAAAAAGTGCTTAAAAACACATATATCTCCCATTATATCCATATATAGGGTGATATATGGGTGATATTTATCCATATATCTCCCATTTAGCAGCAGTGAAAGCACAAAATATAAGTCCATATTAAAGCACTATTTAGTGTTAAATGCAAAAATGAAAAGTCCATGTAAAAGTGCTATATTGTGCTGCAATATCCATGCATTAATATAAAAACATGCGGTGTGCCTGTGTCTCCACTCATGTGCACCCTCCTTAACCATACTCACCAGAAGACTATCCCCACTAAGGGGGTAAACAGCATTCACAGCTCACAGTACCGGTAACCAAAATCTCAAGTTCTGGTATCCTTTTTTCCCCTTCTCTGTTTGGTCCGCTTATCCAGCAGTCTCATACACATGGTGCAACGAAAAAGATGAACCCCACAGTGTGATTCAGTTTGTATATTATTATTATAAAGCCGTTAAAATTATACTTACATGGGTTACGTGGTAATAAAAGCAAAACAAAACAGGAGTTTCGAGACACGATGTGCTCCACAGACCAGAGCTGGAAGTGATGCAGTGACGCTGTATAAAACTTACTTTAGATGTTACTTTTTGAGGGAGTTAAATATTAAGGACTCACTTTAAGGATTAGAGATAGGGGACAGGCATTGAGACGTTGAGCCCCTTCCCACAAGGTACCCTTCCAAAATTGACCTGGTATGATGTGGGTGGAGGGGGGGACTGCATGCTCACTTCCCCTCCTTTCCTGGCCAGTCATGCTACATTCCTGGATAACACCCTGTAGAAAGAGTGTTGAAGGGAACCCTACACCATTTTTTTTGTGTAAGGTTCCCCTCAAAATCCATAATAAACCCTTATCCTGGACAGTTTTTTTAAGTCAAGCGTACATTGTACAAGTGTATAACTTCACAAGCAGGTTTAAATAATCCACAAAGCAATGGCAGAACAACAGTAATCAGAACCTACATGTCTGCTATGGGGACAAAGAAAAAAAGGAAGAGAACTGCGCAATCCCCAATATTTCTATTAGGATTTAAACCAAACTACCTTAAACAGGTGTATCATGTGATCTATAACTCTAACACACCAAACTTATGGCTAAATAAACCAAAAACATTACTTATAATTATATACAGTGAATATATATATGTTCCCTCATAGGCTATGAACCAAAAAGGAAAAAGACATGTGTAATTCAAAAAAAGCATATGAAGTAAACTCAAACGGTTCTCAAACTATATGTGATAACATAAAGTCCATAAACAGTCCAACTGGAGAGCCACCCTGTGTGGAAAGGATCTATTCAATCGTAAAGCTTATCGATCAGCGTGAAGCAAAACCAGGTGCACCTCAACCAGACAAGTAATAATAGCCCCTTACCAGATGTCCCGGTAGGGAGCGCGTATTCACAAAATGGGTCTGCAGATGGATCAAACTTGAGCCCTTCAAATGGAACACTCCCGTAAGGCAGGTTTAGGAGATACACCAGTCATAAACCGTCGAGCATGGGAAGACGCTGTTTGAAGCGGGACTCAGATGTATGGCATTGTAGAGTCAAGGAGGGTTCACCATAGGGAGGAAAAAAAGCGCTCCAAATAGTGTAAAATCATTTATTAAAACGAATATAAAAAACAAGAGATGCACTTACAAACATGAGAGAACATCGGGCATATCATCAAACTGGGCAAGCGTCGGCCGATCGCGAACACCAATCGATATCCCTTCTAGTACCGGTTCACATGAGGCAAGTAAGCGTGTCACGCCACCCAACGCGTTTCGTGAAAAATTCACGTCGTCTGGGGTATGGGTGACACGCCATATTGCCTCCATTAAATAGTGAATGTTGGAACAAGCCACCTCCTCCACTGTTTGAAAGCCTCTTTCACTTCTGGGGTCAAAGGGCCAAGCCTCACTCCCATATCCAATAGAATGCGAGGTCAAAGGGCCAAGACAGTGGAAGTGATGCTCCCATGTCCAATGACGTGCAAGATCAGGGGGTCGGAAGTGATCCATGCAATCACCCGCCCATCTCTATTTCCGTCTAAAAAGGCGCTCAATACGACGGCGTGACAACACGCCGTACGTAACGAGCGGATGACGTCACGTCGTGGATCACGAGAGGATGACACCACGACGTGCGTGGCGAGCGGATGGGCGGCGCACAACACCCACTACAAGGAAGTGTGTGCGCTCCATCTGATACCATGTCTCACTTTCAATGTAATGGGCGTGACGAACGGATGACATTGCGCCGTACGTAGCAGACGGATGAGCGGCGCACATCACCCCTTACATGGAAGTGTGTGCGCTCCATCCGGTGCCACGTCTCACTTTCAATAAAGCGTGGTAATAACTACGGGCCTCCATAGCCAATAAATCTTCCTACTTATCCCAAAGGAGGAAGACATATATAGGAGGAAGATGTATATACCTCAAACAAAACTAAATTGAGACGGGAGGAGGGGACTGGTCCAAACACAACAATTAAAAATTATTAACTGACAATTAATAGTCAAAATAGATAAAACATGCAAGGCACTTTATAATGCATATCTAACTAATTATGTAGTTAAACACTTCGTAATGATAGAATGGCGGTATTGGATCAGCTACAAAGTTCACCCACAACAAAAAGTGGAAGGGACATACACAACTGTATTATATGGGACTCAATGTATTATGAAATATAAAGTATTTCCCTCTTAGAATAGAAAAATGGGAGCTTGCAAGAACAACCATCAGATGCTAAAGTAAGGTAAGGAAATCCACAGATATCCAGATCCCACAATGTCTAATGGAAAAGTCATATCTGTTTAGCGTCTATACCTAGAACACTGACATAAACAACACGCTAAGCATTATTAATGAATGCATTAACGTCTGTATCTGTATTCATACCATAAGGGGTGTAAGTTTTTAGTCTATGGATCCAAGACATCTCCAACCGTGAGATCTCTCTGACCAGAGCTCCCCCCCTCCAGTGGGGTTTGTACTTGTCAATCCCCATGTACAAGGTGTTGGACGGATCCCTTCCATGTTTCTCGTCATAGTGTCTAGAAAGGGGATGTTTGTCAAAACCCCGTTTAATGTTGGCAATATGCTCATTCAATCTGACCTTGAGGGCTCTCTTAGTTCTCCCCACGTACTGAAGCCCACAAGGACATTGAATGAGATAAACCACTGCTTCTGACGAGCATGTAATGAACGGCTCTACTGTGTACTTTCTATGGGTACTGGTGGAGACGAACTCAAGGATTTTAGAATTTTTGTTCTTATTATAGGAACATACCTGACAATTCCTACATCTATAATACCCTTTAAGGTTCTGAAAGAAGCATCTGTCTTTAACAGGGGGGTTCTGTATGCTAGGGGCAATCATATTACCTAGTGAAGAGACTCCTTTAAAGATCACTCTGGGGACTTCCGGTAGGATATTCCAAGAGTTTGGTCACTGGTCAAAATATGCCAGTGTCTGCGGATAAGCTGTTTAACCTTCTGGTGTTGCATCGAGAAGGTAGTGACGAAGGGTAATAGGGACTGATTCGCATCAACCTCACGCTCCCTGTCCGCCAGCAAAGCAGATCTGTCTCTCTCCCGTGCTTTTGTATACGCTTCGGTCAGCAGGTCCGCTGCGTAGCCCTTCTCCGCAAACCGCTGGGATAGAAGCTTAGCTTGCTCATCAAACTTGTTGGTATCAGAAAAGTTTCTCCTGATACGTAGGTACTGTCCCAAAGGGACCGACCTTAACCAGGAGTCCAAGTGACAGCTGCCCATAGGAATATAAGAATTCCTATCTGTAGACTTAAAGAAGGTGGAGGTGACAAAACTCTCACTGTTAACCTTGATGTTTAAATCTAGAAAGTTGACACCTTCCTGGCTGGCTTCATAGCTGAATTTGATGCCTCTCGTGTTGTTATTTAGCCCTTCCATAAAGGCATGGAGTTCGTGTTCATCACCGTCCCAAAGGAGGAGGACGTCATCGATATACCGTGCCCACAGCACTATCTCCGGTCGTCTGGGAGAATCGATGACATCCTCCTCCCATTTGGCCATAAATAAGTTAGCCAAACTGGGGGCATATTTGGCCCCCATGGCAACCCCTTTATCTTGACGATAAAACTGGTTGTCGAACCAGAAGTAATTGTGCTTGGCTGCAAAATCTAAAAGGGCCAAAATAAAATCAATCTGGATCTGTGTTAAACCAGAGTCTCGCTCCAGATAAACCCTGGCGGCTTCAAGTCCCAGTTCATGGGGAATAATGGTGTAAAGGGATGTGACATCGGCTGTCACAAGCCATAAACCTGGGGTTGGTTTGTAGGTGTTTAACATGTTCAGGATTTGCTTGGTATCCCTCACGTATGATGGGATTTTCTTCACAAGCGGCTGAAGAAAAAAATCTATATACCTGCCCACCCTGGACGTCACTGAATCTATGCCGCTGACAATAGGTCGACCAGGGGGGCAGGTAGTACTCTTATGTAGCTTCGGGAGATAATAGATAACTGGGGTTCTGGGGGCCATAGGTACAAGGAAAGATTTTTCCTTGTCCGTAAGGATCCCTCTACGGAAACCCGCATCTACAATCCCTGTTAATTCCTTTTTGTATTTCGTCACTGGATCCCTGCTAAGCAGGGAGTAAGTCTCCCTGTCATCAGTAATGCGATGCAACTCTTTAAGGTAGTCGCACCTGTCCAGAATAGCAATGCCACCCCCTTTATCTGCAGGTCTGATGACAAGGGGCTTATTGTTGCAGAGGGAATCCAAACCCTTCTGCAGGTCACCACGAAGTTTATATTTTTTTATTTTCATCCCATCCAAATCCTTCAGTACTATATCCCTAAAGACTTTGATACTAGGGGCCAGTGTCCCTGGGGGATTGAAAAGGGATGCATTGGCAAGGCCGGAATGTTGAAAGACCGGACTCGGCCTATTATTCTCCTGAATGGGGTTACCCAACATATACCGCTTGATATTTAATCTGCGTACAAATTTGTGTATGTCCATGTAGGTCTGAAATTTGCTCAGACATCTTGGTGGAGCAAATTTCAGACCCTTATCCAAAAGCCGTTTTTCGGAGTCAGAAAGTGCCTGGGTGCTAAGGTTAAAAATACCCTCCCCTAGTGCCTTTTTCGTTTTAGCTGCTTGTATCCGCCTCCCCCCTCTGACTCCCCTCTTGGTTCTATAGGCCTTTTTAGGCCTCTGTGGTCTCTGGGAAAATCCCACCCGTGGTTATTGATGGAGTCATGACTAGGTTGGGAGGGCCTAAACACAGCACTTTGATCTACCCCCCGGGATCTAATCGGGTATGGTGCTTAGTGGAGGTTATCCTCTCTCTGGCTCCCCATGTATGGGGCTTCAAAGTCTGCCAGTGGGAAGAAACGGTTTTGAGTTGAAGCCTCCCAAGGTTGATTTCTCCTATTGGAGTAAACCGACCTCTCTTGGTCAAACCCTTGAATAGAGTCCCATACTGGGTAACTGCCAGGTCCTGGAGTTAGGGTAGATCTCTGATGGCCACCCTGATAAGGGCCCTTATTGTTCTTTTTCTTGTTTTTATTATTGTATCTCCCATTTACGGGTCCCCTCCCCGGGGAAGCCCACTGGGGTCTTGGAGATGCCAGAGACAAAGAGGTATTAGCTCGTGTCTGCCATGGGCCTGTGCCCAGATGGGCCTGATTGCTCGGTGTGACTCTAACACCCTGTACCCATTCTGTGGGATAGTGTACTATGTTGTCCCTTGGGACTGCCTCAGGAGGACCCCTCTGAGTATTGTTAGGAGCATTGGGAGGAAGAGTATCCATCTGTTCCCTCTCCATGGCTAATTTCTTCTGCCATAGAAAGATAACCCCAGATTGGTAGTCCTCCTTGTCCCTGATGAATTTCTTTTTCTTTTTGAGCTTTTGCTCTTTCTCCTCTTTCTCAAGAGTTTTGAGGAGGTTCTTAGAGCACTCCTTATACTCTTCAGTGGTGCTCAGAGGGACTAGTGATTCCTTGATTAGTTTGATTTCTTCATCAAGGCGGGCTAATTTCTCGCTCTTTTTTTGAGCTAGAAAACGTAAAAGACACAGCCCAGAATCATTAAAAAACTTTTGCCACCCTTCCATATCGGACTCATCCCTGTGTGGGCTCAGCTCCCACCTGAGACTCCTGGGGACCATGCCCTCTCTGAGATATGTCTCAAAGAAAGCGATGTCCCACTGGGCATGTAATTCAGAGGTAGTGAGATTTTTTAGTCTGGTGAATACACCTTTAATATCTGAACCAGCAGATATGGGTGTAGAATCAAATACCCCAGCCGTGTCTATCACCCTCTTATTTCTAAATTCAAAGATATCCATAGTGTAGGACTTAACCTATCTCCTGAAGCCGCAAGATTATTAATTGGAAAAAGACTAAGAAAAAAAGGAGAGGAAATCTGCGCTACAGTGTGTACTTAACGAAAAAATGTGTGATGCAGCAGTTCTTATATATACCCAAAGTGTAATATACATATAGAGACAAAGAAAAAAAGGAAGAGAACTGCGCAATCCCCAATATTTCTATTAGGATTTAAACCAAACTACCTTAAACAGGTGTATCATGTGATATATAACTCTAACACACCAAACTTATGGCTAAATAAACCAAAAACATTACTTATAATTATATACAGTGAATATATATATGTTCCCTCATAGGCTATGAACCAAAAAGGAAAAAGACATGTGTAATTCAAAAAAAGCATATGAAGTAAACTCAAACGGTTCTCAAACTATATGTGATAACATAAAGTCCATAAACAGTCCAACTGGAGAGCCACCCTGTGTGGAAAGGATCTATTCAATCGTAAAGCTTATCGATCAGCGTGAAGCAAAACCAGGTGCACCTCAACCAGACAAGTAATAATAGCCCCTTACCAGATGTCCCGGTAGGGAGCGCGTATTCACAAAATGGGTCTGCAGATGGATCAAACTTGAGCCCTTCAAATGGAACACTCCCGTAAGGCAGGTTTAGGAGATACACCAGTCATAAACCGTCAAGCATGGGAAGACGCTGTTTGAAGCGGGACTCAGATGTATGGCATTGTAGAGTCAAGGAGGGTTCACCATAGGGAGGAAAAAAAGCGCTCCAAATAGTGTAAAATCATTTATTAAAACGAATATAAAAAACAAGAGATGCACTTACAAACATGAGTTGACCTGGTATGATGTGGGTGGAGGGGGGGACTGCATGCTCACTTCCCCTCCTTTCCTGGCCAGTCATGCTACATTCCTGGATAACACCCTGTAGAAAGAGTGTTGAAGGGAACCCTACACCATTTTTTTTGTGTAAGGTTCCCCTCAAAATCCATAATAAACCCTTATCCTGGACAGTTTTTTTAAGTCAAGCGTACATTGTACAAGTGTATAACTTCACAAGCAGGTTTAAATAATCCACAAAGCAATGGCAGAACAACAGTAATCAGAACCTACATGTCTGCTATGGGGACAAAGAAAAAAAGGAAGAGAACTGCGCAATCCCCAATATTTCTATTAGGATTTAAACCAAACTACCTTAAACAGGTGTATCATGTGATCTATAACTCTAACACACCAAACTTATGGCTAAATAAACCAAAAACATTACTTATAATTATATACAGTGAATATATATATGTTCCCTCATAGGCTATGAACCAAAAAGGAAAAAGACATGTGTAATTCAAAAAAAGCATATGAAGTAAACTCAAACGGTTCTCAAACTATATGTGATAACATAAAGTCCATAAACAGTCCAACTGGAGAGCCACCCTGTGTGGAAAGGATCTATTCAATCGTAAAGCTTATCGATCAGCGTGAAGCAAAACCAGGTGCACCTCAACCAGACAAGTAATAATAGCCCCTTACCAGATGTCCCGGTAGGGAGCGCGTATTCACAAAATGGGTCTGCAGATGGATCAAACTTGAGCCCTTCAAATGGAACACTCCCGTAAGGCAGGTTTAGGAGATACACCAGTCATAAACCGTCAAGCATGGGAAGACGCTGTTTGAAGCGGGACTCAGATGTATGGCATTGTAGAGTCAAGGAAAAAAAGCGCTCCAAATAGTGTAAAATCATTTATTAAAACGAATATAAAAAACAAGAGATGCACTTACAAACATGAGTTGACCTGGTATGATGTGGGTGGAGGGGGGGACTGCATGCTCACTTCCCCTCCTTTCCTGGCCAGTCATGCTACATTCCTGGATAACACCCTGTAGAAAGAGTGTTGAAGGGAACCCTACACCATTTTTTTTGTATAAGGTTCCCCTCAAAATCCATAATAAACCCTTATCCTGGACAGTTTTTTTAAGTCAAGCGTACATTGTACAAGTGTATAACTTCACAAGCAGGTTTAAATAATCCACAAAGCAATGGCAGAACAACAGTAATCAGAACCTACATGTCTGCTATGGGGCCTGAGTGGGGGGCGGGGGCGGCAGTTTGGGCCCTAGGGAAGTGTTGGGCCTCCTGTTTTGCCAGTCAGTAATTGCACTGGGCTGATCTACCTCATCCAGGCTGCCATCACTATGGGTCTCACACAGAATGTGACAGTTAGTCCAATCTCCACTGTCATTTGTAAACTCAGAATTTGAGAGAAGGTGTCCTCTACTAGCTTCCTCTGCCATGCTTTGCATTAGATGACACCTGTCATAGCCAAACAGGAAATGAGCAGTGGAAAACTTTCCCTGTCTGCTTCTGTGTTTACAAATTAAAGCAGCAACTGGGTGACCTCCTGTGTGGGTCCTGTGATGATGGTATGTGTCATCTTTGGTTGCAGTTTCTACTCTGCTGTCCTGTTGTCTGATTGAAGCACTGCACGTCTCAAGCATCATTCATAGTTTTCCAGGTTGGCTTCCAACACTTTCCTGTTTTCTGTATCATTTTCACAGCAACTCAATGATTATGTCTTTAGTTCCCGGCTTCTGTGTTTTTACATTCTTCACTCTGTTTGTATTTCTTGTCCGTCTAGTTCTAAACCTTGGTACACCCTGCACTCTGGCATCCTGACCTGTTAAAGGTGCAGAAATAGGTCAACCTAACCTAGTTCAACTTACAGTAAGTCCCTGTAAATGCAGATAGTTCATCTAAAAGGGGGCAACTATAGGTAGTATATGTTTTTTAAGATTGTATACCTCTTTCCTTGATCCATGTCTGAATATCAAATTGACGCCATAGTCCATCTTTTTGAAAAGTGTAATTAATGCAAAAACTATGATACAATTAAAAATGATTGTTAGATTTTGCATTCAAACCTGCAGAGCATTGCAACCACAGTCAGTAATTTGCATGTGCAAAGTGTAGGCTATGGACCCTCTGTTATGTAGCTGGAACAAGGAATGAATGAACTACAAGTGTGGTGATATCACTGCACTCTTTCTAATATGCGCTGCAGAGTCTCTTGGCTGTAGTGACAGATAGGATTTGTAGTATGTTAATTCACAGATCCTCATGCACGAATGACATGGCTTTGTTTTTACATATAAGCCCTTGTACACACGGTCGGACATTCGGACGGAAAATGTCCGATCGGGCCGCATTGTCAGATAATCCGACCGTGTGTGGGCTTCATCTGACTTTTTCCGTCAGAATGTCCGACCAATAAAGTTTGAGAGCTGGATATAAAAAATTCCGACAAAATGATCCAATCGGACTTTGTCCGATCGTTTGTAGAGAATTCCGATCGGACAAAGTGCCACGCATGCACAGATCAAATTCCTAGACCAAAGCTATTGGCTACTAGCCTGAATGTAGTTCCATCGTAACTAAATAACGTCATCACGTTCCAAACGATTGGATTTTCCGACAACTTTGTCCGACCGTGTGTATGCAACACCAGTTTCGGACAAAATCCGACAGATTTTGTTGTCAGAATGTCTGACCGTGTGTACAAGGGCTAACATATATTGTCAGGTAGATGTGTCTTGTGATTCAGGTAAGGTGGTGATTTGAGGGGATGAGGAATGCAGCCATGTTTCATGTTACACCCCAAATATGGGTGTAACAAGATACGTGGTCCAAGACATAGACTATATATTAACCTTTTTTTCATAGTGAGGGGTATTTTTACAATGCGACCTGTCATTTTTAGATTTACCCCTGCCCCCGGGCATGTTGTTTACATGGTTACCATACTTTAATGTTGTCGTTTTAAACCGACTCAAGTTTGCATTGGTACATATCGCTCATGGCAGTGCCTAGCTACCCATGCCCTTTTTTACCAAAAGTTTGCAAACTGACATTGAAAAAGGGCACAAAAAGATTACAAGTTTAGCCTCCAATAGACTTTAATTAGGTTTGGGCACAATGTTCAGAGTTTTTGGATTTTAGCCTGGGTTTGCAGATCCTCCCTCACTCTGAACCCAGGCCAGTTCTCATATTACTACTGGTTACTAATAGGTCTGGGTATATTTAGGGACAGTGCAATAAATTAGTTACTGCAGGGCAAATAAAAGACTCTATTTGGCTGATTGCCTGGGGTTCATTGGCTACTAGTAATTTGCCTGATATACCCATTTTAAGCATTATAGGATATGAATATGGTATGAATTAAACCACTCAATTTAATTTGGGTCATCTTGTCTAGTAGTTGGTTGACATACCATGTTTCAGGTTGCTTTTTAAAATATTGAAGTACTATTGGAGTATTCTTTATATCCTCTAGAACGTTTAATAAAATTGTTTGTTGTGAGATTTTTATCTACTCCAGTACATTTAGGAGAAATTTTCAAAGTGCAAATGAGTGTGGAGGTGCAGATTGTTTGATAATTCTCAGCATCCCAGATGCATTAAAAATCGCCTAAAAAACTAATTTCAGAAACCAAATCCATAAAATTTGTCAGGAATCAGGATAGCTACAGTATGTGCACACTCCCTTAGGCCATGTATATATTATACTGTCTGTGGGATTGCATTTCAAAAGGGGCAAAAAGAGGTTTTACAAGTAACCTTGGTTAATTAAACACACCTGCATCATTTAACTCTTAATTGGGAACATATGAGCGTTCAAATCATTACTATACTCTTAAGCCTATCATACCACTTGACAAAACATACCTGTACTACTGTATATTCATGATTTTACCATTTCATCATTAGGAGGACAAATGAAAAAATATTTGGTTTAAAATAATCACGTGTATTTTAGCAACATAATATTAGTAGAAATGAAAATGAAAAATGAGGGGAAATTCATGAATGATATTTCTAATGTAAGGGTTAAAAACTGTTACTGGAAGAGTGGAGTAAAATGATACAGTGTGCATTCAGATCATATATTAATACGTCGTTGATAGAGGCACATTATAAAGTCTTGATGTGGTGGTACATGGTGCCAGTGAGGGTAGCAAGTGAGGGCCTCCCCCCAGTGCTTCAGAGGATGTGGCATGGATGGCACCATGTTCCACATAAGATGTACATGCCCAAAAGTGCGTAGATTCTGGATACACACATAAACGTTTATATACTCATTGACCCAAGTGAACCTCATTGAATCACCTCTACAGGCACTGTTGGGATGCTAGTGGAGGGGACATTAAAACATATGAGGAGACTCATAGCCTTCATATTTGTAGCAGAAAGAATATCCACAGCCAAATCTTGGAAGTCCCCTACGATCCCTTTCCACCTGCTGAAATCTAAATTATCATGGATAACGATGTAAATGAACGACTCTCTGCAATTTTGAATGATAAAATTGCTTTGTTGACAAAATATGGGACCCCTGGATCAACTACATTTCAGCTGCATTATGAGATAGGATTGCCTCTGGAGTGTACCCCCTTTCACTATCCTCTATTTCTTCTTTTTGACATCTCTTTTCCCTTTCTCTCTTCCTTCAAATCTGAATTTACTTTTCAATGGGCCCTCAGACCAATTACGGTCCCTGGGACTACACAGGAGTTAAGTTAGTAGGCTACATCAAGTATAATCAGCAGAGGGGGAAAGGGATTTACCCCTCACTGTTTTCCATGCTACACATTAAAATACATCAGTGCAGTACTGAGAGTGAAAAGAGGTATTCCAGAATTAAGACTATATTAAATATGCATTTCCCTCCCAAGCTTTGCATATCTCTAGTGAGATGAGTGGGGAAGGCATGTAATATTATGAAACCTCATTGCTTGATGCTATTTCTAAGTTATACAGTGTTTCTTTATGGTTTATATCCTTTTCTTTTTTCTGTCTATGTTTGATTTTCTCACATAAATCTAATATGTGGATGATGATACATCAAGTTTAATATCAAAATATGCTCTTCTGTGCTGTAACCAAATCATCTCCGGTTTGATAATGAGCAATTACTTTCTGTTACAATGGCAAATGCTGATTTTGTACTTGTTAAAAATGTTCTGAATAAATATATTGAAAAGAAAATTGTTACTGCACTTTGACAACCAGTGTTAATCCAGTCCTAATTTAGTCTGAATTAATTGTTAATATATTTTTGAATATTAAGCCCACATCATTCTATTGCAGAGTTCACCAGCTCAAATCCTCATAGAATACTAGCAGTATATGTTTGTTCATTTCTTTTTGCAGGGTCTCGTATTAATTACATTGTGCTGTTTTCAGAAGGTATTAGTAAGTAATGAACTTGGGCTCTGGAAGCCTGGAAATCAGAAGACATGACCTACTACCTGGTCGGTCTTTAATGCAGGGCAAAAAAGGCAGCTGCCCTGGGCCCTGTTATTGTTGCAGAGCCCAAACCAGCTACTCCTTGAACCCACGCTGCCTTCAAATTTATGGCACCGAGAGTGACAAGTACACACGGGAGGCCGGCTGGCATGTGCATCATGCTATACAGTAGGTGCCTGTTATTCCCCAGCCAACAGGGAGGCGGAGGGGCTGGGAGCTCCAGTCTCGCTCTGACCCCACCCCATGCAACTTGTATGCTCAGAACTCAGAGGACGCAGGGTAAGAGCTGGAGTGGAAGCTGCAGCTGACCCGGCAGCACCAAGAGCCTGCCTGCAGAAATGCAGCATGGCTGCTGAGCCAAGCTGCACCATTGGGCTTGGGATGCGCAGAGGGGTACTCCCTCTTTTGCACCTCTTTCTGCCTGCATGACGTGCTACAGAGGTGAGTCCTTTCACAGTGCTGGTGAGGGTCACATAGCCAAAAGTGCATGTGCACTGTATCTGCATTAGAAAATAGATTACTATATGGATGAGATAATGGTGCTGAGGAATATCAAGGGTGTATTGGGGAAAACAGTGCTGAAGGGAAACATGGGTTGTATAGATTGTAGCAAAGCTGCGGGTATCTTGGGTGACTATAGTGCTAGAGGTATCAGGGGCGTAGAGGGTTCACAGTGCAGGGTATTTTAGTGAAATAGAGTGGTCACAGTGCAAGGGGTATCAGGAATGTAGAGAGGTCAAAGTGCTAGGGGTATCAGGGATGTAGAGAGGTCACAGTGTAGGGGGTATTAGGGATGTAGAGAGGTCACAGTGCAGGGGGTATCAGGGATGTAGAGAGGTCAAAGTGCAGGGGGTATCAGGGATGTAGAGAGGTCACAGTGTAGGGGGTATTAGGGATGTAGGGAGGTCACAGTGCAGGGGGTGTCAGGGATGTAGAGAGATCACAGTGTAGGGGGTATTAGGGATGTAGAGAGGTCACAGTGCAGGGGCTATCAGGGATGTAGAGAGGTCACCGTGTAGGGGTATCAGGGATGTAGAGAGGTCACTGTGTAGAGGTTATCAGGGATGTAGAGAGGTCAAAGTGTAGGGAGTATCAGGGATGTAGAGGGGTCACAGTAAAGGGGGTATCATTGAAGTAGAGTGGTCACAGTGCAGGGAGTATCATGGATCTAGAAAGGGCACAGTGTAGGGTTTTTTAGGGATGTAGAGAGGTCACAGTACAGGGGATATTAGGGATGTAGAGGGGTCTCAATGTAAGGGGTATCAGGGATGTAAAGAGGTTACAGTGTAGAGGGTAGCAAGGATGTAGAAAGGTCACGGTGTAGGGGTATCAGGGATGTGGAGAGGTCACAATGCATGGGGTATCAGGGATGTATAGAGGTCACAGTGTAGGGGTATCAGGGATGTAGAGAGGTTATAGTGTAGGGGGTAATAGGGATGTAGAGGGGTCCCAGTGTAGGAGGTATCAAGGATGTAGAGAGGCTATAGTGCAGAGGGTATCAAGGATTTAGAAAGGTGTAGGGAGTTTCAGGGATGTAGAGGATTCTCGGTATAGGAGGTATCAGGGATGTCGAGAGGTTACACTGTAGAAGGTATCAAGGATGTAGAAAGGTCACAGTGTAGGTATTATCAGGGATGCAGAGAGGTCACAGTGTAGGGGTATCAGGGATGTAGCAAGGTCAGAGTACAGGGGGTATCAGGGATGTAGAGTGGTCACAGTGTAGGGGGTATCAGGGATCAGCAATATATATGTGAAGTGCTGCATAAATTGACAGCTTTATATAAGTACCTTAAATAAATAAAAAATAAATAAATGGAGAGAGGTGGGGGTATCAGGTATGTAGAGAGGTCACAATGCCTGGGTTATCAGGGATGTAAAGAGGTCACAGTGTAGGGTTATCAGGGATGTAGAGAGATAACATGGTAGGGGATATCAGGGATGTAGAGAGGTCACAGTGTAGGGGTTATCAGGGATGTAGAGAGGTAACAGTGTAGGGGGTATTAGGGATGTAGAGAAATCACAGTACAGGGGGTATCAGGGATGTAGAGAGGCACCAGGGATGTAAAGAGGTCACAATGCCTGGGGTATCAGGGATGTAGAGAGGTCACAATGCCTGGGGTATCAGGGATGTAGAGAGGTCACAATGCCTGGGGTATCAGGGATGTAGAGAGGTCAAAGTGTAGGGGTTTCAGAGATGTAGAAAAGTCACAGTGTAGGGGTTTTTAGGAATGTACAAAGGTCGCAGTGCAGGGGGTATCAGGATGCAGAGAGGTCACAGTACAAGGAGTATCTACTAGAGTGCATATGGTAACAATGCTGAGGGTATATCTAAGGATCATAGTGCTGGAGGGACATCATGGGTGTGGTTTTTAGGGATGTACAGGGGGTATTCCACTGAAACACAGGTATCAGTCCGGGACCAGAGCAGGAAGTCCGTTAAACAAGCCAGGGGTCAGATCAGGAGAGAATCAGTGTAGTCTTAAGGCAATCCGGGTCACAACAGGAAGTGGTAAACAGGAAGCAGAGGAACACAGATGAGCTGAGACAAACTAGCAACTTGTCTGTCTGCTATGGCTCCTTTTATAAGCTGATCAGGGAATTCACGTTATGGGTGTGCTTGTGCGCACTTGCACGCGCGCTCAGTAGGCCACGAATGTGCATGCACCAGAGCGCCAATCCATGGCGAATTTGTGTGCGTCTTTGCTCAGGGATATGGTGAGCTTGATCCAAATTACTTCCCTGATAATAGTGCTGGGGAGATATCTGGGGTACAGAGGGGTCACAGTGCCGGGATGTAGTGGGGTCACAGTGCTGGGAAGTTATCTGTGATATTAGTGTTTCACAGCACTGGGGTGTAGAGAAGTCACAGTGCTTGAAGGATATCTAGGGTGTAGAAGGGCCACAGTGCTAGGGAGGTATTTGGGGTTGGGAATCCAGGGGGTGTGTAGGTGGTAACAGCACAGTGCTAGGGGGAAATCTGGTACGTGTGTGTGTGTGTTTGGAGGGGGGGGGGGTTGTTTAGGAGTGCATATAAGATGTAGAGGGATTACAATGTTGGGGGGTATCTGAGATCCTGTCAGGCTGGATGTCCCATGATTTTTAATGGCTAATGTATTTATGTATGTAATGTTTTCCCACTGTTTCTTTGCTGTACAGAATGATTGTACAAAAAAGAAAACAAATGCAGCCCCCTCATTTAGGTAGTGTTAAACTGAAGTATATTACATTTCTATTATAGGCCCTACATAAGTTTAAGCTGGTGGGCACTGATAGGTGGCATTGATGGGCACTAATAGGCAGCACTGATGGGCACTGGCAGGCAGCACTGATGGGTACTGATAGGCAGCACTGATAGGTGACACTGATGAGGAGGCACTGATTGGCAGCACTGGTGGGCTCTGTTGTTACTGCACTGATAATCAGGACACTAATAATCCTAGCCTTGATTATCAGTGTAGATGTCCCTTTTACACAAGCAGGTTATCGGCTCTCCTCACGTTGTCAGCGCGAGGAAAGGAATGATGATGATCAGCTGTGATTGGGCACAGCTAATAACGTGGTAGAAGGCTGCTGTGATTGGCACTTTACCCTGATCTGTGATCAGCTGTGTCCTAGTGACACAGCTGATCACAGAGTGTGCTGCCCTGTGTCATATGATGCTTCCCAGAACTGGCCGACCATGCAGTAACCTTATTTCAGCATGGTCTTCAAATGGTTAGCATGGTCTTCAAATGGTTAAACTTGTGCTGCCCTCTGAAGCGTGGTTTGTAGTGGATTTCTCTTCAAAGGACATTTGACAAGCATTGGGGAGGCATTATGTTGCTTTCTCACACCTGTTATAACCATTTAAAACCACACCACCCTGCTGCAATTTCATGCATTGCTGGCGCTGCCCTCTGAGTGCAATATGGAGGATAAGTTTCACCATGCTGTAATGGAAGGTACCAAGACATACACCATATTGCCAAAAGTATTGGGACCCTTGCCTTTACATGCACATGAACTTTAATGGCATCTGAGGCCGCGTACACACGGGCGGACTGTTCGCCCAACTTTGTCTGTCCAACAGTTTCGGCAAACAGTCCGCTCAAAATTAGCATGGACGGACATGGCCACACACGACGAACGAACAGTTTGCTGAAACCGTGCGCGATGACGTGAACGGCACGTACGACGGGACGCAAAATACGACGTCCTATACACTGCATTATAGCTTTCGGCGTGAAAATCCTTTCTGAGCATGCGCGCAACTTTGTTTGACGAACAAGCCTACACACGAGCGGGCTGTTCGCTGAAACAAGGTTTCAGCGGACAGTTTTTCGGAAATTCCGAAAAACCTTGTCCGTCCAACTGTCCGCTGAAACTGTCCGCTGAAAGCCCACACACGAGCGGACTGTCCGCCCAAACACTGTTCAGCGGACAAAGTTGGGCGAACAGTCCGCCCGTGTGTACGCGGCCTAAGTCTTCATCCGTAGGGCTCCATATAGAGTTGGCCCACCCTTTCAAGCTATAACAGCTTCGCCTCTTCTGGGAAGGCTGTCCACAAGTGTGTCTATGGGAATGTTTGACCATTCTCTTAGAAGTGCATTTGTGAGGTCAGGCACTGATGTTGGATGAGAAGGCCTGGCTCGCAGTCCCCACTCTAATTCATCCCAAATGTGTTCTATCAGGTTGAGGTCAGGACTCTGTGCAGGTCAGTCAAGTCAGTCCTCCACCCCAAATGTGCTCATCCATGTCCAGTGCACAGTCATGTTGGAACAGGAATGGGCCATCCCCAAACTGTTCCCACAAAGTTGGGAGCATGAAATTGTAGAAAAAAGTCATGGTATGCTGACACCTTAAGAGTTTCCCTCACTGGTACTAAGGGGCCAAACACAACCCCTGAAAAACAACCCCACGCCATTACCCCCCCCCCCCCCCCCCCTCCACCAAGTGCACAAAGCAAGGTCCATAAAGACATGGATGAGCAAGTTTGGGGTGAAGGAACTTGACTGGTCTGCGCAGAGTCCTGCCCTCTACCCAATAGAACACCTTTGGGATAAATTAGAGCAGAGACTGCAAGCCAGGCCTTCTTGTCCACATCAGTGTCTGACCTCACAAATGCAATTCTGGAAGAATGGTCAAACATTCCCATAGACACACTCCTAAACCTTGTGGACAGCCTTTCTAGAAGAGCTGCTATAGCTGCAAAGGTTGGGCCAACTCAATATTGAACCCTACAGACTAAGACTGGGATACCATTCAAGGGGTTGTAAAGTCAGAAGGTTTTTTATCTTAAGATAAAAAGCCTTCTGTGTGCATTAGCCCCATCTACCCCCTAATACTTACCTGAACCCCACCTCTGTCCAGCGATGTTTGCAAGTGTCTCAGCTGTCCAAGACCCTCCCTCCTGATTGACTGAGATATAGCAATGGTGCCATTGGCTACCGCTTCTGTCAATCAAAATTGGTCAACCAATCACGAGAGAGAGGGGGTGGGGCTGGGCTACAGCTCCATGTATAAATAGACACACGGAGCTGTGAGTCAGCTCGGGTGCCCCCATAGCAAGCTGTTTGCTGTGAGGGCACTCGACAGGAGGGAGGGGCCAGGAGCACAGAAGAGACCCGAGAGGAGGAGGATCCGGGTTGCTTTGTGTAAATCCACTACACAGGGCAGGTAAATATAGACATGTTTTTTTTTTTTTGTTATTCATGTCTCAAAAGACATTGAATACAACATCCATAATGTACCATGTACAAAGGATAAAATCTATGAAAGAACATTCTGAACCAGGTTACACATTTTCAGAATATATACAGCATTCTGCACAACATCAGCATCTTATCAATAATTCTAAGCTTGAAAAAAGTATTTTGCGTGTTTGTTCAATTACATATGGAAGTGTAGAATACAAAAACAAAACAGATAAACTAAACTTAAACTGTTTGTAAATAATGTGCACCACCACTCTGAGAATAAGCAAGCAAAATCAACATTACTTCTGTGTACCGTTAGCCCCTCCCTGCTCTATTCCATGCAGAAGCTACTCCGCTACCCCTGCGTATACTACACCTCCATATCACCAGATACTGATGTAAGCCAACCAGCCCATACCTTTTCAAACTGTTTGGGGCATACCCTGGAGGTATATGTTAGCTTGTACATTGGTAATGCTCTGTTAATCTGTTCCATCCAAAAGTGAAGAGAAGCAGGAGCAGGGGCCTTCCACTTGAGTGCCAACACTTTTTTGGCAAAAAAAAAAAATCTAACCTCAGTTTTCTTTGAACTATTTATATCCTCCTTCCCAAAAATCCCCAAGAGTCATCTAGCCGGGACTATATATTTGAAGAGCTAATTTCTCCTCTAAAAAACGTAGGATTGATGCCCAGAATCTCCTGACAAGAGGGCAGAGCCAAACCATAGGAAAATAGTCACCTACTGCAGCACTGCACTGGGCACAATCAACAATCAGGAGCAGCAGCCCTACCTATCCTAAAAAGACATTCTGGAGTATAATACATTCAGTGTAGAAACTTAAACTGTATCAATTTGTCTCTAGCTGATGTCACCAAAGGCAATAAAGATCTAATGCCGTGTACACACGACGGACTAGGTCCAACGGTCTTTCCGACGGACTTTCCGAATGAACTGACTTGGTCACACACAATCACACCAAAGTCCGACGGATTCGAACGTGATGACGTACGACCGGACTAGAATAAGGAAGTTCATAGCCAGTAGCCAATAGCTGCCCTAGTGTTGTTTTTTGTCCGTCGGACTAGCATAAACATGAACGGATTTCTCGGCCCGGCGGAGTTCTGGTGTGAAAATGTAAAACATGTTCTATTTCTAAAGTCTGCCAGATTTTTGGCAAGCAAACACGATCGAATTGTCCGACAGACTAGTTCCGTCGGACCTTTGCTGTCAAAAAGTCTGGTCGTGTGTACATGGTATAAGACCATGTTTCCTCTGTGAGAGATGGAATATCAGTGCTCCATTGGGTAGCTATCTGCTCCATCCTGGAGGAAGAAAATGTTAGCAGGGTGAAATAGTATCTAGAGATACGTTTTGAGTGGTCATCTTCAAATAAAAGTTTTTCCAGATTAGAGAGGCAGGACTTGACCTCCTTCCATCCAAGTTGTGCCGCCACTGCATGATGTAGCTGCAGGTAGCAGAAAAAAAGGCATTAGGAATCTTAGAATATAATATTAGATTGGAGCCAATTAACCTACCAGCATGTCTTTGGAGTTGACCCCAGGACTACCAGACAGAAGTGCTAGCCACTAAGCTGACCATTTATATAGTAGCTGTCGGGCATTCACAGGAATTGTTAAGGAGTAAAACTTTATTGTGACTTCAGTGAGTCACAGCCCACCTTTATCCCACTGAAATGTGAGGCACACCAAAAAGCTCTTTGGCATTAGTTCTTGAAAGGTCCTGTGAGTGCCCTACACCTACTAATGATCTGACTTTTTTGAGCATCCCTGCTCTTTATATAAAGATAAATAGTAAACAGAGCAGCACAACACAAATAAGTATTTGTAAAATAAGTAAAATAAGTATTGAACATGTCTCCATTTTGCTAGGTAAATATATTTCTAAAGGTGCCATTGACATGACATTTTTACCATATGTCAGTAACAAACCCATGAAATCCATACATACAAAGAAACCAAAACAAATAAGTTCATACATTAAGTTATGTGTAATAAAATGGAATTACACAGGGAAAATGTATTGAACACATGATGAAAGGGAGATGGGCATGGAAAGCCAAGACACCAGCTAAAATCTATCAGTAATTAGAAAGCAATCCTGCCCCTTGTCATTGCAAATTAATGTCATCTGGTCCAGTTGCAACTGATGGCCTATAAAAAGATGTCTCATTACCAAGGTGTCACACAAGAAACATCTCACGATGGGTAAAAGAAAGCATCTTTGCAACCTTATTGTTGCAAAACATACTGATGGCATTGGTTACAGAAGGATTTCTAAACTTCTGAATGCTCCAATGAGCACTGTCAGGGCCATAATCCAGAAGTTATTCAACCTAACTAACTATGAAACTATGAACTAACTATGAAACAACTGTAGCACTGACCCCCGAAGGAGCGGCTGGTTTTATTGGACTTACCGTTACCTTCTTGACCTCATGTATGTCTAGGGGTTTCCCGAGGTAGATGGCCCAAAGAACTGCAGAAACTGACACTGGATCCACTTTTGGGATATTTATTTGACAACAAGTAGACAGAACAGTCTCTCAATGATGCCTAGAGGGTTGGGTAGGAAGTTCAGGTACTCTTGGAACTGCAAAAGATAGGAAGTCTCTCACTATAGAAATCCAGAGAATTACCGTTCACAACTGGATTCTCACAGCTACCAGATAGACCTCCTCGCACTAGCCCTAGCAGCCAATAGAGTGTTTAAGTAAAGCAAAGTCTCTGCCACAGACTTACAGTGGTGTGAAAAAGTGTTTGCCCCCTTCCTCATTTCCTGTTCCTTTACATGTTTGTCACACTTAAGTGTTTCGGAACATCAAACCAATTTAAACAATAGTCAAGGACAACACAAGTAAACACAAAATGCAATTTGTAAATGAAGGTGTTTATTATTAAAGGTGAAAAAAAATTCAAACCATCATGGCCCTGTGTGAAAAAGTGATTGCCCCCCTTGTTAAAACATACTATAACTGTGGTTGTCCACACCTGAGTTCAATTTCTCTAGCCACACCCAGGCCTGATTATTGCCACACCTGTTCACAATCAAGGCATCACTTAAATAGGAGCTGTTTGACACAGTAAGGTCCACCAGAAGATCCTTAAAAGCTACACATCATGCCGAGACCCAAAGAAATTCAGGAACAATTGAGAAAGAAAGTAATTGAGATCTATCAGTCTGGAAAGGGTTATAAAGCCATTTCCAAAGCTTTGGGAATCCAGCGAACCACAGTGAGAGCCATTATCCACAAATGGCAAAGACATGGAACAGTGGTGAACCTTCACAGGAGTGGCAGGCCGCCAAAAATTACCCCAAGAGCGCAGCGACGACTCATCCAAGAGGACACAAAAGACCCCACAACAACGTCCAAGGAACTGCAGGCCTCACTTGCCTCAGTTAAGGTCAGCGTTCATGCTCCACCATCAGGAAAAGACTACCAAGAGATCCTGAAGGAGAATGTCCGACCATCTGTTTGTGTACTCAAGCTGAAACGAACTTGGGTTCTGCAGCAGGACAATGATCCTAAACACACCAGCAAGTCCACCACTGAATGGCTGAAGAAAAACAAAATTAAGACTTTGGAGTGGCCTAGCCAAAGTCCTGACCTGAATCCTATTGAGATGTTGTGGTATGACCTTAAAAAGGCCGTTCATTCTCGAAAACCCTCTAATGTAACTGAATTAGGACAATTCTGCAAAGATGAGTGGGCCAAAATTCCTCCAGGACGCTGTAAAAGCCTCATTGCACGTTATCGCAAACGTTTGGTTGCAGTTGTTGCTGCTAAGGGTGGCCCAACCAGTTATTAGGTTTAGGGGGCAATCACTTTTTCACACAGGGCCATGATGGTTTGTATTTTTTTTCACCTTTAATAATAAACACCTTCATTTACAAATTGCATTTTGTGTTTACTTGTGTTGTCCTTGACTATTGTTTAAATTGGTTTGATGTTCCGACACACTTAAGTGTGACAAACATGCAAAGGAACAGGAAATGAGGAAAGGGGCAAACACTTTTTCACACCACTGTACATATAGAACACTTGTGAATAAAGTCTCTGCCACAGACTTGAATGTAACTGAAGGACGTAGGCAAATTTAGAGAACTATCATACGGTACCAGTATCTCGCAGCCGGTCCGGTGATACCGTATGAGTGTAGATTCACTTGGTGTCTTTCAACTGAGCCTCCAGACTCCTTCTGAGAAACCAGCCTTATGCGTGGCCTTCTCCCGAAGAGTCCTCCCCTGGTTGCTTCTTCAGTTGCTGGGCCTCTCCACAGATGAGACGGCACCGGACCACCTTTGAATCCTCCTCCCAGTTACTTTGCCTCAGGCTAGACAGAGGCAAAGTAGCCATGAGGGCTGGTCAGGAGGACCAGGACTAAACAGACAGAAAAACCCTCTGGACTGGAACCCAGAAGCATGTGATGTCAGTACCTTAAGTACCATCTCCCAGAATACACAGCAAGATGACACTCCTACTGGGCTGGTTCTGAGAAAGAATGACACTCAATACGCCTAGCTAAACTGCGTTCTCCCACTTTCCAGTGGTGACAGCGACATCTGTGGCCAAGCAGAACACAATGCAATCCAGTGAGACTGGTACTGAAACCATAATTTGGTATAATTGACCCTAAAACCCAACTGTGACTTTAGGAATTTTAAATAGAAAAAAACACATAACATGTGCTCTTCAGGAGCTGGCACTACACCACATTTAGACAAACCTATTAAATACTGGGAGAATATAGTCTGGTCAGATAAGACCAAAATTGAACTCTTTGAATGTCATAATACACACCATGTTTGGAGGTAAAATGGCACTGCACATCACCCCAAAAACACCTCCATAACAACAGTGAAATTTGGAGGTGGGGACATCTTGGTGTGGGACTGTTTTTCAGCATATGGTAATGGAAACTTAATCAAATTGAAGGAAGGATAAAAAGAAAAATGTACCAAGACATCCTTGATAAACAATCTGCTGCCATCTACCAGGATGATGAAATGAAACAAGGGTGTACATTTCAGCAAGATAATAAAACCCAAATACAAGTTTCAGTTAGTGTGTATAATACTTTTTCCCTGTGTAATTCCATTTTATTACATATAACTTAATTTACAAACGTATTTATTTTGGTTTCTTTGTATGTATGGATTCCATGGGTTGTTACCAACATGTGGTGAAAATTTCATGTCAATAGCACCTTTAAAAATATATTTATCTAGAAAAGTGGTGACATGTTCAATACTCATTTTACCCACTGTGCGTCTGTGTGTGTGTGTTGTGTGTGCACATATATATATATATATATATATATATATATATATATATATATATATATATATATATATATATATATATAATTTATATTCAGTGTATTTAAGTGCTGTTGAATGTTTTTTTTTAGACTACAACCAAACTCTAACCTTCCCTACTTCATTATGTACTGAAATTGTTCCTGCAGTATCATATTTAATGTGTAAACAGTAAACACAAGTAACATCAACCTTTCAGTGTTCTATTTGGAGCCAAAAGGCAATCGTTTCAACAACAAGACTGCAGGATAATTGTTTCAAATAAGCAAATGAAAAGTGAGGAATTCAGGCTTCTGTAAAAAAGGTTCAGGTTCCAAAATGTCAAACTGTCCTATAATAGTGTGGGATATGAAAAGTATATGAAAAGTATAATTCAGTGTAATCCCGTGCAATTCAGCCCAGTAAATAGAAGAAAGAGCCTGTTTTGATTGTTTTCGATTTTATGTTTTTTTCAATCCACTGATATTTAGGAATTGCTTAAAGGGGCATGCAAATCAGGGAAATAAAATTGTGTATGCATCAGGCACTATACTTCCTTATCTACTGTATGTCTGTATTTTACCTCTAAGGTAAAATTCCACTTTGTTCATTACAAGTACATCCGTACAATTTATTTATTTATTAATGTGTTCTAAGAATGCTATCTTCATTACTGTTTTTGATTTTGATTTGATTTTTGTATACCAGTCCTGGCATAAACATCCAACAGAAGTCGAAGAAAAGTCGGAACTCCTTATCTACAGTATAAGAATGTTCTAGGCCAGTGAATCAGAAAATACTGTCAAAATATCATCCTAACAATCAGAGTTTCAGACGAGAAGATTATTTGATGTTTTTAAAAAAATCTTGTTTTTGTCAAGCTTTATCTCTGGGTTTTTGTGCCTCTCGCTGCAAGGCAGGCAGATCATGGGTGGTGTGAGATGAGAGTTGATCATGGGTATAAATATCACAGCATCCTTCCTAAGTACTCCCCTCAAGAGCTCTAATGCCCTGATATGAACAGTGGGCTACCTCCTTAAAGATGTCCTAGGGAGCACTCCGTGCGGTGGAAGGGAAATCCGATAACCAGAAGATGGGGTCAACATCAGAACCATGGGATGATGGTATGCAAGCTCGATCGTTGCTGTGGCGACCGTGACTTACATGTTTTGCGCCTGCGCTTTGTCAAAGTCACGGAGCCAACGGCACTGAAGGGGACATGCAAGGAAAATAAAAAACAGCATTTTAGCTTGCACATGATTAGATGATAAAATCAGCAGAGCTTCCACTCATTTCAGATCTATCCCTTAGATTTAGAGCGACTACACTTCCAAGTGTCCCGTATACACGATTGGACTTTCCGACAGCAAAACTGTGGAATTTGTTCAAAGATTGTTGGCTCCAACTTGTCTTGCATACACCCGGTCACACAAATTTTGGCCATCAATTACAAACGTAGTAACGTACAAGACATACGTGATATCTCTATTACGAACGTTAGTTTTGTTGGCGGAAAGTCTGACAACAAATGTTTGATGGAGCATACACACAGTCGCACTTTCCGCCAACAAGCTCACATCCAACATTTGTTGTTGGAAAATCTGATCATGTGTAAGGGGCATTAGTGTCAGGAAGTTAGCTGTTAGGTAATTTGGGCAGGGTATAATCTCCAATCCTCATTAAATTAAATGGGTACAATGCCCGGCGGGTGTGGAGAGGCGAATCATTGTACATCTTGTGGCATGTATGTGTTCCTTGATCATCCGATCAAAGGTGAATACTGCTGTGCAAAATGTAAGCACATTATTTCCCTTGAAGCCCAGGTTCTGAATCTGGGGAAGCAACTTTCAGCACTGAGAAGTCTCTCCATACTAAAGGAGAGCCAGGAATGTACACAGCAGGTGCCAGCAGGGGCCAGCACAGAGGCGGGTTGAGACAAAGAGATGCAGGCACTAGGAAAGAGTAGATGGGTGACAGTCAGGATGAGTAGAGGAGGAAGTGCCAGGGAGGCCGTTTCAGGGCTGGAGCATCCCAATAAGTACACTCCTTTGAGCGACATTGGTGAAACCAGTCAGGGACCAGCACTGCTGGAGCTGAGGGACTCTCCTAGCTGCCGAAGGAAGAACTCCTCCAGTGAGAGTGGGGGGGAAGCGAAGGGAAAGAAAAAACAGATTCTGGTGGTAGGGGATTCAATTCTTAGAAGGACAAGGAGGCCAATCTCTAACAAAGGCCTGAAGCGCCAAACTGTATGTTGTATACTGGGCGCTCAGGTTTGGCACATTAAGGATCTGGTGGACAGATTACTGGGAGGGGTTGGGGAAGACCCAGCTGTCACAATGCACATTGGCACCAATGACAAAGTCAGGGGCAGATGGCGTGTCCTAAAAAACGATTTTAGGGACTTGGGAGCTAAATTGAAGAAAAGAACCTCCAAGGTAGTATTCTCAGAAATACTACCGGTACATCGAGCCACACCAGAAAGGCAGAGAGAGATTAGGGAATTAAACAAGTGGCTGAAGAGCTGGTGTAGTAAGGAGGGGTTTGGGTTCCGGGAAGACTGGGCTGACTTCTCAGTTCATAACCTATAGAAGGGATGGACTGCGCCTAAATAAGGAGGGTGCAAAACAGCTGGGAATGAAGATAGCCAAAAAGTTAGAGGGGTTTTTAAACTGGGAGGGGGAGATTGGGGACATTAGTGGTAGGTGGACCAAAGCACATAAACCCAAGGTAAGTATAGTAGCAAGTCCTATTTGCAATCTCAGAACACCCAATAAGAGGATAATATGTGACCGGTCTAAACTACGTGGCTGTCAGAAGCCATGAACCAGACCGAGATAGAAGTACAATTAAATCACACTTGTTTATTAATAAAAAGTAAATAGAGTAAGCGTAGTCAAAGCATAGCCAGAGTTCAGTAACCGGAGCGAGTAGTCAGCCAGTCCAGGGTTCAATAACCAGATCGGGTAATCAGCCAGGCCAGAAGTCAGGGATCCATGTGGAGCAACAGCAAGCAGGATAAGGAGCCAGAAGGGATGTCAGCAAGCCAGTCTTAAAACAGAACCACAGGAGATGGTTTTCTGTGATGTGACCAAGACGAAGGCAGAGATGAAGTGAGCTGGACAACTTTAAGTAGGCAGGTCAGACTAGCAAGATCAGGAACAGCTGGGTGACTGTGGAGAGAGATGGGAGCTGGCAAATAGCTGACAGCTGAGAAGCCAGCCCAGAGAAGGAAGGGCTAAGCCAGCCCTGACAGTGGTACGGTCACCAATGCCAGGAGGCTGGTGGACAAGATGGTGAACTAGAGATACTGTTGTACAAGGAGGATTTGGATTTTGTGGGAAATTCAGAGCCCTAGTTCAACAGCTCTCATGATTGGCTGGCAACCATTCAAGGGTATACCCTTTAGCAGAAGGATAGAGAGGGTAAAAAGGGGGAGGGGTATACCTATATATCAAGAATAATGTACAAGTGAATATGAGAGATGACATCACTAAGGGAGCTAGGGAGGAGGTGGAATCCTTATGGGTAAAGCTCCAAAGGGATGAAGCTAAGGGCAAAATAATGCTGGGACTAATCTGAGGGACAAAGGGGAGACAGATCTCCTATCACAATTTGGATTAGCAGCAAGGATGGGAAGTGTTATCATAATGGGGGATTTTAGTTATCCAGAGAAAGACTGGGCAGAGGGAACTGCACATTCATCTAAGGCTTGTCAATTCCTAAATGTCTTGCAGGACAATTTTATGGGTCAGATGGTAGATGCACCAACTAGAAATAAAGCGTTACTGGATCCTACTGATTACCAACCATACAGACCTGATCACAGATGTGGAAATACGGGGCAATTCAGGTAACAGTGATCACAGGTCAACTGGCTTCAGTATAAATCACACAAATATGAAACATAAAGGGAATACAAACACACTGAATTTCAAAAGGGCAAACTTCCCTAAACTACAAACCTTGTTTTACGTACCTGCTGGATGAGCCTGATGTGCAGTGTGAAGGCTGTCTCGTACAACCCCGGCCCAAGGGCCACCAATGTTGCAACAGTGGCTGCAAGAGCCTGGCGGTGTATGGGTGCCTGGTTTGTCTTTGGTCTTGTCAGTTTAGCTGGTGCAGCAGGAAACAGGAAGCAGGTTGGTAAGCTGGGAAGACACTGAATACGTAGTCAGACAAGCTGGGTTTGGTAACAGATGATCAGATGTAAATATAGACGACAGGCAGAGAATGGTCAGGATACAGGCAAAGTTCGGCAACAGGATATCAAGCAGTGTAGAGTAGAGCGTGGTTACAAGGCAGACCAGGATCAGGATAGCAGAGATCAATCGTAGTCAAACAAGCCGGGTCAAACACAGGAAACAGATCGGATCACAGGAACAGGCAGTCACTGGAACAGGTATGAGCTGCAGACCAGACAGCAAAGACACAGTGCTGCTGAGGTGTTTAAATAAGGCAGCCTGTTACCAATCACTGAAATTAGTCTGCACTATTTTAACCCCTAGGTGGCAGATCCATGACATTGCTCCCCTCTTACGGGCAACCTTCGGGTGCCCAACAGGTCACTCTTCTGTGGGTGAATGCGAAAAAAGGCATTAACCAAGTCTCTGGTGTGCACATCCTGTTCAGCCTCCCAAGAGTTATCCTCTGGGCCATAACCTTTCCACTTAACTATACTGTACCTGATTCCTTCTTTTCCTACAGTCTATGATGGCCTCGACCTCGTACTCCTCTTCGCAATTAATGGTCACAGGTTCTGGTGGCATGGATACTCTATCTGGGAAAGAGTCAGGGACTGCGGGTTTCAAGAGAGAAACATGGAAGACAGGATGTATCTTAAGTGAATCAGGTAAAGATAATTCATAAGCAACCTCATTAAGTTTCTTCTTGACTGGGAATGGTCCCACAAATTTAGGTGCCAGTTTCTTTGAGGGACATGCCAACCTGAGATTCATAGTAGACAGCCATACCTGGTCTCCCGGGTGGAGAATCAGTTCACCCCTTCTTTTCTTGTCAAAAGCCCTCTTGCTTGTTGCTTGTGCCTTGGTAACCACTTCTTGAAGTAACTTATTGTTGCGGTTGAGGAAATCCACTGTGTCTTGGACAGCAGAGACTGTGGTCTCTGGAATAAAGTCAGGCAAGAAGGATGGGTGAAAGCCATAATTTGCAAAGAAGGGTGACTGACCTGTGGTTGAGTGAGTGGCATTATTGTAGGCAAACTCCGCTAGTGGTAGCAGCGATACCCAGTCATCCTGGACAAAAGTGGTGAAGCATCGGATATACTGCTCCAACGTCTGATTGGTCCTCTCTGTCTGTCCATTAGTCTGGGGATGGTAGGTGGAGGACAAGGATCTTTCAATTTTGAGGGCTTCACACAGAGTTTTCCAGAATCGGGAAGTGAACTGAACCCCCCGATCAGAGACAATGTTCATAGAGACTCCATGAAGCCTAACAATCTCCCTGATAAACACTTTAGCTGTCTCCATGGCAGAGGGAGTACTCTTCAGAGGCAAGAAATGGGCCATTTTGGACAATCGGTCCACTACCACGGAGATGGCTGTGCATCCTTTTGATGGGGGAAGTTCCACAATGAAATCCATGGCTATCATTCTCCATTGTCTGTCAGGGACTGGCAGTGGCCAAAGTAGACCCCAGGCTCGGTTCTTTGTACCCTGGCTCCTGTTGCAGATTGCACAGGAATTTACATATCTCTTACAGATTTCTTCCAGGTCTGGCCACCAGAACGTGCGTTTCAGGAGATCAAGCGTCTTATGCACACCGAAATGACCTGCTGTGATCATGACACAGACCCAAAATGGTTATACGTAGACATTCAGGCACAAATACCTTGCTTCCGTTAAACAGCAATCCTTCCTGGACTGTCAGCGTGATCCCTGGAAGGCTAGGAACATCTGTCGAAGCCCACTTCATTAGGTTGAGCAGGTTGCCCTGTAAAAGTAAGAAGTTATTTTCAGACAAGATGGTATCTGCCACTGGTGGTTCCTTGGGGTCATCAAACATACGAGACAGTGCATCTGGTTTGACATTCTTTGAACTCGGCCGGTAGGTAATGTGGAAAACAAAGCGGGAAAAGAACAGGGCCCAACGTGCTTGACGTGGCTTAAGGCGTTTAGCAGTCCTCAGGTACTCAAGATTTTTGTGGTCAGTATAGATCAATATGGGATGCGCTGCTCCCTCCAGGAGGTACCTCCATTCTTCTAAAGCCGCCTTTATGGCCAGCAATTCTCGGTCCCCAACGTCATAGTTTCTCTCTGCTGGAGACAGCCTGCGGGAGAAAAAGGCTACTGGCTTGCATCAGATCCTTAGGGCCTTGGCGTTGGGAGATGACTGCTCCAATAGCGACTTCAGATTCGTCTACTTCTAGTGTATATGGCAGAGACGGGGCTGGGTGACCAAGAACAGGTGCTAAAGTAAACAGTCCCTTCAAGGTATCAAATGCGGCTTGTGCCTCGGGTGTCCAATGAAAGCAGAGGTTCTGTTTAGTCAGCTGTGTGATAGGGGTTATGATAGCTGAGAAGCCCCTAATGAACCTCCTGTAAAAGTTGGAAAATCCTACTAAGCTCTGCACCCCCTTCTTGTCGGTAGGTGCAGGCTAGTCTAAGATAGCAGAGACTTTTTCAGAGTCCATCTTCTTTCAAAAAGTTTTATTATCAATAAACAGACAGAGTATACAGTACACTGTTTACGTAGTTTCAGTATAACAGAGTATATAAAACAATAAACTAGGGAACAAGCGACATCATACTAAAGAATACGGTACAAGCAAACATATGCGTATGCCGCTTAGAGTTGTACAAAGAGTGTCAACCGAAGCATATATCGAACAGAATTGAAACACTCCGATTGAGTCGGAGTCAGCCAACTTAGATACACTCTTCCTCTATATTGGTAGCTAATAGAGGAGTAATGGTACTGCATGTACAAAAAGATTTCCAAATAAAAAGAAGGGTGGAGAAGGAGAGAACAGCTAGAAGAGGACAGAAATACAAGTCGGAAGATAGAGTAAAGGGAAAGGGGAGAGAGAGTAGGAGAAAAGGAAAGCAGGAGAGTTGGTCAACCGGTCCGCACAGACCCAGGCTTTCAAACGTCTGAGGCCAGTTCTGCAATTAACCTAGGGCTCAAGTAGATAGGGGTCGAGATCTGGGGGGAGAAAGTGTTGTATCCAGGGCTGCCATATTTTATAGAATTGGGGCATACGATCAAGGAGTTTCGCCTCTGATTTAGAGTGAATCATGGCCTTTGTAACCCTATTCTTCATTTCAGCCACTGGAAGCGTGGGGGTTTTCCACGCCTTGGCAATAGTTTGTTTAGCTGCTGTGGTAAGCTGCAAAAATAAAGCCAATTGACTACGAGTATAGTTATGGGGAGTAGAGTTGAGAAGGGCTAGCGAAGGGTCTGGTAAAATAGAGTGTCCCGTAAGGGTCGATGCTATCTGGAAGGAAGTTATCCAAAAACGCTGTGCTACTGGACAAGACCACCATATGTGGAAATGTGTGCCCGCTGCGTTACAGCCCCTGAAGCATGTAGCGGGATATCCCAGAACAAATTTGGCAATCCTGGCTGGGACCAAGTACCAGCGCATAAGGACTTTATAATTAGCTTCAGAGGCTATAACATTCTGCGTTGCTTTATTTGTGTTAGTCCAGATTGTGTTCCATGCATCTTCTTCGAGGTCTAATTCAAGGTCTGCGGACCAGCCCCTAGTATAAGATGGGAGAGTTGTAGGGGGGGAAGAGAATTGAGTGTACAGTTGGGAGATAATGCCTGGTGCATGCGGGTCTGTTTCGCATATCTGCTCGTAAAAAGAGTTAGTATCATGGGGACTAATAGGTTTAGGGATCGAGTTGAGGAAATGGGCGATCTGCAGGTAACGAAAACATTCGCCATTAGGTAAGCGTGATTGGGCCTGGAGAGCAGGGAAGGACCTGACTTTGCCATTGCGTATAAGGGTGCCAACTCGGTCGAGCCCTGCCCCAGACCAAGCCGTAAAGAGTCCAGGTTCAGAAAAGGCAGGGATAAATGATGGGTGGCCGATAATAGAGAGTAATGGTAGATGACGAGATTTAAGCTGGAAAGATTTGTGGGTCTCGTCCCAGACTCTGAGGGAGTGTGCTGTGATCGGATTACTAAGTCTGCTTCTCAGTGTATGGGGGAGCCACAATAGATTGGATATATTTATCGGAGAGGCGTCTATAGCTTCTAGGCTAACCCATATCGGTATCTCCATTCTAGCATGGTACAGGGTGAGTTGTGCAATTTGAGCAGCACAGTAATAGTGTCTAAAATTAGGTACTCCTAACCCACCTAATGTTTTGTGGCGGTACATGGTGGCTTTAGTGACTCTAGGCCTAATTGTTCCCCAGATGTATTTGAAGACTCTACCTTGAATCAATCGGTGAAAATATAGCGGGACACGAATCGGAAGGACCCGGTATAGATACAATAGTTTAGGCAGCAGTGTCATTTTGACTGCCACTATGCGACCTAACCACGATACGCACAGTGGCTGCCAGGACGACAGGAGACTGGTCAGTTTCCGAAGCAGCGGAAGATAGTTATATTGGAACAAATGTAACGGGTCTTTTGTGAGATTGACACCAAGATACGGGATAGAGGATGAGGACCATTGGAAAGGGAAATTGCTGCGAAGAAGATTAAGCTCATCACTCGGCAGAGATACGTCTAGAGCTCTAGATTTAGCCTGATTGACCTCTAGGCCGGAAATAGCAGCGAACTGCTCCAGCAATTTACATAAATTAGGCAAGGTCGTATGAGGAGTAGTAACGAACAGCAAAGCATCATCGGCAAACAGACACAATTTATGTGTCGTGTTTGCTATCTCCAATCCCCGGATGTTCGGGTCTGCCCTAATTAAAGCAGCCAAGGGTTCGATAGCCAAGGCGAACAACAAGGGGGAGAGGGGACAGCCCTGTCTCGTTCCTCTCTGTATAGGAAAGCGTTCCGACTTAAAGCCAGCATAGCGTACATAAGCACAAGGCTGGGTGTAAAGTGCTCCTATCCATTTGAGGAAATGAGGACCAAATCCCCAGTATTGAAGTATATATTGCAGGTATGGCCACGAGACCGTATCAAATGCCTTGCGTATATCCAATGAGAGCAAATGCATGGGGATCTTACGAGCTTTAGCAATATGCTGCAGCAAGATGATCCTCCGGACATTATCACTGGCCTGTCTCTTGGGGATGAACCCAACCTGGTCCCTATGTATTAGCTTCCCAATGACTGGATTGAGTCGTAGCGCCAGGACCTTGGCTAGAATTTTGACGTCAACATTGAGTAATGATATCGGCCTAAAGTTAGACCATATTGTCGAGTCAGTGTTTGGTTTAGGAATCATTGAGATAATGGCTGTTAGCGCATCTCTGCCGAAGGAGTGTTGCTGGAGGAGAGAATTAAAGGATTTAGTTAAGAGGGGGGAGAGGGTGTGGGCAAATTTTTTGTAGTATAAAGCCGGTAAACCGTCGGGGCCGGGCCTTTTGTTAGGTTTAAGGGATTTGATAGCTGCAAGAATTTCTACAGTAGATATAGGTTCTTCTATTGCTGAGCGGTCAGCGCTTGAAAGATTAGGGAGAGATAGCGGATTGAGGAGGGAACTCGCCTGGGTGCTAGAGAAAGGCGTACCTGATTCATACAGTTTAGATAGTCGAGTGCTGAATTCTGTTAAGATTTTCATAGGGTTATTGGTCATGCCACCTTGTGCCAGCCGAAGCTTAATAGGCTTAAAGGACCTATCAGGATGCCGTAGGCGCAGTGCTAAAAAGGTGCTAGCCTTATTCGCCTTTGTATAAAGTCTATGCGCCGATTTGTGGATAGACTTATCCGCCTCTTCAGCAAGCACAAGATCCAGGGCCAACTTGGCTTTATCTAGAGCAAGTTTATTAGCCTCAGTGGGGTCTGACTGAAAGAGAAGAAAAGAACGCTGATGGTCTTCCTCTAGCTGTTGTAGTTGGGCCTGTCTGAATTTCTTAAGTTGAGAGGATACCGAGATAATTGTACCACGGATAACTGGTTTATGAGCTTCCCAGAGAAGGGTAGGAGAAATTCCCGGGGTGTCATTAAAGGAAACATAGTCATTTAAGGCTGTCTGAATGTCTAAACAATATGATGGGTTAGAAAGCTGAGATTCCTTTAAAGACCAAGTCCTGTCCGTGTTCTGTGGGATTATTGACGAAACTGTCGTGATCACCGCGCTATGGTCAGACCAGGATATCGGGTGTATGCGGGAATGCATCAGAGTGGGCGCAGCAGCAAGTGGGATAAAAATGTGGTCGATCCTCGAGAAGGATTTATGAGGGTTTGAGTAAAAAGTATAGTTCTTCTTAAGGGGGTTGCATTCACGCCATGTATCGAGGAGGGTCGCGTGAGCAAGCTGTTTGCTTAGTCTTTTAGAGAGAGAAAAATTTTCTGACGAGTATGGGGACTTATCTAGGTGTGGATGTAGGACTAAGTTGGAGTCGCCACAGACATACAGCGCTCCTCTAGCATGCGTCTGAATTATCTGTAGTAAATGCGAGAAAAAGGGGTTAGGGTTAGTATTGGGGGCGTAGTATGACACAAAGGTAACTTCGGTGTCCTGTATATGTCCCGAAACCAATAGATAGCGACCTTCCGGATCTCTTACTTCCGACGAGATAGAGAATAGAAGTGAATGATGGAAAGCTAAGAGAACACCTCTGTGTTTCGTGGAGGAGGAGGCTGTGTAGACTTGAGGGAATTTGGCACTGAAAAATTTAGGCGTGGTATGGGCTGCAAAGTGTGTTTCTTGTAGTGCGACTACTTGGGCTTTCAAGGAGACAAAGGTTCTAAAGGCCTTAACTCGCTTGTTGGGGGAATTGAGTCCCTTCACATTAAGTGATAAGATACTCAGGGGGGCCATGAGACTTGGTAAAAATAAGCGAACATTAGCCTACCCAAGGCTGCACGGACCGATCGACCAGAGAAAGAAGGGGGAGAGGATAGAGAGAGACCTGAAAGAACAAAGGTTAGAGTAAAGAAAAAAGAATAGCAAAGGTAAGAGGAAAAAAAGAGTGTTGCACGGGGCGGTGTGGGCCGAACCCAGCAACTAGGGGGAACGACAATCAACCTGCCGACTCGCCAGTCAACAGGGGGTCGCACCATTAGGAGGGGGAGCAGTGACAATTCACCGCTGCGAACCGGTAACGAAAAAACATACATTTGCAAATAGATAAAATAGATAATAACAGAAAACGATCCAATAATAAAACAGGCTAGAAAACCTAGGGGTAAAAACTGTGATACTTAAAGGTTATCAAGTAATACTAACTATTTTAAACCTTGTTACTGTTCTGCCGGGATTTGGGAAATCGCAGTTGCTTAAAAATAGGGAGATAAGGGGGGGACGGGGAACAGGAAAAAGGTGTTGGGGGGGGGAAAGGGAACAGGGGGAGGGGGGGGGGACAAGATAAGGTAGGGAGGGGGATTCAGGATGATAAGAATAAGCACAGACCATAAAAACATCGTGCGACATTAACATTCTAAAAGTATATAAATAAACAAAGAACTCGCGAGGAGACGGTCAGGCCTGCGAGTCAGTGACCCGTCAATCTTGGCCAGATCATCGGCCCGCGAGCTGGTATCTAGGATGGTCAGTAGGTACAACCATTACCGGTCCAACTTGGTCGTCAACTGTCACGTAGAACACATATAAAAGTGGACCGGTTTAGGAAAAAAAAAAAAAAAAAAAAAAGGGGGGGGGGGCAAATGGTTGGAGGGGAAAAGATGTGGTTAAAGTACTTCGAAGAAAGTGGCAGCGTCTTAGACTCGGCTCTCTGCCTGGAACAGTATATGCTTGCTGGCCTGCGCTCAAATAACGTTAGTCTCATGGTGAGTTCAGGTTACGGCATTAAAAATTGGATAGAGAAAAATAAAGGAAGAAGTAATTGAACAAAGGGAGATCAGCGAGGTATGAATACCTTTGGGCTAGGATAACTCAGTCTAGAAGAGGATTTAGGAGTGCCTCCCCGAGGCACAGAAACGCCAGAGAGATCCTGCCGATTCCTCCTCGGGGTAGCCATGTTAGGGTAGGGTGCAGCTCGTGCCGGGGTCCGAGGCACCACTTCTCCCACTGGTGGGGGTGGAGCTGACGGGGCCAATTGGAGGTTCTCTAAGAGGGTTTGAAGAATCGCCGGTGTAGAGCAAGTATGTTGCTGTCCCTGGTATGAAAAGTAGAGAGCAAATGGGAACCGCCATGCATACTTAATTTGATGCTGTTGAAGGATTAGCAACTGTGGCTTCATTGCACGCCTCTTTGCAATTGTTAGTGGGGCTAAATCTGTGAACAGCTGGTAGGAATGGCCCTGGAACTGAAGGTTATTCTTTTCGCGGGCTATAGACATGAGTTGTTCCTTCGTTCGGAAGTAATGTAGCTTAACGATAATGTCGCGCGGTGGTCCGTCCGCTTGGCGTCTAGTGAGCGCTCTGTGGATACGATCGAATTCCAACCGTTCGATTGGAATAGAGGGGGATAGCTCTTGAAACAAAGCCGTCGTAAATGACTGGAGATCATCAACTGATTCAGGAATACCTCTCAAACGAAGGTTCGACCGACGCGACCGGTTCTCGGTATCTTCCAGTCGGGACAGCAGAGCAGCATTTTCCTCCCGGAGAGCCTCCTGTTCTTGTGCCAATTCACGCAAATTGAGCTCGGTGTCGTCGGCCCTGGTTTCCAAGTCCGCCGTGCGTTGACCCAGCTCACGAATTTCTCGAGAAAATCTATCAGTTATCTGATCCGATGTCGTTTTCAGCGCTTTCTTAAGCATTAGGTCCATATGCGCCAGAAAATCGGCCTGAGACATGCCAGATACCGGTGGTGTTGGGGAGGCCGGAGATTGAGGCCTCTCATCATCCTCCTCGCTACTGCTACCATGGCCTCGAGGTAGGCCTTGTAGTTGTGTGGCAGCAAGGGCCTTCGCCGCCATTTTAGAGGAAGCGCGCGCTAAGGCCTCTTTAATAGGTTTCTGCTTTTGCTTCCCTCGCTGACCTGTAAGAACCATCCCGGGTGAGGGGCAGTGGGGTACCCGAGGACCGGAGCCGATTCGGAGATCGTTAGCAGCGAAATATAGCGATTTATGAGCCGGTACAGCAGCGGTGAGTGCGGAGCTCTAGTGACTTGCGTCCGCCATGCTGAGCTCCGCGCATGCGCCCCCTTCAGAGTCCATCTTAATGCCTTCAGGTGAGATTATCAGTCCCAGGAATTGGATGCTACTTCGTTCAAACTCGCATTTTTCACCTTTAGCATAGAGTCCGTGTTGGCGGAGCCGGCTCAGCACCCTTCTGACATGATCTTGGTGAGAGTCTAGGGAAATGGAAAAAAATCAAAATGTCATCTAGGTAAACAATCAAAAATATATCCAGGAAGTCTCAGAAAATGTAATTGACAAAGTGTTGGAAGGTAGCTAGGGCATTGCATAGTCCAAAGGGCATCACAAGGTATTCATAGTGGCCGAATCGGGTGCAAAAAGCTGTCTTCCACTCATCCCCTTGATGGATGGGGACTAAATTGTAGGCCACCCGTAGATCTAGTTTGGTGAAAATGGTTGCTGATCTTAATCTCTGAAATAGTTTGGGTACTAGAGGGAGAGGATCCCGGTTTTTAACTGTAATTTTGTTGAGCTCCCGATAGTCCACACAAGGTCGTAGGGAGTGGTCCTTTTTCTCAACGAAAAATATTCCTACTCCTGCTGGGGAGGTAGAGGGTCGGATGAACCCCTTTTTCAAGTTTTCTTGGATATATTCTTTTAGTGCCTCCTGTTCTCGTTCAGCGAGGGGGAAGATTCTACCAAAAGGGATTTCAGACCCTGGAAGCAGTTCAATTGGGCAGTCGTATGGCCGATGCGGGGGAAGAGTGTCACCCCCTCGCTTACTAAAGACATCCAGGAACTCATGATAAGGTTCAGGTACGACTTGCCGCACCTCACACTCAGAGTCCACACAAAGTAGTGTTGTAGAAGAAGCTGGGGCTCTTGGAAGGCAGTGTTCCTGGCAATAGGCTGAGTGGAAATCAATTCTCCCTGAGGCCCAGTTAACTTGTGGATTATGCTCCTGCAGCCAGGGTAGGCCCAGAATAACAGGGAATAGTGGGGAAGAGATGACATCGAGGCTTAGGACTTCCTTATGTTGGGAGGAGGCCAACACGGGTAAGGGAACTGTCTCTTGGGTCACAGGTCCGGACTTGATACATGACCCGTCAGCTAGAAAAACAGAAAGTCCTTGTGCTTTAGGTCTTAAGGGGATACGTTGTTGTGTTGCAAAGGTTAGATCAATGAAGCAACTGCAGGCCCCGGAATCAATGATCGCGGTAACTGGCACTTCCCTTTCTAGCAGCTGGAAATAGATGGAAAGGGTTAGGTTGGTGGCATTGGTAGATGAAGAAAAGTTATTAACGGAAGAAAACATCCGTCACTTACGTGTCTTGGTTGGACAGGAACGTACATAGTGGCCCGCTTCCCAACAGTATAGGCAGAGGTTGTTCTGTCGTCGGTGCAGGCGCTCCTCCGGAGACAGAGAGGGGCGTATTAGGCCAACTTGCATAGGCTCTGGTGCTTTGGCGGCAATAGTAACAGGAGCTGGCTGAACTGGAGTGAAGCTAACAGGTGCAGAGTGAGTAGGAGCTGGGATCCGGGGCATCATCCAGACCGGGCGTGGCTGCTGGGCTGAACTTTCGGATCCTCGCTCACGGAGCCGACGATCACTTTGAATGGTCAGTGTGATAAGGGCCTCCAGGGTATTTGGGACTCCAACACGGGCCAATTCGTCTTTCAGACCTTCTGATAACCCCAAGCGAAACTGGTGTCGCAGGGCTGCGTCATTCCACTGTGTGTCTGCACTCCAGCGTCTAAAGTATGTAACATAATCTTCGGCCATTCTGCGGCCTTGCTGGAGTGCATGAAGGGCAGCCTCTGCTGTAGTGGTTCGTTGCGGGTCATCGTATAATTCGGCCATCGTGCCAAAGAAATCGGACATGGACTGTAACAAGACATCGTTCTTCTCCAACATCCAATGAGCCCAGGACTGGGGCTCACCCTGAAGCAGTGATATGATGAATCCTACTTTGGTGGCTTCAAGGGAGAAGGTTCGAGCTTGCAAGGCGAAATACAGTTCACATGCGTTACGGAAGAATCAAAATTTCCCCCGGTCACCTGAAAATCTCTCTGGTGCTGGAACTCTGGGTTCAGGGGGCAACATCACCACTGAGGTTGCTGCAGTGGCAGTCCCTGATGCAGAAGGTGCAGCATCGCTTGCTGGTGTAGCTATAGTCTGTACACGTTGTTCCAGTTGTGTATAACCCTCCTGTAGAGATTTAACTGCTTGGGTAAGGGCTGCAAGATGCTGACAGACGTCATCCATGGCCGACTTCCCACTTGCAGGTTTAGACATGGCTGTCTGGTACTGTTACGTACCTGCTGGATGAGCCTGACGTGCAGTGGGAAGGCTGTCTCATACAACCCCGGCCCAAGGGCCACCGATGTTGCAACAGTGGCCACAAGAGCCTGGCGGTGTATGGGTGCTTGGTTCGTCTTTGGTCTTGTCAGTTCAGCTGGTGCAGCAGGAAACAGGAAGCAGGTTGGTAAGCTGGGAAGACACTGAATACGTAGTCAGACAAGCCGGGTTTGGTAACAGATGATCAGATGTAAATATAGAAGACAGGCAGAGAATGGTCAGGATACAGGCAAAGTTCGGCAACAGGATATCAAGCAGTGTAGAGTAGAGCATGGTTACAAGGCAGACCAGGGTCAGGATAGCAGAGATCAATCATAGTCAAACAAGCCAGGTCAAACACAGGAAACAGATCGGATCACAGGAACAGGCAGTCACTGGAACAGGTATGAGCTGCAGACCAGACAGCAAAGACACAGTGCTGCTGAGGTGTTTAAATAAGGCAGCCTGTTACCAATCACTGAAATTAGTCTGCACTATTTTAACCCCTAGGTGGCAGATCCATGACGCCTTGCTAGAAGGCATAAATTGGGATAAAATCTTAGGAACAAAGAACACGGAGGAGAGTTGGGTTTGCTTTAAGAGAATATTAAATAAGGGCATTAGCCAATGCATCCTATTGGGTAATAAATTTAAAAGAGTGAATAAAAGTCCCAGATAGCTTAACGCCAATGTAAAAATGCATATAAAAGCAAAGGAGAAGGCCTTCAAAAAATACAAGGTTGAGGGATCATCATCAGCATTTAGACTTTATAAAGAATGCAACAAGAAATGTAAGGGTGCAATAAGGATGGCTAAGATAAAACATGAAAGACACTTAGCGGAGGAGAGCAAAAAAATCCCAAGCAATTCTTTAAGTATGTAAACAGTAAAGAAGGGAGGACAGACCATATTGGCCCCATAAATAATGAGAAAGGACATCTGGTTACAAAGGATGGGAAGATGGTGAAGGTATTGAATTTGTTCTTCTCCTCATTCTTCACGAGGGAATCGAGGGGCTTCAGTAACCAAAACTGCAGTGTTTATCCTCATGATACATCACAGAAAGCAACTTCATTGTTAACATAGTACAGAATTTGGGAAACTTAACATTAATAAATCACCAGGACCAGATGGCTTGCACCCGAGGGTACTTAGAGAACTGAGTCAAGTAATTGGCAGACCATTGTTCCTAATTTTTACTGACAGTCTACTGACTGGAATGGTACCAGGTGATTGTAGAAAAGCCAATGTAGCACCAATATTTAAAAAGGGCCAAAAATACATCCCTGGGAATTACAAACCAGTTAGCCTAAGTATGCAAGCTCTTGGAGGGGATGATAAGGGACTATATACAAGATTTTAGCAATGAGAATGGTATCATTAGCAGTAATCATCATGGATTCATGAAGGGTCGTTCTTGCCAAACCAATCTATTAACCTTCTATGAGGAGATGAGTTGCAATCTAGATAAAGGAAGGCCTACAGATGTGGTGTGTCTGGATTTTGTAAAAGCATTTGACACAGTTCCCCATAAACGTTTACTGTACAAAATAAGGTCCGTTGTCATGGACCATAGGGTGAGTACATGGATTGAAAAATTGCTACAAGGGCAATTTCAGAGGGTGGTGATAAATGGGGAGTACTTGTAATGGTCAGGGGTGGATAGTGGGTTCCCCCAGGGTTCTGTGCTGACCAATCCTGTTTAATCTGTTCATAAATGACCTGGAGGATGGGGTAAACAGTTCAATCTCTGTATTTGCGGATGATACTAAGCTAAGCATGGCAATAAGTTCTCCACAGGATGTGGAAACCTTGCAAAAAGATCTGAACAAATTAATGGGGTGGACAACTACATGGCAAATGAAGTTCAATGTATAAAAATGTAAAATAATGCATTTGGGTGACAAAAATATGAATGTAATATATACACGGGGGGGGGGGGGAACCTCTGGGGAATCTAGGATGGAAAAGGAATTGGGGGTCCTAGTAGATGATATGCTTAGCAATGGCATGCAATGCCAAGCTGCTGCTAACAAATCAAACAGAATATTGGCATGCATTAAAAAGTCCAGCGATAAAGCAGTAATTCTCACGCTCTACAAGACTCTGGTCCAGGTGCACCTAGAGTATGCTGTCCAGTTCTGGGCACCAGTGCTCAGGAAGGATGTACTGGAAATTGAGCGATTACAAAGATGGGCAACAAAGCTAATAAAGGGTCTGGAGGATATTAATTATGAGGAAAGATTGCGAGCACTGAACTTATTCTCTCTGGAGAAGAGTCGCTTGAGAGGTGATATGATTTCAAAATACAAATACCATACTAGTGACCTCACAATAGGGATAAAACTTTTTCGCGGAGGGGAGTTTAACAAAACTCGTGGCCACGCATTAAAATTAAAAGAAAAGAGGTTTAACCTTAAACTACATAGAGGGTTCTTTACTGTAAGAGCAGCAAGGATGTAGAATTCCCTTCCACAGGTGGTGGTCTCAGTGAGGGGCATCGATAGTTTCAAGAAACTATTTGATAAGCACCTGAATTAACCGCAACATACAGAGCTATACAATATAATACTGACATATAATCACACACATAGGTTGGACTTGATGGACTTGTGTCTTTTTTCGACCTCACGTACTATGTAACTATGAATTCAACTGGTGGTTTACTGCTAGCAGAATAAAAGGACAAGCTTGCCCCATGGCCACCTGCAGAGGATGCACCATGTAGATATATCTATATCTATATATAGATATCTATATGTATCTCTCTCTCTCTCTCTCTCTCTCTCTCTCTCTCTCTCTCTCTCTCTCTCTCTCTCTCTCTCTCTCTCTCTCTCTCTCTCTCTCTCTGTGTATGTATATATATATATATATATATACAGAGAGAGAGTTCTATATCTATAGATATCTACATATAGATATAGATATCTATATGTATCTCTCTCTCTCTCTGTGTGTGTGTGAGTGTGTGTGTGTGTGTGTGTGTGTATATATATATATATATATAATATAGCGTCGTTACTCCTGAAGAGTACCCGCTATGTCTGTAAATTTAGTTTTTTCCCAAGACTATAGTTGAGTATTGGGGTTAATTGTTCTAAATTGTGGTTTTGGCATTAGTTTGGCTGGGCTGTACTAATGTTCTGCCTGGTCATGAGTGCAGTTAACACCTTTGACAGGCATTAGAACTCAGTCTGGTTGGACGCATTGGGTACCAATCTCTCTCTCTGAGCCAATTAGTGGGTGCATTGTCTCGCTGTGTATTCCGGGATAGGGTACTTAATGTGCTGAAGTCACATGGTTCTGGGTTCCGGTCTAGAATTTATGTTCTGACTCCATGGTCCTGGTCCTCCTGACCAGACCCCAGAGGCCCTCATGGCCTGGGGTGTGGATCCATCCGTTTCTGAGTTTCGGAACTGGCTAGTCCGAGGCACAATAACTGGAAGGAGGATTCTAAAGTGGTCTGGTGCCATCTTGGAGAGACCCAACAACTCATCATGCAACCAGGGGAGGACTCAACGGAAGAGGGCCACGCACGAGGCTGGCTGCTCGGTAAGAGCCTGGATGTTGAGCTGTATGGACACTAACTGAATCCACGTTTCTTATGGTATCACCGAACCGGCTGCAAGATACTGGTACCATAAGAAAGTTCCTATTCCTATCCTTCTGTTACAACTAAGTTCCTGTGAGAGACTTTTTGTGTTCATCTAAAAGTTTGCAACCAAGTCTGTGGCAGAGACTTTGCTAAGTTTGATTCATGTGTCGGCTGCTAAGTCCCTAAAACCAGGTGTTATATTGCCTCACAATCTAGAATTAACATGGATTGTTTGAGGATTTGCATCATTTAATTTATAAAACATGCCCACAACTTTGAAGATTTTTTTTTATTGTGAAGCAAACAACAAATAGTACAAAATAACAAAAAAGGTCAAGGTACATAACTATTCACCCCCCTAAAGTCAATATTTGTCTATCTACCTTTTGCAGCTAACACAGCTCCAAGTCACTTTAGATAAGTCTCTATGAGCTTGCCACATCTTACCACTGGGATTTTTGCCCAATACTCCTTGCAAAACTGCTCCAGCTCCTTCAAGTTGGATGGTTTGCACTTGTGAACAGCAATCTTTAAGTCTGACCACAGATTTTCTATTGGATTGAGGTCTGGACTTTGGCTAGGCCATTCTAACACATTTACATGTTTCCCCTTAAACCACTTAAGTATTGCTTTAGCAGTGTGTTTGGGGTCATTGTCCTGCTGGAAGGTGAACCTCCTTCCTAGTCTCAAATCACACACAGACTGGTAAAGGTTTTGCTCAAGAATATCCCTGTATTTAGCACCATCCATCTTTCCCTCAACTCTGACCAGTTTCCCAGTCCCGACTGCTGAAAAATATCCCTACAGCATGATGCTGCCACCACCATGTTTCACTGTGGGGATGGTGTTCTTTGGGCGATGTAATGTGTTGGGTTTGCGCCAGACATAGCATTTTCTTTGATGGCCAAATCAGACCAGAGTACCTTCCTCCATACATTTTGGGAGTCTCCCACATGCCTTTTCACAAACTCAAAACGTGCCATTTTGTTGTTTGCTGAAAGTAATGGCTTTCTTCTGACCACTCTGCCATAAAGCCCAACTCTATGGAGCATACAACTTATTGTTGTACTATGTACAGATTCTCCAGTCTCTGCTGTGGAACTCTGCAGCTCCTCCTGGGTTACCTGTGCTGCCTCTCTGATTAATGCCCTCTTTGCCCGGTTCGTGAGTTTTGGTGTGCAACCATCTCTTGGCAGGTTTGCTGTTGTGCCATGTTCTTTCCATTTGGTTATGATAGATTTGATGGTGCTCCTAGGGATCGTCAAAGTTTTGGATATTTTTTATAATCTAACCCTGACTTTTACTTCTCAACAACATTGTCCCTTATATATATATATATATATATATATATATATATATATATATATATATATATAGCAAGAGTAATGCTCCTTTAGTGATGAAGTCCATGACTGAAGTCATTCTCAAATGGTTCAGCAGAGTGCTTCGACTGTTCTTGTTTTGTTTGGTTGGCCTACATTGTTAGAGGTGGGTCAGGCATTCATTTCTTAAGATATAATCTGGGAGATTTTTAATACTGGGACAGTCTTTCTAAAACAGAGACCTTCTCTAGAAATAAAGACCATCTGGCCACCCTATGCTATACACATCACCACTTCCCACTTACATCACATTTACAATGAATTCTCCTGCCACACAATTAATATGATATAATGATGTTACTCTGAAAACTATATACTATGATCAAACTAAATACTACTTTTTTTTAATTTGTAGCACCAAATTGCAAAAAGCTGAATACTGCAAGATAAAGAAATTCTAAATCTCTATATGTACCTTTTGTAAGACATGTTTAAAACAAACTATATATCAGATTAGTATTAGTAACTGATGCCACCAAGAGCTTAGAAAATATTAGAAATTACCTGACCACTGAAAATCTCTACCCTTTTTATTTTCTAAAATCATAGACAGACAAGCTTATATCCTGTGTATATACTGAAATCATAATCTGTTTTTATCTTAGCATCACACCACAGATCATTCGTACCATGAAAGCCAGCCCTATATTTATAGCCTGACCAACTAAACTTTTATCATATAGTTTTACACCTTCTGGGTTATGTCCTTTTTATATATTTCATGAACTACTGCTGTAATAGAGTGCAACAGTGAAGTGAGACATTACTTACCTCTGCCGATAAATCTTTGACTAATAGACTTTGATTTACTAAAAAGTGATATATGAGGTGAAAAGAAGTGAAGTAAACCTGTGTTCACTTCAAACTTTCAATCCTATACAATGTACTATAAAAATACCGTATATAATATCACAGGATCAGATGTTTTAAGTTTTTAGTAAATGCGGGTCTATTTATTTCCTTCTCTACCGTACCAGTAAATGAATCTCAAAATGCAGTAGTATGAGTACACAACCTGATAAACCAAATAGTTTTGGGAAAAAAACGAAGCTTTATTGAAGATGTTCTCAAGAGTTTACATGGACAGCACAGTGAAGTGCTTGTACATAGTTTATTGATAAATGCATTTTTTGGCTCTTAGGCACTATTAAATATTTAGACCTACCCATCTGAAAGTCTTCAGCAAGGATAATGCTTTTGCAGAAAATTATAAGGATGAATGAATCATATTTTCAATATAGATGAAAATCTGAAATAGTTAGATTTTTACCAGGTCTGTTAATTTTCGTTGCATCAATGCAGATGAAAGCAAAGCAAGGATCACTCAATGATGTTTTGCATCAATTACCATAATTTCCTTACTAATGCAGAAGGATATATATATATATATATATAATATATATATATATATATATATATATATATATATATATATATATATATATATATATAAAACGACAATTTTATTGACATAGGGGGTTATTTACGAAAGACAAATTCACTTTGCATACCAAGTGCACTTGAAATTGCACTGTGAGTGTACTTGGATTTGCAGTCACTGCAGATCCAAAGGGGACATGCAAGGAAAATAAAAAAAACAGCATTTTAGCTTACACATGATTGGATGATAAAATCAGCAGAGCTTCCCCTCATTTCAGATATACCCTTCAGATTTACAGTGACTACACTTCCAAGTACACTTTCATTGCAATTTCAAGTGCACTTTGCACTTGTAGTGCAAAGTGGATTTTTGCCTTTCGTAAATAACTCCCATAGTGTCATAAAACAAAGGTATGAGCAAGATTAGCAGTAGACCAGCATGCATAATATGGCAATTACTGTGAATAGTTTTTGGGGGCTTTTTTAAAGGACACATTTAACCATTTAATTCTAGAGCACTTTTCAAGCCACCTGTAGTTATGCCCTTGTTCCCTCCTCTCCTTATCTCTTTACTGTGATCCTTTAACAAATCTATATAATGTATTAACAAATTAAACAATGGTACTAGGACAAAGCTCTGGGGCACACCACTCACAACTCGGGGCACACACCCACTCTCTTATTTATAATATAATTGAAGACAATTGGGTTTTTTACCCCAATAGAGCTCCAGCCAACCAGACTCACACTCATTGTCATCCCTGTTAGCAATGTCATCCCTCATATTCACTAACAAATTGATCTTGACATACAGGCACACCACTCCCCTTATTCTACCTACCTTGTTCCCACAATACAGGGAGTACCGCTGGACAGTCACAAGCCAGTCATGTGAGCTGTAAAATCAGGTTTCTGATATTCCCACAAAACCATAATTTTCCTCATGTATTGGAAATTCTAGTTATTCCATTTTTTACCAGGCTTCTAGCATTTGTATACATGCTTTTCAATTTTGTACACTTACACATTCTTTTATCCTTACTCACTCTTAGTTATAGTAAGATCCAGTCAGCCCACAAGTATTGGTCCTTGCTACTTTAGTTCTACTATCATCTGGTTTGAGATCTCCTTGTCCGCCAGCTTTGTCCACTTCTACATACTCTGACCATTTTTCACTGCATGGTATACCTCTCACTGCCCCCCCCCTTCCCCTCCACATCCTAGTTTAAAAGTTCCCCCATCCTTCTGTCCATCTTTTCCCCCAACAGAGCTGAACCCTCCCAATTTAGGTGAAGTCCATCTCTCTTCATTGTTCATTCTTCATGGTTATTCTATTGAATTCATTATGGTCAAACCTGTGGTTGAGGCTGCTTCCTGTGTCCATTAGTTTTCAGCCTTTAATGCATCTAGAAGTGTTCACTTCTTAGACCAGCAGTAAGCAGTCTTTTTTTTTCAGGGGTGGTAAATCCCTGGGTCATTTGCTGCTAATTCAGTGATCAATTCCTACCTGCTAATTTGCTCTTGTGTTGCTTTTTTGTTGCTGTTATTCACCATTTCAATATGCTGGAACATATAAATGCAAGTCTAAGCCCTTGCACACACGGTCGGACATTCTGCCAACCAAATCCGTTGGATTTTGTCCGATGGATTTTGTCTGAAACTGTTGCATTCACACGGTCGGACCCAGTTGTCAGATTTTGCGGTTGCCAAGAACGAGGTGACGTAAGCCGTGTACGGCGGGACTAGAAAAGGTTAAGTTTAGCACCACGTCCGGCACCCTTTGGGCTCCTTCTGCTGATCTCGTGTTAGTAGAAGTTTGGGGAGAGACGATTCGCGCTTTTCACATTAGTGATTCAGATCGCTACTGCTCTTCGGTTTCTGCTTGTCTTTGCGTATCTGATAATCAGTGCATGCAGTCATTAAGTATTTGTTTCTCATTGTGGACTATATCTTGGTATAGTATGCTTTAAAAGGCATTTTTTATTGTCTGCTTGCTTCTGCTATTCAGGTCGTTCTTTCAGGCCTTGCTGTTTATTGGTGCTTTCTGGTGTCCGTTCTGACGAGCCGACCGTTTTCAAACCATGTTTCGTCTACGTACTCGTCGTAGAGTTTGTGCTGTGCAGGGGCTTCGTGTTGGGGTCCTTACTTTGACACAAGCCCGGTCCATGAACAGGGAGGGGAGGTGTTTGTGGACCAAGAATTGGTTGCGCCAGCGTGACCAGTTCTCGCACATGCCTTTGCTCCGTGAGATCCGCGAGAATAATACTGATGATTTCAGGAATTATCTCCGGATGACGGACCCCGTTTTTCACCGTCTGCTGGCTTTGCTGACCCCTTATATCAGCAGACAGGATATCTGCATGCGGCAAGCCATCACTCCGGAGCAGAGGCTCATCGCCTCGTTGCGCTACTTAGCGACAGGGAGAAGCCTTCAGGACCTCAAGTTCTCTACAGGCATCTCCCCCCAGGCTCTGGGGATCATTATTCCAGAGACCTGTTCTGCCATCATTCAGGTCCTGCAGAAGGACTATATGAAGCTAAGTTTTATCCTTAAACATCACATTCTATGTATTTCATGCTTGCTAATGTCTTGCATTTCTTTCCTCATTCCCTAATTACCATCATTGCAATATGCTCTAATTCATATGCTCTGCCCCTTTGTCCTCAGGCATATTTGCCTCACTAACTTCCCCACCATGCTCTTCTTGGCCCATAAAACTATAGTCTAGTCACTTACCAATGTTTTTTGTCAGCTCCATAGTATTGCTTTCCCCTAAACACCCCCTAAAATGTCTACAAATGTGATGTGTGTGCTTCAATTCATGCAAAGTGACCTTTTTTTAAATTTTTGGGGTTGTGCCACACTCATTAGTAACCTCCCTCCCCCCAACTGCTAGCTCAGCTGATAGCAATCCTCTATCTGATGACTTGACCAAACCCAATACACACTATACCTACCTTTTTGATGGTCACATTTATGGACGAATTCACCAAAGCATGTAGTGTAAGGGCCTGCCTCAATACTTTCAAATGCTATTTTTTTTAACAGATTAATTTTCTTGATATGTAATAACAGAATGTCAAAATGTGCTTCCATTTTGTTTTCATTTTGTTATTATGACACTTCTTACCTGTCCCGTGGGCTGCCAATAGTGTAAGTAAGGAGGGGCTTCACAAAGTATCACACATTATTTAGGCATTCAGCTCTCAATCAAGTGGAGAGGGTTACCTGTCCTAAACATCCCCCCTCATTTTTTACCAAGGGCCCATCATATGGGGGGGATGGGGGGGTGATGACTCTCATAAGGGGACCTTACACTTTAGGCTTTAAATACTCAGTTCCCAAAATGTTATACTAATTTTGACCAAAAATGTGGGTATCTAATCTGCTTGCAATGTTGATTTGTGAAATTACTAATTTTTGGTCTTGTTTCACTACACAATGTCCTTCAACGCCACAGGAATGGCAGACTGTGGCCTCCCACTGTGCCATTTTTTTTGAAGTTGTGCCTTTTTCACCAACAGTGCAAACCCAAGTTCAGAGCGAGATGAGGGGACAGTCTCTTCTTCAGATAATATAATAATGTTGTGGGTCTGCTACACACACACCTTCTTTTTGTAACTAATGTATGTAGTGCATTACTGACCAAAATCGTGCTCATTTTCAGCACCATGGCAGGAAAATGGCATGATTGTCCAAATTTACACATCACTGTGGGTGCTTTTTACTAAAGGCACATCCACTATGCACTACAAGTGCACTGCAAAAGTACACCTGAAACTGCCCTTGGAGTGAAATGTGGAATTGCCTTTAGTAAATCACACTCCTTCTCAGCACAAACTAAAATTTGACTACAAATACATTTTATGCGCAATGAAAAAGGAAGCCACACATTGTTGATAATTAAACTTTTTCATACAAGCACATTCACGTGTGCGTTTCGAAAAGGTTTTTGCAACAAACCAAGAAATTGTGTGTATCCAAAACAGAGTTTAATCAGAATTTTGTTTCCTTGTTGTTTTTGTGTAAACAGGCATGTATCAAACCGTAAAATACAGAACACAGGAACTTACAAAGTTCAACTTTGAAAAGTGAAGACAATATCAGACCTGAGTATGTACAAACTGGGCTGATATTGCCTTCATGATAAGGGGTGTCACCCCTGAAAAAAACAAATTTGGAAGATGCACACAGTGTGTCAACATGTGCTATCTCCCATCATGGGGGATCAATGTACATGCTTTGGGGCTGCAACCCCTTCATCTCAGACACTTTACACAAAACACATACATTGATCCCCCATGATGGGAGATAGCGCATGTTTACACACTCTGTGCATCTTCCAAATTTGGAATTTCGATAAATACAACATTTTGTTTTTAAAATAGCAAAAATAAAACCCTATCTAGTTTTTGTTGTTTCACACTTTCCCCAAAACATCAATGATGTTCTTCATTTTATTTTTAACATCATTGATGTTTTGTTGGATAATTTCCAAATCCCGATTGCGCCCCATTATCTCCCCGATCAAGATCTGGGCACTTTCACTGGTAAAACGGAAATCTTCTTCTACATCACCTACAAAACAAAGCAAAAAAACACACCATGTAATAAAAATATGATGATATACATTGATGAGCTTACCAGAAGCTGTGTTCTCCGACACTCACCTGTTGTGGTGACAATTTGCCCAACCTCCACGATCTCTCCTTCCTCCTCCTCCTCCTGCTCCTGCTCCTCTGTTTGTGCTTTTTGAATTTGGCCTTCTTTGGGAGGGGTGTGGTCCCTGGTGTCCTCATACTTGCCGAGTCTTCTCTCCCCTATGAGAATGTAAACAAAGAATAATTAGCACACAGAGGGCAGAAATAGGAATCTGAAACATTGCTTGGAAGTGTTGTACAATTGTGTTTTTGGGCCGAGTTCCAAGGTGAGAACATTATTGGGTACACTTTGTTAAGCTGGAATACTTACCTGCAGAATGATGTTTCTTACGAACGAATGAAACCATTAACTTGAAAGTGGCCATTTTAAACTGCACAACATGAAATCAAAGCACATGGAGCAGTATGCAAGCAAGAATAATCATATGAACACACGACAACTACTTACTTTTTTTAAGAATACGCTTGATCCTTAGGTCCTGCTCGTGCTCCCTCAGTTTCAGGTCTGACCAGCGTTTTGTCAGTTGATCCTTGGATCGGCGTACACCAAAATTCTTATGAAGACTCTTCACAACTTTAGACATGATCTTGGCCTTTTTGACATTTGAGTTTGGGTAAGGTCCATACTTCCCATCATAGTCGGTCCTGTTCAATATGTCGGCCATCTCCAACATCTCTCCAAAAGACATATTTGAGGCCTTAAATCTTGTCTTCCTGGATCGGGACGTTTCAGGCTCCGGGCTTTCCTCACCCTCTTCCTCGTTAGTGGAACTATTATTAGTGCGCACCTGCGTTCTCTCCGCCATGTGCTCTCCCCACTGTGCCGGAAGCAAAGGGGCGGGGAATAGTCTAGAAAGAACGTCCGGGGCAGGCGGAGTTTCACGAATGCACACTGTATATAAAACGCAACACGAGTGTATCGTCCGTACGATCTGGGAAGAGAGTGAGGCGCGGACGTGACGAACGTGCAAACGAAGGTAACATTTTTAACTTGGTGCTTCACTAGACTAGACTGCTTCTATATAGGCCGATGTTGGGACAAGTTTAGGAGGGTTTTTATTGGCATTATTAGTTTTTGAGGGTTTGGGAGGTTGTGACAAGTGACAAGTGGCAGCCAGGAGGTCGGCCAACGCCCTCCTCCTCCTGCCCCAACTACAGGAGCCCAGCCACAGCCTCGAAGGATGCCTGGAGCGAAGTGCCGAAGGAAGACGAGTGAGTGATGGCCTGGGTTCAGTCTGGTCTGCCAGAAGATGCAGCCTCTTGAAGATCCACATCCTGGGGACATAAATGGCATCTGAATTTCCTGTTCTCTAGGACTTCGGGACCAGACTTCTCTCCCTGAGATATGTACTCCTCAGACCACCAATTGTTTTATATTCTAATTTGTTCATGTCTGCCCTGGGGGCCAAAGGCTGCACCAAAGTAACAAGTTTCTCCAGCGCTGCGTTCCTCTTTTTAGTTTATTGCGACCAAAATAAAGGTTTTTTTGATTGATGAAATACTTGTGTGTGTGTTTTCCTTCCAAAAGGCCAGTTTATTAGTGAGCAGGCAGGTACATTCCCAAAAAATAAGTGAAATGAATAACAAGGGGTACCAACACTAAACAACCTCCTGTAGATTAAAAAATAAAAACAAAATCTCAAAAATACAATAATGTTGTGGTAAGTTTACACACACAAAACACCCCAAAAAAAGGAGAAATGAGCAAACTGTCTTTAAAGGAGATTTTTAGGGAATCCAAAAAAAAAAAAGCATCCAAAAAAGAATAAACAAAATCTAAAATTGTGTAGATGTGACGCAAACTAAAATTGTATTGCTGAAATGGTTGAAAAAAGAGTAATGAAATACGTTCGGGAGAAGTGTGTGTGACTATGAGCATCAAAAGAAGTTCGTTCTTGCAGCATTGTAAAGAACAAGAGAATGCGCTTGATGAAAGAATTTTTAACATAGTAGTAGTTTTACCTAAACGAGCGCTTCCGTGTCGGAATTTGAATGTGAGCATGCGTGGCACCTTGTCCGTTGGAGTAGGCTACACATGATCAGAGTATGTCCGAACGGACCAGTTTGTCGGAAAATATTTCCAGCAAGTTGGAAAACTTGGTCCGACGGATATTCCGACGGAATCAGTCCAATGCATACCACACACAGTCGGATTATCCGACAACATGGTCCGATAGGACACATTCCGACGGATTCTCCGACCGTGTGTACAAGGGCTAAGAGCTGTCTAGAGGCAACTTCTGTTTTTTTTTTTCTTTTTTTCTTTTTGCAACAACGAATGTAGAGTAGCAAAATAAATGAAAATACTTGCTCAGGACTGGACCAGGTAAGTAACCAATATATACAAGTAGTGGATATTAAAATGTAACAATATTTACTCCTCACACCTTGCCAAATACATCTACATATGTTAACTAAATCATGTAAAGAAAACTATTTTAATGCTAAAAATGTAATTTTATAGTTCTCTTTCTATCCTTATGAACTAAGTAAATGATGTGCCACAATGTCAGATCCCTTCAGAGATGTCCTCTGTAATCCGGCTATAAAGTTAATTGTAATGCCAGCAAATATTACTCAGCACAGCTGGAGTCAATGTGATGAAAGTAATATCAATTTTCCAACTATCAGATACTTTTTTTAAACAATGGTATTATCCTGAAACAATAATTAACATTCCTTTTTAAGAAGAACCTAATTCAAAATTAAAATGGGTCTAGTCAAAAAAAAATTATTTGAAATAACACCTACAGATGAAATCTCAATAATCATAAATCATTTTAGTAAAATATCCTTAAATGTAAATGAATAGATATAGTCCTTTCAAAATGTATGTCTTTAACCATTTCTGGACCTGCATTTTATAGTCCAGGCTAATTTTCAGTTTTCAGTACTGTGACAATTAGAACACTGTACCCAAGTTAATTGACCAGTGGAAAAGTATTTCTTTACATTAATGGTCAGTATAAAGTATTGGGAATCAGGAGGCCAAAAAGCATATTAGCCAGGGACTAGAAGTTGCCTGTATTACGTTTTGTGGAAGTCAAGCACTGGGTTTCTCAGGTTATGCTCTTTGAGAAACATACAGCTTTACAAACGTACACTATGAAAAAAATCGAAAGAGTTCTGGAACCAAGGGCCAAGTTCTATCTTCTTTCCACTTTTCATGGGGACTCACTGGCAATTTGAATTTCACAGGGTCTAATAGCCTTCTCGCTTCCATCTGAGAGTCGGATATCTGGCCTTTGCCTGTATGGGACTATGATGTTGATGTACTCCATCCCTGCTGCCTTCACTGTCACCCCCTTACCCCACACATCATCCTCCCCTGACTTTTCTTACCCCCCTCCTCTTTTTCAGCTTCTTTCCCACTGCTCTTCTTTATAGCCTAATCTACACCAGATCCTCCAACCTTAGATCCTTCCAGGTAGTGTCCTTATCACGTTGGCTTTGTATGTTTTTTGCACTGTTATCACTTGACATGTGCTGGGACAGATTTTCTACCATGCAAATCTTGTGCATTTGGTTATTTTGCATATTCTTCATATTCTTTGTAACCTATTGTTGCACTCACATTAGTTAGGCTGTACTCAACTGTCAATTTAATTTATTACTGCATGTGCTTGTAAAGTGTGAAAAAAAAATACTGGAAATCAGACAACCTGATATTTTTGCCTTTTACATTAGTAGTCAGTAAAAAGAATACCCTTTGTGGACATTGTAATGCCTTCTGAGTGTTTTTAGTACCAGACCTATGAAAGTACCATCAATGAACCCCTAGCTATATATGAAGGTGCCCAGGGTTCAATTGAGTCCCAATGTTACAGGCAGTACAGGGTCTGTTGAGGCTTGCAGGTGCAACTGTAAACAACTGGACAGAAACTTTACATCAGGATATCAATGTACTAGAGCAGGCAATAGAAATGTGGACAGGATATAAATCAAGATCATTAACAGCTAAGCAGCAGAAAAACCAATTCAAGAGCAGATTGAAAGCCAAGGTAATTAACAGCCAGACACTGAAGGCACCCTATTCAGGAGATAGGATTAGAGTTAGAGCATTGGAGTTGCAAAGCAGTAAGAAGAAGCAGACAGGCTAGGACACAACAGGCAAGCAAAGGTTCTAGACCAAGTGACCAGGCAAGCCAAGCCATACACATGAAAGCAGAACAGCAGGTCAGGTGACAGGTTAGCAGTAACAAGCTGAAGACCACTGAGTAATCTCCTAATGCAGTTTTCTAGTTTATATAGGCTGTTTGTGTCAAAACCAGCGCTGCAGCATGTACCTACGCTAATGATTATCCAGTCATAAAATGAATACACACATGTGCCTGAACTTGTCTAGAACTAGGGATGGGCGAATGGTTCAGCCCGAGCATAAGTTCGGGCCGATCTTTGGTTGTTCAGATGTTCTGAAAACACTGAACAATATGCGGTGTTCTGGGCAAATTCGAAAGCCGCGGGAACACCGTTAAAGTCTATGGGACACTAACATGAAAAATCAAAAGTGCTCATTTTAAAGGCTTACATGCAAGTTATTGTCATAAAAAGTGTTTGGGGACCTGGGTTCTGCCCAGGGGACATGTATCAATACATGTATCAATGCAATTTTTTTTTTAAATGGCTGTTTTTTTTTGGGAGCAGTGATTTTTTTTTTAATGCTTAAAGTGAAACAATAAAAATTAAATATTCCTTTAAACATCATGCCTGAGGGGTGTTTATAGTATGCCTTTAAAGTGGTGCATGTTTACTGTGTTTAGAACAGTAATGCAGCAAAATTACATTTCTAAAAGAAAAATTGTCATTTAAAACTGATTGCGGCTGTAATGAGTTGTCGGGTCTCGGAAATATAGATAAAACTCATTGAAAAAAAGAGCATGGGATCCCCCCAGTCCATTACCAGGCCCTTCGGGTCTGATATGGAAATTAAGGGGAACCCTGCACCAAATTTTTAAAAAATGGCATAGGGGTCCCCCCAAAATCCATACCAGACCTGAAAGGTATGGCTTTTAACGGGAACCCTGTGCCAAAATTTAAAAAAATTGCATAGGGCCCCCCAAAATTCATACCAGACCCTTATCCAAGCATGCATCCTGGCATGCCGCAGGAAAAGAGGGGGGATGAGACAAGGGCTTCATCCCCACAACCATTGCCCGGTGGTTGTTGTGGTGTACGAGTGGGGGACTTAGCAGAATCTGGAAAGCCCCCTTTAAAAGGGGACCCCCAGATCCCAGCCTCCCCCCTGTGTGAAATGGTAACAGGTACATTGTACCCCTACCATTTCACAAAAAAAGAAAGCGTAAAAATGTTTAAAAAAACAAGACACAGCTTGGGACAAGTCCTTTTAAAAAAAATAAAAATATAAAAATGTCCCACGAAGTCCAATCATCTTCTTATATTGCCCCGCTGATGGACCGAAAAAGAAAAAATCAGTGGCAGTTTTTTTTTCTTTTTCGGTCCGTCAGTGGACCGAAAAAGTTAAACTTTTAGTCCCGTGTTTCACTTAATATTCATACCAGACCCAAAGTGCCTGGTAATGGACTGGGTGGATCCCCCGCTCTTTTTTTCAATGAGTTTTATCTATATTGCCGAGACCCGACCACTCATTACAGCCGCAATCAGTTTTAAATGACAATTTTTCCTTTAGAAATGTAATTTTGCTGTGGTACTTTTCTAAACATGGGAAAAATGTGCCACTTTACAGGCATACTATATACACCCCCCAGGCACGATATTTAAAGGAATATTTGTTTTTTTTTGTTTCACTTTAAGCATAAAAAAAAAAAACACTGCTCCAGAAAAAATGGGCGTTTAAAAACAAAAAATACACTTTTTATGACCATAACTTCCATATAAGCCTTTAAAATGAGCACCTTTGATTATTCATGTTCATGTCCCATAGACTTTAATGGTGTTCGTGTGTTCTGCCAAATTTTTTCCCCGATCGGTATGTTCTGGTGTGAAAGAACCGGGGGGTGTTTGGCCCATCCCTATCTAGAACAAACCAAACCTTCCCCACATGAGGTTTCAGTAACCCCTTTTTCTAATTATGTTCTAATTATGTAAATTTGTTCTATTTTTGCAAATGCATAGATATAACATCTGCTAATAAATGTATGCCTAACATGATTACCCAAAACACAATTAAAATTATCAATGAATTCTGGTGAGTTGAACATTCTAGCATCTCATCTTATCTCTCAGGGACTGCAGCAAGGAGATCTCCCTCTTCCTCCCTCCTTATGCTGCAGCAGAAGTCTGTACATTTTTACTATTGGTAGAATATTTTATTATTATTGCTATTTGGAAAGTCTACAAGCAGCTTTTATGTCTCTAAACTGTTTTAAAACGGGTTTGCAGACACTGCAGAGACAAACAAACATAACAATACAGAAGATTATGCCCTTTAACATTCATTATATAATTGCAATGAAAGAATGTTTCATAAAGGATTTTATAGTGCACCTCTAGCTCTAAATGCTTCAGATGTGTTATTTGTAAAAGCACCTTGTCACTAGTAACTCCTACTGTATTCAGTTTATATTGATAGAAACTAAATTTAGATGTTAAACGGAAGTAAAACAGACTACAAGTATAGACTTTATGAATATTTGGTGTGTATAATTTGTCCACATATTTGCAAGGCAGAGCAGTACACTGACAACTTTACTTCCCATTAGAATTAATAATTGGACAGGATGAATTTAGGATAAGGAAGGACTGTTAAATTCCTTTGAGCTAATGGATTATACATTTTAGCAGCTCTGTATATGATGTATATATCAGCAGGTTTGTGCATACACTACTGAAAATTCAATGTTACTAATTGCAATACACTGAAAAGGGCAACTCACAACTCTGAAAACTGAAACTGGACATGGATACAATGTGACCGATGTTATTAATGAGCAAACACATATTATATAAATGCAACAATTGTTTTAAACTGAATATTGTAAATAAATATGTTTTAAAGTTTACAGTGGTTAATTGTGGCTGTTTAATGGTAACTGTCCTTATAGTTTGATAAACTTAAAGAGGTTGTATAGTCATTTTTGGGACTTTTACCTACAGGAAAGCCTATAATAAGGCTTACCTGTAGGTAAAAAAAAATCTCCTAAACCTGTACGGTTTAGGAGATATTCCCCTCGCAGTCAGCGGCACATGCGCACAGGGGATTCTCGGCTGAAAGTCCGGCAGACGCTGGACCCTGCTGGGAAGAAATCTCCCGCGCTCATGCACGGGAGTGACGATATCGCGGCAACGGCCACTCACAGCGCTGGAGCCGCGATACCCGGAAGAAACGCAGAGAGAACATGTCAGCTCCCTCGTCGTGGTTCGGGCCAGATGTCGGGGCCTCATTCTAAGGTAGGTATTTCATAATGAGCTAGTTTGCGGTGCATACTAGCTCATTACGCCTTTTCCTTTGCAGGTGAGTAAAAAAAAAAAAAAACATCAGCGGGTATACAACCGTTTAAAAGTGGTTGTAAACTGCTGGGTGCCTTTTTTTTCTGACCTGCAAGGTAAAGACATAATGTGCTAGTATGCATTTCATACTAGCACATTATGTGAAACATACCTAAAAATGAAACATTCCAGTGATGCATTGTCATTGCTTGAGGCCACTTGCATCTTCACCTATCTTACTTCCGGGTCCACGGACTCCAGCTGTGTGACTGGCCGGAGCCACAATGACGTCACTCCTGCACATGCACGGTAGAGCTGCTATATACGGCACAGGATTCTGAAGGAAGGGCCCCAGTGGGGCAAATGGTATGTGTCTAGGAGATATTTACAGTACTTATAGGTAAGCTTTATTATAGGCTTACCTTAGGTTCAAGTGAAACACTGAAGTTTACACGCACTTTAAAGTATACCTATAACCAAGAAACATTTAGTATTTTGCAGCTTACTTTTGATGTGGTAACTACACATGTTTTTGTTTTTTTTCTGTTACATTTCTTCGTTGTTACCTGATAATGCCATTAACACAGTTCCCGTCTCAGTATAACTCCCACAACGAGCACTAAATGTATTCTCACTGGAGAAGCAACGCTTGAGAGGGGACATGATAGCAATCTACAAATATATCAATGTGGATCCCAGCATAGGAAAAAAACTATTCAGTCTCAGGGAGTGTAAGAGGACACGGGGTCACACAATGAGATTGGAGGAGAAGCGTCTTTAACCTTAAACTGCGCAGAAGGTTTTTCACTTTCAGGGCAATAAGGATGTGGAACTCTTTTCCACAACTGGTGGTAGCAGTGGGGAGTATGGGTATTTTTAAAAGGCTATTGGATGTACATCTTAAAGAGCACCACAGGCAAGGATATGGGAAAAAATTATAAACACTGACAAGCGTGCACCTACACAGGTTGAACTGGATGGTTAATTGTCTTTATTCAACCTTGCCTACTATAGAACTATGACTGTAACTATGTAACATACTGATCTATGGTGGTGCAGTCACGTCACCTTAAGACAGGAAGTGTGTAATGACTATTCAACAACATTCTTTCTCCTCATCTCTACTGCATAGGGGGTGTGCTGTAGTTCACAAAATTTAACTTTTTCTGGAAGAATCAATATGTATTTTTTCACCTATTGAACAAATAAAAAACCCTTTCAATCATTAATTTGACAGACCCCAATAGAGCATATAAGAGAAGTTAATTGTTCATGTTTTGGGTTTATCTATTTTTTGATAGGAAAGTTTTGTTCTTAATTAAGTTTTTTTTTTTTTTTTAATGCCCATTCACCAAATAGGAATAACATCCTGAGACACACTGAGACTCTGAGAAGACAAGAATTAATCTTTGTTTGAAAATCTAAATAATGATGCTCAAGCCATGAGACATGTGGTATAGCTTAATAACCTTTCTCTTCCTAAACATCAGTGTTATCACAGGAAAGTTCATGGTAAGGAGATGTACCCTGCTCTCTGTGGTGCCCTAGGGCTGTGATTTATGGACTAGTCATCACATCAAAAGTCAGATCTGCCCAGGTCTCATTTGACTGCCTGGGAAAGGAAAATGTTTGACACTGCTGCTGATGTTTTTGTTTTCTATGAATGAGAATGTTTTCTGCTGTAAAATGATCAAAAGCCAATAAAAGGTTAGTAATGCTTAACTAAGTTCGAATGCATCACTCAAACTACATTTCTTCTGCCAATTATAAAACATTTCTTATGTTACAAAAATTCTGCTGTATTTTTATAGACAGAATAGGCTTTAAAAAAAAACAAAAAAAAAGTACTCTTTCCACTTAATTAGTTCTGCTATATATATTGTATTTAATCATAAATGGGAAATCAGTTTCACAAACTATAGTCATATATTTCATACATGTTTCAAAACAAAAAATATGGATATGTGTAAAAAAATAATGAAAATACCACTACTATAACCCTGAAATTAAATCTGCCAAATACAATGGGTAGAAACATTTGCATTACAAATCATTTTTTCGAGGGCTTTTTTTTTATCACAGGCTAGGTGCAGGAATTCAATAATAATACCTCCCCGCCCCGCTAAACCATATCAAATAGCGGGTGTGGCCAAATTGCATTGTCCTAATAATCTCTTTGGTGAGTGTAGTATATTTATATATAGTAGGTAATACCTGCCCTGCACACTATACATTTGTATTCTTTGGCTACTATAGTGTTGCCCTCTTCAATCTCCTTCTATGAACATGGTGGTGTGCACTGGATAATATAGTCCAAACGGTATGTTTGGCTTTCATTTTTTCACACTTGTTTCTCTTATATCCTTTTCACGCTATCCCTTGTGGTGGTTTCTCTTTTTCCACAGACTCTTTATTTCTTTTTCCTTTTCTTCCCAATTTGTTTAATTTCTTTGGTAACTTCTTGTATGTTTAGAACACCTTAAGATGCGCAATTAAGCACCTCCTTTTTATAGGCTCTTTTTATAGCCCCTATGCACACAGTCTATTTTCCACCCCTTTCCACCTTTATATCGTTCTTTAGGTGTGTATAGGTTAATGTCTCATCTCACTTTAATTCTTATATCATATATATCTGTTTAAGTTTGGGGAGTCCTTTTGCAGTCCCTCGCATCTGCCGTGGGAGGAAAACGATGGTTCCTGTGATCTACTGCTTCCTCCTCTGTGGGTGAGCTGATCCCCTCACTATTTAAATGATTGTAAAAAAAAATTTTGTTATGTCATTATATGATTCGCTGCTATTTGATTATTTGCAAATATTTTTATTTATTCTGTAGACTATCCTCCTGAAGAAGCGGTTTGCTGCGAAACCGGTAGAGGAAACGTTTCTATACCCCTCTTCAATAGAAACCTTATGGGGCCACCCGTCGGTAGTTTATTAAATTGTGGTGTATATGATTTTAACAATATGGAAGTTTTGATTAATTCAAATTTTTTTGCTCTTATTAAATTATTTGTAATTTTTTTATAACAAAGTCTTCTATGAATTATTTACTTAGTACCGTAATAGTCCCCTTAACAAACCTTTTTGGGTGTGGATATCAGGGGAGCAGCATCAGCAACTGCCCCGATATCCTTAGAATTCCCAATTCTTGACAATTGTCCTAATAAGTATAATAGAGGCTGATGAAGATTGATAGGAGAGTATTCTTTTCTCAGGCTGGAAGGGTATTGTGGAATATTTGATTTTATTGGGCATCTAAACCTTTTAGTAATCACAGTAACCCTTACTACAACCCAAAGGCAGGGTCTTATATTATGTGCCAGGATAATGACCCTACCCTATACACATCTCCAGTCAGATAGAAAGATTGACCAACAGCAGCTAAAGACCTACTCGCTGTCTGGTTGTTCTCTCCGTTAGGCTGGGTTCACACTGCTGCGGTGGCGAGAATCGGATGTGATTCGCACCGCACTGCAGTGCAAATCACATCCGATCTCTGTGCGATGCGAGTTCAGCCATACAGATAGTATGGCTGAATTCGCATTGCACCCGGCCCAAACTCTCACAGGACCCTTTTTTTGGTCCGCAGCAGAATCGGATTGCATGGGTGTTCACACCATGCGATCCGATTCCTGTCCGAGTTTGCAGATCACACTGTGATATGCGAACTGATCTGGGGGTGTCATTAACGTTTCACTGACACTCCCAGCAGTTCACATAGGGCAGTGTGAAATGCCGCCGGGAGGCATGCGATGCGGGAACCCGCAGCGGATTTGCAGCGTTCCCGCATCGCTGCAATGTGAACCCAGCCTTAATAAGGGCAGTTGTATATCTGTTCCAGCATTTTTTTTTGCACTGATTCTTTATTGCCCTGGAAGGTTTTACACCTGGCATTCTTATGACTTATTTATATTTTCTACATTATAGATTTTTAGAAAGTTATGAATAAAAGTAAAGTTTAAGATCATAGTGGGTTTAGTGCATGGGTATACCCATGATGTTTCTCTATAAATATTTCCCACATAAAGACCAATCTTGCAGTTCAGGTTGTTTTTTATTCATTTTCAACGTAGCTATATGTCGGCTCTCTGTATCGGGATAGCAGGCGCTGGAGGCGCTCACACGTGCCCGCTGCATTGCGGGGGTGCCGATGCTCGTGGCTGATGCTCACGATGACCGCTGGCCAGGGGATATCGCGAGCATGAGAGGCAGAACAGGGAAGTGTGTGTGTCAACACACAAATCCCTGTTCAGTTCTGAGAGGAGTAACAGATCATGTCTTTCTATTAGCTAGGAACCATGATCCGTCACTTCCTCTAGTCAGTTCTCTCCCCCTTCAGTTAGAAACACATAGCAGGGAACAGGGTTAACCCCTTGATTGCCCCCTAGTGTTAATCCCTTCCCTGCCAGTGAAATTTTTTACAGTAATCAGTGTATTTCTATAGCACTGATCACTGTATAAATGCCAATGGTCCCAAAAATATTTCAAAAGTGTCCGATGTGTCTGCCATAATGTTGCAGTCCTGATAAAAATTGCAGATCACTGCCGTTACTAGTAAAAAAAAAAAAAAATGCTATAAATCTATTCCCTATTTTGTAGATGCCATAACTTTTGTGCAAACCAATCAATATACGCTTATTGCAATTTATTTATTTTTTTCCAAAAATATGTAGAAGAATACATATCAGCCTAAACTGAGAAAAATTTGCTTTTTAAAAAAAAATGGGGGTATTTATTATAGCAAAAAGTACAAAATATTGCATATTACATTTTAATTGTCGCTCTTTTTTTGTTTATAAAGCAAAAAAATAAAAACCGCAGAGGCTATCAAATAACACCAAAAGAAAGCTCTATTTGTGGGAAAAAAGAACATCAATTTTGTATGGGTGCATCGCCACATGACCGCGCAACTGTCAGTTAAAGCGACGCAGTGCTGAATCGCAAAAGATGATCCACTCATTCAGCAGCCACATCTTCCAGGGCTGAAGTGGTTAAATATGCAAAAATCAGCTTGTTCATTAATCTTTAAAGTAAAAATGTTTAGCTTTTGATATAGTGGGGAAGGGATTAGAATCGATTAAACACTGAAATCACTGAACCCTCAGTGGGCAAATGACATGTCATTTTATACATAAAATTATATTATATCCTTTTTGTTATGAATGCATGAATATGTCATTTTATGACAAGGATATGGTTTTCTAAACATATAAGAAAACACCAAACACTGAAAGGCAGAGAAACAAACTGAAACAAAATTAACAGAACACTAAAAAATAACAGGAATCAAATTATTATCAGAATCGTATTGTGAATTTATTTTCAAAATCTTCTATAGCCCAAACAAAAATGGAGTATTCCAAAACAATGGACATTTTTTATTAAATGAGGTCAACCAAGTATCCCTATTTTTTAATGTATGAATGTAAATAAATATATATAACAATAAACACAATTAGATTTTATTTTGTTTTAGTGTTTAGATTAGTTAGTTGCAAATTTAGAACAACCATAATGAGTTTTTTTTATCTTGTTGGCTTAATTTTATGAAGCAAGGTTTATTAGGTTATTGTCTTTTCTAAAAAAAAATAAGTTATTATTATTATTTTTTAACAAATCTTTAGGAGTTAAATGCTATTTGAGGTTTAATGCAAATAGCAATATAAACACAGTGTAAAAGTGTGTCTGATGAATTTAGTTCTAAGAAACGTAACCATTATCATGAAAATTGACAGATGAATAATATGTAGAGTACAGAAAAAATCAAGGTACTTATGAATTTAGGCAACCATGAAGAATAAGGCATCTCAGCAGGAGTATACGTGGAAAAATACCAGGAAGCATGTGTAAAAGTCTGATGGAAATTGAGCATTTCAAAGTCTTGACAATAGCTCAAACATATGCCTCCTTTTCATCCTGAACTGAAAAACAGATAGACACAACAAAGAAAAGTTCTATCAAGACTACAATTATTAGAGGAGGCATGGTTGAAAAGTTGATAGCAAGCATCTGTTTCTCCCTGGGTTCACAGTTCAACATGACACAGCTAACAGGAGCTTCAAATTTCTCAGTAAAATGAAGCCACTACAAGGAGTAAGGTCATAGCACACCTTTATTTAAAGTTTAGAGATTAAAATGCAAGTACAGACACATAAAACTGAAAACAATATATATAATAAGCTTATTTATAGATATATATATACACACACTCTGTATATACAGTATACAAAAAAAAATTTCCAGATACCCGTCATTGTTCAACAGCAAACTGTTGAGCTTCGTCTTAAAAAAAAAGGTCAATACTGTAAGGCCGCGTACACACGGGCGGACTGTTCGCCCAACCTTGTCCGCTGAACAGTGTTTGGGCGGACAGTCCGCTCGTGTGTGGGCTTTCAGCGGACAGTTTCAGCGGACAGTTGGACGGACAAAGTCTTTCGGAAATTCCGAAAAACTGTCCGCTGAAACTGTGTTTGAGCGAACAGTCCGCCCGTGTGTGGGCCTGTCCGCTGTACTTTCGAAATGAGCTGACTGTTCCCGCTCGGAAAGTCCGCCCATTTCGAGCGCGTGTACAGGTAGGCGGGGCCCGCGAAGGAGACGTCGCGGGCTCCGCCGCCTGGAATGGGCTTAAAGGGGAACCCCAACGCCGAAAAAAATCGGCGTGGGGGTTCCCCCCAAGTCCACACCAGACCCTTGTCCGAGCACGCTACCCGGCCGGCCAGGAAAGGGGGGCGAGCGAGCGCGCCCCCCCTCCTGAGCCGTACCAGGCCGCGTGCCCTCAACATGGGGGGTGCCTTGGGGAAGGGGGGGCCGCGCGGCCCCCCCACCCCAAAGCACCTTGTCCCCATGTTGATGAGGACAAGGGCCTCTTCCCGACAACCCTGGCCGTTGGTTGTCGGGGTCTGCGGGCGGGGGGCTTATCGGAATCCGGGAGCCCCCTTTAAGAAGGGGGCCCCCGGATACCGGCCCCCCACCCTATGTGAATGAGTATGGGGTACAATGTACCCCTACCCATTCACCTGTGAAATAAAGTACAAAAAAAAACACAACACATGGAAAAAGTATTTTATTGCACAGCTCCGGGGGTCTTCCGTCTTCGGGGGTCTTCTCGCCGGACTCCTCCGCTATGTGTGTGTAGCTCTTTTACTAGCGGAGGAGTCCGGCTTTCTTCCTCCCCGCCGCCGGCCTCTTCTCCCGACTTCGGGGGTCTTGTCCCCCTCTTCGGTTCTTCTGCCGGGCCACCGCGCCTGGTCCGGTGGCCCGGTCTTCTGTCGCCGTCTTCCGTTCTTCTGTCGCCGCCTTCGGTTCTTCTGCCGGGCCACCGCGCCTTCTTGTAGCTCTTTTACAGGCGGTGGCCCGGTCTTCTGTCGCCGCTGTCGTCGCCGCCGCCGCCGCCGCCTTCCGTTCTTGTTCTTCTTGTTCTTCTTCTTGTTCTTCTCCTGGAGATGTTGACTCGACGATCTCTCCGGCCGGAATGCCAGAGCCGCGCTGTGCGGTCACTTATATAGTGACAATGGGGCGGTGTCACATGGTATATGTCACATGGGTTGGTCACATGGGTTGATGTCACATGGGGACTATGACATCGTAAGGGGGCGGGGTCACCATGTGACCAACCCATGTGACATATACCATGTGACACCGCCCCATTGTCACTATATAAGTGACCGCACAGCGCGGCTCTGGCATTCCGGCCGGAGAGATCGTCGAGTCAACATCTCCAGGAGAAGAACAAGAAGAAGAACAAGAAGAACAAGAACGGAAGGCGGCGGCGGCGGCGGCGACGACAGCGGCGACAGAAGACCGGGCCACCGCCTGTAAAAGAGCTACAAGAAGGCGCGGTGGCCCGGCAGAAGAACCGAAGGCGGCGACAGAAGAACGGAAGACGGCGACAGAAGACCGGGCCACCGGACCAGGCGCGGTGGCCCGGCAGAAGAACCGAAGAGGGGGACAAGACCCCCGAAGTCGGGAGAAGAGGCCGGCGGCGGGGAGGAAGAAAGCCGGACTCCTCCGCTAGTAAAAGAGCTACACACACATAGCGGAGGAGTCCGGCGAGAAGACCCCCGAAGACGGAAGACCCCCGGAGCTGTGCAATAAAATATTTTTTCCCCTGTGTTGTGGTTTTTTTTGTACTTTATTTCACAGGTGAATGGGTAGGGGTACATTGTACCCCATACTCATTCACATAGGGTGGGGGGCCGGTATCCGGGGGCCCCCTTCTTAAAGGGGGCTCCCGGATTCCGATAAGCCCCCCGCCCGCAGACCCCGACAACCAACGGCCAGGGTTGTCGGGAAGAGGCCCTTGTCCTCATCAACATGGGGACAAGGTGCTTTGGGGTGGGGGGGCCGCGCGGCCCCCCCCTTCCCCAAGGCACCCCCCCATGTTGAGGGCACGCGGCCTGGTACGGCTCAGGAGGGGGGGCGCGCTCGCTCGCCCCCCTTTCCTGGCCGGCCGGGTAGCGTGCTCGGACAAGGGTCTGGTGTGGACTTGGGGGGAACCCCCACGCCGATTTTTTTCGGCGTTGGGGTTCCCCTTTAAGCCCATTCCAGGCGGCGGAGCCCGCGACGTCTCCTTCGCGGGCCCCGCCTACCTGTACACGCGCTCGAAATGGGCGGATTTGCCTCCTCCTTACGTGGGCGAGTCCGTTCATTTCAAAAGTTGAGCGAACTGTTTGCCCAACCTTGTTCGTCAAACAGTCCGCTCGTGTGTGGGCAAGTCCGCTCATGCAAATTTTGAGCGGACTGTTTGCCGAAACTGTTTGACGAACAAGGTTGGGCAAACAGTCCGCGCGTGTGTACGCGGCCTAACTGTTGACTTTTAATATAAGAACATTTACCTGTCCAGTGATCCCATTATATCGGCACCCTGAGTCGGGTGCAGGCACCTTCACAGCCAGTTTCCTACTGTAAACGTGTGAGTCCCGCTGCACTTTCTGAATAGCTCCGCCATCTTCTGGGAAGTCCTAGTGTATGTCCTAGAATGCAGCAGGAGAATGAGGATGAGCTGGAAATCCTGTCTAAACCAGATACCCGCTCACCCTCTTTTTTCCCAAAAATAGCCAAATGTGGGAGTGAAGGGGAGAGGGTGCGAACAACCAGAACTTCCCCTTTTGGGTGGTGCTCCACTTTAAGCTTTGTTGAACAGCAATGCCTAGATTACAAAGAAAGATATCTTTTTCTGTGATCTTAAACCCTACCTTAGTGGTAAATCGCAATAAAGTCAGAATGAATGGCAGAGGAGGAAAGTGTACAATGCATGTTACCATGGTACTGCATGCATTAGCACATACGTTAATGCAGAACAATATTGTGAACAGGGTCAAATTATGTAAAAAGGTCTATGATCCTCATAGAGCATAATAGGATCTATACTATCTATTCAACTGTGTGCACATTTTTAGAACAAATCATTTTGTGGTGTAAGAGGACATTTGAAGTGATTTAGTAAAGGAGTGGACAATGTTCACTTAGCAAGTTGAATGTTTATTCAACTTAGTAAAAAAGGTGAAGCATCACTTCAAACATCCAAACATGTGTAGTCCTGTTTACTTAATTTCTTTCTCACATACTTGGGTATTCTCACCAAACTTTGCATCACCTCGTTCATCAAAGTACCGTATATACTCGAGTATAAGCCGAGATTTTCAGCCTCTTTTTTGAGGCTGAAAGTGCCCCCTCGGCTTATACTCGAGTCACCGCTGTCTGACTGCTCGATCAGCGTATCGAGCAGACAGACGGCGGACATTAAAATTCAAAAGCCGCGCCTCCTTCTCCGCCTCCGCCTGTGATAGGCGGAACACTGAATTTCCCAGCAGTCAGTGTTCCGCCTATCACGGACATCCGTTCATTCTCATACTACGGACGAGTATGAGAGGATGTCCGTGATAGGCGGAACACAGGCTGCTGGGAAATTGAGTGTTCCGCCTATCACAGGCGGAGGACGGAGGCGCGGCTTTTGAATTGTAGAATGGCCGCCGAGAAGAGCGGCGATCCTGGAGCGGCGATCCATCGGCACGACACGGGACGGAGGAGGCACGGGACGGAGGAGGCACGGGACAGAGGAGGCACGGGACAGAGGAGGCACGGGACAGAGGAGGCACGGGACAGAGGAGGCACGGGACAGAGGAGGCTCGGGACGACGGCGGCTCGGGACGGAGGCTTGGGACACAGGTAGGCTGGACACACACACAAGGCTGCACGGACACACACACACACACACACACACACACACACACACACACACACACACACACACACACACACACACACACACACACACAGGGATGGATGGATGGATGGATGGATACACACACACACACACACACACACACACAGGGATGGATGAATACACACACACACACACACACACACACACACAGGGATGGATGGATGGATGGATACACACACAGGGATGGATGGACGGACACACACACAGGGATGGATGGATGGATGGATGGATGGACACACACACAGGGATGGATGGACGGACACACACACAGGGATGGACGGACACACAGGGATGGACAGCCATGTCTCACCCTCGGCTTATACACGAGTCAATAAGTTTTCCAGTTTTTTGGGGGTAAATTGGGGGCCTCGGCTTATATTCGGGTCGGCCTATACTCGAGTATATACGGTAACTGAACATTCACTTTGCACTTTCATAAATTAGTCTTAGTTAGACAGTAAAATTGTTGACCACAGTAGACAAATTTTGCTCTTCTGTAGAACTGCACTTAAATCAACAGAACATGCAAGTGAAGTCATTCTATGCTTGATAAATTTTATTAGCTGTATAGAACAATTATGTAAAATATTTTACTCGTTCAAGATTAGTGTGATTTATTCTGTTTTCTGTTATAAAAATAGAACCAGGTGGTTTCCATATTTACAAAGCTGAAAAGATTATTCTGCTTTAAGTACTTATGTTCTAGCTTAATAACCCATGCAATTTTAGCTGGTGATGTCAATCGCTACCATACTAAGGCAATTAAATAATTAGCATTAGCCATTGCCTGTCTGTTTCCTGTCACCTTTGTAAATTTTACTCCTGTCTATTTCACTGTGTCATGCAGATGTTGGTGATGTTACCTAACTGTACCTTTTCTATATTTGGTTAAAAAAGACATCACATCCTAAGTAAATAATTATTTTGTTATATGCACATGTTCAGTTTTCTATGGTTTTAGCATGCATTTACTTTTATCAAACTAATATTATTTTTAATTCATTTTATAATGCTAATGTATTTGTTATGAAACCTGAGTATCCTAACGAACATACATATTATATTAGAACCCTAAAGAAGGGAACATGAGTACCCTCCGGTACCATTATTACTTTACAGGTGAACATAAAGAACTTATATCATAAAAATTTTATTTATTGTAAAAATATATTTAAAAAGCATGTATAAAAACATGACAACAATCTATACAATACATTATATTGTGTAAAAAAAAACAAAAAGTTACATATGTTATATATTCTGCATATTCAAGAATGAACATAGATTCTTCCATTAGCCTGACATGTTTCAGGAAAAAACCCTTCTTCAGAGGTGTTTTGTAAGGAGAAATTTTAAATATATTCTGAAAAAAAGGGGGGTAGAGATAGTCTTAGCAACAAACATTTTCAAAGGCAAAAACAACATTGCAATATCTGAGCATGTCCAATATACATACTGTACCAAACTTTGAAGAATGTATAAGTGAATATACCAATGTGTACAAAAGCAATTGTCTTTAAGGAGTTGAATAACCTTTGCCGCTATTTGTCCACCAAACAGAGGTGGACCCCAAACGAGCTCAGAGCAGCCCTCTCAAGGGTCCCCCAAAGGAGAATCCGCCATAGCAATGTCACAAATAACCCTAAGGGATAATAGAATAACAGAATGACTTATTATAAATGATTGGATATGTAGCATTTGTATATGCCACTAAATACTACATAAGTCCCTCTTATATAGTGGGGACCATTTTTAAGGTGTTGTAAATTCTATATTGCTATATCCAAGAGGTATATTTAATTAGGTAATTAGGATGTTTTGCGTGTTGTTGTTGTTATTGTTATTAATTATGTCGGATTTTAGGTGCTGAAAGCGGTACAATGTTTTGCATGGAAATTCGGCGTTTTATATTTTAGGCCTGTAATTCTTAGGAATAACTCATGTAAATCTGTCTGTAAATCTGTAATAATTTAATGTCCCTCCTCCTGATATAGATCTGATATAGTCAGATAGTTGGAATGTCTGGTACAAAGTCTTTCAAAGTGGTTTGGGGCCATAGGTCACATAGAGGGGAACACATCTTTTAATAAGGCTTAAAAAGCAATATTTAGTTCTGAACTTTGCTGAAGCCACACTTCATAATATATCTGATATCCACATCCTTTTGTTTGCATGTTTTGGTGATATTGGGGGGGGGGGGGGTGCCTGGGGTACTGTGTTGTGGACTGACCTGCTCCATATGGTTTGCTGCTATATGCTTTATTGTCCTGGTCCTGTACACTCTCAAAGAAGGAATACATGGGATAGTCCCTAGGCAGTTACTTTAAAGACCCTATTTGAGTACCAGGTTGTCTGCTTGAGATTTGAGCTACATTTTATAGTCTCCATAAACTACCAATTCCTTCTCCCTCTTATGGGCCAGTACCAGTCCCTATTTTTACCAAGTTATTTTGTTTTGATCCCCACTAGAGTTGCGTGGGATAATATAATTGGTACAATCAATATTAGATCCAAAGCCAGAACTTCATCTCCTCCCAGGCATGTACTGGCCATCGGGGGTATTGGGAGATTATCAGTGGGCCAATGGCTCAGTGGGCCGGTCAGGTGCAGTCCTGGAGCCACTCCTCTCTGGCAGTGAGTGATCGGGATTCCGTCATATGCTGGAGAGAGGATTAGGTGTTATGCTCCCTCCAGCCTGCAGGGGGAGATAGACAGCCAGATAGACAGCAAGCCGACTTTCCTTCCTCTCTCCCCTATCACTTGTTATCACATGACTGGAGAGAGGAAGAAGAGAAGCTGCCTTCAGAACTGTGAGTACACGTAGGGGGAGGACATTCTGATGTAAGGGGGATGCTGATGGGGCACTCTGTTGTAAGGGGGCTGCTGATGGGACACTCTGATGTAAGGGGGCTGCTAATGGGACACTCTGATGTAAGGGGGCTGCTAATGGGACACTCTGATGTAAGGGGGCTGCTGATGGGACACTCTGATGTAAGGGGGCCAGTCTAGATGGAGTCTAGGGCCAAATTTCTCCCCCAGTCCAGCCCTGTCCCCTCCTATGCTTTTGTTGTCTATGGATGCAGAAAAAACCTTTTCAAGGGTCAATTGAACTTTCATACATTATACCCATATTGGGGTTCCAGAACCCATGCTTGCTTGGATTAAGGCCTTATACTCCACACCCTTTGCAAATGTCTGGATAAATGGCAGAAATTCTGCTTCCTTCTCTATTCATAATGGGATTAGACAGGGCTGTCCTCTATCGTCTCGGCATCTTAACCCTTCTTACATCATGTCCATAATGACTAAGACATCTCTAGATTATCTGCCTGGTTACTATCACAAGGTCGCAGTCTAAGAGAATGACCTTTTTTATATTACAAAAATTTTTTTCTCTACTGTCGCTTCTGCAAGAACACTATATTTAAGGTGCTCTATTGAACTTTACAGTAAATCTACAAAAATCCAAAGCTTTAAATGTATTCCTAGATGAACCTATCATGAAGAACCGTAGGCCTAACTTATACTTATACTGTGCATGCCGATTCTAGTTTGATATTTGAATTGAACTACCTCCCACTTTTGAACACTTTATGAAGATACCTAGTTACCTGGACCAAATTTGTCTTCTTTTGGTTTGGAAGATGTAATGTTTTAAACATGAATGTAATGTCTCAGCTACAATACTTGCTTCAGACATTACTGATACATGTTCCATCTGCCGCCTTCTGTTCAATGAGGTTGGACTTCACCAGATTTATTTGGTAGGGCAAAGCAACTTGCATTATCTGAGACATTCTGGTCAGGCAAAAAGTGAAATGAGATGTGGGGCTACCAGATCATGCACACTATCATATGGCAGTCCATATGGCACATGTTATAGACTGGTGTAGACAGTGGTTTGATGTACTAAAACTGTGCAAATTCTGGTGAAGCTGTGCACGGAAGTCAATCAGCCTTTAACTTCAGGTTTTTCAATTAAGCTTTGACAAAAAAAAACCTTGCTGGAGGCAGGGGCAGATCCGGGGGGGGGGGCAACGGGGCAATTGACACCCCCAAGAAATTTGTTGTGGGCCGGGCAGAGGAGAGAATGGGCGGTTCCGCGAATCCGCCAGTGGAGGAGAGAGCGGGTGACTCCATGGGGCGGATGACTGAGCGGACGGCTCGGTTTGTGGGCGTATGGTTTAGTGTGTTGGTGGGTGAGCACAGACTACGTGTGAGTGGGCAGCTGGCCAATCAACGAGCTGGCGGTCAGGGGAGCAGAGAGATGGCATTATCTCTCACAGCCCCAGCTTCCCTGCAGTAACCTCTGGTCTCACTGTGCAGGCAGTGTGGTCAGCAGAGAGATTACATTATATCTCTGCTGCCTGACTCTGGGACAAAGAAGCAAGAGACAAGCAAAACACCACCTTAGCAGGCATGTGATAATCCGCATCTGGTGGCAGGTGACGTGGCAAGTGACAATCTGCATCTAGTGGCAGGTGACGTAGCAAGTGACAATCCGCATCTAGTGGCAGGTGACGTGGCAAGTGACAATCCACATCTGGTGGCAGGTGACATGGCAGGTGACAATCCCCATCTGGTGGCAGGTGACGTGGCAAGTGACAATCCGCAATGTGTAGCAGATGACGTGGCAAATGACAATCCGCAGTGTGTGGCAAGTGACGTGGCAAGTGACAATCCGTATCTGGTGGCAGGTGACGTACCAAGTGAGAATCCGCAAAGGTGTGGCAGGTGACGTGGCAAGTGACAATCCGCAATGTGTGGCAGGCGACAGTGGCAAAGTGACATGCTCAGGGCTCCCACTGATTCTGCATTATACTGAGTTGAACCATTTAATTTTATATTACAATGTATTAATACAAATAATGAGCTTCAATCATCCTGACACCATATCAACCATGTTGCCGGGATGATTATAGCGCCAACACCAGCCATTACCCCGATAAATTGCCTGCAAAAAAAGTATTTTCTGATAGTGCCCCTCCCGAGACTAGGCTCTGGATCTGCCCCTGGCTGGAGGTGATTGTAGCTGTATTAGTACACTTGTCACAGAAAAAAATTGAGTACTGTCCGTGTTACTTTTTTTATTTGCACTATCATACAATTTTTCAGGACAAGCTTTCAATGTATGTCTCCTTCTTCAAGGTCTCAGCAGTACAAATTCATAAAAGTTTTAGCAGGATGTTAAAAAAAGACAATCTCTGAGGGAAAGGAAAAAAAGAAGGGAAGAAAACACACACACACACACAAACAAATGTACAAAGTAATGGTAATAAAGATAGCATAGATAGTAAGATAAGAGCTATAGACTGGGGGTGGGCTAATGACAGTCACAGAGGGGGTCGTAAAACTGTTTGATAATGAGTAAGAAAACCCATATCTAAATTTATCCAATTTATTTACCATTTACCATTATCTGATTTTGAAATTCACTTTAAGAACTAAGACATTGAGGTCCTCCATAGTGTGGTCTGATTGTGAGAAGTGGTGTGCAGAACTCACCTTTCTTATGTTTCTTGATTTTTTTTTTGTGCACATTCATCCTTGTTTGCAACTTCTGTCCTGTTTCGCCAATGTAAGATACTTTGCTACATCTTTTGCATTGGATGAGGTACACTACATTACTGGAGGTGCAGTTGTACGATTCTGTGATATTGAAAGTCCCTTTTGCTTGTGTGATGCATTTACATGAATTGATTTGGTTGCACAGTTTGCAGTGTTTTTTATTGCAGGATTTGCTTCCATTATATGCAACCTCATAATCAGAATGAAGTTTTCTACTGATTAGTTTTTTGTCTGAGGTTGGATGGTTGCCTGAAAGCCAGTATTGGGGGTGGAGGAATATTTATTTCAGAGTTTCATCCTCTGTTATGATGGGTTGTAAATATTTGATTAGCTTTCTAATCCCTTCTTGTGCTGAATTGTATGTGGTTACTAGAGGTACACAATTATTTGTTTTTTTCTATTTGTATTGAAGTAGATTTTCTAACTTTTAAATGTTTTAATAAAATAGTAAACAAGTTTACACTATTAGAGCATCTTTTATACATTGGTCCATGGCAATTGATGTAGCTGGTCTGGAGATAAGGAGAGACAGGTCAAGTTCCATAGAGGGGCATACAACATCTCACCGATGGTTGTTAATATTGCTCATTTGACCTTTCTAGAGATAGAAGGTCAATAGGATCTGGTAAGCACCCTTATTATCAGAGGTGGTGGTATTCACAAAATGAGCTTTTTTCACTTGAGGTGTAGGAGCTTTGATTGAACTTTCAAAGAAGATTTTACCAACATCCTTAATCATTTCTAGGATGTATGAATGTGTGTTATGGACCTTAAACTCTTTGAGGGCAGGGGCTGATGTGACTGTACAATATATATGTAAAGCGTTGCATAGAATTGACGACGCTATATGAGTACCTAAAATAAATAAATAAAATAAATACATTTCACATGGACATTATTCATTGTATTGCATTTTTTCTAAATTCATTTTATATTTAGCGCAGCTTTGTTGGTTTATATTTTTACGTGTTTATGCTTGTGCTGATGGGTTTGTCTTTGTAACCTTTCTTATGGAAGGAGTCTGCTATTTTTATGAGATATTTATCTCTGTCTTCTGGATCTGAGCATATTCAGTGGTATCGGATGGCCTGACTGTGTATGTTGGCCTGTTTAGTGTGTTGAGAGTGAAAATTGGAACTACAGAGATAGTTGCATCTCTTAGTATGTTTCCTGTATATTGATGTGTGAAGCTTATCATACCTGGTGTATACTGTGGTGTCTAGGAAGTTTGATATATGTTTGAATAATCCATGTTTAGCTTGATCAGCTTGTTTGATGGCGATGGCCTGATTATTTATTGTGTAAATTATGTACTTCCGTGATGAAAGATTTTTTTAAATATTTTTTCTTCTGGGTGGATATCAGGGATGTAACTCGCAGTCTGAAACTGTCAATGTAGATGTCCAGTTTGAGGTTGCGTCATTGTGGAGGTGTGATGTTGCTGTTTTTTTTCTTTTTGTCACATTCCATTGTCCTGGGATACCTTTCATTACTGTGAAAATATTCGTTGAGCCTTAGGCTCCTGAAAAATTCATGCACATCATAACTGCAAATTATCCAATTTGGTGGTTGGGTAGACTGGAGAAGACTTCTTTCTGGTTCGGAAAGTTTATGATTTCACAAATTGATGATCCCAAGGTCCTCTGTTATGTCCACTGTAAGTTTGGGAAACAGGTAGCGGGTATAAAGCTCCCTGGGATAAGCAGTCTCTCAGACACAGATACCAAATCCAAGGAGGCAGTAACAAAACAGTTCACATGTTCTGTACAGTGTCTCTTATTATAAACAGGGCAAATAATAGCAAAGCAAAAACTTAGCCTCATTCCCGCACTAACTATACAAAGATACAAGCTCTAACTAGCCTACAGCTTGTCAGCTTCCACAGATACGGCTTGTTAGCTTCTACCAAGCTTTTTAGCTCTTACAGACAGGTCTTGTCTGATCCCCAGGCTCTGCATGCTTGTTGTCTCAAGTGTTGGCCCATGGTAGAGAAACAAGACCTGAACCGAACTGTGGATTAGAGATCCCTGAATATGTATGTGAGGAGCCTGGGAGATGTGTAAACCCTGAACAGGACTTTTCCCAGCTCTCTCTGGGACACTCTACTACATCACATTTTACAGTTTGTGAATGAGGTTGTTCCTTAATCTTTCGCTGGTCGGTCTGCACAGTCCTTCTGCATAAGTAAAGTTCAGTGTATTTGCACAAGGATTTTTTTTATCCAGAGACCTTGTGATATGAGATATATTATTTACATTTTGAGAAAAAGAAGATGTCACTGGTAATCCTTTATGTTTCCTTGTGATTTAGGTATGTTAACTGCTTCTTCATGCAGCTATATGCAGTATCTTCCATCTTGCTTGAGAACACTAGCTGACGCCTTCCATAAGAAAGGTTACAAAGACGGAACCATCAACACCAGCATAAACACAGCCTTGAAAACCTGAAGAGAAAATTTACTTTAATATAAAGAGAAAAAACAAATAACATGTACGTCTGGTAACCACATACAATCCATCATTAGAAAAAGATGACCAAAGATTTACAACCTATCATAACAGAGGATGAAACTCTGAAAGAAATATTCCAACAACCCCCAAAACTGGCTTCCAGGCAATCACCCAACCTCAGACATAAACTAATCAACAGGAAACTTCATTCTGATTCTGAAGTCAGATATAGTGGAAGCAAACTGTGCAATAGCAAATGCTGCAAACTGTGCAACCAAATCAATCCATCTAAAAGTGTCACACACACACACAAAGGGACC